>NC_091286.1:502928914-503566991 GCF_032444005.1 Ranitomeya imitator
TGAAACAGACTAAGGGATCTTTTTAAATGCTTAGGAAGCCTTTGCTGTGTTTTTTTGTTAATTATTCTAATTTACTGAAATAATGACTTTTCAGTTTTCATTAGTAAGCCATAATCATCAACATTAAAATAAACACTTGAAATAGATCACTCTGTTTGTAATGACTCTGTATAATATATGAGTTTCTCTTTTTGTATTGAAGAACTTAAATAAATTAACTTTTTGATGATATTCTAATTTGTGAGAAGCACCTGTATATGCAAAAATGGCAAAGTAATAGCAGAATTATTTGGGCTAATCTTACAATTAAATACAAATGCAATAATATAAATCCATAAATACAGCTAAATTTACACAACTAAATAGAAGTGAGATATTAACCATCACAGGTATGTGTGTTGCACTCTGTTTTGTGCAACACTTTTTCAACAGAACATCAAAAGGGTGAACTTGGTTTCTATTTATGCCACAGAATACCAATCAGATTATACATTGCCAAGAAGTATTTCATGAGGAAACAGAGGTAGCCTATCACTAAAGTCCTTACTAAATTATAAGTATAAGAACCACAATGAAAAAAAAAAAATATCTTGCATGAATGCAAATAATGCCTTGACATGCATTCCAGGATGTACACAGCCAAAAAAAAACAAGAAGTAATGTTACTTCCACTACAAGGGTACGTGTTAGCCTGGAGCGCAACCCCCGAGAAGGAAGATGATGTCACTAGCAGGCTTTGAGCTTCAAGCTTGAGCACACAGCGTGACATATACATGAAAGAAAGAATGATAGACAGGAAAGAGTGCATTGCAGAATACCCAAAGTGGGAAAATGAGCAAAAACACAAATAAAAGAACAGTGACAGCCAAGTAGAAACACAAAGTGAACACATTATATAAAATTCTCTAATCTATAATATAAGGCTGGGAGCGTCACTCTGTCTCAAGCCTTTATAGACTGCGCAAGCGCAAGCGCCGGCGCAGTCTGGACCCCACAGAGTGACGCTCCAAGGAGATCGCGGTATGCGTAAGCACTGAACCCACACCGCAATCTCCAACGGAGCAGCAGGGACCCGCCAGGAGGGTGAGTATGCTATATTCACCTGTCTGTCCCGTTCCAGCGCTGCGTGCCGCTCCATCTTCCGGGTCCTCTCCCTGTGACGTTCACAGTTCAGAGGGCGCGATGACACGCTTAATGCGCGCTGCCCTCTGACTGAACAGTCACAGCCAGAGAACCCGGAACACGGAGCGGCACGCAACGCTGGAACGGGACAGACAGGTGACTATAGCAAGTGTTGGGGGCCTGAGCTAGCGGCGACTCCGGCACCTGACCCCCACAGCGCGCCGGTGTCCCCGCCTGCTCAGGCCCCCCAGCACTCGGCGCCCAGCGACGATAGGTGAGTATGTTATTTTTTTTTTTATATATCGCAGCAGCATACGAGGCATATAATACAATGGAGCATCTTGGGGCATATACTATGGAGCATCTTATGGGGGCCATCAACCATAATGCAGCAGCATACTGGGCATATACTATGGAGCATCTTATGGGGGCCATCAACCATAATGGAGCAGCATATGAGGCATATACTATGGAGCATCTTATGGGGCCATCAACCTTTATGGAGCAGCGTATGGGGCATATGGATGGGAGCAGCAAATTACAGAATGGTGGCGCAGGATGGGAGCAGCACATGACAGAATGGGGGCACAGGATGGGAGCAGCACATGACAGAATAGGGCAGCACATGACAGAACGGGGGTGCAGGATGGCAGCAGCACATGACAGAACGGGGGTGCAGGATGGAAGCAGCACATGACAGGATGGGGGCGCAGGATGGGAGCAGCAAATGACAGAATGGAGGCGCAGGATGGGTGCAGCACATGTCAGAATGGAGGCGCAGGATGGGTGCAGCACATGTGAGAATGGAGGCGCAGGATGGATGCAGCACATGTCAGAATGGAGGCGCAGGATGGGTGCAGCACATGTGAGAATGGGGGCGCAGGATGGGTGCAGCACATGTCAGAATGGGGTGCAGGATGGTAGCAGCACATGACAGAATGGGGGCGCAGGATGGGTGCAGCACATGACAGGATGGGGGCGCAGGATGGAGCAGCTCATGACAGGATGGGGACGCAGGATGGAGCAGCACATGACAGGATGGGGGCGCAGGATGGAGCAGCTCATGACAGGATGGGGACGCAGGATGGAGCAGCACATGACAGGATGGGGACGCAGGATGGAGCAGCACATGACAGGATGGGGACATAGGATGGAGCAGCACATACCAGGATGGAGACCATATACCAATATAAATGCTCGCCACCCGGGCGTAGAACGGGTTCAATAGCTAGTATAGAATAACGTGCAAATGTCAAGCAGACAGTCTGTGATCTGTGCGGCTCTGCCAGTGTAGACAGAACGCCCCATTCAGACCAGCTGAATGCAATGATTGGCTCCCATGCTCGCGACGTGACAAAAATTCTAAGTTGAAATGCATGTTTTTTTTTCTCTAGAAAAATTCCTTTGAAATGTTTCCAGATCCTAGAGAAGTAGAGACTCTAATTTAAGTGATAGATGACTTATTACATGCCGCTGATTTTGGGTTTGAGTTGTCATCAGGTGACAATGTACCTGTAGACCTTTACATAAATGTCCTGATATGTGGTGTACTGTAATAACATACTGGAATAAGTTAGGTGTAACCTGGTTTTCATCTCTGTGGCTGAAATGCAACACATATCCTTTATAAAATCATTAATAATACTATAAATACATTATGTGTCAGCACACTGAAATTAATGAATACATTATCTCCACATTTGCTGTGACTGCTTAAAATGTAAAGTGCTTAGTTATCGTTTTTTAATAAAAGAGCGCAAAAGCAATCAAACCACGTCAAGGAGTATTTATGAATGGTCTCTATTACTAGTGTTTCGCCTCTTGATGTGCTAAGTTAAGCCTCCTCTGAACTCGGAAAGTGAAAGAAAACCAAGCGTGGCCAGCACACCTTTGGTATTAAATGACCAAACCCTATATTGTGAATGGCGGCTGTCAGCACTGTAACTGACAGCTGTCTCTGCACAGATGCGCTGCACAGTGAGCTGCCGATTAAAGTGCTGGAGGTATGCTTACAGTCACTCACCATAGTATTGTGAGCGATGATCATAGCCGCTCCAGCATGACCGCCTGACTGCAATCGGCTGCTTCCGCAATGAAATAAGTTGATTAACTCTAGGTAGCTGCACTTTTAGTAAGGTGGCCAGGCAGCACTGCATAGGGTTATACCTGCAGATTAACCATATATCTGCATGTAAATGGCGTTTTTGAGGTGAGGTGTTCCCTTTAGATACTTTTTCTCTTAGGGGATCAAGTGAGACCCTTATCACTATAATATGATATGTACTTTGACCTCTTCTACTTATCTATTCCTTTGTAATTATAACTTTTATTATACATGTACTTCCTTTTAACTCAAATCACCTGTTGATCACATCTTTGCTAGTAGCGTAAATTTCCATATGACAGTGTAGAAGCGTTGTATGACATAAGAGTTTCAGCAGAAACAGCAAGATCGCCAAGAGGCAAACTAACGGCAAGTAAGGACAGAGTGAAAGCAGAAGCAGGGAGAGGGCACAGAAGGCTTTCTAGTTCACACCTAAATACTTAAAGGGAACCTGACAGTTGACACATCCAGGGACAGCATGTATCAGACACAGCTGTATGAGTTCAGCCAGAAATGTTTGACAATGAAACGTTGTGGAGTTTAACAGAAAAAATGTTTTAATGCCAGCAGGGACCAAGTCACATGGGAAACTATTCAGACAGGCGGGTCTCCAGCGGCTTATCCCCACCCGCTCCCATTGAGTGACAGGTCTCTACTTTTGCATGCACATAGGGAGAGACCTATCACTCCTGGAGAGCGAGTGGAGAGAAGCAGCCAGACCCACCCATCTAATTAGTCTTCTGGATCGCCCCCATGGGGCCGTGGGGTACTCAGTACCGGGTACTTCGGTTCAAAGGGGGATGTCACGGTGGCTGACCCGGTCCGTGGCCCTTGGACGTCCGTGTAAAAGGGAAAGGTCTTTAAAGTGATAGAGTTTATGTTCATGACGCCACCTGTGGTATTTGGTCAGGGTGACCGACGCTGCTTTAAGGGGTCCGCTGGGGTGATGTTATGGTAGCTAGTTGGTATACCTTCCCACGGGTGAAGTATATCCCCAGGGCTTCCCAGTGTGTAGATGGTGGATGGTGAAAGGCGCAGAGAAGAACGAGGACACAAGGTTGCAGTCTCTTTACCTTTACTGAAGACTTCAGCATCCACAGTCCAGAGCACCAGATCACAGGGCAGGCAGAGTCCGGCCGGTTTGGAGGCAAGTCCAGAGTCCCCTTATCCAGGTGGAAATCAGTAGCCTTCCCTTGTGCTGCAGTGTTGTAGTTCCTTACTGCCTAAGGCTTCACAAAAGGTTCTCACAGATGTAATATCTTTCTCTCTGTCCCCCATATAGGATAGGACAAACCGATATGACTGGTGACTTGAGCCTGTTTATAGGGTCTCTTAGAAAACCTGCCTCTGTAGTTGTCACCATGCCTCCTGGGTGTAGGGCGGACAGGTAACGTGAAATTAGCTGTCCTGCCGGTCTCTGGAGCAAAGCATAAAGGTCCTTACTCCCTCGGTGTTTCGGCTACTGGGCTTCTGCGCCTCAGAAGGAGGCAGCCTGTGTAGGGCTGGTCCCCTTCTGGTATCCTCTCCTTTGCTACGACTTCCTTGCACGCTCGCTGCAATACAATTCTGCCTTTGATGTTTCTTTCTGGGAGCTGCAGCTCTGAGGGCATGCACAGCTCCATGTCATTTCTCCTTCGTTCGCTGACAGGATCCCACCCCTGTCAGGGACCAACTAACTGAGCTGAGCTCAGCCAGCAACTGACTAACTTTCCCTACAGGCGACCAGTTTTACCTATGTGGGGAGTGACCTAATAAATAGGAGCAGACGCTCCCCCTGGTGGCCTGGAGTGTGAAATGTGTTGCATGTTTGTGATACCTGGATGCAGTTATCCTTCTTTGCCTCCAAACGTAATATCACTCTCCCCGAGAGGAAAGCAATACCACTGCGATGACCAGGACCCTGGGGCACTGCACTCCCCCCGTTAAATCCAGTACTCCTGGACTGGGAAAAGAAAACAACAGTTTTACTGGTTAGCAAAAGACATACAAATTTTTGAAATGCTATAAAACAAATTAATATAACTGATGCTTCCCTTTATGGGAGGTGAGGACTCTTGAACATTGCATAACAAAACATATTTGCATTGTGAATTCACTTTTGGACATAAAACAATTTAATGGAACAGTGCAGCAGTTTACTAACTGTGAAATACGATTACCCGAACGGGTATGCTATCTTAGAACTTCAGAGTGTAGAACTTCCATTATATTCGCTATCTGCACCCAACACTATCTAGAACAATGATGTTCTTTATTCAAGTGCAGGATTTCGTATCAACCCCCACGGGCTCACTATATTTTCTCTTCATTTTATTCAAGGTGCATTACCATATCAGACTATCTAACTAACGGCTTCATAAAACATTACCACTTTAAGAAAGTATAGAAAACACATGGTCACCCTAGGATAACCATAACGAAGAGTGTTGTGAATTCCGCTCTTGGGCTCCCTCCGGTGGTTGTAAGTAGCATTTTTGTGAGTTCTGCTCTTTGGCTCCCTCCTGTGGTTTTGAGTGGTATGGCTGCTTCTTGGATCGAGCTGCAGCAGCTGTTTTCACTGATCGTCTTTCTGGCTCGGCTATATTAGTCTGGCCTTATCCCTCATTCAATGCCAGTTGTCAATTGTTCCTGCCTGGAGTCATTGCTCTTAGGACTTTCCTGACACTCTGACCAGTTCATCAAAGCTAAGTCCTTGCTTGTCCTTTTGCGGTTCTCTTGTTGTGGACTTGTTGTTCAGCACTTTCTTTGTTTTTGTTCATTTGTCCAGCTTTTCAGTATGGATCTATTCAGCTAAGCTGGAAGCTCTGGGCAGCAGAGTTTGCCCTCCACACCTTTAGTCAGGTGTGGAGATTTTTGCATTTCTCTGCGGTGGACTTTTTCTAGTTTTTATTACTGACCGCACAGCGTTCTGTCCTGTACTATTTTCTATCTAGCTAGAAGTGGCCTCCTGTGCTAAATCTTGTTTCATACTACGTATGTAATTTCCTTCTCCTCTCACAGTCATTATTTGTGGGGGGCTAATCTATCCTTTGGGGATTTTCTATGAGGCAAGATAGTTTTCCTGCTTCTATCTTTAGGGGTAGTTAGCTCTTAAGCTGTGACGAGATGCCTAGGCAGAGTTAGGAGCATTCCACGGCTGCTTCTAGTGTTGTGTTGAGCTTAGGGACTGCGGTCAGTATAGTTGCCACCTGCTCAGAGCTAGACGCATGTCGCTCCTTAATCACCAGATCATAACAGAAGAGATCCAGAAACAATACGAATTAATTAAGGCTTTAATTGGAAAATGGAAAATGCATAAAAATTGCCCAAGCACCCTAACATAAGGTGGAGGCTATGTGCGGTACACATGTGCAGTACATCACTACAGAAAATTCATATGCAGGGTAATACCACCATAGCGACATATTAGGCTATATACAACTTAAGCTGCCTAAGCATGCCCAGTGAATAGCAATAGTAACAGTGTACATAATAAGTCTATACAGCCATATCTACCTGCTAGCAACACAGCGTTCCACCTCACCCCAACGCACGTTTCGCACCAGGCTTCTTCCGGGGGCGTGACAGGGGTGGGTAAGTGCGGGGTTCTTATCATGGCCATCTGCCAATGATACGTGATAGACCGGAGCATGTGACCGGGGGTGTGTAGGAGCGATGACCTGGTCATAGCAGCGCTTGCATCGCTGCCTGCTTCCTGTAATGAAGGTCACTTCCGGACCTGCGCTCCCTGGAACGCTCGCTGAGACGCAAGCATTCCAGGAGTGAGCGCATCCGGAACTGGACAGGGCAGGGGGCTGGCGCATGCGCACGACCATGGTAACGGAGAGCTCAGCCGAAGTGAGCATATGAGGAGTGATCCAAAGGAACAGAGCCGCACATAATAGCGGATGCGGGGACAGGGATCATAGATTGTGCTGGGAAAGATTCCATGTGCCTAAATGAGGACACCTGAATATAAGTCCTCCATATTAAGATATAAGAAATAGAGGTGATTATGTGCCCTTGATTTAAAGTGACGTAGTACCTTTAATATAAAAAGGACTCTTATGATAACATAAAGTGCCTATATATAATATAGTGGATTATTACCAATAAGGAATGTGCCCATTTGATATATGGTGCTTATGATACCACCATTTGTCACCATATCAGTGACATCATATTACTAGTGACATGAAAGTGCCATAAGTGACCAATACATACATATATGTGCCATAATTTATAAAATCCATTTATTAAAAAGATTTTCTTATTATAAAAGAGTGTTTTATCAAAAATGCCCTCTTGGGGTTAATACAATAATAAAATGCCCACACACATCATTACCATATACACCTGTCCTCATCCACCCCTAACCCATAATCTCCACCTAGGCTCAACGATGGTAACATCTCCCTCCTCCCATAGAACTTCCCTGACAAACTCCCCCCAATGAAAACACAGAGAGTCAACCAAAGGGAGAGAACAGGTCCCAAAATATTATAATTATGAATCTAGTCCATGATAACTGAATTGTTATAGGCGTTGTCCTTTCATTGCTATAGGAACAATAATCTCTTCAGTCCATTAATATATCATAATTTTCTACTGGATTTCCATCCGGATAGTTCCTCTTCAGTCTCCAGTGTAATGATACCGAATCCAACTCAAGGTGAACCCATCCAAAATAAGGTCCGATACCACTAAAGGCAACCTCTCATAAATCACGTACTCCTAGAAACTAATAAGAAAAAAATTAAAATCATACAATAAAATGAGATACAACAACTATGGAGAAAAACCCCAACCCAATCCCATAAAAAGATGTCTTGCAAAGATTTTTAGGGAATAATGTCTAAAATACACCCACACTCATAGGAATGAGGCGAATCCTAACGTTTCATTTAGGCCTTGTGGGGTCATAGCCCCTAACCTATAGATCCACCTACTCTCTAGTTGGGCTAATGTTCTGCCCATGTCTCCGCATCGTAGGTCAATGTTTATTTGGTCTATGCCCTTAATTTTCAGACCACCTGGCTGTCCATCATGGTATTTTTTAAAATGCCTAGGCAGCGTTTTAAGGGTGGTTTCATCCTCCACTGACCTTGCTTTACTGATGTCCCTAATGTGTTTCCTTGTCCTGATCTTAAGTTCCCTGGTAGTTAGCCCTATATATATTTTCCCACACGGGCATTGGGCATGATAAATCACCCCTCGTGAGTTACAGCTCAGATGTTTCCTAATGCTGTACGCTCTTGATCCGTCATGATTACAAAACTCTGTGGATTTGATGTGGTTCAGGCATTCCTTACACATTCCACAGGGAAAGAACCCTTTACGTTGTCCACCTACCAGTCTAGTGGGTCCTGATTTCGGGGCCACATAATGGCTTCGTACTAGGGCATCCTTGAGGTTCGGAGAACGCTTTGCCACAAAAGAAGGGGCTGGAGGCAGTACCTGTTTCAAAATGGGATCTACCATTAGTACATCCCAATGTTTCCGAATGATATTAGTTAGCATTTGCCACTGGCAGTTATGTGTCGAGATGAACCTCACCTGTTTTTCTTCCTTGTTCTTTGCATCATTCCTTTGTCTATATAACAGTTCATTCTGAGTGGTTCGTTTGGCTCTCATGTATCCTCTTTTGATACATCGGGAACTATATCCTCTTGCTTCGAACCTACGTGTGAGGTCTTCAGCTTGATTATCAAATAGAGTGTCTTCTGAGCATATTCTTCTTAATCGAAGGAACTGTCCGATTGGAATTCCTCTAATGGTCGATCTGAGATGGGAAGAGTCGGCTTGTAGAAGTGCATTCGTGGCCGTAGGTTTCCTATATACATCAGTGCTTATGCGGCCATCCTGCATCACCACAATCCTCAGGTCTAAAAAATCCAGGTCCCTGCCAGTACGAAATGTTAATTTAACGTTAATATCGTTGTTGTTAAGAGCATTCATGAATACCTGCAGTCCATCCAAAGTGCCTTCCCAGAAAAACAGTATATCATCAATATATCTCATCCAGTTGTGAACATTGTTCACACCCTGGATGAGATCTCCCAGAAAAATGCCTCTTTCCCATGCCCCCAAAAATAAATTGGCATAAGCCGGGGCACAGGACGCCCCCATTGCCGTACCCTGTAACTGAAGAAAAATACCCTTATTGAATGTAAACACATTATGGGTTAAAATAAATTCCAACAGAATCAAAATAAGGTCGGCAATGGGGGGATGGACACTGCTAGACTGCAGAAACCACTTAGCAGCCCTAATGCCATCAGTATGGCGGATGGACGTGTATAGCGCCTCGACATCCGCTGTTACCATGATGACATTCTCCTCTACCTGTAGTTGATCAATACGCTGTAGGGCCGCCGTGGTGTCTATGTTCACTTCGGCTGACCTCTCCATTACCATGGTCGTGCGCATGCGCCAGCCCCCTGCCCTGTCCAGTTCCGGATGCGCTCACTCCTGGAATGCTTGCGTCTCAGCGAGCGTTCCAGGGAGCGCAGGTCCGGAAGTGACCTTCATTACAGGAAGCAGGCAGCGATGCAAGCGCCGCTACGACCAGGTTATCGCTCCTACACACCCCCGGTCACATGCTCCGGTCTATCACGTATCATTGGCAGATGGCCATGATAAGAACCCCGCACTTACCCACCCCTGTCACACCCCCGGAAGAAGCCTGGTGCGAAACGTGCGTTGGGGTGAGGTGGAACGCTGTGTTGCTAGCAGGTAGATATGGCTGTATAGACTTATTATGTACACTGTTACTATTGCTATTCACTGGGCATGCTTAGGCAGCTTAAGTTGTATATAGCCTAATATGTCGCTATGGTGGTATTACCCTGTATATGAATTTTCTGTAGTGATGTACTGCACATGTGTACCGCACATAGCCTCCACCTTATGTTAGGGTGCTTGGGCAATTTTTATGCATTTTACATTTTCCAATTAAAGCCTTAATTAATTCGTATTGTTTCTGGATCTCTTCGTTATGGTTATCCTAGGGGGACCATGTGTTTTCTATAGTGTATTGGAAGTGCCAGCATTATTTATATTGGACATTGGTGTATACACTTTAAGAAAGTGCAACAAATAGACTTCCCCTTTTAAGGGCGCAAACTATATTCAAGTCCTTTTCCTTTTGAGGTAGTGCAAAGTATCAATAATCAAGTCGGTCAATAACATTGTAACAGCAGAAACGAAGCGAGGGACTCGTTATTAACCTCAACGTTGGTCTTGGGCGGGCTACAAGGCGTGTATCCCGACCCGGAATTCTGCCACACCAACGGGTTTTTCTTCAGGTCTCTGTAAAACAAAGTAGTTTTCACAACAAGATTAGAAACAGTCTTTGTAAAAGCTTCCTATGCAAAATCAGTAGGAAGCACCTTTAAGAAGGTGCAAACTATATACATGACAGGTTGTAAATCATTCACCGTCCATGACTCTAATGTCCTTGTAAATGAAAGGCAACTGTGCAAAACATGTGCAGAACATAGGATCCTCTTGGAACTGAGGACCCCTTTAAATGGAAACCCTGGTTGGGTTCAATAAACTTGGAAATGTAGCAGCAAAGATGAACATGTATCTATTTACAGTCATTTCAAGATTTGTGTTGTTCTCTTATAGCAGTTTGCAAGGCATCAGCCGGTAACGAATACTTCCTGGCCTGGGAAGGTTTGTATCTGAGTCCTCATCTGATGCTATATCAACATCATCGGTTCGCCTCTCATGTATGGTCAAGTCATTAGCTACCTGAGTACGGATGTCAGCTATAGCGTTTGCCACAGCGGCAGTTTCAGTGGTGGTGATTATGCACACGGTTTTAGTAGTGTTGGTTTGAGGAGTTGCTGTTTCAGAGACTGGAGGGATAGCGCTGGTGGTCTTAGTTTTGGTACCAGGTGGCGCCCTCAGGGCTCACATCCAGCGGTATGCCCACGGATGATAGGAGCGGGAGTAGTGTCTCGTCAGTGCTGTGGAGAGTCACTGGAGCCGGAGCGAAGGCTGGGGTCCGGTCGTAGTCTGGGAGAGGGATGGTCACTGAAGTGGGATCAATGGCTGGGGGGAGAGTGGTCGCTGGAACGGGATCGGTCACCAGGACAGGGGCGTTTTCTGTACCTGCGTCTGATGTGGTTCCACCGATGCCGGTCCTCTCCGCTGATGAGGATGCTGGAGTCCGCTGCTGCACAGACCGCGATTCTTCCAGCGCAATCTTCCTACACAGGGCCGACTTCCATTTCTTCACCGCAGTCAGTTCTGCGTCCAGGAGTTGATGGCTCAGCTCCTCCACCTGCGGTTCCAAGAAGTCCGGATCTTACAGCAGCAGCGAGTCCGGGTCCTCCTCCAATGGCTCGAGACTGTCCTGGGTCACTTCGTTGTCATTCAGGTACCCGCTGGTCGCCATCCCTGCGGCCACACACGCACGCTGCTCCTCCATTTTTGGGGGGCTGGGCTCCTTCTACTTTTCCCGCCATTGCAAATCAGGAGGCAGACCCCCTGGCTGATGGGCACGTCCCCCTCATGTAGCAGCAGTCGGAGGGGGCGTTCATCACTTTTGGCGCCGCTTGTTTAGTCTCCTCCCATGATGGCACGTCCTTCTTCTCCAGCGCTCCTCGTGGCGCTGTAATGGCAGCGGCTTTGCCGGGAATTTTTGGCGGCAAATCAGGGTTCATTAGTCGAACAGTTCTGACACAGTCTTTAGGCGCACATGACCTGATTTTCAGGCTTTAGTAGATCCTGTTTGTGATGCCAAAGTTGGATCGCCCCATGGGGCCGTGGGGTACTCGGTATGGGTCCTTCGGTTCACAGGGGGATGTCACGGTGGCTGACCCGGTCCGTGGCCCTGGGATGTCCGTGTAAAAGGGAAAGTTCTTTAAATGGATAGAGTTTATGTTCGTGACTAGGGTTGAGCGACCTTGACTTTTTTAGAGTCGAGTCGGGTTTCGCAAAACCCGACTATCTCAATAGTCGGGTCGAGTGATATCGGCCGATTATGACGTAAAGTCGGGCTTGACCGAAACACGAAACCCAATGCAAGTCAATGGGGCAGTATAGTCGGCAGTGAGTGGGGGCCAGGAAAACACCTAGAGTGCCCATTTTAATGCCAAAACCATGCATTCTTCTTAATGAAGCTTCTCAATCTTAATTTCCCTTATAATAATAGTTAAGGTAAGGTAAGTATTTAAACTTTGCAAGTGCTGTGATCCTGAGCAAGCAGGGGGGGCCCACTCGTTGGCATTGGCACTGGCACAGGGCCCCTCAAAGTACGGCGGTGTGTTTGCACGGCGGGGGCGCCTCCCACATGAGGGGCCCTGTGCCAGTGACGTCGCCAACGAGTATTCCTCCCCCCACCTGATGAAGGAACCTGCACTTTCATCTGCACCTTCCTCTTTGTCCCCGTGTAAGGTGGTATGGTATGCGGGAAGAGGAACCTGACTTTCAGCAGGGTCACAAACTTGCTGTGTAGCGTGCACGGGGAATGTTGCGTTATGGGTCAATGTACCAGCAGACTCATCTATCAGTGGCTGGGCAATGGACAGGATGAGGAGGAAACACCGATATAGGCCAAAAGAATAAAGTGGTTTAAATGCAGTTCAAAATTGGTAAGAGGACTAACCAGGGGGCATTGCTTTGTTCAGTGGAGGACAACTGTAATGAGAGGCTGACACAGAGAGTAGGCCCAAATCAGTAATTAGTCTAAATGCAGTTCGAAATTGGCAGCAGTAGTAAACAGGCAGCACAGCTTTGTTCAGTGGAGGAGAACAGCAAGGAGCGGCAGACACCAATAGTAGGCCCCAACCCAACTAGTAGGCCAAATGCAGTCTAACATTAACAACTACTTAACGAGAGCCTGAAAATGGAATTTCAGGACAGGAAACCAGGAGAACAGCAAGGAGCAGCAGACACTGTTAGTAGGCCCCAACCCAACTAGTAGGCCAAATGCAGTTGTTCCATTTAACAACTATTTAACAAGAGCCTCAAGATTGAAGCAATGGAGAGGCAACCTGGGGAACACCTTGGAGTGGAACACACCGTCTCTACACCCCTGACCCAACTTGTAGGCCGCATGCAGTGTTGTTTTCAACAACTACTAAACGAGAGCCAGAAGATTGAAGCAATGGAGAGGCAACCTGGAGAACACCTTGGAGCGGCAGACACTGGTAGTAGGCCCCAACCCAAGTACTAGCCCCACTGCAGTTAGATTTACCAAAAAATACTAAACGAGAGCCTGAAGATCAAAGCTCAGAAAAGGCAACCCGGAGAACACCTTGGAGCGGCAGACACTGGTAGTAGGCCCCAACCCAAGTACTAGCCCCACTGCAGTTAGATTTTAAAAAAATACTAAACGAGAGCCTGAAGATCAAAGCTCAGAAAAGGCAACCCGGAGAACACCTTGGAGCGGCAGACACTGGTAGTAGGCCCCAACCCAAGTACTAGCCCCACTGCAGTTAGATTTACCAAAAAATACTAAACGAGAGCCTGAAGATCAAAGCTCAGAAAAGGCAACCTGGAGAACACCTTGGAGCGGCAGACACTGGTAGTAGGCTTTAAACCCAAAATTTTGGTCAATGGAGTTTATAAAATGTTCCAGGGGTACACAGGCAGCATTGGTGTGGTAAGCGGAGGACAATTTCTATTTGGGACTGCAGACAGACTTAGTAGGCTGTCCCCTGTGGACCATGCGTCCACAACATTAACCCAGTGCGCCGTAATGGACATGTAACCTTTCGTGGACATGCCTACTGGTCCATGCATCTGTTGTCAGGTGCACCTTTCTACTATTAGATAGCCTGAGAGCATGGACAATGCGGATTTTTACATGATGGTGGAGGGCTGGGATGGCTTTTCTCGCAAAAGAAGTGACGACTGGGTAGCTCTTACCGTGGTACAGCGTAGTCCATCTGGGCTTTATAATTATAAATAAAAGAAAAAAAGTAGGCTGTATGCACTTTGAAATAGGTTCCAGGGGTACACGGGCGGCAGTGGACTGGTCACTGGAGGACTAGTGGAAGGAGGGACCGCAGACAGGCTTCGAAGGCCTAACATAAAAAAATTGGGCTGTAGGCACTTTCTAATTGGTTCCAGGGGTACACGGGCAGCATTGGTCTGGTCAGTGGAGTAGTAGTAGAAAGAAGGGACCGCAGACAGGCTTCGAAGGCCTAACATAAAAAAATTGGGCTGTAGGCACTTTTAAATTGGTTCCAGGGGTACACGGGCAGCATTGGTCTGGTCAGTGGAGTAGTAGTAGAAAGAAGGGACCGCAGACAGGCTTTGAAGGCCTAACATAAAAAAATTGGGCTGTAGGCACTTTTAAATTGGTTCCAAGGGTACACGGGCAGCATTGGTCTGGTCAGTGGAGTAGTAGTAGAAAGAAGGGACCACAGACAGGCTTCGAAGGCCTAACATAATAAAATTGGGATGTAGGCACTTTATAATTGGTTCCAGGGGTACACGGGCAGCAGTAGACAGGTCAGTGGAGGCCTAGTGGAAGGAGGGACCGCAGACAGGCTTCGAAGGCCTAACATAAAAAAAATTGGGCTGTAGGCACTTTTAAATTAGTTCCAGGGGTACACGGGCAGCAGTAGACAGGTCAGTGGAGGCCTAGTGGAAGGAGGGACCGCAGACAGGCTTCGAAGGCCTAACATAAAAAAAATTGGGCTGTAGGCACTTTTAAATTGGTTCCAGGGGTACACGGGCAGCATTGGTCTGGTCAGTAGAGTAGTAGTAGAAAGAAGGGACCGCAGACAGGCTTCGAAGGCCTAACATAAAAAAATTGGGCTGTAGGCACTTTTAAATTGGTTCCAGGGGTACACGGGCAGCATTGGTCTGGTCAGTGGAGTAGTAGTAGAAAGAAGGGACCACAGACAGGCTTCGAAGGCCTAACATAATAAAATTGGGATGTAGGCACTTTATAATTGGTTCCAGGGGTACACGGGCAGCAGTAGACAGGTCAGTGGAGGCCTAGTGGAAGGAGGGACCGCAGACAGGCTTCGAAGGCCTAACATAAAAAAATTGGGCTGTAGGCACTTTTAAATTGGTTCCAGGGGTACACGGGCAGCATTGGTCTGGTCAGTAGAGTAGTAGTAGAAAGAAGGGACCGCAGACAGGCTTCGAAGGCCTAACATAAAAAAATTGGGCTGTAGGCACTTTTAAATTGGTTCCAGGGGTACACGGGCAGCATTGGTCTGGTCAGTGGAGTAGTAGTAGAAAGAAGGGACCACAGACAGGCTTCGAAGGCCTAACATAATAAAATTGGGATGTAGGCACTTTATAATTGGTTCCAGGGGTACACGGGCAGCAGTAGACAGGTCAGTGGAGGCCTAGTGGAAGGAGGGACCGCAGACAGGCTTCGAAGGCCTAACATAAAAAAAATTGGGCTGTAGGCACTTTTAAATTGGTTCCAGGGGTACACGGGCAGCATTGG
Source organism: Ranitomeya imitator (assembly GCF_032444005.1). Classification (NCBI taxonomy): domain Eukaryota; kingdom Metazoa; phylum Chordata; class Amphibia; order Anura; family Dendrobatidae; genus Ranitomeya; species Ranitomeya imitator. The sequence continues at coordinate 502,944,547 of NC_091286.1, forward strand.
TCTGGTCAGTGGAGTAGTAGTAGAAAGAAGGGACCGCAGACAGGCTTCGAAGGCCTAACATAAAAAAATTGGGCTGTAGGCACTTTTAAATTGGTTCCAGGAGTACACAGGCAGCATTGGTCTGGTCAGTGGAGTAGTAGTGGAAAGAAGGGACCGCAGACAGGCTTCGAAGGCCTAACATAATAAAATTGGGATGTATGCACTTTATAATTGGTTCCAGGGGTACACGGGCAGCAGTAGACAGGTCAGTGGAGGCCTAGTGGAAGGAGGGACCGCAGACAGGCTTCGAAGGCCTAACATAAAAAATATTGGGCTGTAGGCACTTTTAAATTGGTTCCAGGGGTACACGGGCAGCAGTAGACAGGTCAGTGGAGGCCTAGTGGAAGGAGGGACCGCAGACAGGCTTCGAAGGCCTAACATAAAAAAAATTGGGCTGTAGGCACTTTTAAATTGGTTCCAGGGCTACACGGGCAGCATTGGTGTTGTCAGCGGAGGCCGATTGTAATGAGTGTCTGCCAGTTAATAGTCCCAAACAATAAATACATGTTAATCTCTCGCATGACAACAAAACGAAACCACCAAAGGGTGCAATCATTCGGTACTGGGGTGGGCTCCTCTGCGTAGTTTCAGACCTAGTAATTTGGCACCAAGTATTAACTTGGGTAAATATAGGACACTGCCCCTGACTATGTTAAGTACCATCATACATGTCAACACAATGGTATTGTCAGTGGCAGGAATTTACGGATGTCAGCGCATAGACTAAACATTGGTGGAACTGTGAGAGATAATTGTGCAAGTGGTTTAGAAATGTTTGAGCTGGGGGTGGGGGAACTCTCTTGTGGCAGGCGGTACAGGAACAGGGCCCCTCATGTTACAACAGTGTGTCTGACGTTGGGTGCGCACCACCACCGCCACAGACACTTTATTGTACTATGAGGGACCCAGTGGCAGTGCCATCGACCAAAAGCGGGCACACCCACCTCTTCAGACAAACAGCACTCTCACGGGTGCTGGCGCCAAGTGGCGATACCACGGCCCCGTGTGGGGAGTTTGGCCATTTAGGGAGGTGTAAACATGTCGTATGCTGGACAATCAGCTGCTGCAAATTACGAGATTTGAAAAGTCATTCAGAATAGCCCACAGGCAAGACCTTTTCATAGGAAAGCTAGGTGTCGGCCGGGCAAGGTGGGGCAAAAGATTTCGAAATACAGTTGTGGTTCATTTTAATGAAGGTTAGATCATCTACATTTTGGGTAGCCAGACGAGTCCTTTTTTCGGTTAATATTGAACCTGCAGTACTGAATACTCTTTTGGATAGGACACTAGCTGCCGGGCAACCAAGCTCCTGCAATGCATATTCTGCCAATTCTGGCCAGGTGTCTAATTTGGATGCCCAGTAATCAAATGGGAATGACGGTTGAGGGAGAACGTCGATAAGGGATGAAAAATAGTTAGTAACCATACTGGACAAATGTTGTCTCCTGTCACTTTGAATTGATGCTGCAGTACCTGTCCTGTCTGCGGTCATAGCAAAATCACTCCACAACCTGGTCAGAAAACCCCTCTGTCCAACGCCACTTCTGATTTCTGCCCCTCTAACACCTCTGGTCTGCTGGCCCCTGCAGCTCGTGTGAGAACGATCACGGGCGCTGTGTGCTGGGAATGCCTTAAGCAAACGGTCAACAAGAGTTGATTGTTTGGTTGCTAATATTAGTTCCCAGTTCTCATGTGGCATTATATTTTGCAATTTGCCTTTATAGTGAGGATCAAGGAGGCAGGCCAACCAGTAATCGTCAGCGTTCATCATTTTAGTAATGCGTGTGTCCCTTTTGAGGATACGTAAGGCATAATCCGACCATGTGGGCCAAAGTTCCAGTTGTCAAATCTGCGGTTGTGCTTGTTTGAGGGGCAGTTTCAGGCAAATCTACGTCACTTGTGTCCCTCAAAAAACCTGAACCCGGCCTTGCCACGCCAGCAATTTCCAGTGGCCCCGGAAAAGCTTCCTCATTAATAATAATAATAATAATAATAATAATAATCTTTATTATTCCTCATTAAAAATATAATCATCCCCATCATCCTCCTCATCCTCCTCCTCCTCTTCGCCCGCTACCTCATCCTGTACACTGCCCTGGCCAGACAATGGCTGACTGTCATCAAGGCAAGCTGCTCCTCCTATACATAAAAAAACTCGACACAGACGGCAACAACCGTGGCACACGCTGCAAACACGTTTCCTGCAGCGGTGCTCCAGGTGCGCAGAACGTCTGTGGAGAAAATCTAATCTACCCGAAGATTTCATCCATAATAAGTTCATGCTAAAGACATACAATTCTGCCCTTCACCTCTCCAAACAAACCTACTTCAACACCCTCATCACCTCCCTGTCCAATAACCCTAAACGTCTCTTTGACACGTTCCAGTCCCTACTCAACCCAAGAGCGCAGGCCCCAACCACGGATCTCCGTGCTGACGATCTGGCCAATTATTTCAAAGAAAAAATTGACCACATTCGACAGGAAATCATCTCCCAATCTCTTCATACCATGCACTGTCCTCCCTCCCCCACTGCATCTACTTCACTCTCTGACTTTGAAGCAGTTACAGAAGAAGAAGTAAGCAGGCTCCTTGCATCTTCTCGCCCGACCACTTGCACCAGTGACCCCATTCCGTCACATCTCCTCCAGTCCCTTTCCCCGGCTGTCACCTCTCACCTAACAAAAATATTCAACCTTTCCCTCACTTCCGGTATTTTTCCCTCCTCATTTAAGCATGCCATCATACATCCATTACTTAAAAAACCATCCCTCGACCAAAACTGTGCCGCTAATTATAGACCTGTCTCTAATCTTCCCTTCATCTCTAAACTCCTCGAACGCCTGGTCCACTCCCGTCTTACCCGCTACCTCTCAGATAACTCTCTTCTCGACCCTCTTCAATCTGGCTTCCGCTCTTTACACTCTACTGAAACTGCCCTCACTAAAGTCTCTAATGACCTACTAACAGCTAAATCTAATGGTCACTACTCCATGCTAATTCTCTTGGATCTCTCTGCAGCATTCGACACTGTGGATCATCAGCTCCTCCTCACTATGCTTCGCTCCATCGGCCTCAAGGACACCGTTCTCTCCTGGTTCTCCTCCTATCTCTCTGGCCGATCCTTCACTGTATGTTTTGCTGGTTCCTCGTCCTCTCACCTTCCCCTTACTGTTGGGGTTCCTCAAGGATCAGTCCTAGGCCCCCTCCTTTTCTCTTTGTACACTGCCCCTATTGGACAAACAATCAGTAGATTTGGTTTCCAGTACCATCTCTATGCTGACGACACCCAATTATACACTTCTTCTCCTGATCTCACGCCTGCCTTATTAGAAAACACCAGTGATTGTCTTACCGCTGTCTCTAGCATCATGTCCTCCCTCTATCTGAAACTAAACCTGTCAAAAACTGAACTCCTCGTGTTCTCTCCCTCTACTAACCTACCTTTGCCTGACATTGCCATCTCCGTGTGCGGTTCCACCATTACTCCAAAGCAACATGCCCGCTGCCTTGGGGTCATCCTTGATTCTGACCTTTCATTCACCCCCCACATCCGATCACTGGCTCGCTCTTCTTACCTGCATCTCAAAAACATTTCTAGAATTCGCCCTTTTCTTACTTTCGACTCTGCAAAAACTCTTACTGTTTCACTTATTCATTCTCGTCTGGACTATTGTAACTCTCTACTAATCGGCCTCCCTCTTACCAAACTTTCCCCGCTACAATCTGTCCTGAATGCTGCTGCCAGGATCATATTCCTCACCAACCATTACACCAATGCCTCTACCTTGTGCCAGTCATTACACTGGCTACCCATCCACTCCAGAATCCAGTACAAAACTACTACCCTCATCCACAAAGCGCTCCATGGCTCAGCACCACCCTACATCTCCTCTCTGGTCTCAGTCTACCACCCTTCCCGTGCCCTCCGCTCCGCTGATGACCTCAGGTTAGCATCCTCAATAATCAGAACCTCCCACTCCCGTCTCCAAGACTTTACACGTGCTGCGCCGATTCTTTGGAATGCACTACCTAGGTTAATACGATTAATCCCCAATCCCCACAGTTTTAAGCGTGCACTAAAAACTCATTTGTTCAGACTGGCCTACCGCCTCAATGCATTAACCTAACGATCCCTGTGTGGCCTATTTAAAAAAAAAAAAAAAAAAAACAGATTCCTCGCACTATGTTCTCATTCACTTTATGCAGTTAATAGCCCTCTGTGTCTGTACTGCTGCATACTTAGGCAGTTAACTGGTTCATGCAGCTTTACATGAACACCTGAACCTTACACTATGGCCGGTCCGAATAACTATAGCAATTGTTACCATCCACCTCTCGTGTCTCCCCTTTTCCTCATAGTTTGTAAGCTTGCGAGCAGGGCCCTCATTCCTCCTGGTATCTGTTTTGAACTGTATTTCTGTTATGCTGTAATGTCTATTGTATGTACAAGTCCCCTCTATAATTTGTAAAGCGCTGTGGAATATGTTGGCGCTATATAAATAAAATTATTATTATTATTATTATTATCAAGGCTTTCCTCTTCCTCTGCTGCAGACGCCTGATCCTTTATGTGCGTCAAACTTTGCATCAGCAGACGCATTAGGGGGATGCTCATGCTTATTATGGCGTTGTCTGCACTAACCAGCCGTGTGCATTCCTCAAAACACTGAAGGACTTTACACATGTCTTGTATCTTCGACCACTGCACACCTGACAACTCCATGTTTGCCATCCTACTGCCTGCCCGTGTGTGTGTATCCTCCCACAAAAACATAACAGCCTGCCTCTGTTCGCACAGTCTCTGAAGCATGTGCAGTGTTGAGTTCCACCTTGTTGCAACGTCTATGATTAGGCGATGCTGGGGAAGGTTCAAAGACCGCCGATAGGTCTGCATACGGCTGGAGTGTACGGGCGAACGGCGGATATGTGAGCAAAGTCCACGCACTTTGAGGAGCAGGTCGGATAACCCCGGATAACTTTTCAGGAAGCACTGCACCACCAGGTTTAAGGTGTGAGCCAGGCAAGGAATGTGTTTCAGTTGGGAAAGGGAGATGGCAGCCATGAAATTCCTTCCGTTATCTCTCACTACCTTGCCTGCCTCAAGATCTACAGTGCCCAGCGACGACTGCGTTTCTTGTTGCAAGAACTCGGACAGAACTTCCGTGGTGTGTCTGTTGTCGCCCAAACACTTCATAGCCAATACAGCCTGCTGACGCTTGCCAGTAGCTGCCCCATAATGGGAGACCTGGTGTGCAACAGTGGCAGCTGCGGATGGAGTGGTTGTGCGACTGCGGTCTGTGGACGAGCTCTCGCTTCTGCAGGTGGACGAGGAGGAGGAGGAGGGGGTGCGAATGGCTATAGCCAACTGTTTCCTAGACCGTGGGCTAGGCAGAACTGTCCCAAAATTGCTGTCCCCTGTGGACCCTGCATCCACAACATTCACCCAGTGTGCCGTGATGGACACGTAACGTCCCTGGCCATGCCTACTGGTCCATGCATCTGTTGTCAGGTGCACCTTTGTGCTCACAGATTGCCTGAGTGCATGGACGATGCGCTCTTTAACATGCTGGTGGAGGGCTGGGATGGCTTTTCTGGAAAAGAAGTGTCGACTGGGTAGCTCGTAGCGTGGTACAGCGTAGTCCATCAGGGCTTTGAAAGCTTCGCTTTCAACTAACCGGTAGGGCATCATCTCTAACGAGATTAGTCTAGCTATGTGGGCGTTCAAACCCTGTGTACGCGGATGCGAGGCTAAGTACTTCCTTTTTCTAACCATAGTCTCATGTAGGGTGAGCTGGACTGGAGAGCTGGAGATCGTGGAACTAGCGGGGGTGCCGGTGGACATGGCAGACTGAGAGACTGTTGGAGATGGTATTGTTGCCGCCGGTGCCCTAGATGCAGTGTTTCCTACTACGAAACTGGTGATTCCCTGACCCTGACTGCTTTGGCCTGGCAAAGACACCTGCACAGATACTGCAGGTGGTGCGGAAAATGGTGGCCCTACACTGCCGGAAGGGATGTTGCGTTGCTGACTAGCTTCATTCGCCGAGGGTACTACAACTTTAAGGGATGTTTGGTAGTTAGTCCAGGCTTGCAAATGCATGGTGGTTAAATGTCTATGCATGCAACTTGTATTGAGACTTTTCAGATTCTGACCTCTGCTTAAGGTAGTTGAACATTTTTGACAGATGACTTTGCGCTGATCAATTGGATGTTGTTTAAATAAATGCCAGACTGCACTCTTTCTAGCATCGGATACCTTTTCAGGCATTGCAGACTGAGCTTTAACCGGATGGCCACGCTGTCCTCCAACAGGTTTTGACTTTGCCACGCATTTTGGGCCAGATACGGGCCCGGCAGATGGAACCTGTTGCGATGTTGATGCCTGCTGCGGCCCCTCCTCCTCCGCTTCAGAACTACTGCCGCCTGCACCCTGTTCCCCCAATGGCTGCCAATCGGGGTCAACAACTGGGTCATCTATAACCTCCTCTTCTAGCTCGTGCGCAACTCCGTGGGTGTCACCGTGTAAGTCGGTGGTAGAGCGTTCGTGACAGGGCAACATAGTCTCATCAGGGTCTGATTCTGGATCAGTACCCTGCGAGGGCAATGTTGTGGTCTGAGTCAAAGGACCAGCATAGTAGTCTGGCTGTGGCTGTGCATCAGTGCACTCCATGTCAGATACAAATTGTAATGGGCATGGCCTGTTAACTGCTTCACTTTCTAAGCCAGGGACGGTATGTGTAAAGAGCTCTGTAATGACCAGAGGTCCGAATAAGATCCAGTGAGTTAAAAACCAAGACCAAGGTAGAAATCTCCAACTGTATTTACTCAAAGGCAAAATAATCAAGGTAGTATGGAGAATATTAAGGCAGATGCACCCCAAAGATACACTAGCTCAGCAGCAGCTGAAATCACTGTGCCACTCCAAGGTCTCCTGAGAACTGTATACTACAACAGACTAGTAAGAAATTTACCTAACAGGCAACTAAAAACAGGAACAAGTGTAAATTGAATGTAGTGTTATCAAGGGGAGGCCCTGGAACGGCACACTGAGTATAACTTACACAACTCTAATATAAGATACACCTCTAAAGTAACAATTTAACACTCTGAGCAGAGATACCCGGGTATCTATAACTATGGTACCGTATCCTGAGATGGATTTCCTCTCAGGCAGGAATCCGCACAGGCTGCAGCCAGTCCATATCTTCAGCGCCAATAAGTTACAGCAAGCTCCTCTTGTCTTGTCGGCCGATGCCGAGCCCAAACGCCGGGGACTTAGTTAGTGGTCTCACGATGTTGTCTCTGCTTCTGTAGCTCCTAGGAATGCTTCCACGATAACCCGTCCGTCTCTGTATCAGCAGTCTGCCCAGACTTGTTTCTCCACTCAATGCACAGGGAATCCACAGACTTCCAAATTCGTACTGGGTTCTTAGTGAAGTCTCAGTCTTTTCTTAGATAAAGGGTTAGCTCCTCTCCAGGAAACGTTAGCAACACAAGTCTCTCACAGAGTTAAACAAAAGGTTAGCTCTTCTCCAGGGGAACGTTAGCAACAAAAAGTCTCTCAAAAGCTTCTTTTCCTCCAAAAACACTTGCAGTAAATCCACACACAGTCTCTTTTTAAGATCTCACAGCAGCTTCTGCCTTTGCTTCCCGCCTTTTTTCTCTCAGCTCTCACTTCCTAGTTTCACTTTACACACGAGACACTAGACCCCAACCCCCAGCACACATTGTCTCCGGGAGTTTTGCACGGTCCGTCCTCTGCTGCAACAGGCAAAAACCACAGGGTCCTAGTGCCCTTTCAGTGGGACTACAGTTCACCCTCTTACATGCCACCCCACTAGAGGTTGGCGTCCTCGACATACCTTCCCACTCAAATTCATCTTGAGCATATCGCTGAGGCGGTATTCCTGCCGTAGATCGTGTAGTTCTCCTGAGTCCTACATCAACAGGTGCGACCTTAGAGGGAGCTAGAGTCTCTTCCGTGGTCGTGTTAGTGGGCGTAAGTGGAGTTGTCTCCTCCAGCGGCTCGATGTCCTGTGATACAGCGTCAGGACCAAGCAGTTGACTTGATGCACTCTCCTCAACAACATCCTCCATATCCCCAACATTCTCATCACCCGAGGCCAGATCGGTCACAGGGGGCAAATAAGCAGGCGCAGGAGTAAGCACACCATCAAACTCAAGATCATTCAGAGCTTCCGCCCCTTGAAACATGGCCTCTGGCTCTAGGGGGGTAGGCGCCGAATCTTCAAACCAGCACCGCTGTAACATGTTACGATGCAAATTACGGGTTGGCCCCCCTGTCCCCACCGGTTCGACCTCGTACACTGGAATCTCAGGGTTCACCTGTTTTTTTATCAGATACGGTATCGCCTCCCATCGGTCACTCAGCTTTCCTGACCGTCGTTTTGTCCTCACCAACACTCTGTCTCCCGGAGAGAACAGCTCTGTTTGTACAGGTCGCGTGTCCTTATGGACCACCTGGCGAAGGTGGTCGCCCACCACCTGATGCACCACCCTCAACCGCCGCCGATGCTCTCGTACCCACTCGGATGCAGTCCGAAGGGGGGCGGAGGAGGGATCTGGCATGTTCAAATCCTCAATGTCTCGGCCAGGTCTACCACACATCAACATGTGTGGTGAGTAACCAGTAGTACTGTGCACCCTGTTATTGTAAGCCCACATCAATTTGGGTAGATACTCAGGCCAGCATGTCTGTTGCTGACTCTCTAAGGACCTCAACATTTGCAACAGGGTCCGATTAAAACGCTCACACGCCCCGTTACCCTGAGGGTGGTAAGGCGTTGTTCTCGACTGCTCGATACCATAGAGCTGGTGCAACTCTTTCATCAGCGTCCCCTGAAAGCAGGCCCCTTGATCTGAATGTATTCTCTGCGGACACCCGAACACTTGGAAGAAATGTCGGCACACTGCCTCAGCCGCCGACTTGGCCGTCTGATCTCTTGTCGGCACCGCTACAGCATACTTGGTAAAGTGATCTGTCATCACCAGGCAATAGGAGTACCCTGACGTAGAGTACCCTATCAACACGTAGTCAATCATGAGTAGTTCCAGTGGAGCTGAAGTCTTAATAGACTGTGTGGGAGCCCGCTGCTCAGGGCTTTTGTTGAGCCCACAAATTCGGCACTGCCGACACGCGTCGGCCACCATCTCTCCCAACTCAGGGCAGTAGAGGACTCGCTGCAACCACTGAAGTGTCTTTTCACTTCCAAAATGGGCCCCCTTCTCATGCGCCTCACGAGCGACCACTGGCCCCATCCCCACAGGAATTATCAGTTGGTACCGGTGCTGCAGCTCCGATGGCAGGTACACCTTACGATACAAAAGACCTTGTTCCACACACAATTTATCCCATTGTCGAAGGAGTTTCATTCCTTCCATGGACAACTGAGCCTTGTCCTCTGCACTGGGCCAGGCCTTGTTTTGTACCCAACGGCGCACAAGTGCAACGTCCGGACACATCCTGGACTCTTGTCCAATCTGAGGGTGTTTTACCCAGGACACAGGGCATCCCGGTGGCCACCCCACTTGAGTGTACCACACTTTGGAAGATAGGTATTTGCCCCAAAGCTGGAGTTTCAGTATCCTCAAGTTGTTCGTCAACATCTTCCCCGGATGACCCAAGGGGCACTCTTGACAATGCATCTGCATTGCCGTTCTCTCGACCAGAGCGAAATTTAATACGGTAATTGAACTTGGCCAGTCTGGCGACCCACCGCTGCTCCAACGCCCCCAGTTTTGCATTCTCTAAGTGAGCTAGCGGGTTGTTATCTGTCATGACTAGCACCTCAGCTCCTGTTAGATACTCGGCGAAGCGTTCTGTCATTGCCCACACCAGGGCCAGCAATTCCAGCCGGAATGAGCTGTAGTTAGCCGGATTTCGCTCGGAGTCTCTTAAAGATCTGCTGCCATAAGAAATCACTCGTTCTCGGCCGTCCTGCACCTGTGCTAGTACTGCCCCCAACCCATGAAGACTACCATCGGTATACAACAAAAAAGGGGTGTCAAACCGGGCGTAGGCCAGCAATGGGGCACTCGTTAGGGCGGTTTTCACTCCATCAAATGCCTTTTTCTGTAGGGGCCCCCATGGAATGGGGCGATTTCGAGGACCCAGCGCTGTCCCTCTCAAAAGTTCATTCAAGGGACTCACCACTTGTGAGAATTTAGGCACAAACCGCCGATAGTATCCTGCTAGGCCCAGGAAGGCCCGCACTTCTCGCAGGTCACAAGGAGGTGGCCACTCTTGTACCGCCTTAATCTTACTGGCTAAAGGTAGTACCCCGTCCGGGGTCACCAGATGCCCCAAATATTCAATCTGGTTTCGTAACAGTTGACATTTTTTTGGCTTTATTTTCAGGCCGTAGCTCTTGAGCCGCCGGAGAACTTGACGCAGCTTCTCCAGATGATCTTCAAATGAGGTTCCGAACACCACAATGTCGTCTAGATATATCAGGACTGATTCAAAATTTAGATCGCCCAAGCAATGTTCCATCAGGCGTTGGAAGGTTCCCGGGGTGGTAGCGAGGCCAAAGGGCATCCGGTTGAACTCAAAGAGCCCCATTGGCAAGACAAACGCCGTCTTGGCCCGATCTTTTTCAGCCATTGGGACCTGCCAGTACCCGCTTGCCAAATCTAACGTTGAGAAATACTTGGCCCGACCCAGGGCCGACAGGGATTCTTCAATACGGGGTAAAGGATATGCGTCCCGTACGGTGTGGGCATTCAATTTCCGATAGTCCACACAAAATCGGAGTGTCCCATCCTTCTTGCGGACCAAGACTACAGGGGCCACCCAGGGACTCCGGCTCTCTCAGATCACTTGGTTGTCCAGCATACTGGCCACCATGCTCTTCACCTCTTGATAGAGCGCCGGAGGAATTTGACGATATCTTTCTCTAATGGGTGGAGTATCCCCCGTGGGAATCTCATGCTCAATCGTCTGGGTACACCCGAAGTCCTCTCCATGTCGGGAAAAGGTCTCTTGATGTTCCCACAAAGCTCTCTCCAACTGCTCCAACTGCACGGGGGTCAGCTTCTCCCGATCCACTCCCATCTGCTCCATGATCACATGAACATTCCATTCCTCCGTAGGAGGTTCAGTCCGGCCTACCTCGACCGCGAATGTCCAGGATGACTGTTGGTCTGGTCGCAATTCGAACCCTGCATTTTCCGGCACCTTCTCTGCCGGCACGAACAGTTCAGCCAGTACATTGATGCATCGGACCGGCACTCGTCCATTCTTCACAATCGCCAAAGACCGGGCCACATGTACCTTGGCAAATGAGGAACCCTCTCGGGCGGGCTCAAGTAGCACTTCAAGCCCATTCAATCTCTGTGCAGCTCCCACAGGCAGCATTAAGATTTCCTCTTGTCTGGGTCCCAGCAGGATCGGGGCCCTCGAAGTCACTCGGACCCGGCCCACCCGGCCACCTGGGACCGCACTTTTCAGCAAGTCGCAACTCAGCACTAGACGGTGTAGAATTCTCTGTGTGGGTCGGTGTCTTGTCGCACGGGCCCAGTATCGGGGTCCTTCACTGGCATACATCTGGTGATTCAAATCTCGCAGCACGTTCATTCCGAACGTCACTTCCATCCCTCTTCTAGGGGGGTGATCCACCAGTACTACCCCTTTCTGCCCCAGCTCTTGACCAAACATTTTTAGTTGCATCCACACGATCCCTTTGACTGACAATTGACCATTATTTGCGGCGGTCAGTCGTATCACTCGGCCATCCTCTGGAATCACGAGTCGACTGAAGTATCTCTCATATACTTCTAGAGGCATTATAGTACATTCGGATCCCGTGTCAACCAAGCACCTCATCTTCCGCCCTTCAAACTCTGCTTCTATCACTGGACTACATGCAAACAAATCTTGTTCATTCCGTCGAGGGCTTTGTGTGGGTGGGGCCGCTGCTGCTTGCCCTCTCATGCAGCGGCCGGAAGTTTAAAGCCGGCGACGGGGTTTCTGGGGCTGTAAGCGACCGGCAGTAACGCGAGATGTGTCCCTGGCGGCCACACTTCCAGCAGGTGATTGTTCCTCGTGGGCGAGGGCTTGACTCATTCTGATAGGACGACCTGGCCATTTGCGGGGGTCACCGTTCCAGCGGGTGGGGCAGGAGGTTCCCGTGAGGGGGTAGAGGCGGGATCAACTGTCAGTTGAGACAATTTCAGCTTCAACTCCTTCACCTCAGCACGCAAAGCTTGTACCATGCTTACCAGCCCCTCTCCCCCCGACCCTGATGACCCACCTTCCTCCAGCTGGGCACTGTTCACTGACCCCTCGGGAACATAGGCTGATTTCTCTTCCCTTTCCACTGCAGCTCGGTAAATCTGCCAGAAAGATAACTCTGGTGCAACCCGGGCCATTTCCAACAGTTTGTCCCGGAGAAGTCTATTGGCTAAACCGGTGATGAATTGGTCCCGGAGCAAGCGGTCTACCTCCCGGAACGCCCCCATGGCCCCCGGGTCTAGTCGCTGCATCTCATTCAACATCTCTTGCAAAATATTAGAGTACTGCATCAGGGACTCACACTCTCTCTGGGGACGATTAAAGAATAGGGACCGAAGCTGGGCCACACGCGCTCGGCCCCCCAAACTCCCCTCTAACAGTTCCAAAATCTTTTCTAATGTATCCCTCTCTGATTCTGGGCGCACCATCACCATACGCCTAATATCACCCTCCAGTGCATTTAATGCCAGCTCAGCGCGTAACGCGGGGGTCAAATTACACATGCGCAGAATACTCCGGATTCTCTCAGTCCAATCTTGCAACGCCATATTGCGCCCATCGTATTTCGGCATGTGCTGAAGTAAAGCTCCTACAGGCACATACCCTCCCGGAGTCGCCGCGGCTGCCAGGGGAACCCCAACCCCCGGGGAGGATGCGGATACAGCGGGGTCATTTCCACCCTCGCCCTCGTCCATGACAAACACTGGATCCTGCCGACTACGCCAAAAATGTAATGACCAGAGGTCCGAAGAGTGGTGGTGGTGGGAGACTCACTACTGAGAGGCACCGAAGCAGCCATCTGCAGACCGGACATAACTGCAAGAGAAGTATGCTGCCTTCCAGGTGCGATGATCAAGGATGTGACCGATAGGATACCAAAGCTCTTCAGCTCCAAGGACGTCCACCCATTTCTTCTGATACATGTTGGCACCAATGACACGGCAAGGAAGGACCTACCGACAATCTGCAAGGACTTTGAAGAGTTGGGGAAGAAAGTAAAGGAACTGGATGCACAGGTAGTTTTTTCTTCTATCCTTCCAGTAGACGGGCATGGCACCAGGAGATGGAACAGGATCCTTGATGCAAACAACTGGCTAAGACGATGGTGCAGACAACAAGGATTTGGATTCCTGGACCACGGTGTGAATTACTGGTATGATGGACTCCTCGCCAGAGACGGACTACACCTCAACAAACCTGGGAAACACACATTCGCCAGAAGACTCGCTACACTCATCAGGAGGGCGTTAAACTAGAAGAAGAGGGGACGGGAAGAAAAACATTAGACTCGAACAAAGACGACCCAGGAAAACATACTCAGAAGGGAGGTAAGAACATTTCTAAAACAATCCACAGTGAGGAGATTGGAACAAAACAAAATCCTCTAAACTGCATGCTCGCAAACGCCAGAAGCCTGACAAACAAGATGGAAGAACTAGAAGCAGAAATATCTACAGGTAACTTTGACATAGTGGGAATAACCGAGACATGGTTAGATGAAAGCTATGACTGGGCAGTTAACTTACAGGGTTACAGTCTGTTTAGAAAGGATCGTAAAAATCGGAGAGGAGGAGGGGTTTGTCTCTATGTAAAGTCTTGTCTAAAGTCCACTTTAAGGGAGGATATTAGCAAAGGGAATGAGGATGTCGAGTCCATATGGGTTGAAATTCATGGAGGGAAAAATGGTAACAAAATTCTCATTGGGGTCTGTTACAAACCCCCAAATATAACAGAAAGCATGGAAAGTCTACTTCTAAAGCAGATAGATGAAGCTGCAACCCATAATGAGGTCCTGGTTATGGGGGACTTTAACTACCCGGATATTAACTGGGAAACAGAAACCTGTGAAACCCATAAAGGCAACAGGTTTCTGCTAATAACCAAGAAAAATTATCTTTCACAATTGGTGCAGAATCCAACCAGAGGAGCAGCACTTTTAGACCTAATACTATCTAATAGACCTGACAGAATAACAAATCTGCAGGTGGTTGGGCATTTAGGAAATAGCGACCACAATATTGTGCAGTTTCACCTGTCTTTCACTAGGGGGACTTGTCAGGGAGTCACAAAAACATTGAACTTTAGGAAGGCAAAGTTTGAACAGCTTAGAGATGCCCTTAATCTGGTAGACTGGGACAATATCCTCAGAAATGAGAATACAGATAATAAATGGGAAATGTTTAAGAACATCCTAAATAGGCAGTGTAAGCGGTTTATACCTTGTGGGAATAAAAGGACTAGAAATAGGAAAAACCCAATGTGGCTAAACAAAGAAGTAAGACAGGCAATTAACAGTAAAAAGAAAGCATTTGCACTACTAAAGCAGGATGGCACCATTGAAGCTCTAAAAAACTATAAGGAGAAAAATACTTTATCTAAAAAACTAATTAAAGCTGCCAAAAAGGAAACAGAGAAGCACATTGCTAAGGAGAGTAAAACTAATCCCAAACTGTTCTTCAACTATATCAATAGTAAAAGAATAAAAACTGAAAATGTAGGCCCCTTAAAAAATAGTGAGGAAAGAATGGTTGTAGATGACGAGGAAAAAGCTAACATATTAAACACCTTCTTCTCCACGGTATTCACGGTGGAAAATGAAATGCTAGGTGAAATCCCAAGAAACAATGAAAACCCTATATTAAGGGTCACCAATCTAACCCAAGAAGAGGTGCGAAACCGGCTAAATAAGATTAAAATAGATAAATCTCCGGGTCCGGATGGCATACACCCACGAGTACTAAGAGAACTAAGTAATGTAATAGATAAACCATTATTTCTTATTTTTAGTGACTCTATAGCGACAGGGTCTGTTCCGCAGGACTGGCGCATAGCAAATGTGGTGCCAATATTCAAAAAGGGCTCTAAAAGTGAACCTGGAAATTATAGGCCAGTAAGTCTAACCTCTATTGTTGGTAAAATATTTGAAGCGTTTCTGAGGGATGTTATTCTGGATTATCTCAATGAGAATAACTGTTTAACTCCATATCAGCATGGGTTTATGAGAAATCGCTCCTGTCAAACCAATCTAATCAGTTTTTATGAAGAGGTAAGCTATAGGCTGGACCACGGTGAGTCATTGGACGTGGTATATCTCGATTTTTCCAAAGCGTTTGATACCGTGCCGCACAAGAGGTTGGTACACAAAATGAGAATGCTTGGTCTGGGGGAAAATGTGTGTAAATGGGTTAGTAACTGGCTTAGTGATAGAAAGCAGAGGGTGGTTATAAATGGTATAGTCTCTAACTGGGTCGCTGTGACCAGTGGGGTACCGCAGGGGTCAGTATTGGGACCTGTTCTCTTCAACATATTCATTAATGATCTGGTAGAAGGTTTACACAGTAAAATATCGATATTTGCAGATGATACAAAACTATGTAAAGCAGTTAATACAAGAGAAGATAGTATTCTGCTACAGATGGATCTGGATAAGTTGGAAACTTGGGCTGAAAGGTGGCAGATGAGGTTTAACAATGATAAATGTAAGGTTATACACATGGGAAGAGGGAATCAATATCACCATTACACACTGAACGGGAAACCACTGGGTAAATCTGACAGGGAGAAGGACTTGGGGATCCTAGTTAATGATAAACTTACCTGGAGCAGCCAGTGCCAGGCAGCAGCTGCCAAGGCAAACAGGATCATGGGGTGTATTAAAAGAGGTCTGGATACACATGATGAGAGCATTATACTGCCTCTGTACAAATCCCTAGTTAGACCGCACATGGAGTACTGTGTCCAGTTTTGGGCACCGGTGCTCAGGAAGGATATAATGGAACTAGAGAGAGTACAAAGGAGGGCAACAAAATTAATAAAGGGGATGGGAGAACTACAATACCCAGATAGATTAGCGAAATTAGGATTATTTAGTCTAGAAAAAAGACGACTGAGGGGCGATCTAATAACCATGTATAAGTATATAAGGGGACAATACAAATATCTCGCTGAGGATCTGTTTATACCAAGGAAGGTGACGGGCACAAGGGGGCATTCTTTGCGTCTGGAGGAGAGAAGGTTTTTCCACCAACATAGAAGAGGATTCTTTACTGTTAGGGCAGTGAGAATCTGGAATTGCTTGCCTGAGGAGGTGGTGATGGCGAACTCAGTCGAGGGGTTCAAGAGAGGCCTGGATGTCTTCCTGGAGCAGAACAATATTGTATCATACAATTATTAGGTTCTGTAGAAGGACGTAGATCTGGGGATTTATTATGATGGAATATAGGCTGAACTGGATGGACAAATGTCTTTTTTTCGGCCTTACTAACTATGTTACTATGTTACTATGAATAAGATCCAGTGAGTCACAAACCAAGACCAAGGCAGAAATCTCCAACGGTATTTACTCAAAGGCAAAATAATCAAGGTAGTATGGAGAATATTAAGGCAGATGCACCCCAAAGATACACTAGCTCAGCAGCAGCTGAAATCACTGTGCCACTCCAAGGTCTCCTGAGAACTGTATACTACAACAGACTAGTAAGAAATTTACCTAACAGGCAAGTAAAAACAGGAACAAGTGTAAATTGAATGTAGTGTTATCAAGGGGAGGCCCTGGAACGGCACACTGAGTATAACTTACACAACTCTAATATAAGATACACCTCTAAAGTAACAATTTAGCACTCTGAGCAGAGATACCCGGGTATCTATAACTATGGTACCGTATCCTGAGATGGATTTCCTCTCAGGCAGGAATCCGCACAGGCTGCAGCCAGTCTATATCTTCAGCGCCAATAAGTTACAGCAAGCTCCTCTTGTCTTGTCGGCCGATGCCGAGCCCAAACGTCGGGGACTTAGTTAGTGGTCTCACGATGTTGTCTCTGCTTCTGTAGCTCCTAGGAATGCTTCCACAATAACCCGTCCGTCTCTGTATCAGCAGTCTGCCCAGACTTGTTTCTCCACTCAATGCACAGGGAATCCACAGACTTCCAAATTCGTACTGGGTTCTTAGTGAAGTCTCAGTCTTTTCTTAGATAAAGGGTTAGCTCCTCTCCAGGAAACGTTAGCAACACAAGTCTCTCACAGAGTTAAACAAAAGGTTAGCTCTTCTCCAGGGGAACGTTAGCAACAAAAAGTCTCTCAAAAGCTTCTTTTCCTCCAAAAACACTTGCAGTAAATCCACACACAGTCTCTTTTTAAGATCTCACAGCAGCTTCTGCCTTTGCTTCCCGCCTTTTTTCTCTCAGCTCTCACTTCCAGTTTCACTTTACACACGAGACACTAGACCCCACCCCCCGGCACACATTGTCTCCGGGAGTTTTGCACGGTCCGTCCTCTGCTGCAACAGGCAAAAACCACGGGGTCCTAGTGCCCTCTCAGTGGGACTACAGTTCACCCTCTTACAGCTCCATGGAGTAACCCGTTGT
This sequence comes from Ranitomeya imitator, assembly GCF_032444005.1. Taxonomy (NCBI): domain Eukaryota; kingdom Metazoa; phylum Chordata; class Amphibia; order Anura; family Dendrobatidae; genus Ranitomeya; species Ranitomeya imitator. The sequence goes on from NC_091286.1 coordinate 502,962,208, forward strand.
GTCGCCTGCTGCATCCTTCTCTGTTGTTGTTTTTGCTGAAGAGGACAAGGAAGCGACTTGTCCCTGACCGTGAACATCCACTAATGATGCGCTGCTTTTACATTTACCAGTTTCAAAAGAGGAGGCAAAAGAGCTAGAGGCTGAGTCAGCAAGGTAAGCCAAAACTTGCTCTTGCTGCTCCGGCTTTAAAAGCGGTTTTCCTACTCCCAGAAAAGGGAGCGTTCGAGGCCTTGTGTAGCCAGACGACGAACTTGGCTCCACAGCTCCAGACTTAGGTGCAATATTTTTTTTACCACGACCACCTGATGCTCCACCACTACCACTACCCTCATTACCAGCTGACAATGAACGCCCCTGGCCACGACCTCTTCCACCAGACTTCCTCATTGTTTTAAAAACGTAACCAAACTAACGGTATTTGTTGCTGTCAAACAACTTACACGGTGAGCTATAACTTCAGTATGATTTAGATACCCCTTTACAGGTGGGTGACACCGCAAGGAAAAGCAGGCACAATGTTACACACTCTGTTTTTGGTGGCACCAAATGAGAGAGATGCCACACACGCAGGACTGTCACTCAAGCACAAATGTCAATATTAATCTCCCACTGTTTGTTTTTATTTTTTCAGGGAGAATTTAGAAACCCAAAAAAAAAAAAAGATTTTTTAAGGAAGAATTTAGAAAACAAAATAAAAAAAAGTGATTTTTTTCAGAGAGAATTTAGAAACCAAACAAAAAAAAGAACAAATAGGCTTTCTATGGCCCACTGTCTGAGAGAGAGAGATGGCACACCCAGGAGTCAGGACTGGCACACAAGCAGAAAGGCCAATATTAATCTCCCACTGTTTTTTTTAATTTTTTCAGGGAGAATTTAGAAACACAAAAAAAAAATGATTTTTTTAAGGAAGAATTTAGAAAACAAAATTAAAAAAGTGATTTTTTCAGAGAGAATTTAGAAACCAAACAAAAAAAAAAATAGGCTTTCTATGGCCCACTATCCGAGAGAGAGAGATGGCACACCCAGGAGTCAGGACTGGCACACAAGCAGAAAGGCCAATATTAATCTCCCACTGTTTGTTTTTATTTTTTCAGGGAGAATTTAGAAACCCCCCCAAAAAAAAGATTTTTTAAGGAAGAATTTAGAAAACAAAATAAAAAAAGTGATTTTTTCAGAGAGAATTTAGAAACCAAACAAAAAAAAGAACAAATAGGCTTTCTATGGCTCACTGTCTGAGAGAGAGAGATGGCACACCCAGGAGTCAGGACTGGCACACAAGCAGAAAGGCCAATATTAATCTCCCACTGTTTTTTTTTATTTTTTTCAGGGAGAATTTAGAAACACAAAAAAAAATGATTTTTTAAGGAAGAATTTAGAAAACAAAATAAAAAAAGTGATTTTTTCAGAGAGAATTTAGAAACCAAACAAAAAAAAACAAATAGGCTTTCTATGGCCCACTATCTGAGAGAGAGAGATGGCACACCCAGGAGTCAGGACTGGCACACAAGCAGAAAGGCCAATATTAATCTCCCATTGTTTTTTTTTTATTTTTTCAGGGAGAATTTAGAAACACAAAAAAAATGATTTTTTAAGGAAGAATTTAGAAAACTAAATAAAAAAAAGTGATTTTTTTCAGAGAGAATTTAGAAACCAAACAAAAAAAAAATAGGCTTTCTATGGCCCATTATCTGAGAGAGAGAGATGGCACACCCAGGAGTCAGGACTGGCACACAAGCAGAAAGGCCAATATTAATCTCCCACTGTTTGTTTTTATTTTTTTCAGGGAGAATTTAGAAACCCCCCAAAAAAATGATTTTTTAAGGAAGAATTTAGAAAACAAAATAAAAAAAAGTGATTTTTTTCAGAGAGAATTTAGAAACCAAACAAAAAAAAGAACAAATAGGCTTTCTATGGCCCACTGTCTGAGAGAGAGAGATGGCACACCCAGGAGTCAGGACTGGCACACAAGCAGAAAGGCCAATATTAATCTCCCACTGTTTTTTTTATTTTTTCAGGGAGAATTTAGAAACACAAAAAAAAAATGATTTTTTAAGGAAGAATTTAGAAAACAAAATAAAAAAAAGTGATTTTTTCAGAGAGAATTTAGAAACCAAACAAAAAAAAAAAAGGCTTTCTATGGCCCTCTATCAGAGAGAGAGAGATGACACACCCAGGAGTCAGGACTGGCACACAAGCAGAAAGGCCAATATTAATCTCCCACTGTTTTTTTCATTTTTTCAGGGAGAATTTAGAAACCCCCCCAAAAAAATGATTTTTTTAAGGAAGAATTTAGAAAACAAATTAAAAAAAGTGATTTTTTTTTTTTAATCTCCCACTGTTTTTTTTTTTCAGGGAAAATGTATAAAACCAATGAAAAAATAATAAATAGGCTTTCTATGGCCCACTATTTGACAGAGAGATGGCACGCTCAGGACTGGCACACAAGCCCAAAGGGCAATATTGATCTCCCACTGTTTTTTTTTTTTCAGGGAAAATTTATAAAACTAATGAAAAAATAATAAATAGGCTTTCTATGGCCCACTATTTCACAGAGAGATGGCACGCTAAGGACTGGCACACAAGCCCAAAGGGCAATATTAATCTCCCACTGTTTTTATTTTTTTCAGGGAGAATTTATACAACCAATGAAAAAAAAATAAATAGGCTTTCTATGGCCCACTATTTGACAGAGAGATGGCACGCTCAGGACTGGCACACAAGCCCAAAGGGCAATATTAATCTCCCACTGTTTTTATTTTTTTCAGGGAGAATTTATACAACCAATGAAAAAAAAATAAATAGGCTTTCTATGGCCCACTATTTCACAGAGAGATGGCACGCTCAGGACTGGCACACAAGCCCAAAGGGCAATATTAATCTCCCACTGTTTTTATTTTTTTCAGGGAGAATTTATACAACCAATGAAAAAAAAAAAAATAGGCTTTCTATGGCCCACTATTTCACAGAGAGATGGCACGCTCAGGACTGGCACACAAGCCCAAAGGGCAATATTAATCTCCCACTGTTTTTATTTTTTTCAGGGAGAATTTATACAACCAATGAAAAAAAAATAAATAGGCTTTCTATGGCCCACTATTTCACAGAGAGATGGCACGCTCAGGACTGGCACACAAGCCCAAAGGGCAATATTAATCTCCCACTGTTTTTTTTTTTCAGGGAGAATGTATAAAACCAATAAAAAAAAAAAAATAGGCTTTCTATGGCCCACTATTTGACAGAGAGAAGGCACGCTCAGGACTGGCACACAAGCCCAAAGGGCAATATTAATCTCCCACTGTTTTTATGTTTTTCAGGGAGAATTTAGAAACCCCACAAAAAAAAACAGAAAAAAAAATTAGGCTTTCTATGGCCCACTATGTGTGATTTTTTCAGAGAGAATTTAGAAACCAAATAAAAAAAAAATTGGCTTTCTATGGCACACTATCTGAGAGAGAGAGATGGCACGCTCAGGACTGGCACACAAGCCCAAAGGGCAATATTAATCTCCCACTGTTTTTTTTTTCAGGGAAAATTTATAAAACCAATGAAAAAATAATAAATAGGCTTTCTATGGCCCACTATTTGACAGAGAGATGGCACGCTCAGGACTGGCACACAAGCCCAAAGGGCAATATTAATCTCCCACTGTTTTTATTTTTTTCAGGGAGAATTTATACAACCAATGAAAAAAAAATAAATAGGTTTTCTATGGCCCACTATTTGACAGAGAGATGGCACGCTCAGGACTGGCACACAAGCCCAAAGGGCAATATTAATCTCCCACTGTTTTTATTTTTTTCAGGGAGAATTTATACAACCAATGAAAAAAAAAATAGGCTTTCTATAGCCCACTATTTCACAGAGAGATGGCACGCTCAGGACTGGCACACAAGCCCAAAGGGCAATATTAATCTCCCACTGTTTTTATTTTTTTCATGGAGAATTTATACAACCAATGAAAAAAAAAATAAATAGGCTTTCTATGGCCCACTATTTCACAGAGAGATGGCACACTCAGGACTGGCACACAAGCCCAAAGGGCAATATTAATCTCCCACTGTTTTTTTTTTTCAGGGAGAATTTAGAAACCCCACAAAAAAAAAACAGAAAAAAAAATTAGGCTTTCTATGGCCCACTATGTGAGATGGCACCCACAGGGATGGCACTCGAGCAGAAAAGCCAATCTTAATCTCCCACAGCTTTTTTTGGGGGGAGAATTAAAAAAAAACAAAATAAAAAAAAAAAAAACACAGGGACTGTCCTACAATTACTATCTCCCTGCAGTAATCTCAGCCAGGTATGGCAGGCAGCAATAAGGAGTGGACTGCTGCACAAATGAATTAAAAAGTGTGGACAAACAAACAAGATAGCTGTGCAGAAAGGAAGGAACAACAGGATTTGTGCTTTGAAAAAAGCAGTTGGTTTGCACAGCGGCGTACACACAGCAATGCAGCTATCAGGGAGCCTTCTAGGGCAGCCCAATGAGCTACAGCGCTGAGAAAAAAAAAATGTAGCTTCCACTGTCCCTGCAAACAAAGGTAGTGTTGGACAGTGGAAATCGCTACAGCACAAGCAGTTTGGTAGTTAATGGACCCTGCCTAACGCTATCCCTGCTTCTGACGAAGCGGCAGCAACCTCTCCCTACGCTCAGATCAGCAGCAGTAAGATGGCGGTCGGCGGGAATGCCCCTTTATAGCCCCTGTGACGCCGCAGACAGCAAGCCAATCACTGCAATGCCCTTCTCTAAGATGGTGGGGACCAGGACCTATGTCATCACGCTGCCCACACTCTGCGTCCACCTTCATTGGCTGAGAAATGGCGCTTTTCGCGTCATTGAAACGCGACTTTGGCGCGAAAGTCGCGTATCGCATGGCCAACCCCGCACAGGGGTCGGGTCGGGTTTCATGAAACCCGACTTTTCCAAAAGTCGGCGACTTTTGAAAATGAACGATCCGTTTTGTTCAACCCTATTCGTGACACCACCTGTGGTATTCGGTCAGGGTGACCGACTCTGCTTTAAGGGGTCCACTGGGGTGATGTTATGGCAGCTAGATAGTATACCTTCCCACAGGTGAAGTATATCCCCAAGGCTTCCCAGTGTGTAGATGGTGGATGGTGAGAGGCGCAGAGAAGAACGAGGACTCAAGGTTGCAGTCTCTTTACCTTTACTGAAGACTTCAGCATCCACAGTCCAGGGCACTAGATCACAGGGCAGGCAGTGTCCAGCCGGTTTGGAGGCAAGTCCAGAGTCCCCTTATCCAGGTGGAAATCAGTAGCCTTCCCTTTTGCTGCAGTGTTGTAGTTCCTTACTGCCTAAGGCTTCACATAAGGTCCTCACAGATGTAATGTCTTTCTCTGTCCCCCATATAGGATAGGACAAACCCGTAAGACTGGTGACTTGAACCTGTTTATAGGGTCTCTTAGATAAGCCGGTCTCTGGAGCAAAGCATAAAGGTCCTTACTCCCTCGGTGTTTCGGCTACTGGGCTTCTGCGCCTCAGAAGGAGGCTGCCTGTGTAGGGCTGGTCCCCTTCTGGTATCCTCTCCTTTGCTACGACTTCCTTGTACGCTCGCTGCAATACAATTCTGCCTTCGATGTCTCTTTCTGGGAGCTGCAGCTCTGAGGGCATGCACAGCTCCATGTCCTTTCTCCTTCGTTCGCTGACAGGATCCCACCCCTGTCAGGGACCAACTAACTGAACTGAGCTCAGCCAGCAACTGACTAACTTTCCCTACAGGCGACCAGTTTTACCTATGTGGAGAGTGACCTAAAAAGTAGGAGCAGAAGCTCCCCCTGGTGGCCTGGAGTCTGAAATGTGTTGCATGTTTGTGATACCTGGATGCAGTTATCCTTCTTTGCCTCCAAATGTAATATCACTCTCCCCGAGAGGAAAGCAATACCACTGTGATGACCAGGACCCTGGGGCGCCGCACTTCCATCTGGTTTTGGGTTTTAAAGTATGTTTTATCCTGAAAAGCCGCAGCATTTCAGAGTCAAACGTTCTGCACCTAGCTGAAATCATGCAGCTGTCTGATACATGCTGCTTGTGGATCATTTATCGTTTGTATGGCAAGAAGAAACAGAGTAAACTTCATTAGGTGCAGCTTTATTACAGTGGAAACAGATCGCTTGATATTATTATTGTGTTTGTAGATGATACAGTAATAACCCATGGCGCTATGAATATGGTGGTACCTGATGAACCCAGTTATAGCTTATGCACAGAGCCTAGGAGCTTTATCTTACTCATCTGCTTCGCCATTGTTCTGGGAAGTATATACAGAAAACATTATGGTGCCCCTCTGTGACATGCTCAGGAAGCCATCTGTAATAACTGAAACAAACAAAACAGGGAGCACGAGAGGTGATTGAAATGAGCCCAGGTTGCTCGCACGTTATCTCCTGGGGACAAAATTGTTCAATATTATAATTTGACCAGATAGGAGGCTAATCCTCTGGGAAAACACTTGTGTTCTGCTCTATGACACAATCTATGCAACATCGATTATTCAGGCAAATTGCTGCATGATGTAACATCAAGTACACAGTGTTCAGAGAAAACTGCCTAACATTCTATCTTAAAATGGTTGTCGCTTTTCCGAAAATCTTCACCACTGGCCACAATTTGTCATAAAAACTCCTACTCTTTTCTCACCACTCTTGAGTCTCTGGTGTAAATATTGGTGTCTGTTATTGGCCGCAACGCTGACATAACTTCTACATCGCGGCTGCCAGTTAGTGAGCTTAGCAGATCTAGGCTGAGCGTTCCGTCTGTCTATGTTGGCAGATCCACTTTGTTCACTGACTGACTTCTGTGCTGTTGTTAGCGCTGCAGCTAATAACTTGTCACGAGTGTGTCACACCAACTTGGGAGATCTGGGGGTAGATCAGAACTGGGCATAGTGCGGACCGAGACAGCCATGGGACTGGAAATCAGAGGTCCATGGGCCACATGGTGCCCCACCCACTCGCTGTTTCCATGGGCACCGCGGCTCTGCGCTGCGCCGCTGACTCCTTTGGTGGAGGAGGGGCCTCTAGCCACTTCCTCCACCAATCAGCATGTGAAATGCATCAGCTGTGTACTACGGAGAGTTCCAGATGCAGAGAGAGAAGCAGAGTGCTGGGGAACAGGACTGAGGTAAGTATGTGGTGTTTTTTCCCCTCATGTGTATGGGCTATTTGGGTGGCGTGGGGAGGCTATGGGGGTGACAAGGTGCTGCACACATGGGGTGACAACATGGTGCTGCATACATGGGGTGACAACATGATGCTGCACACATGGGGTGACAACATGGTGCTGCACACATGGGGTGACATGGTGCTGCACATGGGGAATGACATGGTGCTGCACATGGGGGGTGACATGGTGCTGCACATGGGGGGTGACATGGTGCTGCACATGGTGCAGGACATGGGAGGGTGACATGGTGCTGCACGTGGGGGGTGACATGGTGCTGCACATGGGGAGGTGACATGGTGGTGCACATGGGGGAGTGACATGGTGCTTCATATGGGGTGTGACATGGTTCTGCATATGGGGTGACATGCTGCACATGGTGCTGCATATGGGGGCGATATGCTGCACATGGTGCTGCATATTGGGGCGACATGGTGCTGCATACGGAGGCGACATGCTGCACATGGAGAGGCTATGGTGGCGACATGCTGCACATGGAGAGGCTATGGTGGCGACATGCTGCATATGGAGAGGCTATGAGGGTGACATGCTGCACATGGGGAGACTATGGGGGCGACATGCAGTGTATATAGGGAGGCATGTTGGGGCTCGTGTAGTGTATATAGGAAGGCTGTATGGAGCTCATGCTGTATATGGAGGAGGCTGTGTGGGGCTCATGCAGTGTATATAGGAAGGCTATGTGGCGGGGCTCATGCAGTATATGGGGAGGCTGTGTGGGGGTCAAGCAGTGTGTATAGGGAGGCTGTGTGGGGCTCATGCCATATATGGGGGAGGCTGTGTGGGGCTCATGAGTGTATATAGGTAGGCTGTGTGTGGCTCATGCAGTGTATATAGGAAGGCTGTATGGGGCTCATGCTGTATATGGAGGAGGCTGTGTGGGGCTCATGCAGTGTATATAGGAAGGCTATGTGGCGGGGCTCATGCAGTATATGGGGAGGCTGTGTGGGGGTCAAGCAGTGTGTATAGGGAGGCTGTGTGGGGCTCATGCCATATATGGGGGAGGCTGTGTGGGGCTCATGAGTGTATATAGGTAGGCTGTGTGTGGCTCATGCAGTGTATATAGGGAGGCTGTGTAGGGCTCATGTAGTATATGGGGAGGCTGTGTGGGGCTCATGTAGTGTGTATAGGGAGGCTGTCTAGGGCTCATGCCGTATATGGGGGAGGCTGTGTGGGGCTCATGAGTGTATATAGGGAAGCTGTGTGGGGCTCATGCAGTATATGGGGAGGATGTGTGGGGCTCATGCAGTGTGTATAAGGAGGCTGTGTGGGGCTCATGCCGCATATAAGGGACTGTTGAGGGGCTCATACGATATACAGAAGGGGCTGTGCTAGGGTTCAAACGATATATAGGGGATGTCAGTGGAGCGCCCCCAGATGCAGGGCCGCGGGTTACTCGGTACCGGTCCTCTCTGGCTCAGTTCTGGGGATGTCACGATAAAAGAGATGATGAAAGTCAGCTAAGGTTTCGTGACGCCACCTGTGGTATTCGGTCAGGGTGACCGACGCTGCTTGGGGTCCACTGGGGTGATGATGGGATGGCAGCTAGATGGTATACCTTCCCACAGGTGAAGTATGTCCCCAGGGCTTCCCAGTGGTGTAGGTGGCGATGGTGTGAGGCGCAGTCAATAACGAGGACACAGGGTTGCAGTCTCTTTACCTTTTACTGAAGGCTTCAGGATCCTCAATCCAGAGCACTGTCAACAGGGCTGTCTGAGACCGGCCGGTCCGAAGGCACATCCAGAGTTCCCTTTGCAGGTGGAAATCGTTGCCTACCACTAGCGCCTGTGTGTTGTAGTGCTTCCCTGCTGAGCATTCGGGATAGTCCTCACAACTTCTGTTCTCGTTCTTTCTCGTTTTTTCTATTCTCCGTCCCCCAAGTTTGTTATGGCTAGGACGCACCTATTTGACGGGAAGGCTCGGAGCTATTCTGGGACCCTAGAGACGCCCCTCTCCACGCTTGCCCCCTATGTCTGCTTAGGTTATGTAAGGTAGACAGCCAACCTATAATTAACTGTCCTGCGGTATTTGAAGTAAGGCATAGAGTCAGTTACTTCCTCGGTGTTCCGGTCACCGGCTACGCGCCTCAGTAGGATGTTGCCGTTCTCGGGGCACGACTCCTACTGGCTCTCCTTTGTGCTTGAGCTTGTTTCTCACTGTCCACAATATCCTTCGCTTCGTGTCCTTTCTTTAGATGCCGCCACAAGGTAGTGCAGGCGCGGCTCTGTAACGATCTGTCCTTGTCACTAAGTCACTGCCAGGTTCCCACGCCTGACAGGGACCCCTCTGAATCTTCCCTGCAACACCCCCTGCCATGGGATGTTGCCTGGGCAAAACCCAGCCAGCTTCTCTCTAACTTCCTATCCAACCCCTAGTTTTACCAGTGTGAGGAGTGGCCTAATAAATAAAACCTTTTGCTCCCCCTAGTGGCCGGAGTGTGAAGTATAATGTGTGCTTGTGGTACCTGGTCAGGTGATCCCCTTTAGTGCCATCAGACGTACCATCACTCCCCTTAGTGGCAGAGCGACATTACTGCAACGACCAGGTCTCTGGGGCGAAGCATCAGCATATTTAATTCTGCTCAATGTTAAGTGATACAATTAATATTAATAAAATTATCAATAATATAATTATAAAGTATCAATATTAACCCCTTCCCGCAGCGGCCCTTTTTCATTTTTGCGTTTTTGTTTTTCGCTCCCCTCCTTCCCAGAGCCTTAACTTTGTTATTTTTCCGTCAATATGGTCATGTGAGGGCTTATTTTTTGCAGGACGAGTTGTACCTTTGAACAACACCATTGGTTTTACCATGTCTTTTACTAGAAAATGGGAAAAAAAATCCATGTGCGGTGAAATTGCCAAAAAAAGGGCAATCCCACACTTGTTTTTTGATTGGTTTTTTGATAGCTTCACTAAATGCTAAAACTGACCTGATATTATGATTCTTCAGGTCATTACAAGTTCATAGACACCTAACATATCTAGGTTATTTTTTATCTAAGTGGTGAAAAAGAAATTCAAAACTTTGCTAAAAAAGAAACTCGCCATTTTTCGATACCTGTAGCGTCTCCATTTTTAGTGATCTGGGGTCGGGTGAGGGCTTTTTTTTTTGCGTGCTGAGCTGGCGTTTTTAATGATACAACGTTTGTGCAGATACGTTCTTTTGATTGCCCATTATTGCATTTTAATGCAATGTCACGGCAACCAAAAAAACGGATTTCTGGAGTTTCTAATTTTTTTCTCACTACGCTGTTTAGCGATCAGGTTTATTCTTTTTTTATTGATAGATCGGGTGATTCTGAACGCGGCGATACCAAATATGTGTATGTTTAATTTTTTTTATTGTTTTATTTTGGATGGGGCGATTTAAACTTTTATATATTTTTTATTTTTTTCATATTTTTAAAAACATTTTTTTTTACTTTTGCCATGCTTCAATAGCCTCCATGGGAGGCTAGAAGCTGGCATAGCCTGATCGGCTCTGCTACATCTGATCATCAGATCGCTGCTATGTAGCTGAAATGCAGGCTTGCTATGAGTGCCGACCACAGGGGGCGCTCACAACAGACCTGCATCAGTAACCATAGAGGTTTCAAGGACCTCTATGGCTACCATCCTGATGCATCGCCGACCCCCGATCATGTGATGGGGGTCGGCGATGCGCTCACATACGGCTGCGCGGCCAGAAGCGCCGGTTAAATGCCGCTGTCAACGTTTGAAGCGTTTTATGAAGAATCATACCGATCCACTCCATCGATGATGGTTTAAATTTCGTCAGATCCCTGGACCGTTGAACCATCCATATAGCGGCTCCTCTTCCTCCATCAACTAACTGTGGGGACCCCCCCCATCTCAATCTCTAGTTGGGATGTTTCCCCTATTCCCGTCCACTTTTAGTAACCCCAGTTTTTCCTTTCGGGTAGCTCTGTCGACCTACTTTTGTAGTTATTGTATTATCCATCTCAAGAAGAAAGTTCACTATAGTACACAGGTTACCTACTTGTGTAGTTATTGTATTATTTTATCTTCAAGGTTTCATCCAAGAACCGCCGGCTCTAGAAACTTTCAAGAAGAAAGTCCACTTTAGTTCACAGGTCACAACCTTGTTTGACTCATTACTAACTCTTTCCTTTCAGGTTACTATAACTCTTAGATTCGTTACTAGCAACTGAATCAAAATGTAATTTAAAATATTAACATACAACATTAGAGGGCTAAATAGCCCCAAAAAGAGACATGCTTTATGGAGAGAGCTTCTTAAATCTCAAGCTGACATAGCTTGTATTCAGGAGACGACGTTTTTGGCAGGGAATCACCCCTACTTTAAACACCGCAGCTTCCCCCACATTTTCGAAGCCTGCAACACCAGTAAAAAAGCCGGGGTGATCACCTTAATCAGAAATTCTGTCCCCTTTGAGGCCCTCAAGGAGCATACCGACCCCGGAGGCAGATTTCACATACTGATTTGCAACATTAATGGCCAGACATGTACTCTGGCAAATATATACGCACCAAACAGCAATCAGGTTAGATTCCTAACTAAAACATTGAGGAAGGTAAATGAGATTAAAAAGGGAACCCTTGTCCTCTTAGGAGATTTTAATATCACTCCAGATAGAACTCTCGACTCCTCCTCTGATGCCAGACCAACTTCAGACAACCTAAATTGGTGGCTGGACAGAAATGAGCTCTATGACACCTTTAGATGTCTGAACTCCTCTTCCAAAGAGTTCACCCATTTCTCTGCAGTTCACCAATCGGCATCCAGGATTGACCTGATCGTGTCAGACATTTTCTCCCTTGAGAAATTTAAACAGGTGCACATAGGAGTTAGGACATTATCGGACCATTCCCCTGTCATAGGTGAGATACTCATCGGCTCATCTTTAAAAAATGCGAAGATGTGGAAGTGCAATTCCGTCATCTTACACGATTCCATTCACATGGCCACAATCCAGAAAACTATAGTCAACTATTTTAATGAAAACTCCCCAGAAACCACCAATCCAGCTGTTAACTGGTGCGCCCATAAGGCTGTCATCAGAGGCACCTTAATAAAAATTTCCGCCAACATCAAAAAAGAAAAGAGGGGAAAAAACCCTAAAGCTACAAAAATCCATACGCAACCTAGAAAACACCTTAATTGGCCTCCCATCTCCCTCGTCCAAGATGCAATCTGATCTACTTTCCCTGACGAAAGAATTAAGATCCCTGCTATATTCATCATATGAAGCAGCCATCAACTCTTCAAAGTATAAGGTTTACTCCTCGCTGAACAAACCCACCAGATACATGGCTAACAGAATTAAAAAAATTAAGGACCCAAAACAAAATAAATAGAATCTCCTCCCTGATTAACGGCACCATACTAACTCACCCCCAGGACATAGCCAATGAGTTCTCCAAATACTACACTAAATTATATAACCTCAACTCAGACCCCTCCTCACCCCCTCCAAAAGACCTAGATATCAAATCATACCTCGCCAACATCAAACTTCCATCCTTAACAAAAGAAGAAGCAGACTCCCTATCTGCTCCTTTCTCCACCCTAGAGGTCGAAGACACCATTAATCATCTCAAAACTCATAAGTCTCCTGGGCCAGATGGCTTCAATAATGCTTACTATAAAACCTTCTGCAAATTCCTATCCCCCCACCTCTCAGAACTTTTTAACCATGCAACGAAATCATGCTCCTTCCCAAAAGAAATGCTGGAGGCATCTATCATTCTAATCCCAAAACAATCAGGCGACCCCACCTCCCCTAGTAACTATAGACCGATTTCCCTCTTAAATACAGACATAAAAATTTTCTCAAAAATCCTAGCCAACAGGCTCAGTTACCTTCTACCAAAACTAGTCGCAAACGACCAAATGGGTTTTGTCAAAAAATAGACAACCAGCCGACGCCTCTAGAAGAATACTGAACTCAATTAAACTTACCAACTTAACTAGGTCCCCAACAGTATTCAGATCATTAGATGCCGAGAAGGCTTTTGACTGCATCGATTGGTCCTTCCTCAGGCAGGCCCTAACTAAATTTGGCTTCAACAGTAACCTTATCTCCACATTCATGACACTCTACAACGGCCCCACCGCAAGAATTATTTGCAACAACCATATTTCAGACGCCTTTGTCATCAACAATGGCACGAGGCAGGGATGCCCCCTCTCCCCCCTTCTCTTTAACCTAGCACTAGAACCCCTCGTCGAGCATATCAGACAAAACCCCAACATAACTGGTATAAATACAAATAAACGTCAGCATAAGCTTAGTTTATTTGCAGATGACATAATCCTGACCCTCACAAATCCGACAACCTCCACCCGGGAAACCCTCAGTGAACTAGAGATCTTCGTGGCCCTCTCTAAATTTAAAATCAACAACTCAAAATCCAACATCTTACCCATTCACGTCAATCAAGAAGAGACCCAACGGCTAAAATCCTTCCTACCGTTCACCTGGTGTAATGAGGAAAATCCTTACCTTGGTGTCATTATCAACAAAAACCTGGAAAAAACTGTAATATCAAATATGAAAAAACTAATAGACTCAAATTTAAAAGACAGCAACACCTTTAAGGATAGAGACTTATCCTGGTGGGGGAGAAACTTGGCAACTAAATTATTTACCCTCCCCAAGATTCTGTACATTTTCAGATGTATCCCACTTCCCATCTCCACGTCTTACCTGATGACGATCCAGTCCTATCTAACCAACATTGTCTGTAACAATAAAAAACCCAGAACGAACACTAGATCTCTATATAAAAAGAAAACACATGGTGGAATGGACCTCTCTAACATAAGCGCTCACTACCATACGTTGCTACAGAGCGCCTACTGGTTTTCTGACCAGGATATTCCGGCATGGTACGATATGGAGTTGGAAATAAACAAAGGCAAACCCCCCAAAACTCAGATTTTTAAAGCCATTGCTAGCTCCCACCTAAACACCCCAACGCACCCAATATTCCAAGCTATCTCCCTTGCCTGGTCCAGAATATCCAGACTAGAGGGTCGTAGCCAAAATGGATTTACGTTACACAAATTGCCACTTACTTTTATCTACTCGTTACTGAACCTATCTCTCCCCCCCCTTCTGGGCAGACCTAAAAATTCAAACTCTGGGTGACATCTCGGATGGACCTACTCATCTGAACTTTAGCTCCCTAAAAAATAAATTTAAGGTCCCATCATCCACTTTCCTCGAGTATATGATACTGAAGGAAAACATTAAACTCTTTCTAGGCCTCAAACTAAGATTTTCAGAGGCATCCCTAAAAATCCTAACTAATCCAAACCAGGTTGTCTCACATCAACCCTTCCAATTCCTCTCTCTGCTGGAGAGATTGTGGTCTTGGGCTGCGTTCACATTTGCGTTGTGCGCCGCTGCGTCGGCGACGCAACGCACAACGCAAATAAAAACGCACCAAAACGCACGCAAAAACGCTACGTTTTGCGACGCATGCGTCGTATTTTGCTGAAATTTGGACGCAAGAAAAATGCAACTTGTTGCGTTTTCTGCGCCCGACGCTTGCGGCAAAAAAAACGCATGCGTCGCACAACGCAGCACAACGCATGTCCATGCGTCCCCCATGTTAAATATAGGGGCGCATGACGCATGCGTTGTCGCTGCGTCGCCCGACGCAAACACGCAAAACGCTAATGTGAACGTAGCCTTAGAGGTGAGCTGCTACATATTTTCTGGAACTGCCCCATCGCTATCTCCTTTTGGTCAGATATCTCCTCAATAATTTCCAAACTCTCAGGCTTACCCATTACCCTTTCTCCTCAGCTGGCTCTTCTCTCCTTAGGTACTAACCTGCTAGACAGATCCCTGGTACACATAGTCCTGCACTTATATATGGTCGCAAAAACTCCATTGCCTACCACTGGAAAAAAACCACCCTACCTAACGTGGATCTAATTATCAAGTTAATGTCACAACACAGAGAACTCGAGCTCAAGTTCGCTCTGTCCATCAACAAATTTAGCAAGTTTGATCAAAAATGGTACAAATGGGACCAGTGTTTCCCTCTTTGAGCAACTATCACCCCATTCCTTTACATTCAATATTCAACCCGCTCTTTTCCTCAGGCTTACACCCCGCTATAATAGCTCCTCCTCCTCCGCTCACTTGTTGTAACATAGAGTGACTTCCATCTAAGACTGTTTGTCTCAAGCTTATTCAGGCTAAAATGTTGCCTTTCGGCATTCCTGTAAGCTATCTCAATGTCTACCTGAATACTGATTTATTTTGTTTAAGCGCCCTCTACTCAATGCCTTCTATTTCATGGATACAAATCATAAAATAGTTCATGTCAAGGGCTGCGCCCCTTGTTCCACCCTGGCTTAAATGTAGCCAATCCCCATCCCTTGTTATACTATGTTTATTGCCAACCACCAGTTCAAAGGCGGTTCGTTCCAAGGGCTGCGTCCCTTGCTTTATTCAGGCTTCAATGTTACTATTTCACACTTGTATATGTGATTTGTCTAACGCCCCTTTTTTCCTTCAACAATCCCCCCCTTCCCCCCTCACCTCACCTCCTCCCCCTGTTATATATTTGTCAAAACCAATAAAAATATTGGAAAAGAAAACACAGCTAGATAAGTTCCTTAGGGGGTCTACTTTCCAAAATGGTGTCACTTGTGGGGGGTTTCAATGTTTAGGCCTATCAGGGGCTCTCCAAATGGGACATGGTGTCCCATCTCAATTCTAGTCAATTTTGCATTGAAAAGTCAAACAGCGCTCCTTCCCTTCTGAGCTATGCCATGCGCCCAAACAGTGGTTTACCCCCACATGTGGGGTATTGGCGTACTCAGAACAAATGGCACAACAACTTTTGGGGTACAATTTCTTCTCTTACCCTTGGGAAAATAACAAATTGGGGGCAAAAAGATCATATTTGTGAAAAAATATGATATTTTATTTTTACGGCTCTGCATTATAAACTTCTGTGAAGCACTTGGTGGGTTAAAGTGTTCACCACTCATCTAGATAAGTTCCTTAGGGTGTCTACTTTCCAAAATGGTGTCACTTGTGGGGGGTTTCAATGTTTAAGCACATCAGGGGCTCTCCAAACCCAACATGGCGTCCCATCTCAATTCCAGTCAATTTTGCATTGAAAGTCAAACGGCGCTCCTTCCATTCCGAGCTCTGCCGTGCGCCCAAACAGTGGTTTACCCCCACATGTGGGGTATCGGCGTACTCAGAATAAATGGCACAACAAATTTTGGGGTCCAATTTCTTCTCTTACCCTTGCTAAAATAAAACAAATTAAAGCTGAAGTACATTTTTTGTGAAAAAAAGTTAAATGTTAATTTTTTTTAAACATTCCAAAAAGTCCTCTAAAATACCTGAAGGGTTACTAAACTTTCAAGAATGTGGTTTTGAGCACCATGAGGGGTGCAGTTTTTAGAATGGTGTCACACTTGGTTATTTTCTATCATATAGACCCCTCAAAATGACTTCAAATGTGATGTGGTCCCTAAAAAATATTGATGTTGTAAAAATGAGAAATTGCTGGTCAACTTTTAACCCTTATAACTCCCTAACAAAAAAAAAATTTTGGTTCCAAAGTTGTGCTGATGTAAAGTAGACATGTGGGAAATGTTACTTATTAATTACTTTACATGACATATTTCTGTGATTTTAAGGGCATAAAAATTCAAAGTTGGAAAATTGCAAAATTTTCAAAATTTTCGCCAAATTTCCATTTTTTTCACAAATAAACGCAAGTTATATCAAAGAAATTTTACCACTATCATGAAGTACAATATGTCTAGAGAAAACATTGTCAGAATCGCCAAGATCCGTTGAAGCATTCCAGAGTTATAATCTCATAAAGGGACAGTGGTCAGAATTGTAAAAATTGGCCGGTCATTAACGTGCAAACCACCCTTGGGGGGTAAAGGGGTTAAAAATTTTAAATGCAGATATTTTTTATTTAAAAAAAAATACTAGATCCACTAATATTGGAATAACACACAACTCACTTCATTAAATAAGTGTATGTTTTATAGCAGACTAAGGGTATGTGCTGTTTTCCATGCGTTTTACAGTAGCATGTAAAGCTATGAAAAACCAGATCTGCTGTGCGCATGCTGCAGAAAATTCTGGGCAGATTTGCTGCTGTTTATTTTCTGCAGCATGTCAATTCTTTGTGCGGATTCCGCAGCATTTTACACCTATTTCTTAATAGGAATCCACAGGTGTAAAAACACAGGTGACATGCGCACAAAAACTGCACTAAATCCACAGGCGTTTTACCTGCAGATTTTTCAGCATCCGCGCAGAAAAATCCGCAAACGAATCTGCAATGTGTGCACATAGCCTAATTGCTTTCCATAAAAAATTTTTTACCCAAATTACCACTTTTGCTAAACATTATCACCATATATACAGTGGGGGGATAAGTATTTAGTCAGCCACCAATTGTGCCAATTTTCCCACTTAAAAAGATGAGAGAGGCCTGTAATTGACATCATGGATAGGCCACAACTATGAGAGTCAAAATGAGAAAACAAATCCAGAAAATCACCTTGTCAGATTTGGCAAGATTTATTTTGCAAAATATGGTGGAAAATAAGTATTTGGTTACCTAAAAACATGCAAGATTTCTGGCTCTTACAGACGTGTAACTTCTTCTTTAAGAGGCTCCTATGTCCTCCACTTATTACCTGTAGTAATGGCACTTGTTTGAACTTGTTATCAGTATAAAAGACACCTGTCCACAACCACAAAGAGTCACACTCCAAACTCCACTATGATGAAGACCAAAGAGCTGTTGAAGGACACCGGAAACAAAATTGTAGCCCTGCACCAGGCTGGGAAGACTGAATCTGCAATAGGCAAGCAGCTTGGTGTGATGAAATCAACTGTAGGAGCAATAATAAGAAAATGAAAGACATACAAGACCACTGATAATCTACCTCGATCTGGGGCTCCACACAAGATCTCACCCCTCTCACAATGATCACAAGAATGGGGAGCAAAAATCCGAGAACCACACGGAGGGACCTAGTGAATGTCCTGCATAGAGCTGGGACCACTGTAACAAAGGCTACCATCAGTAACACACTACGCCACCAGGAACTCCGATCCTGCAGTGCCAGACGTGTCTCCCTGCTTAAGCCAGTACATGTCCGGGCCCATCTGAAGTTTGCTAAAAAGCAATTGGATTATCCACAAGAGTATTGGGTGAATGTCATATGGTCTGATGAAACCAAAGTAGAACTGTTTAGAAGAAACAAAACTCGTTGTGTTTGGAGGAGACAGAATGCTGAGTTTCATCCAAAGAACACCATACCTACTGTAAAGCATGGTGGTGGCTGTTTCTCTGCAAAGGGAGCAGGGTGACTGATCCATGTACATAAAAGAATGAATGGGGCCATGTATCGTGAGATTTTGAGTGCATTAGCCAGTCTCCATATCTCAAGCACATAGAAAACCTTTGGAGGGAGTTGAAAGTCCGTGTTACCCAGTGACAGGCCAAAAATATCATTATTCTAGAGGAGATCTGCATGGAGGAATGGGCCAACATACCACCCATAGTATGTGCCAACCTTGTGAAGACTTACAGAAAACATTTGACCACTGTAATTTGCCAACAAAGGATGTATAACAGAATATTGAGATAAACTTTTGTTAATGACCAAATATTTATTTCCACCATAATTTCCAAAATAAATCTTGCCAAATCAGACAAGGTGATCTTTCTGGGTTTGTTTTCTCATTTTGACTTTCATATATGTTGTTTACCTATGATGTCAATTACAGGCCTCTCTCATCTTTTTAAGTGGGAGAACTTGCACAATTGGTGGCTGACTAAATACTTTTTTTCCCCACTGTATTTCCCATTGCAGAGCTGCGATCCAGACCACCACAAGGTTAAAAGCAAATATAATTCATTAGGCTGGAGTCACACTATCGTAGAATACACGCGAGTGCTATGCGAAAAAACATTGCATAACACTCGGACCAGTGTTAATCAATGGGGCAGCTCACGTCACTGTTAATGTTCTAGGGTGTATTCAGCGTGTCTGTAAAATCGCAGCATGCTGCGATTGTCATCGAGACTCAGCCGAGACTCGCCAATGCATTCGGACTATGCTCGCACCGATTAGTTCATGTGAGTTCTTTGGCTGCGAACTCGCAGGACCTGTTAGACGGCACCGCAAGCAGAACTTTCTCACACTCGCAAAGCTGTCAAATAGTTAATAGGAGTACACACGGTGCTCAGTGTCTGCTGGATGACAGGCTGTATGGTCGCATCATCGCATCATGCAACCATGCAGACTGCCATCTAGATGTAGCAGAGCTGGACCAGTCGTGTGACAAATTGATTAGCAGAACCTCTGCAGAAAAGTGGGAAATATTGTTTTGTTTTTTTTAAACTCTTTTGCAGGTGACAAGGGCATTTAGGGAATAAGCGAGATCATAAGCATGGTTTAATTAAGATTATTAAAGGATTCTGTGTCAATCTTTCAATTAAAGGACTTTTTTCTGGGTGTCTGTGTTTTCCTGCAATGTGACTATGTGGTTAATAATGGGGGCGTATTATTAATGCCTCTCCATTACTAACCTCGGGGCTTGATGTCACCTGACAATACAGAGGTGACATCAACCCCACCAACTATCACCCCACTTGCCAACGCTACAGGGCAAGTGGAAACAGCAAGGCTAAGTGCCAGAATTGGCACATCTTTTCTGGGGCGGCTGAGAGCTGTTTTTTTTGTTTGTTTTTTAGCCCTGGGGGCAGTATACATAGCCCTTTCCTAGGCTATTAATATCAGCCCACAGATGTCTGCATAGCCTTTGCTGGTTATTAATTATAGGGGGACCCTATGTCATTTTTTTAGGGTCCTCCATTTTAATAGCCAGCAAAGGCTAAGTATACAGTTGTGAGCTGATATTAATAGCCTGGGAAGCTCCATGGGTATTACTCCCTTCCAAGGTTATAAACATCTGCCCCCAGCCGTCGGTTTTTCCTCTGCTTGTTATGAAAATTGCACGGGAGCCCACACCAATTTTTTCTGAAAATAAATCTTTTATTAACCCCTTCACCCAAAGCCTGTTTTCAACTTCCTGACCAGGCCATTTTTTTCAATTCTGACCACTGTCATTTTATGAGGTCATAACTCTGAAACGCTTCAACGGATCCTAGTGATTCTGAGATTCTTTTCTCGTGACATATTGTACTTTAGGATAGTGGTAAAGTTTCCTCGATATGACTTGCATTTATTTGTGAAAAAATGGAAATTTGTCAAAAAATTTTGAAAATTTAGCAATTTTTGAACTTTGAATTTTTATGCCCTTAAATCAGAGAGATATGTCACAAAAATTAGTTCATAAATGACATTTCCAGCATGTGTATTATACCTCAGCACAAGTTTGGAACCAACATTTTTTTTTGTCAGGAAGTTATAAGGGTTAAAAGTTGACCTGCAATTTTTCATTTTTTCAATAAAATTTACGAAACCATTTTTTAGGGACTACCTCACACTTGAAGTCACTTTTTGAGGGGTCTATATGACAGAAAATACCCAAAAGTGACACCATTCCAAAAACTGCACCCCTAAAGGTACTCAAAACCACATTCAAGAAGTTTATTAACCCTTCAGGTGCTTCACAGGAGCTGAAGCAATGTGGAAGGAAAAAATGAACATTTAACTTTTTAGTCACAAAAATGATCTTTCGGCAACAATTTGTTTATTTTCACAAGGATAAAAGGAGAAAATGGTCCACTAAAATTGTTGAGCAATTTCTCCTAAATACGCCGATACCTCATATTTGGGGAAAACCAATATTTGGGCGCACAGCAGGGCTCGGAGGGGAAGGAGCACCTTTTCATTTTTTGAACGCAAAATTGGCTGGAATTGAGAGTGGACACCATGTCGTGTTTGAAAAGCCCCTGATGTGCCTAAACATTGGAAAACCCCCACAAGTGACCCCATTATGGAAACTAGACCATTTAACGAACTTATATAGCTGTGTGGTGAGCACTTTGAACCCCCAGGTGCTTCACAGAAGTTTATAACGTAGAGCAGTGAAAAAAAAAATCACATTTTTTCCACAAAAATGATCTTTTAGCCCAAATTTTTTAATTTTCACAAAGGTAACAGAAGACAATAGACCACTAAAGTTGTTGCACATTTTCTCCTGAGTATGCTGATACCCCATATGTGGGGGAAAACCACTGTTTGTGTGCACGGCAGGGCTCAGAATGGAAGGAGTGACGTTTTGGATTGCAGACTTTGATGGAATGGTCTTCGGATATCATGTTGCATTTGCAGTGCCCCTGATGTGTCTTAACAGTGGAAATCTTCCACAATTTACCCCATTTTGGAAACTACACCTCTGAAGGAATTTATCTAGAGGCATAGTTTTATAGTAATAATTATAATGCTTTTGGTTTTAGTGTATGAATTCATAATGTGGCGGTATGTGTAAGATGTGCTCAGTACATCAGATTATAGATGTGTTGTGTCAAAAGGGTATAAACTAATTTTATTAATTTGTGGACGTGTGGTAAGCTTTGAAACAATCCTTAATGCAAAGGCCAGGTTTCTCAGGGCTGGTTTTACAATGGTAAGTTGTGTTCTTTCGGATTCCCCTCTTGCAGCATACTCAGCACCGTTTTTGTGATTGGCCTGTCCTCGCTGCTTGCAGAACCTGTCCTGGGAAATGTTGACCTGGGACAATACGGGCACCATCAGATTCAGAAGTACTGGAGCCCTCACCCTTCTCGAGTGCCAAACATTAGGGCCTTGATAACTTCTTCCTGAAACTGAAGGAAGGTCCCCGTATTGGCTGCAGATTGGAACAGCACAAAAGCATTGTACATTGCCATCTGTACAATGTGAATGGCCAATTTTTTGTACCATACTTTGGCTTTTCGCATGGCACTATATGGTTGGAGGACCTGATCTGAAATATCCACACTCTCCATGTACCAATTGTAATCCAAGATACAATCTGGCTTTCTGGCTTGTGTTGTGGTGCCACGAACAATGTCAAGGGTTCTGTTGTCATGGTGTATGGTGATCAAGACAAAGACATCCCTTTTGTCCTTGTACTTGACCACCAGCATGTTGTTGCTGCATTGGGCTCTGCTTTCCCCTTTTCTCAGCATTTGCCCAATTAACAGCTTAGGGAGGCATTGCTGATTTTTTTCGCACGGTGCCACATGCAGCTGTACCTCTGGCAGAGAGGGCCTTGAAGAGCAGCTGTACCTCTGGCAGAGAGGGCCTTGAAGACTGGGATGCTGGTGTAAAAGTTATTAATGTAGAGGTGATACCCTTATCCAGCAGTGGGTGCAGCAATTCCCACACAATTTTCGCACTCATCCCCAGGACGTGGGGGCATTCAGGGGGGTTAATTTGGGTGTCCTTCCCCTCGTAGACCCTAAATCTGTGGGTGTACCCTGAGGTACTCTCGCACAGTTTGAACAGCTTTATTCCATACCTGGACCTCTTACTGGGCAGGTATTGTCAGAATTTTAGCCTCCCTTTGAAGCGAATGAGAGATTCATCAATAGCGATGACCGTCTGGGGTATGTACGCCTCAACAAATTTTCTGCTGAAGTGGTCAACCACTGGCCGAATTTTATATAGACGATCAAAGTTAGGATTGTCTCGGGGAGGACACTGCGCATTATCACTTTAATGCAAAAATCTTTGGATCCCTTCAAATCGTGTCCTTGTCATGGCCATACGGAATATCGGTGTACTGTAGAGAATATCAGTACTCCCGTATTGATGAATCTCTGTTTTTTTTATTATGCCCATATGCAGCACAATTCCCCAAAATGTCATCTTCTCTGCTGCATTTAAGGGGGTCCATCTGGCGTATGATGACATGGGATTTTGGGTGAAAAATTGTTGGGCATACAGGTTCGTCTGGGCCACCATAATATTTATTATTTTATCACTCAAAAAGAATTTGAAGAAGTCAATTTCAGTGAGGCCAGTGGTGTCAAACTGGATTCCTGAGCTGTTGCTGAAATCCAGAATGCCGGGCTGATAATTTTTGATTGCTGCAGGAGTTGCCTGGGTCCTATGGCGCCTTGTTGGGAGTCCTTCCCCACCAGATGAGGAGGATGAGGAGGAGGAATAGAGGAATGTGGGATCTTCCTCACTGGCTGAATCCGTGTTGGACGCAAGGATGGCGTAATCCTCCTCTGGTGAATAGCACCTTGTTGACGAATGGGCCATTTTTATTTTTTTCCCCAAACCCCGGGGATGTGTATGTAAGTGGTGCTTTTACACGTGTAATGTGTGGGGCTTGTGTATAGGGTACACTTTATTATAACAAAACAGAGAGAAAAAAAAGTAGAGAGGTAAAATATAGACGAAAAAATGGAAAGAAAAATCAGATGTAAAAAAAAAAAAGTTTGCATAAAAAAAACAGACATTCACCACACACACTAATGCCCTCCCTATAAATTTATCTGATGCATATTCTTTTTTACAAAAGAAAAACGAACGCCACCATCAATGTGACGTACGTGACGTGAGAGTTCACCAGCCAATCACAGCGATCGCCGACGTGGAGGGGCGGATTAGCCCCATGTGGTGATGTGCTGGGATGGTCTGCTGTCAGAAACAGCAGCTATCCTCACCTGATCACCACGCGATGTAGCGCGGTGACTGGAAATCGCAGCATCGTATTAGTACTGCGGTTTGTGGGAACGCAGTTCCTGCAGAGCAGTACTAATATGGCGCATGTCAAGAAGGGGTTAATTAAATACATGTACAGTAATTGGCACACACACTGCACTAATTGTATTTGTCACTGACATCTATATATGTATCTGTTGTATATGTATTTACTGTATGTAATCCATCTCTTCTATCCTGTCGGCTCCTGCTCTAATTTTCTAGTACACGGCAGATGAATTGCTGGCTTTTCTTCGATCTATGTAATATATATGCATACATATATGTGTGTCACTGACATCTATATATTCTATATGTATATACCTATTCTATCTTTTCTAACCTGTCACACTGTGATTATACTGTACGTGGAACATGAATTGTCGGCTTTTATTCTATCTATTAGATATACAGGTCCTTCTCAAAAAATTAGCATATAGTGTTAAATTTCATTATTTACCATAATGTAATGATTACAATTAAACTTTCATATATTATAGATTCATTATCCACCAACTGAAATTTGTCAGGTCTTTTATTGTTTTAATACTGATGATTTTGGCATACAACTCCTGATAACCCAAAAAACCTGTCTCAATAAATTAGCATATCAAGAAAAGGTTCTCTAAACGACCTATTACCCTAATCTTCTGAATCAACTAATTAACTCTAAACACATGCAAAAGATACCTGAGGCTTTTATAAACTCCCTGCCTGGTTCATTACTCAAAACCCCCATCATGGGTAAGACTAGCGACCTGACAGATGTCAAGAAGGCCATCATTGACACCCTCAAGCAAGAGGGTAAGACCCAGAAAGAAATTTCTCAACAAATAGGCTGTTCCCAGAGTGCTGTATCAAGGCACCTCAATGGTAAGTCTGTTGGAAGGAAACAATGTGGCAGAAAACACTGTACAACGAGAAGAGGAGACCGGACCCTGAGGAAGATTGTGGAGAAGGACCGATTCCAGACTTTGGGGAACCTGAGGAAGCAGTGGACTGAGTCTGGTGTGGAAACATCCAGAGCCACCGTGCACAGGAGTGTGCAGGAAATGGGCTACACGTGCCGCATTCCCCAGGTAAAGCCACTTTTGAACCATAAACAGCGGCAGAGGCGCCTGACCTGGGCTACAGAGAAGCAGCACTGGACTGTTGCTAAGTGGTCCCAAGTACTTTTTTCTGATGAAAGCAAATTTTGCATGTCATTCGGAAATCAAGGTGCCAGAGTCTGGAGGAAGACTGGGGAGAAGGAAATGCCAAAATGCCTGAAGTCCAGTGTCAAGTACCCAGTCAGTGATGGTGTGGGGTGCCATGTCAGCTGCTGGTGTTGGTCCACTGTGTTTCATCAAGGGCAGGGTCAATGCAGCTAGCTATCAGGAGATTTTGGAGCACTTCATGCTTCCATCGGCTGAAATGCTTTATGGAGATGAAGATTTCATTTTTCAGCACGACCTGGCACCTGCTCACAGTGCCAAAACCACTGGTAAATGGTTTACTGACCATGGTATTACTGTGCTCAATTGGCCTGCCAACTCTCCTGACCTGAACCCCATAGAGAATCTGTGGGATATTGTGAAGAGAAAGTTGAGAGACGCAAGACCCAACACTCTGGATGAGCTTAAGGCCGCTATTGAAGCATCCTGGGCCTCCATAACATCTCAGCAGTGTCACAGGCTGATTGCCTCCATGCCACGCCGCATTGAAGCAGTCATTTCTGCCAAAGGATTCCCGACCAAGTATTGAGTGCATAACTGAACATTATTATTTGATGGTTTTTTTGTTTGTTATTAAAAAACACTTTTATTTGATTGGATGGGTGAAATATGCTAATTTATTGAGACAGGTTTTTTGGGTTATCAGGAGTTGTATGCCAAAATCATCAGTATTAAAACAATAAAAGACCTGACAAATTTCAGTTGGTGGATAATGAATCTATAATATATGAAAGTTTAATTGTAATCATTACATTATGGTAAATAATGAAATTTAACACTATATGCTAATTTTTTGAGAAGGACCTGTACAGCCCTGGCAAAAATTAAGAGACCACTGCAAAATGTTCAGCTTCTCTGATTTTTCTCTTTATAAGTAAATTTTTGAGTAAAATGTAAATTGTTCTTTTATTCTATAAACATCTGACAACATGTCTCCGAAGTTCCTAGCACTAAATTTTGTATTTTTTTTTTCTGAAAAGGAGAAGTGGTCAAAATTTAAAAAAAAAAACAGGGCTTTCAGACCTCAAATAATGCAAGGAAAACAAGTGCATAATCATTTAGAAATAACAATACTAATGTTTTAATTCAGGAAGAGTTTAGAAATCATTTTGTGGAATAACCATGATTTTTAATCACAGCTTTCATGCGTCTTGGTGCTTTCCACCAGTCTTTCACACTGCTCCTTGTGCAAAAATGTAAGCAGTTCTTCTTTGATGGCTTGTGACTATCCATCATCCTCTTGATTACATTCCAGAGGTTTTCAATGGGGTCAGGTCTGGAGATTGGGCTGCTCATAACAGGGTTTTGATGTGGTGGTCTCTTAATTTTTGCCAGAGCTATATATATACAGTGGGAACAGAAAGTATTCGGACCCCTTTACATTTTTCACTCTGTTTCATTGCAGCCATTTGGTAAATTCAAAAAAGTTCTTTTTTTCTCATTAATGTACCCTCTGCACCACAATTTTGAATGAAAACAACCCATAAATGTAGAAATGTTTGCAAATATATTAAAAAAGAAAAACTGAAATATCACATGGTCATAAGTATTCAGACCCTTTGCTCAGTATTGAGTAGAAGCACCCTTTTGACCCAGTACAGCCATGAGTCTTCTTGGGAATGGTGCAACAAGTTTTCCACACCTGGGTTTGGGGATCCTCTGCCATTCTTCCTTGCAGATCCTCTCCAGTTCTGTCCGGCTGGATGGTGAACGTTGGTGGACAGCCATTTTTGTGTCTCTTCAGAGATGATCAATTAGGTTTAGATCAGGGCTCTGGCTGGGCCAGTCAAGAATGGTCACAGAGTTCTTCTGAAGCCACTCCTTTGTTATTTTAGCTGTGTGCTTAGGGTCAAAGCTGCCACTAGGAATTTCAGGGCCTCATACTGGCAAAATTTTCGGGGCCCCTTGAGAGTCCACTCAGGCTCCACTCCAGCTCCGCCTCCACCCCTCGAACCATCCACAGTCCCACCACTCTCTCTTGGAAAAACTCCACTTCTGCACCACATCCTCACAAATCACACATTTACAGGTCCCATTACCAGATAACATACATAGCCATCAGCTTTTGTTTTGGCTAAAAGATTTTTTAATCTGCCACCATTACAAGTAAACTCCTGCACGGCAACAGATTTTAACTGATCGTGCGTCAGAGGAGCTGGCAGGATCCCGACGCTGGGCCCCAGTAGGCAGAACAGAGGGGTCCACTGCAGGCCCCCTCTGCTAATTGGGCCCCATATGCCAGTAAGGGCAGTAATGCCCTGATAACGGCCCTGGCTACTGACAGTGAGGGGAACAGAAGTTACTTCTCTGTGTGTGTACTGTATAAGGGATCTTGAAGAAAACTTGGCACTCAGGTAAATGTTGTAAGCAAATAATTTTATGTTGTGCAGGCAATCCAAAAATTAAGAAACATTTCGGTCCTACAATGACCTTCATCAGTTAGGCTGCCATCACACTAGCAGTATTTGGTCAGTATTTTACATCAGTATTTGTAAGCCAAAACCAGGAGTGGAACAAATAGAGGAAAAGTATAATAGAAACATATGCACCATTTCTGTATTTATCACCCACTCCTGGTTTTGTATTACAAATACTGATGTAAAATACTGACCAAATACTGCTAGTGTGACGGCAGCCTTAGACAGATTGCTGTGTGCACAAGGTTGCAGGCAAAAACGAACGCTCAGGATATGCATGTCACGAAACAAAAATAATACAAGTGATAAAACAAGCTCAGTCACAATGTTTCGAAAATTCTGTACTTTATTTAATGTCTTGATCAGAATAAATCACAACCAGATTTTGTATTTTATTTATATTTTATTAGTCTCACAAATTGCATCATCTCACTTTGTCTCTTTATGTAGTATGTTATAAAATTGTTTTCCTAGAAAGATGTCCTGCAGAAGAAACCAGCACAAATAGAACTTCAACACAAATATACCTTCCATCTGCTTTTCTCGCAGGTTATGTAAATGTAATTAAATCTAAGAGAAAACTGAGATTATATGGTGGACATCTGATCAAAGTAAACATAGCTATAAATTTACATTTATTTACCAGAAATAAAAGCGGTTGAAATGCATATCTTGCGATGAGTTATATACAACTCTAATGCTTATACACTATACTAAATTTTATGAAGCTAGCACATTTTCTTTTTGTTAGGTTTCAATAAGTTAATCACAGGGTGCGTTGCTATTGTGACACCCTAAGGGCAGTTGCAATCTGTGGAGTAACGCAGCAGTAAGTATTAAAGCTCTGCAGCATCATAATAGGGTAAAATAATAATTATTGAAACTAATGAGCTGTCTATGCAATGCATAGAATAGTTGGGTTGCTTAGAGTGGGGGAGGGATGCTCTTTCTAATCATTCTACACTCTGGGTATGAGCGCAGCATTTATTATTTGATTTTGTTATACCAGACAGTCATCCATCTCAACATTGCTACATAAAACATTAAAGAAGCACTCCCATCAAAATGTTTCTCCTCTTAATATATTGCAATCATCATAATATATAGCACTATATACTTACAATTGCTCATTTTGCTTTTCTACCCAGCTAATTCTTCTGTTCTCCATTAGATCTATGGCATCATGTGAGTGGAAACTGACTATCTGAATCCTTCTAAGCTCTATGTAGAGACAGGAAGTCAAATTTCCCTGTATGAGTCAACAGTGACTGCAAAAGTCCCTGGCAGGGGGAATGCAAGGAAAAGAGACTTCCTGTTTCTACATAGAGCAGAAAAAAAGAGAAAAATTATCTGGGTAGAAAGACAAAATAAGTAATTGTAAATACACAGTGCTATATAATATGATAATTGTAATATAAATATATGAAGAGGATAAAAACTTTGATGGGAGTGCTTCTTTAAGGACATTGTGAAACATGAATTTTCTATAGAAATGTAAAAGGAAAAATGATTACAATACACAATGACAAACGGTATTTCCTTAAAAGAATAAATCTTATCTCCAGACTATCTACACAAGTAATATTAAAATATGTGCTCATTTCTATTACTATACATCCACCCATCAGTAATAAAATGTAGACAGTTCACATTTTCTTATATGAGTGACTTCTGATTTTTATTAGTCCCTATTCAAACTGTGTTTCTACACTGCATCCTCAGGTTCAATCTGAATCCTTCTAACTATGGGATTCAGACAAATCCAACAGAGCCATAGGCTGCTATGAGATAAACAGAATTCACATGAGTTCCATTTTTACTATTTAATGAAAGCGTCTTGTCATTTTAGACAGGCAGAGAAACGTTGCTGACTACCATCTAAAAACAGGATTCAGACTACCCCGGGATGCTCTTCAGAAACGTAGTGTTAACAGCACCTTATGCAAGGTACATGGTAGACAATATGTGCTTCACATTTTTATATCCACTTTGTTTTTAGTTTTTTTTATTACATTTTTCTTATACAGTACAGAGCAAAAGTTTGGACACACCTTCTCATTTAAAGATTTTTCTGTATTTTCATGACTATGAAAATTGTAAATTCACACTGAAGGCATCAAAAATATGAATTAACACATGTGGAATTATATACTTAACAAAAAAGTGTGAAACAATTGAAATTATGTCTTATATTCTAGGTTCTTCAAAGTAGCCACCTTTTGTTTTGATGACTTCTTTGCACACTCTTGGCATTCTCTTGATGAGCTTCAAGAGGTAGTCACCGGAAATGGTTTTCACTTCACAGGTGTGCCCTGTCAGGTTTAATAAGTGGGATTTCTTGCCTTATAAATTTGGTTGGGACCACCAGTTGTGTTGTGCAGAAGTCTGGTAGATACAAAGCTGATAGTCCTACTGAACAGACTGCTAGAATTTGCATTATGGCAAGAAAAAAGCAGCTAAGTATAGAAAAATAAGCGGCCATCATTACTTTAAGAAATGAAGGTCAGTCAGTCTGAAAAATTGAGAAAACTTTGAAAGTGTCCCCAAGTGCAATTGCAAAAACCATCAAGCGCTACAAGAAACTGGCTCACATGAGGACCGCCCCAGGAAAGGAAGACCAAGAGTCACCTCTGCTTCTGAGGATAAGTTTATCCGAGTCACTAGCTTCAGAAATCGAAGGTTAACAGCAGCCTAGATTATAGACCAGGTCAATGCCACAAAGAGTTCTAGCAGCAGACACATCTCTACAACAACTGTTGAGAGGAGACTTTGTGCTGCAGACCTTCATGGTAAAATAGCTGCTAGGAAACCACTGCTAAGGACAGGCAACAAGCAGAAGAGACTTTTTTGGGCTAAAGAACACAAGGAATGGACATTAGACCAGTGGAAATCTGTGCTTTGGTCTGATGAGTCCAAATTTGAGATCTTTGGTTCCAACCACCGTGTCTTTGTGCGACGCAGAAAAGGTGAACGAATGGACTCTACATGCCTGGTTCCCAACATGAAGCATGGAGGAGGTGTGATGGTGTGGGGGTGCGTTGCTGGTGACACTGTTGGGGATTTATTCAAAATTGAAGGCATACTGAACCAGCATGGCTACCACAGCATCTTGTAGTGGCATGCTATTCCATCCAGTTTGCGTTTAGTTGGACCATCATTTATTTTTCAACAGGACAATGACCCCAAACACACCTCTAGGCTGTGTAAGGGCTATTTGACCAAGAAAGAGAGTGATGGGGTGCACCGCCAGATGACCGGCCTCCACAGTCACCAGACCTGAACCCAATCAAGATGGTTTGGGGTGAGCTGGACCGCAGAGTGAAGGCAAAAGGGCCAACAAGTGCTAAGCATCTCTAGGAACTCCTTCAAGATTGTTGGAAGACCATTTCCGGTGACTACCTCTTGAAGCTCATCAAGAGAATGCCAAGAGTGTGCAAAGCAGTCATCAATGCAAATGGTGGCTACTTTGAAGAACCTAGAATATAAGACATATTTTCAGTTGTTTCACACTTTTTTGTTACGTATATATTTCCACATGTGTTAATTCATAGTTTTGATGCCTTCAGTGCGAATTTACACTTTTCATAGTCATGAAAATACAGAAAAATCTTTAAATGAGATGGTGTGTCCAAACTTTTACTCTGTACTGTATATATTTATGCTGTATTATTGAAACATTTATAAAATGAAAACTGCACATCCCCGTTAGGGTTAATTCAGATTCATAAAGCACGTTTGCGGTATGGTTGCCACCATCCTGTTTTTTCCTTAAGCTAGGACCGAAATTGTATCGAAACGAGAGTGAAAATATACTCAAGTTTTGAATCCAATCACAGTTTTAGCAAAAAATAAAAATCTTTATGTATTAATGTAATATTTATGTACTCTTAACACCAAGACATGGCCTTTGGTTAAGCTACAAAAACATTAATCATCGAGCACAACGGTGGATACTGTTGAAATATTCATCTCACTAGTAATAGAGGCTGATGTTGCTGGCGCACTTTTGTCATTAGTCGTAGCTTTACCACCAACAATTTCTTCAGTGTTTCTCTCTGGTTTTATTAGAATAATATATCCTTTAGGGACATAAATACAACCAAGTAAACCAAAGCTTGATGCTAAAATGGCAAATATTTCAACAGCTACTTTGAATTTTCCTCTTGTGCTCAAATAAGCTGGAACGAAGGATATCCAAACAATGAAGAAGACCAGCATGCCAAATGTGATAAATTTAGCCTCATTGAAATTGTCTGGAAGTTTTCGAGATACAAAAGCAGTTATAAAGCATAGTATAGCCAGGAGGACATCAAACCCGAACATGGAGCACAAGAATTCAATGGAACCTTCATTGCACTCAAGAATTATCTTGATATTTTGGGACTCCATGTTTTTGTAAACCCAAGGAGGCGTCAAAATTAGGTAAGCTGTACATATCCCGACTTCAACTGTTAAGCCAGTGATGGCAACAATTTTCTGATACAAAGGCTTGAAGTCTATCGGTTTCGTTTTTTCAGCCATTTTTGATTTGGCAGCTCTCTTTGCTAGCATCAAAACAATTGTTTTACCAAGTATGCAGGAAAGACACAAAGAAAACCCTAATGCCAGTGTAGTTTGTCTCGCCATACATGACCATTCCTCTGGTTTCCCAACAAAAAGAATTGAAGTCATGAAAGTACAGACCAGTGAAACTTGAATAAGAAAACTCAAGCTGCGGTTATTTGCCTTGACCAGGGCAGTTTCTCTGTACATAATGTAAATAATGGTAAAGGCGATAACTAAAGAGGCACCGAAAACAGCAAGAAATATCAGCGTTATCCCCAAAGCTTCATCAGAAGCAAGAAATTCCACTTCTTTTAGCACACACTCATTCTTGTAGGCATTAGACCAGAAGTCCGATGAACATGATATACATTCTCTTGCATCTGAAAAACAGCCAGAGCAAAGAGTAAAATAATTACATTCTAAAACATACCTGGATCATATCCTTTTTCTTTACTCTCATACAGTATCTGACAAATATACCAAAAAGCCTGTCATTTATAGTTTAACATATAAATACTGTGACAACTTTACGGTAAAACAACTTTTTTCTGGCACATTTTATCCATTGATTAGAGTAGAGACAACAGGTGTTGTCGAATATATATTTGTATGATTTGTATTTTTGCTACTTGTTTTTGGTAGCACCTGCTAGAAGAACTAGCTTGTCAGCAGCAAGAAGTAAAAGGGAAGAATTCTGATCAATCTCATAGAATATATACCAAGTGTATCCACAGGGCAGGAGACAGGTAAGGTGTGTAAGATTCTAACCAACAAGCTTCTTGTTCAATTTGATGCAAAATGTAATTCCCATGTCTCTTTATTTCATCTATAGTCAAGCTCAAGAGCGTTGGCACCCTTGAAAGTGTTCCAGAAAATAAATTCTCCCAATGAAGTATGGCAATTACACGTTTTGTTTTTCCAACTTTTTTCCTTTGTGTGTTTTGGAACAACACAAAAAAAACAGAGAAAAGAAGGAAAATTGGACATAATTTCCCACAAAACCCCAAAACTGGGCAAGACAGAATTGTTGGCACCTTTTCAAAAATATGGGTAAACAACTTTGTTTCAAGTATGTGATGCTCATTCAAACTCACCTATGACAAGTAACAGGTGTGCGCAATATGAAAGCTTTCGTGCTCTGCATTTCTGAAACATTCCAAACCATCCACTACTGCTATACAATGCACAACACTTGCACAAATAACTGAATCGCCTGCTCATTCTCTTTATACTCCTTAAATTTGTAGTTGGCACATCTTTTCTAACCCTGTCCCTCCTTCCACTGGTAAACCTAAAGCTATCTTCCTGCTGCACATAGAAACTGTGCTAACCTAATCTTATTAACATTCATTGCATAAGTTCTCCAGTTTCCCTTATTGTCAGCGTTACTTAAGGTTCAGTACTAGGCACACTCCTCTTTCCTAAATACACTGCCCCCATTAGACCAACCATCAACAGATTTTATTTTCCAGTACTATCTATATGCTAATGACATCCAATTATACACATTTTCTGATATCACCCCCACCTTAATACAAAATAGCAGAGAATGTCTGTCATGGGGTTACAGCGACTGTGTGGAGCCAGAAGACCACAGAGTTTCATTACTCCTACTCCGGCGCTGGCAAGAAGCACTTCTTCATTTTAAAGTTTATTCCTTCTGGCAGAACAGGGGTTAATCGGTCATGTTGAAAACCTCTGTGCTCACAGCTGAGCTTGGTTATCCACTCCTTTCCCCTTTATAATCTGGGCTCGGTTACAAATCCTTGTCAGAGCTTGTTCATATGAGAAGGAGAGTTAGACAAGTTATCAGTGACTGTTGCTTGGTTTGTATATGTAGTAATTCCCTAGCTTTCTCTATTTTGGTTTAGTCCCCTACCTCCATGCCCCAGTGCATTCCTCTGTTATATGAGTAAATATTTTGTATGCCTGGAGTTTTTTGTTAACCCTTGTTCGTCTAGCCTTGTTTGTCGGGTTTGTGTACTACGGTGCACAGTAGCGCCCCTCTTCCCTGGGTGGGGGAAGAGAACAGACAGAGGGCTAACTCAGGAGATAAGGCAAGGGTGGAGTCTCCATCATCTTCACCTTCAGAAGTACCCTGGGGAGTAGGGCGAGCTAAGGCTCTCCGTAGTGTTAGACAGGGACGGATGTCTATAACACCATGCTCTCCCTCTATTGAAAACTAAATCTCTCCAAAACTGAACTTTTTGCATTTACTTCCTCTTCTAACTTGCCTATATCAGATATTGCAATTTCCTTGCACGTTTCAGTCATAACTCCCAAGCACCACACTCGCTGTTTATGGGGGATATTTGACACAGAACTATCTTTTATTCCCTATATGCAATCACTCACTTGCTCATGTCATTTGCACCTTAAAGACATCTCAACAATATGACCTTTTCTCACATTTGAATCTGCAAAAAGTCTTACTGTTGGTCTTCTTCATTCTCCTCTTGACTTCTTCAACTATCTACTAATTAGTCTCCATCTTACTGAACTTTCTTCTCTTCTATCTATCCTGATTGTGGCAGTGAGGGTCATATTTCTGTCCAGCTGCTACACTGATGTCTCCACCTTGTGCCAGTCATTGAACAGGTTACCAATCCACAACAGAGTTCAATATAAATGTATCTATCTCACCTTCAAAGCTCTCCACAGTTAAGCCCCACCATACATCTCCACCCTCCTTTCTGCATATCACCCTACCTGTGCTCTACTTGCTGAGTAACATCCGCCATAATCTGAACCTCCCACTTTTGGCTTCAAAACTTCTCTCATGCTGCACCCGTTTTCTGGAATGTACTAACCCAGACTATTAGATTAATACCTAGCCCCACATTTTTAAGTGGGCTTTAAAACACATCTCTTTAGTCAGGCCTATCAAGTCCCTTCATTAATCAAACTCTTCCCTGTTCCCCCTTTCTAAATTTTCCCAGAATCTGTTTCCTCCTATTCATCTGTTTCCTCATCCTCCAGGCATCCAATAGCTCTTTGTAACTGCACTTATACCGATAATGGCTGAATCAGCTTATTTGAAATGTGCTATTTATTATAATAATGGTTGAACCATACATGACAAGCATATTACCTATTGTGTGCCCCCGTTTCCTTGTAGATTGTAAGCTTGCGAGTGGGCCCTCACTCCTTCTGGTATTGTTGATCTATATGTTACCTGATAATGTCTTTATTATCTGTAGATGTCCCCGTTTAATCGTAAAATGCTGCGGAATATGCTGGTGCTATACAAATAAAATTATTATTATTTAGAATGTTGTGGCTACAGCACAATTCTCCACTATCCATAAACCTATACAGTATGTTTAGAGCAATTGATTTATAAAATAGTAAATGACAATAAGATATGGGTGCAATTTGTTGGTAATAAAGTACTTACATTATGTGAAAAAGTTTATATAAAACAAATTTAATGTGTGATGCCTAAACTAGGGTCTGGAGGAATACAGGTAGTGCATAACATTGTTGTTTTTTCTTTGGTAGTCTTCTCGTCCTTGTGTCTTGTACTACCTCTTCAAAAGGCATGGTTGTAGGTTTAGCCTAAAGTTTTTTTCTAAAAAGGTTATGTCTAGTGATGAGGGAGCGCTAAAATGGAATAGTTGGGCACTCAACCCGAGCAACGAGCCCAATGTAAGTCTGTGGGAAACCCGAGTATTTTACCGCGACACCCTCCCCCCCCCCCCCCCCCCCGGGGTTCTATTAAGGTCTAAAAACATCTGAAAATCATGTAAACACTGCTCAAATGACACAGGGACATCATGGGGATCACCCCTTGAAGCATTTCTGACTCCAAGGTCACAGCTGTAAGCAATGCTGTCAGAGTTTCACGCCATTTTTACAGGTGCACCAAAAAACATACAAAAACTAAACCAAAATGGATTTTGCTGGGAAATATGTTAATGTACATCCTTTCCAGGGTAATGACTCGTATATAAGGCAAAATAATTAACCCCAGACCAAAATGTTCCTCCACCACTTGGGTTATGTTCACATGCAGCATTTTTGATGCGTTTTTCAACTTGTCATTGTAACATTTAACAACCCTAGCTGACCATGTTGTGTGTGACACATAAGGAGACACGTCTTGCTTCATTTATGAAAGACGGACTCAGTCTTAAAGTCTCAAAGCTAGTGTTGAGCGATACCGTCCGATACTTGAAAGTATCGGTATCGGATAGTATCGGCCGATACCCGAAAAATATCGGATATCGCCGATACCGATATCCGATACCAATACAAGTCAATGGGACATCAAGTATCGGAATGTATCCTCATGGATCCCAGGGTCTGAAGGAGAGGAAACTCTCCTTCAGGCCCTGGGATCCATATTAAAGTGTAAAATAAAGAATTAAAATAAAAAATATTGTTATATTCACCTCTCCGGCGGCCCCTGGACATCAGCGGGAGGATCCGGCGTCCGGCACGGCTTCTTTCTTCAAAATGCGCGCCTTCAGGACCTGTGGAATGACGTCCCGGCTTCTGATTGGTCGCGTGCCGCCCATGTGACCGCCACGCGACCAATCAGAAGCCGCGACGTCATTCCTCAGGTCCTAGAAGGCGCTCATTCTAGGACTTTAGCTGAGGAATGACGTCGCGGCTTCTGATTGGTCGCGTGGCGGTCACATGGGCGGCACGCGACCAATCAGAAGCCGGGACGTCATTCCACAGGTCCTGAAGGCGCGCATTTTGAAGAAAGAAGCCGTGCCGGACGCCGGATCCTCCCGCTGATGTCCAGGGGCCGCCGGAGAGGTGAATATAACAATATTTTTTATTTTAATTCTTTATTTTACACTTCCGATACCGATACCCGATATCACAAAAATATCGGATCTCGGTATCGGAATTCCGATACCGCAAGTATCGGCCGATACCCGATACTTGCGGTATCGGAATGCTCAACACTACTCAAAGCCTATTTTTAGAGGGGCATCAGGTGGCATTAATATTCTTAAAGGGCCATTATTAAACAATGGGTCTCCTATGCTGTTATTGCCTATGAAGTGAGTGGCTGGGCTGCCAACAATTACAACGCACCCCAATACCCCTTTCATGAGAGGTACAGGAGGGCTTCCTGAAAAAATGTTGCATTGAATGCAAGGCCTGCCCTGCTATCAAGTCATATGCACCCTAATAAGCCTTTGAATCCAGGTTCTGGATGGCCACAGGAAAAGCCACTTCACATTCTTCAGTTGGTCCTGCCATATTGTTTTCTTATGTATTCAAGCCCTGCCTTGCTATCAAGTTATATGCACCCCAATAAGCCTTTGAACCCAGGTACTGGATGGCCACAGGAAAAGTCACTTCACATTCTTCAGTTGGTCCTGCCATACTGTTTTCTTATGCAAGTTCCGCCTTGACCAAAATTTGCATGCACCCCAATCCCCTTTGGAAGAAACATGGAGGAGGGCCTCATAAAAAACTGTCCCATAACAAAGGAGTGTGTCTTCTAGACTTGCAATGCCCATACACTAAGTGTATGGGCTGACAAACATTTCCCCATGTGGGTAAATTTAAAAAAATATTTAATGGGGATCACAGACACCCTTGCCAAAAAATTGACTGTCTGTAGCAGCACGGAACACGTGAACCTTTGTGGTGGAAAATGATGAGAGGTGGAGGAAGGCTTCATTAAAAACTAGGCCCAATGATAAGGAGCAGGTCTACTAGGCTTGTAATGACCATACACGAAGTGCATGGGCTGACAAACATTTCCCCAAGGGGGATACATTTTTTAAAAATATACTATGGGCATCATAGACACCCTTGCAAAAAATTGGACTGCCTGTAGCGGCACAGAAGACGTTAAGCCTGGTGATCTAGTGGTGGAGAATGAGGAGACAAAGATAAATCATGTTGAAATAAAATTAAAAAAAGGATGTGAATCCACCGATGAAAGTAAATAACAAAAGGGAGGGGCAAACAAAGGTTCATATATATGATGCCAGATTGTGTCCGAGATATGTTTGTGCGTAGCAACAGCTCAGAGACAGGGATATAAAATAATATATAATAGAATAGTATTTCAATATTTTCATATTGTAGAGGTATACATTGGGTCATAAAAGGACGGTGCAGAGATATTAAAACTGGAATATATAAGAATAAATGGGAAAAATATATGGACATCTTATTTTGATGACAGTTCCCCCTGGGGGAGTTTATTTTGGTTTCTAATTAGTAACAGGCATCTAAAAAACACCCTTGTACAAAAATTGAGTGACTTTTGCATCAAGGAATACAGTCACCCTGGTGTTGTACTGGTTGTGGATGATGAGGATGAGGATAAGGAGCATAACACCAAACGAAATCAGGAAGTGGATAGCCATGTGTGGTTGGGGAGAGGTGCATGACAATACACCTCCACAAAAAAGACAATAAATTACAGGTTATGTTTCGCTGTTTTCACTTGGAGGTGTACAGAAATCTTGCCCAATCCAGCCTTTGTTCATTCTTAGAAGAGTCAACCTGTCAGCATTTTCAGTTGACAGGCGGATGCGCTTATCTGTTATAATTCCATGAGCAGCACTAAAAACCCGCTCTGACAGAACGCTGGCAGCAGGGTAGGCCAGGACCTCCAAGGCATAAATAGCCAGTTCATGCCACGTGTCCAACTTGGATACCCAATAATTAAAAGGCACAGAGGAATTACGGAGGACATTTGTACGATCTGCAAGATACTCCCTCAGCATCTTCCCAAACATTGCGCTTCTTGTGACAGCACCCCTTGCCTCTGTGCCAGCACGATGGGAGGGTCTGAGAAAACTGTCCCAGAACTTTTCCATTGTTCCCCTGCCTTAGCTAGATTGTACTTCTGTCACTCTCGCTTGGACTCCTTGGTTGTACAACAAACTCTGATGTCTGTTGCCAGCGTTCTCACATGGGAATTTTCTAAGTAATTCTGCTACAAGTGCCCTCTGGTACTGCAACATTTTAGTACACCTCTCTGCCTCTGGTAGAAGAGATTGAAAGTTCTCCTTGTAGAGTGGGTCTAGAAGTGTCACCAACCAGTAATGAGTGTCACCAAAAATGTTTATAATGCGAGGGTCACGTGAGGGTCATATGAAGTCAGCCATGCGTACCAGACTGCTAACAGGCAAGACATCCGTGTCCTCACCAACAGGACGACTGACTATGCTGTCCTCCTTCTCCTTCCTGTCCTCAGGCCATCCCCGCTGAACAGACAGTATGACAGCTGTGCTTGTAGTACCGTCTATAGAGCATGAAAGTAGCTCCTGTTCTTCCTCCACCTCCTCTTCATTGCCTACCAATCCACGTTGGGAAGACATGAGGCTGGGCTGAGTGTAATCCCCCTGTATGGTTCCTTGGTCCATGTCCTCGTGCTCTGCCTGTAATGCTTCCTCTTTAATTGTGAGCAGAGAGGTTTTCAGAATGCTGAGACGGCGGGACGGTGATGCTAATTATGGCATCATCACCGCTCACCATCTTGGTGCAGTCCGCAAAGTTTTGTAGGATGATTCATATGTCTGACATCCATGTCAACTCCTGAGGTCTTATGTGTGGAGTCTGAACTGAATATAGATGGCCTTGTTGATGTTAGTAGTCAACAACTGCCCTCTTCTGCTCACAAATCCTTTCCAACATATGCAGTGTAGAGTTCCAACATGTGGGGAAAGCACACACCAGTCGGTGAGCTGGAAGCTGCAAATGCTGCTGAAGCACGGCAAGGGCGGCTGAAGCTGTAGCTGACTTTCTAAAATGGGCATACTTTCACCAGCAGATATGGAAGCTCCAGGTAGCTTTTCAGAAAATGTGGAACCACGAGGTTAAGCACATGGGCCATGCAAGGTATGTGTGTGAGCTCACCTTGCCTCAGAGGCGCAACCAGGTTCTGGCCATTTACACAACAAAATTCACCCTAGTGAATTAATGTCCACCATCAAATATAGAACCAATATCAAAGTGAACATAAAGCAAAGATAACAAAATTACTAAAAAAGTATAATTTTATTGAAAAAAATAATAAAAATAAAAAATACACAAAGGAAAAACAAACTACAATACTAAACAAAATTATAAAGAATATATTGAATGAGGAGACCAGATCCACATAGTATAAGAGATACTAGAAAAGGACATAACCTTCCAAAGTGCAAAAATAGATGGCATAACATAGGCCATGTACCTCAATAAAGAGCATATGCATACATAGTAAGTGGTCTAGCCTAGGCCAAACAAGTGCATAAAACTCTGGAGAAATACTAGTACCAGTGTAAAGATGATCTGTGACCCTCAAGGACTCCGACTCCAACGTACGTTTCGCCTAAGTGGCTTTTTTTCTTCAGCAAGCAGAAAAGAGATGTTAGAATTTAGTAATGTGGCCTCTGGGGCGATGACTGGGGTATACAGGTCCTTCTAAAAAAATTAGCATATAGTGTTAAATTTCATTATTTACCATAATGTAATGATTACAATTAAACTTTCATATATTATAGATTCATTATCCACCAACTGAAATTTGTCAGGTCTTTTATTGTTTTAATACTGATGATTTTGGCATACAACTCCTGATAACCCAAAAAACCTGTCTCAATAAATTAGCATATTTCACCCATCCAATCAAATAAAAGTGTTTTTTAATAACAAACAAAAAAACCATCAAATAATAATGTTCAGTTATGCACTCAATACTTGGTCGGGAATCCTTTGGCAGAAATGACTGCTTCAATGCGGCGTGGCATGGAGGCAATCAACCTGTGACACTGCTGAGATGTTATGGAGGCCCAGGATGCTTCAATAGCGGCCTTAAGCTCATCCAGAGTGTTGGGTCTTGCGTCTCTCAACTTTCTCTTCACAATATCCCACAGATTCTCTATGGGGTTCAGGTCAGGAGAGTTGGCAGGCCAATTGAGCACAGTAATACCATGGTCAGTAAACCATTTACCAGTGGTTTTGGCACTGTGAGCAGGTGCCAGGTCGTGCTGAAAAATGAAATCTTCATCTCCATAAAGTATTTCAGCCGATGGAAGCATGAAGTGCTCCAAAATCTCCTGATAGCTAGCTGCATTGACCCTGCCCTTGATGAAACACAGTGGACCAACACCAGCAGCTGACATGGCACCCCACACCATCACTGACTGTGGGTACTTGACACTGGACTTCAGGCATTTTGGCATTTCCTTCTCCCCAGTCTTCCTCCAGACTCTGGCACCTTGATTTCCGAATGACATGCAAAATTTGCTTTCATCAGAAAAAAGTACTTGGGACCACTTAGCAACAGTCCAGTGCTGCTTCTCTGTAGCCCAGGTCAGGCGCCTCTGCCGCTGTTTATGGTTCAAAAGTGGCTTTACCTGGGGAATGCGGCACCTGTAGCCCATTTCCTGCACACGCCTGTGCACGGTGGCTCTGGATGTTTCCACACCAGACTCAGTCCACTGCTTCCTCAGGTTCCCCAAGGTCTGGAATCGGTCCTTCTCCACAATCTTCCTCAGGGTCCGGTCTCCTCTTCTCGTTGTACAGCGTTTTCTGCCACATTGTTTCCTTCCAACAGACTTACCATTGAGGTGCCTTGATACAGCACTCTGGGAACAGCCTATTTGTTGAGAAATTTCTTTCTGGGTCTTAAGGTACCGTCACACTTAGCAACGCTGCAGCGATACCGACAACGATCTGGATCGCTGCAGCGTCACTGTTTGGTCGCTGGAGAGCTGTCACACAGACCGCTCTCCAGCGACCAAAGATGCCGGTAACCAGGGTAAACATCGGGTAACTAAGCGCAGGGCCGCGCTTAGTAACCCGATGTTTACCCTGGTTACCATCCTAAAAGTAAAAAAAACAAAC
This sequence comes from Ranitomeya imitator, assembly GCF_032444005.1. Lineage (NCBI taxonomy): Eukaryota > Metazoa > Chordata > Amphibia > Anura > Dendrobatidae > Ranitomeya > Ranitomeya imitator. Next base: position 503,004,058 of record NC_091286.1, read on the forward strand.
ACTACATACTTACCTACAGCCGTCTGTCCTCCAGCGCTGTGCTCTGCACTCCTCCTGTACTGTCTGTGTGAGCACAGCGGCCGGAAAGCAGAGCGGTGACGTCACCGCTCTGCTTTCCGGCTGACCGACGCTCACAGCCAGAGCAGGAGGAGAGCAGAGCACAGCGCTGGAGGACAGACGGCTGTAGGTAAGTATGTACTGTTTGTTTTTTTTACTTTTAGGATGGTAACCAGGGTAAACATCGGGTTACTAAGCGCGGCCCTGCACTTAGTTACCCGATGTTTACCCTGGTTACCAGTGAAGACATCGCTGAATCGGTGTCACACACGCCGATTCAGCGATGTCTGCGGGGAGTCCAGCGACCAAATAAAGTTCTGGACTTTCTTCCCCGACCAGCGACAGCACAGCAGGGGCCTGATCGCTGCTGCCTGTCACACTGGACGATATCGCTAGCGAGGACGCTGCAACGTCACGGATCGCTAGCGATATCGTCTAGTGTGACGGTACCTTTACCCTCTTGCTTGAGGGTGTCAATGATGGCCTTCTTGACATCTGTCAGGTCGCTAGTCTTACCCATGATGGGGGTTTTGAGTAATGAACCAGGCAGGGAGTTTATAAAAGCCTCAGGTATCTTTTGCATGTGTTTAGAGTTAATTAGTTGATTCAGAAGATTAGGGTAATAGGTCGTTTAGAGAACCTTTTCTTGATATGCTAATTTATTGAGACAGGTTTTTTGGGTTATCAGGAGTTGTATGCCAAAATCATCAGTATTAAAACAATAAAAGACCTGACAAATTTCAGTTGGTGGATAATGAATCTATAATATATGAAAGTTTAATTGTAATCATTACATTATGGTAAATAATTAAATTTAACACTATATGCTAATTTTTTGAGAAGGACCTGTAGACAACTGAAGGCTGTCTTTCGCCTTGCCCATTTTAAGTGGACTATTGAACTATTTCAAAAGCTGAACACAAATGTATTTATTTGGAGCAAAATTATATCTGATCAGTATGCCTTCAAAGCTACGATTTTTCCAACACAGATGCAACAGTCCTCAGCCTGACATAAAGGACTGCATACATTTTTTTTTTGCTTTGCTTTTTAGAGATTTTTTTTTAAAAACGAGTGGATCAAGGCTAGCAGACAGAACTATGGAACTTATGCCTGCGAAGCTACAATTTTTCAAACACAGATACACCAGGCCTCAGCTGACATAACAGACTGTATACATTTTTATTTTTTTTGGGTGACTTTTGGAAAAAAAAAAAGGAGACCAAGGCTAGCACACAGATCTATGATACGTATGCCTGTGAAACTAAGATTTTTCCACCAGCGATACACCAGGCTGGAGCCACAGATAACAGACTGTCTCATTTTTTCTTCTCTTGTATGTGAAATTTGGCAAAAAATTAAAAATGAGTACAACAACCAGTGGCGTAGGAAGGGGGGTGCGGGGGGGGCGGTCCGCCCCGGGCGGCACAATGCTGGGGGCGGCCGGCGCTGCAGGAGAAGAAGATGAAAAAAAAAAAAAAAAAAAAAAAGACGCCCCTTTAAATCTTCGGGCGGCGCCGTCCGCCGCCACGACCAGGGCCAGCTCCCCCCACCCCCGGGTCCCGGGTCCCGCCCCCGCCCCCCGCTCTATACTCACCTCTCCTGGTTCCTGCGGCGCCGGCAGCTGCAGCGTCCTCTGACTCTGCGACGTCTCAGAGCAGAGGGCGCAATGACGTCACTACTGTGCGCGCCGCTCTGCCTCTCTGTCCTGAGCGTCGCAGAGCCGGAGAGACGCTGACTGCACCGGACCTGCGCTGGGAACGGGAGAGGTGAGGATTTTACTTTTTTTTTTTTTTTCTTTATGTCTGACTGTCTGGGGCTGGGGCAATGCTGGACACACTGGGGCAATACTGGAGACCATGGGGCAGATTGCTGGACACACTGGGGCAGTACTGGAGACCATGGGGCAGAATGCTGGACACACTGGGGCAATACAGGAGACCATGGGGCAGATTGCTGGACACACTGGGGCAATACAGGAGACTATGGGGCAGATTGCTGGACACACTGGGGCAATACAGGAGACCATGGGGCAGATTGCTGGACACACTGGGGCAATACAGGAGACCATGGGGCAGATTGCTGGACACACTGGGGCAATACTGGAGACCATGGGGCAGAATGCTGGACACACTGGGGCAATACTGGAGACCATGGGGCAGAATGCTGGACACACTGGGGCAATACTGGAGACCATGGGGCAGAATGCTGGACATACTGGGGCAATACTGGAGACCATGGGGCAGATTGCTGGACACACCGGGGCAATACTGGAGACCATGGGGCAGAATGCTGGACACACTGGGGCAATACAGGAGACCATGGGGCAGATTGCTGGACACACTGGGGCAATACTGGAGACCATGGGGCAGAATGCTGGACACACTGGGGCAGTACAGGAGACTATGGGGCAGAATGCTGGACACACTGAATACTGGAGACCATGGGGCAGATTTCAGGACACATTGAGGCAATGCTGGAGACCCTGGGGCAGACTTCTGGACATACTGGGGCAATACTGGAGACCATGGGGCAGATTGCTGGACACACCGGGGCAATACTGGAGACCATGGGGCAGAATGCTGGACACACTGGGGCAATACAGGAGACCTTGGGGCAGATTGCTGGACACACTGGGGCAATACTGGAGACCCTGGGGCAGATTGCTGGACACACTGGGGCAATACTGGAGACCCTGGGGCAGATTTCTGGACATACTGGGGCAATACTGGAGACCATGGGGCAGATTGCTGGACACACCGGGGCAATACTGGAGACCATGGGGCAGAATGCTGGACACACTGGGGCAATACAGGAGACCATGGGGCAGATTGCTGGACACACTGGGGCAATACTGGAGACCCTGGGGCAGATTGCTGGACACACTGGGGCAATACTGGAGACCCTGGGGCAGATTTCTGGACACATTGAGGCAATGCTGGAGACCCTGGGGCAGACTTCTGGACACACTGGGGCAATGCTGGACACTGGGGCAGATTGCTGGACACACTGGGGGTAATATACTGGACACACTGGGGCAATGCTGGACACACTGGGGCAGACTGCTGGACACACTGGGGAAAGGCTGGACACTGGGGCAGATTGCTGGACACACTGAGGGCAGATTGCTGGACACACTGGGGGTAATATGCTGGACATACTGGGGCAGATTGCTGGACACACTGGGGGTAATATGCTGGACACACTGGGGCAGATTGCTGGACAACATGGGGGTAATATGCTGGACACACTGGGGCAGATTGCTGGACAACATGGGGGTAATATGCTGGACACACTGGGGGCAGGACTTGAGGCATGGGCAGAATGTAGATACGGGGCATGATTGGAGACACGGGGCAGGATTGGATCATGGGGCAGGACGGATACGATGGAGGCTGGTGGGGCAGGATGGGGAGATCATATGGGGTAGAATGGATACTCATGAGGGCAGGATACGACAACATATGGCTGGAGCCAGGAATGAGATAAACGGGGCCAGGGTGGGGAATATTATTACCATAGGGGATAATTAAGGGATATTATTACTGCAGTGATGTATTTATTTTATTTTTTGAGTATACTGTTTTAAATGGGGGGGCGGTCCTGTTACTGTGCAGAGTGACACTATATCACCTTTTTTTCTTCATGTGGTGTAATGTAGAAGTTGTGAAAAATTAAGTAATGTGTTCTGCAAGCGGAGCTCGAGATAACTGTGTTATTTCCTGCAGAAACGAGTCCTGGCTGGAAGGAATGATGGCGGTCTGTGCTGGATGAAAGATGAAGGACTTCACCTAGAGACGTCACTGGTGAGTCAGTGTTACCTATACACTGACACTATACACTGTATACTATATAGAGGTCCTGTGTATAATGTCACCAGTGATCTCTGTATTACCTCTACACAGACACTGCATACTAAGTACAGATCTCCTGTGAATACTGGCACTTATGGTGATAGTATTGTGGTTTTTTTTTTATTACTGATCAGTATTGTAGTATTCAGTCACTATGTGGTGGTAATATGTGGTCTGGAAATGGTGCGGTGGTATTTGTCCCTTGTATGTAGTATTATTCGGTCACTATGTGGCCTGGTCATGGTGTGGTGGTATTAAGTCACAGGTGTGGCATGTGGGGGTGACACCATTAGGCCCAGTTTAAGTTCTACAAAACAGGAAAACCATTTTTGGTAACCTTTGTGTGTATTGAGCTGGGGGGAGGGGATGGGGGGGGGGCGCCAAACTCGGGATCAGCCCCGGGCGGCAAAAGCTCTAGCTACGCCTCTGACAACAACGCTAGCAGACAGGACTATGAAACGTATGCCTGCGAAGCTATGATTTTTCCACCAGAGATGCAACAGGCCTCAGCCTGACATAACAGACTGTATAAATTTTTGGGGGGGGTTGGAGAATTTTTTTAAATTAAAAAAAAAAGAGTGGAACAAGGCTAGCAGACAGAACTATGGAACTTATGCCTGCGAAGCTACGATTTTTCCACCACCGATACACCAGCAGTCAGCCTCAGATAACAGACTGATGTAAATGTGGCCTTGATCTTTTTTGGACACAACTAAATTGTGTCAACAAGTTGGCTATTAGGCTGCCATCACACTAGCAGTATTTGGTCACTATTTTACGTCAGTATTTGAAAGCCAAAACCAGGAGTGGAACAAACAGAGGAAAAGTATAACAGAAACATATGCACCACTTCAGCATTTATCACCCACTCCTGGTTTTGGCCTACAAATACTGATGTAAAATACTGACCAAATACTGCTAGTGTGACGGCAGCCTGACACAAAAGAAAAAAAATATATATATTTTTTGGGGTACTGACATCTGGTGTCTGGGACAAAAAAAAGGTAGATTTGCACCTTCTTAGATTTCAATAACCTGGCTGTAGTAGGCACCGTGAACAAGCAAATAAATGTTAAAATACGGGGGCTATGGATTGCTTTAGAAGAAAAGGAGCAGGTATCAGGTGAAGGGAAAAAAAGCCACAGAAGACTGCAGCTAGATATATATTAAATAAGCAGCAGCAGACAGTAATGGAGATTTTGGAGGTATGCCATGAGAGCTATGTACCCACATACAGTGCCTGCAGGCCTTGCACTGATGTGGATATGCGCACATAGACTCCCCTGCCTACCTAGCGCTGCAATCTCAGCAGCGTAGGACTGGAGCACCTTGGGCCCACCAGAGAAAATCAGTCTTGGGGCCCACTATGTAGCTACATAGAAATAGATACAAGACCACCAATTGTGCGGTAAAAAGCGCTAATATCAGGGTATAATACAAGGTTGTACACGTCTTAATTATGTAGCAAGGGTTGGGGTAGCCCCCTCGCAGAATATAATTTAGCCCTCTCATAAAATATAACGCAGTCCCCTCTAATAGAATATAATGCAGCACCCCACAAAATATAATGCAACCCCCTCAGGTATAACGCAGTCCCCACCATAGAATATAATGTAGCACCCTCATAGGGTATAATGCAGCCCCCTCATATAGTATAATGCAGCCACCACAGAATATAATGTAGTCAACTGAGAGAATGCAGCCCCACCACAGAATATAATGCAGCCCCCCATAGAGTATACTGTAGCCCCCTCACATAGTATGATGTAGCCCCCCATAATATAATGTAGTCCTGAGAATAATGCAGTCCCCCCACGGAATATAATGTAGCCCCTCATAAAGTATAATACAGCCCTTCTCCACCCCCATCATTGTCCTCATCACCACCTCCATCATTGCCTTCTCCCCCACCACCCCTATCATTCTCCCCCACCACCTCCATCACTGCCCATTCCACCACCTGCATCATTGCCTCCTCCCCCACCATCATTGTCCATTTCATCACCTCCATCATTGCCTCCCCCACCACCATCATTGCCTCCCCCACCACTATCCTTGCCTCCCCACCACCATCCTTGCCTCCCCCACCACCATCATTGACCATTTCATCACCTCCATCACTGCCTCCCACCGCCACTATTGCCCATCACCTCCATCATTGCCTCTCCCCCACCACCATCATTGCCCATCACCTCCATCATTGCCTCCCCCCACCACCATTGCCCATCACCTCCATCATTGCCTTCCCCACCACCATTGCCCATCACCTCCATCATTGCCTCCCCCACCACCATCATTGCCCATCACCTCCATCATTGACTCCCCACCATCATTGCCTATGACCTCCATCATTGCCTCCCCACCATCATTACCTATCACCTCCATCATTGCCTCCCCTCATCCTCATTGCCCATCACCTCCATCATTCCCTCCCTCACCATGATTGCCCATCACCTCCATCATTGTCTCCCCCACCATAACTGCCCATCACTTCCATCATTGCCTCCCCTCACCTCCATCATTGCCTACCCCACCATCATTGCCTCCCCTCACCCTCATTGACCATCACCTCCATCATTCCCTTCCTCACCATGATTGCCCATCACCTCCATCATTGTCTCTTCCACCATCACTGCCCATCACTTCCATAATTGCCTTCCCTCACCTCCATCATTGCCTCCCCACCACCACCATCATGCCCATCACCTCCATCATTGTCTTCCCCCACCATCATTGCCCATCACCTCCATCGTCTCCCCCAACCACCATCATTGCTCATCACCTCCATCATTGTCTCCCCCCACCAATATCATTGTCCTTCACCACACACACACAGCTCACCGCAGTTCATCACACACGCACACTCTCACACACACACACACACACACTCTCTCTCTCACACAAACACACTCTCTCTCTCACTCACTCACTCACACACACACACACAGGCAGGCAGGCAGGCACACACCAGGCACGCAGCACAGCTCATCTCCCTGCAGCAGCAGCTCATTCCAGCAGCTTCTTCCTCGCTGGATTCCAGGAAGCTTTCTGACTGAGACAGCAGCATGCTGAATGATAACATCATCCAGCTGGGCTGCCTCAGACAGGAAGCAGGACTCTCTCTCTCTGTAGTGGGGTAATGGACCTGCTGCGATTAAAACACCTGTCTGTGGCTAAGAGGCTGTTGTGAATTCTGCTCTTGGGCTCCCTCCGGTGGTTATGAGTGGTAGTGCTGCTGTCTTTGGATCGCAGCATTTATCAGGTGTGTTCACTTTTTGCAATTTGGACTCAGCTGTTATGATAAGGTAATTCAGTACCACAATGGACATAGAGGTCAGAGCACATACAGTGACCTGACAATAACCCAAAAACATAGAACGAGCTCTGAGACATGGGAACTCTGCTGATCGCAATCCCTAATCCTCTCCAACCACACTAGAGGCAGCCGTGGATTGCGCCTAACACTCCCTATGCAACTCGGCACAGCCTGAGAAACTAGCTAGCCTGAAGATAGAAAATAAGCCTACCTTGCCTCAAAGAAATACCCCAAAGGAAAAGGCAGCCCCCACATATAATGACTGTGAGTTAAGATGAAAAGACAAACTTAGAGATGAAATAGATTTAGCAAAGTGAGGCCCGACTTTCTGAACAGAGCGAGGATAGGAAAGGTAACTTTGCGGTCAACACAAAACCCTACAAAAACCACGCAAAGGGGGCAAAAAGACCCTCCGTACCGAACTAACGGCACGGAGGTACACCCTCTGCGTCCCAGAGCTTCCAGCAAGCAGGAAAAAAACAAATAGACAAGCTGGACAGAAAAAACAGCAAACAAAATAGCAAAGCAGAACTTAGCTATGCAGAGCAGCAGGCCACAGGAACGATCCAGGAGGAAACAGGTCCAATACTAGAACATTGACTGGAGGCCAGGATCAAAGCACTAGGTGGAGTTAAATAGAGCAGCACCTAACGACTTCACCACACCACCTGAGGAAGTAAACTCAGAAGCCGCAGTACCACTTACCTCCACCAACGGAAGCTCACAGAGAGAATCAGCCGAAGTACCACTTGTGACCACAGGAGGGAGCTCTGCTACAGAATTCACAACAGTACCCCCCCCCTTGAGGAGGGGTCACCGATCCCTCACCAGAGCCCCCAGGACGACCAGGATGAGCCATATGAAAGGCACGAACAAGATCGGGAGCATGGACATCAGAGGCAAAGACCCAGGAATTCTCTTCCTGAGCATAACCCTTCCACCCTTTAACCAGATACTGGAGTTTCCGTCTTGAAACACGAGAATCCAAAATCTTCTCCACAATATACTCCAACTCCCCCTCCACCAAAACCGGGGCAGGAGGATCAACAGATGGAACCATAGGTGCCACGTATCTCCGCAACAATGACCTATGGAATACGTTATGTATGGAAAAAGAATCTGGAAGGGTCAGACGAAAAGACACAGGATTAAGAACCTCAGAAATCCTATACGGACCAATGAAACGAGGTTTAAACTTAGGAGAGGAAACCTTCATAGGAATATGACGAGAAGATAACCAAACCAAATCCCCAACACGAAGTCGGGGACCCACACAGCGTCTGCGATTACCGAAACGTTGAGCCTTCTCCTGGGACAAGGTCAAATTGTCCACTACATGAGTCCAAATCTGCTGCAACCTGTCCACCACAGTATCCACACCAGGACAGTCCGAAGACTCAACCTGCCCTGAAGAGAAACGAGGATGGAACCCAGAGTTGCAGAAAAACGGCGAAACCAAGGTAGCCGAGCTGGCCCGATTATTAAGGGCGAACTCAGCCAAAGGCAAAAAGGACACCCAGTCATCCTGATCAGCAGAAACAAAGCATCTCAGATATGTTTCCAAGGTCTGATTGGTTCGTTCGGTCTGGCCATTAGTCTGAAGATGGAAAGCCGAGGAAAAAGACTAGTCAATGCCCATCCTACCACAAAAGGCTCGCCAAAACCTCGAAACAAACTGGGAACCTCTGTCAGAAACGATATTCTCTGGAATGCCATGTAAACGAACCACATGCTGGAAGAACAATGGCACCAAATCAGAGGAGGAAGGTAATTTAGACAAGGGTACCAAATGGACCATCTTAGAGAAGCGATCACAGACCACACAAATGACTGACATCTTTTGAGAGACGGGAAGATCTGAAATAAAATCCATAGAGATATGTGTCCAAGGCCTCTTCGGGACCGGCAAGGGCAAAAGCAACCCACTGGCACGAGAACATAGGGCTTAGCCCGAGCACAAATCCCACAGGACTGCACAAAAGAACGCACATCCCGCGACAGAGATGGCCACCAAAAGGATCTAGCCACTAACTCTCTGGTACCAAAGATTCCAGGATGACCAGCCAACACCGAACAATGAACCTCAGAGAACTTTATTCGTCCACCTATCAGGGACAAACAGTTTCTCCGCTGGGCAACGATCAGGTTTATTAGCCTGAAATTTTTGCAGCACCCGCCGCAAATCAGGGGAGATGGCAGACACAATAACTCCCTCTTTGAGGATACCCGCCGGCTAAGATAAATCCGGAGAGTCGGGCACAAAACTCCTAGACAGAGCATCCACCTTCACATTTTTAGAGCCCGGAAGGTACGAAATCACAAAGTCAAAACGGGCAAAAAACAGCGACCAACGAGCCTGTCTAGGATTCAACAGCTTGGCAGACTCGAGATAAGTCAAGTTCTTATGATCAGTCAAGACCACCACGCGATGCTTAGCTCCTTCAAGCCAATGACGCCACTCCTCGAATGCCCACTTCATGGCCAGCAACTCTCGATTGCCCACATCATAATTTCGCACAGCAGGCGAAAACTTCCTGGAAAAGAAGGCGCATGGTTTCATCACCGAGCAATCAGAACTTCTCTGCGACAAAACAGCCCCTGCTCCAATCTCAGAAGCATCAACCTCGACCTGGAATGGAAGCGAAACATCTGGTTGACACAACACAGGGGCAGAAGAAAAACGACTCTTCAACTCTTGAAAAGCTTCCACAGCAGCAGAAGACCAATTGACCACATCAGCACCCTTCTTGGTCAAATCGGTCAATGGTTTAGCAATACTAGAAAAATTGCAGATGAAGCGATGATAAAAATTAGCAAAGCCCAGGAACTTTTGCAGACTTTTCAGAGATGTCGGCTGAGTCCAATCATGGATGGCTTGGACCTTAACAGGGTCCATCTCAATATTAGAAGGGGAAAAGATGAACCCCAATAATGAAACCTTCTGAACACCAAAGAGACACTTTGACCCCTTCACAAACAAAGAATTAGCACGCAGGACCTGAAACACCGTTCTGACCTGCTTCACATGAAACTCCCAATCATCCGAGAAGATCAAAATGTCATCCAAGTACACAATCAGGAATTTATCCAGGTACTCTCGGAAGATGTCATGCATAAAGGACTGAAACACTGATGGAGCATTGGCAAGTCCGAATGGCATTACTAGATACTCAAAATGGCCCTCGGGCGTATTAAATGCAGTTTTCCATTCATCGCCTCGCTTTATACGCACAAGATTATAAGCACCACGAAGATCTATCTTGGTGAACCAACTAGCCCCCTTAATCCGAGCAAACAAATCAGATAACAACGGCAAGGGGTACTGAAATTTAACCGTGATCTTATTTAGAAGGCGGTAATCTATACAAGGTCTCAGCGAACCATCCTTCTTGGCTACAAAAAAGAACCCTGCTCCTAATGGCGACGATGACGGGCGAATATGCCCCTTCTCCAAGAACTCCTTCACATAACTCCGCATAGCGGCGTGCTCAGGCACAGATAAATTAAACAGTCGACCTTTTGGGAATTTACTACCAGGAATCAAATCGATAGCACAATCACAATCCCTATGCGGAGGTAGGGTATCGGACTTGGGCTCATCAAATACATCCCGGTAATCAGACAAGAACTCTGGAACCTCAGAAGGGGTGGATGACGAAATAGTCAGAAATGGGACATCACCATGTACCCCCTGACAACCCCAGCTGGACACAGACATGGACTTCCAATCCAATACTGGATTATGGACTTGCAGCCATGGCAACCCCAACACGACCACATCATGCAGATCATGCAACACCAGAAAGCGAATAACCTCCTGATGTGCAGGAGCCATGCACCTGGTCAGCTGGGTCCAGTACTGAGGCTTATTCTTGGCCAAAGGCGTAGCATCAATTCCTCTCAATGGAATAGGACACTGCAGGGGCTCCAAGAAAAACCCACAACGCCTAGCATACTCCAAGTCCATCAAATTCAGGGCAGCGCCTGAATCCACAAATGCCATGACAGAATAGGATGACAAAGAGCAGATCAAGGTAACAGACAGAAGAAATTTTGACTGTACCGTACCAATGGTGGCAGACCTAGCGAACCGCTTAGTGCGCTTAGGACAATCAGAGATAGCATGAGTGGAATCACCACAGTAGAAACACAGCCCATTCAGACGTCTGTGTTCTTGCCGTTCAACTCTGGTCAAAGTCCTATCGCACTGCATAGGCTCAGGTTTAAGCTCAGGTAATACCGCCAAATGGTGCACAGATTTACGCTCATGCAAGCGTCGACCGATCTGAATGGCCAAAGACATAAACTCATTCAGACCAGCAGGCATAGGAAATCCCACCATGACATCCTTAAGGGCTTCAGAGAGACCTTTTCTGAAAATAGCTGCGAGCGCACCTTCATTCCATTGAGTGAGTACGGACCACTTTCTAAATTTCTGACAATATACCTCTATCTCATCCTGACCCTGACACAGAGCCAGCAAATTTTTCTCTGCCTGATCCACTGAATTAGGTTCATCGTACAGCAATCTGAGAGCCAGGAAAAACGCATCGATGTTACTTAATGCAGGATCTCCTGACGCAAGAGAAAATGCCCAATCCTGAGGGTCGCCACGTAAAAAAGAAATAATGATCCTAACTTGTTGAACTGGGTCACCAGAGGAGCGAGGTTTCAAAGCTAGAAATAGTTTACAATTATTTTTGAAACTCAGAAATTTAGTTCTATCTCCAAAAAACAAATCAGGAATAGGAATTCTCGGCTCTAACATAGAATTCTGAACCACAAAGTCTTGAATATTTTGTACTCTTGTCGTGAGCTGATCCACACATGAAGACAGACCTTTAATGTCCATCGCTACACCTGTGTCCTGAACCACCCAAATGTCTAGGGGAAAAAAAAGGCAAAACACAGTGCAGAGAAAAAAAAATGGTCTCAGAACTTCTTTTTTCCCTCTATTGAGAATCATTAGTACTTTGGGCCTCCAGTACTGTTATGATAAGGTAATTCAGTACCACAATGGACATAGAGGTCAGAGCACATACAGTGACCTGACAATAACCCAAAAACATAGAACGAGCTCTGAGACGTGGGAACTCTGCAGACCGCAATCCCTAATCCTCTCCAACCACACTAGAGGCAGCCGTGGATTGCGCCTAACGCTCCCTATGCAACTCGGCACAGCCTGAGAAACTAGCTAGCCTGAAGATAGAAAATAAGCCTACCTTGCCTCAGAGAAATACCCCAAAGGAAAAGGCAGCCCCCACATATAATGACTGTGAGTTAAGATGAAAAGACAAACATAGAGATGAAATAGATTTAGCAAAGTGAGGCCCGCTTTCTGAACAGAGCGAGGATAGGAAAGGTAACTTTGCGGTCAACACAAAACCCTACAAAAACCACGCAAAGGGGGCAAAAAGACCCTCCGTACCGAACTAACGGCATGGAGGTACACCCTCTGCGTCCCAGAGCTTCCAGCAAGCAGGAAAAAACAAATAGACAAGCTGGACAGAAAAAACAGCAAACAAAATAGCAAAGCAGAACTTAGCTATGCAGAGCAGCAGGCCACAGGAACGATCCAGGAGGAAACAGGTCCAATACTAGAACATTGACTGGAGGCCAGGATCAAAGCACTAGGTGGAGTGAAATAGAGCAGCACCTAACGACTTCACCACACCACCTGAGGAAGGAAACTCAGAAGCCGCAGTAGCACTTTCCTCCACCAACGGAAGCTCACAGAGAGAATCAGCCGAAGTACCACTTGTGACCACAGGAGGGAGCTCTGCCACAGAATTCACAACACTCAGCTATTTAGTCCTGCTTGATCCTTTAGTCAGTGCCAGTTGTCCATTGTTTTTGGAGGATTCACATCCCTTACTGGTCTCTCCTGTTTGCTGTGCTTTTCAACAAAGATAAGTCCTGACTTTGTTTTTGCTGTCCACATGCTGTGGGCCTTATAGTTCAGTGCATTTTCATGTTTTGTCTTGTCTAGCTTGTCTGTGTAAGGATTTTTTGCAGCCAAGCGGTATCTCTGGAGATGCAGATATACCCTCCATGTCTTTAGTCAGATGTGGAGTTTTGTATTTTCTGTGGTGGATATTTTCTAGTGTTTTAATACTGACCGAATAGTTCTCTGTCCTATTCTTTCTTTTTAGCTAGTAAGGCCTCCTTTGCTAATCCTGATTTCAGTCTGCGTTTGTTATTTCCCTCTCCTCTCACAGTCAATATTTGTGTGGGGCTGTCTATCCTTTGGGGATTTTCTCTGAGGCAAGATAGTTTTCCCGTTTCTATCTTTAGGGGAAGTTAGTCCTTAGGCTGTGTCGAGGTGTCTAGGGAGTGTTAGGTACATCCCACGGCTATTTCTAGTTGCGCTGCTAAGTTCAGGGTTTGCAGTCAGTACAGGTACCACCTTCTCCAGAGTACATCACATGCTGCTCCTAGGCCACCAGATCATAACAGATGCGGAGTGCTTGGTCAGAAGGATAGTAAATACAAATTTAAAAAAACTGACTGTCACATCCAAACATAGATCAAGTGTGAACAGCTGATGAACCTAGAGTCACCAACTTGTACACAGTCAAACAAACAGAGAGAGAAATTTAGTCTAAGAAGAGGTTTCACAGGTACCCATTCAGATGAAGACGTTTGTTCTCAGCAAGGAAAGCGTAGGACCTGGTATACGAGAGATGCCGTAAAGTGGCTACCAGGAACACGTAAATTGGCCAATTTATGCGCTAAACGCTCTCATTTTTTCATATTTCTAGTGCAGTAATGCAGTCTAACTTTCATATTTTATGTTTGCATGTTTTGGCACTACAGTGTGCTGCCTTGTTTGTTTGACGGTGTCAGTGCCTGGGCCCACCGGAGAATCCTCCGGTTCTCCGGTGGGCCAGTCCAAGCCTGAATCTCAGGACACCCGAATTAGCCCTAAAAAGGACTGCTGGTTTCTCAGGAGTTGTGGAATCAACAGTCGCAGACCTACACTAACTATTAACAGGACGATTCTGACCCTATCTCAGCAGCAGCTCTCCCTACACTCGCTAAGTCCGAAGCAGAATGTGGCGAGCAGGGAGGCGCCAGGTCTCTTATAGACCTGATGACGCTGTGCAGCCAGCCAATCACTGTAATACCACAACAAAGATGGCTGCGGCATTACAGTGCATGGCTGACAATTCCTGCACTGTCATTGGCGCTCTAAAGAGTGCCAGAATTGCAGGGTGGAGACCCGAGCTCCCGCCGAATAATCCCGGAAATACTCAGTGCTCGCCGAGTTCACCGAGCATAGTGATACTCAGGCGAGTACCGAGTAGTGGCGAGCACGTTCGCTCATCACTAGTTATGTCCATGTGACCTTTAAGTGAATATATCAGCATCATGTGGGGCCTTGCTAAGTTGCCAATGTGGGAACCAAATCAAGTGGCTTTATATGTAAAAGCAGGTCCAGTTCTTATGGGCACAAACTTTACTTTGAATGGCCACTGTGTAATACAGTGAAACAATCAATAGTGAAAAAGCATATTGCTACTGGACTCACCACATTTATTTTTCTGCTCCAAAGCTAATATAGAAGGGTGCCGCTTCGCTACTTACCCGCAGTGAATATCAAACAAAAGTTAAAAAAAGCCAAACCGAGTAAATTTAAAATTGATTTTTCTTTATTGATTCCAACATTAAAAAATTATAGATCTTCCTACATTAAAAAGTTATAGATCTAAGACCCCATAAAGATCATAGACCCCATCTCTATAATATAAGGGCGAGGTTACCGCAGGAAACACATAAGATCATAGAGATGAGGTCTATGATCTTTATGGTGTCTTAGATCCCTATGACTAAGGATTCCTGCCGGAAATGCGTAAGATGTATCCATGATGAAGCAACGCAAGTAACTTTTTAACGGCGGAATCAATAAAGAAGAATCAATTTTAAATTTACTCATGTGCCGGCTTTGTTTTTTTTTTCCTTTTGCCTGGTACAGCGAAACTTCTTCAAAAAGAAATACCACCTATTTGCCTCTAATAAGACAACCCTTTTAATTCTAAGGCTACTTTCACACTAGCGTCGTTTGGCCTCCGTCGCAATATGTAGTTTTGGAGAAAAAACGCATCCTGCAAAGTTGCCCGCAGGATGCATTTTTTCTCCATAGACTTTCATTAGCGACGCATTGCGACGGATTGCCACACGTCGCATCCATCGTGCGACGGATGCGTCGGGTTTTGGCGGGCCGTCGGCACAAAAAAATGCTACTTGTAACTTTTTTTGTGCGTCATGTCCGCCTTTTCCGACCGCGCATGCGCGACCAGAACTCCGCCCCCTCCTCCCCGGACCTTACAATGGGGCAGCCGATGCGTTGAAAAACTGCATCCGCTGCCCCCGTTGTGCTTTTACTTCACAGCATGCGTCGGTACATCGTAACGACGCTAGTGTGAAAGTAGCCTAACAGTAAAATACATAACATTTCAGAAAATATTTTACCTGTTTCGTTGGTAATTTCTCCATCTGCACATGAAATACAATCAAAGCAGCAAACTGGTTCTCCCTGTCTTATGCCTTTTCTTGTGCCTGGAACACAACTAATACTGCAAACCGATACTGGAGACTGGAGTGAATGTGAAAATATTCAGCATGTTAGGAGGAAATATTAAAAGTTGTGCCATTTTATAATTTAGTTTTATTGGTATTTGAATACACATCTTTTTACTTATTATGTACTGTAGATAAAGCCTACTCCCCAGCTGCTGTAAAAAAGGCATTAACTAAATATGTTTCCCCAAATGCTGTAAAAAAGTTTAGTGTTGCTCCATTAAAGTCTGTTATTTATTGATTCATTATAAGAGTTTAGCCAACTATTGATAACTTTGAAAATGTTTGTAGACCGTTCACAATAGTGACTTATTTGATATGCAGTCATGAGAAAAGTGAAAATGTACACCCTCTTTGAATTCTGTGATTTTATGTATCAATTCAGTACAAACACTCCTCAATGTTAAATTTACAACACCAAGAAAAGAAAAATTGTGGAGTTATGGAAGTCAAAGGATTGCTACATATGCAAATAAGGAAAAAAAATTAAATACACTTTTCAAAAGATCTTGATTTTTTTCAATTGTGAGTTTGAATGCCACATGCAGAAATACACGTCGCACATGCACACCTTGAATGCCATCAATGAGATTACTAATGGTTGCCTAAGGAATTTTGTGCCATATTGAATGCACTTGAATAATCAAATCATTAAGATGCTGACTAGTGATGAGCGAATATACTCGTTACTTGAGATTTTCGGAGCATGCTCGGGTGTCCTCCGATTATTTTTTAGTGCTCGGAGATTTAGTTTTTATTGCCGCAGCTGAATGATTTACATCTGTTAACCAGCATATGTACATGTGGGGGTTGCCTGGTTGCAAGGGAATCCCCACATGTACTGATGCTGGCTAACAGATGTAAATCCTTCAGCTGCGGCAATAAAAACAAAATATCCGAGCACTAAAAAATACTCGGAGGTCACCCGAGCATGCTCGGGAAATCTCGAGTAATGAGAATATTCGCTCATCACTAATGCTGACAGCTCGCTTTGCAATTGCTAACCAATGATGTCACAGATTTGTGCTATGGGAGACAAGTCCAGAAACTCTGTAAGATATAGTAACACGTTTAGGTCACGCAGGCTGCTCACAGTAGCATGAGCAATGTGCAGCCTGGCATTGTTATGCTAAAAAACAGTTCCTATGATAGGTTGGAAAAATGAATGTAACACTAGTTCCACCAAAAAATCATTGTGAGGCCCCAGCTGTAAGTGTAACTGGAATGAAAACAATAGAGGTCCAGCTACTGTACATCATACCTCCCCACGCTGTGACCAGTGTGAAGTCTTCTTCATGGCATTACCTACGTTATCTCAAAATAGGAACCAGAGGCTGGTATGGAGTAATGGAGTCTGGTATGGAGGTAGCGAAATGTCCCACTGTTGTTTTGGACGCAATGATAGCCGGAGTTTGGTCATTAGTCAGCAATTAAAAAGGGAGCTGCTAGTGAGCCCAAGTGTGTTTACAGTGGTAGAGCATTCCTCAGACAACCATTACTAGCCTCATTAATAACATGCCAAAGTGTATACTGTAAGTGCATGTATTTGTGCACGAGTATTTTGTTTCCATGTCTATCTATCCTGTGATTTTCATAATTTCACAACTTTTCCTTTTTGGTGTTGCAATCTAAATGTAGATGAGTGTGGTAAAACATACCTAAAACGTCTTGTCCTGTAAAGTCTTAAAATTCATGTCTAAGCGAACAATGTCGCAGATTTCCTCTCAGCACTGCCGCATGCAATGTCCCATTATCCAGAGGACTGATGAAAGTCTTATTGACCAAAATGTTAAATTTTTTTCTGAACATTCTATGTTTAATAAAATACTCCTGTTGGCCTATCAGCATTTTCAGTTAGCAGGAGGATGAGCTTATCAGTTATTATGTCCAAGGTGGCACTGAAAACCCCTCCGACAAAATGCTAACTTCTTTGCAGGCACACACCTCCAAACCGTAGAGGGACAGTTCATGTCACCTGTCCAGCTTGGATACCTAATACATGTACAGCATTGAGGAATCACAGAGGACACTGGTATGATTGTCTAAGTACTCCTTCACCATACTCAAAAACGTTTCCCTTATTGTCAGACTACCTCGGGCATAATGGTCCGGGGGCTGGGAGGGTCTAATGAAACGGTCGTAACCTTTGATAGTGTTCGCCTGCCTCTGTTGGACCTGGTATGCGACTCCCTCCTCTTTTCTCCATGGTTGCCCAAGGATCTATGACCTCTGGCAATAGAGTTGTCAGATGGAAATTTTTGCACTAATTGTTCTACTAGAGCTTTCTGGTATTGCACTATTTTACTAGCCCTATCTGCCACAGGAACGAGATATGGAAACTTCTCCTTGTAATGTGGAGAAGGGTGAACAACCAGTAATCATTGTTCGACAAAATGCGTATAACGCAAGGGTTACAGGGAAGGCAACAGGACATAAAGTCAGCCATGTTTGCCAGACTCCCAACAGGCAAAATTTCCTTGTCCTCACCAGGAGGACGACTGTCCATCTTCAGCCTATCCATGCTGAACAGATGGGGTAAGTGGGACAGCTAGTGTTCTTACAACTTCCCCATTGAAAAAGCTTATGCGAAACGTGAGTCTGGGGTTGGTTCCTGGGAATCTCTTGTTCTGTACACCAGCACCATACACCATGGGTAAGTGTACTTGATTATACTTACTCAGGCACAGGTATGCATGCCTATTCAATGCCTCCCCTTCACATATTTGGTTTACAATAATAGCAATACCTCTCAGCATAAGCACTTTATATTTACTGTATGACATGGTTCTGCCCACTAGAGTGGCCAAACTTTAACATTTGCACAGAGAGAGCTATTGTTTATATGGGTTTCTAATACTATGTATCTATGTAAATTGTGGAATAATCTCTTACCCTAAACTTCCATTCCCGGGGTACTTATCTACCTCTATATTTATGTTTGATATGTCACATCATGTATAACTGTATCAATAAAATGATGTTCATTTTATGAAGTCAGCACCCAATCTCTTTTGTTTATATTCTTTCAACTGAAACATCTCCTGGTACTATCAGGGTTGCTCATGTTTGTCAAGGAACACCAACTGGAGAAATTCAAGCCCAACTTCTGGAAAGAAACCAAAGACCATCCTGTTATGAAAGGCAATTCAGTATCACAATGGACATGGAGGTCAGAGCACATACAGTGATCTGACAATAACCCAAAATAATAGAACGAGCTCTGAGACGTGGGAACTCTGCAGACCGCAATCCCTGATCCTCTCCAAACACAACTAGAGGCAGCCGTGGATTGCGCCTAACGCTACCTATGCAACTCGGCACAGCCTGAGAAACTAACTAGCCTGAAGATAGAAAAAATAAGCCTACCTTGCCTCAGAGAAATACCCCAAAGGAAAAGGCAGCCCCCCACATATAATGACTGTGAGTAAGATGAAAAGACAAACGTAGGGATGAAATAGATTCAGCAAAGTGAGGCCCGATATTCTAGACAGAACGAGGATAGGAAAGATAACTTTTCGGTCTACACAAAACCCTAAAGAAAACCACGCAAAGGGGCAAAAAGACCCTCCGTACCGAACTAACGGCACGGAGGTACACCCTTTGCGTCCCAGAGCTTCAAGCAAAACAAATAGACAAGCTGGACAGAAAAAATAGCAACAAATAGCAAAGAAGCACTTAGCTATGCAGAGCAGCAGGCCACAGGAATGATCCAGAGAAACACAAGTCCAACACTGGAACATTGACAGGAAGCATGAATCAAAGCATTAGGTGGGGTAAAGTAGAGAAGCACCTAACGACCTCACCAGATCACCTGAGGGAAACTCAGAAGCAGCAGTACCAGTTTCCTCCACAAACGGAAGCTCCCAGAGAGAATCAGCCGAAGTACCACTTGTGACCACAGGAGGGAGCTCTGCCACAGAATTCACAACAGTACCCCCCCCTTGAGGAGGGGTCACCGAACCCTCACCAGAGCCCCCAGGCCGACCAGGATGAGCCACATGAAAGGCACGAACAAGATCGGGAGCATGGACATCAGAGGCAAAAACCCAGGAATTATCCTCCTGAGCATAACCCTTCCATTTAACCAGATACTGGAGTTTCCGTCTTGAAACACGAGAATCCAAAATCTTCTCCACAATATACTCCAATTCCCCCTCCACCAAAACCAGGGCAGGAGGGTCAACAGATGGAACCATAGGTGCCACGTATCTCCGCAACAATGACCTATGGAAGACGTTATGTATGAAAAAAGAATCTGGGAGGGTCAGACGAAAAGACACAGGATTAATAACCTCAGAAATCCTATAAGGACCAATGAAACGAGGTTTAAACTTCGGAGAGGAAACCTTCATAGGAATATGACGAGAAGATAACCAAACCAGATCCCCAACACGAAGTCGGGGACCCACACGGCGCCTGCGATTAGCGAAACGTTGAGCCTTCTCCTGGGACAAGGTCAAATTGTCCACTACATGAGTCCAAATCTGCTGCAACCTGTCCACCACTGTATCCACACCAGGACAGTCCGAAGACTCAACCTGTCCTGAAGAGAAACAAGGATGGAACCCAGAATTGCAGAAAAACAGCGAAACCAAGGTAGCCGAGCTGGCCCGATTATTAAGGGCGAACTCAGCCAAAGGCAAAAAGGACACCCAGTCATCCTGATCAGCAGAAACAAAGCATCTCAGATAGGTTTCCAAGGTCTGATTGGTTCGTTCGGTCTGGCCATTAGTCTGAGGATGAAAAGCCGAGGAAAAAGAAAAGTCAATGCCCATCCTACCACAAAAGGCTCGCCAAAACCTCGAAACAAACTGGGAACCTCTGTCAGAAACGATATTCTCTGGAATGCCATGCAAACGAACCACATGCTGGAAGAACAATGGCACCAAATCAGAGGAGGAAGGCAACTTGGACAAGGGTACCAGATGGACCATCTTAGAAAAGCGATCACAGACCACACAAATGACTGACATCTTTTGAGAGACGGGAAGATCTGAAATAAAATCCATAGAGATATGTTTCCAAGGTCTCTTCGGGACCGGCAAGGGCAAAAGCAACCCACTGGCACGAGAACAGCAGGGCTTAGCCCGAGCACAAATCCCACAGGACTGCACAAAAGAACGCACATCCCGCGACAGAGACGGCCACCAAAAGGATCTAGCTACTAACTCTCTGGTACCAAAGATTCCAGGATGACCAGCCAACACCGAACAATGAACCTCAGAGATCACTTTATTTGTCCACCTATCCGGGACAAACAGTTTCTCCGCTGGACAACGATCAGGTTTATTAGCCTGAAATTTTTGCAGCACCCGCCGCAAATCAGGGGAGATGGCAGACACAATTACTCCTTCCTTGAGGATACCCGCCGGCTCAGATAAACCCGGAGAGTCGGGCACAAAACTCCTAGACAGAGCATCCGCCTTCACATTTTTAGAGCCCGGAAGGTACGAAATCACAAAGTCAAAATGGGCGAAAAACAGCGACCAACGAGCCTGTCTAGGATTCAAACGCTTAGCAGACTCGAGATAAGTCAGGTTCTTATGATCAGTCAATACCACCACGCGATGCTTAGCTCCTTCAAGCCAATGACGCCATTCCTCGAATGCCCACTTCATGGCCAGCAACTCTCGGTTGCCCACATCATAATTCCTCTCAGCAGGCGAAAACTTCCTGGAAAAAAAAGCGCATGGTTTCATCACTGAACAATCAGAACCTCTCTGCGACAAAACAGCCCCTGCTCCAATCTCAGAAGCATCAACCTCGACCTGGAACGGAAGAGAAACATCAGGTTGACACAACACAGGAGCAGAAGAAAAACGAC
The DNA here is from genome assembly GCF_032444005.1 of Ranitomeya imitator. Classification (NCBI taxonomy): domain Eukaryota; kingdom Metazoa; phylum Chordata; class Amphibia; order Anura; family Dendrobatidae; genus Ranitomeya; species Ranitomeya imitator. The sequence goes on from NC_091286.1 coordinate 503,025,689, forward strand.
GCTTCAACTCTTGAAAAGCTTCCACAGCAGCAGAAGACCAATTGACCAAATCAGCACCCTTCTTGGTCAAATCGGTCAATGGTTTGGCAATACTAGAAAAATTGCAGATGAAGCGACGATAAAAATTAGCAAAGCCCAGGAACTTTTGCAGACTTTTCAGAGATGTCGGCTGAGTCCAATCATGGATGGCTTGGACCTTAACAGGATCCATCTCGACAGTAGAAGGGGAAAAGATGAACCCCAAAAATGAAACCTTCTGCACACCAAAGAGACACTTTGATCCCTTCACAAACAAAGAGTTAGCACGCAGGACCTGAAAAACCGTTCTCACCTGTTTCACATGAGACTCCCAATCATCCGAGAAGATCAAAATGTCATCCAAATACACAATCAGGAATTTATCCAGGTACTCTCGGAAGATGTCATGCATAAATGACTGAAACACTGATGGAGCATTGGCAAGTCCGAATGGCATCACTAGATACTCAAAATGACCCTCGGGCGTATTAAATGCAGTTTTCCATTCATCGCCTCGCCTGATTCTCACCAGATTATACGCACCACGAAGATCAATCTTGGTGAACCAACTAGCCCCCTTAATCCGAGCAGACAAATCAGATAACAAAGGCAAGGGGTACTGAAATTTAACAGTGATCTTATTAAGAAGGCGATAATCTATACAAGGTCTCAGCGAACCATCCTTCTTGGCTACAAAAAAGAACCCTGCTCCTAATGGCGACGATGACGGGCGAATATGCCCCTTCTCCAGGGATTCCTTCACATAACTGCGCATAGCGGTGTGCTCAGGCACGGATAAATTAAACAGTCGACCTTTTGGGAATTTACCACCAGGAATCAAATTGATAGCACAATCACAATCCCTATGCGGAGGTAGGGCATCGGACTTGGGCTAATCAAATACATCCCGGTAATCAGACAAGAACTCTGGAACCTCAGAAGGGGTGGATGACGAAATTGACAAAAATGGAACATCACCATGTACCCCCTGACAACCCCAGCTGGACACCGACATGGATTTCCAATCCAATACTGGATTATGGGCTTGTAGCCATGGCAACCCCAACATGACCACATCATGCAGATTATGTAACACCAGAAAGTGAATATCCTCCTGATGTGCAGGAGCCATGCACATGGTCAGCTGGGTCCAGTATTGAGGCTTATTCTTGGCCAAAGGCGTAGCATCAATACCTCTCAATGGAATAGGACACTGCAAGGGCTCCAAGAAAAACCCACAACGCTTAGCATATTCCAAGTCCATCAAATTCAGAGCAGCGCCTGAATCCACAAACGCCATGACAGAATATGATGACAAAGAGCAGATCAAGGTAACGGACAGAAGAAATTTTGACTGTACCGTACCAATGGTGGCAGACCTAGCGAACCGCTTAGTGCGCTTAGGACAATCAGAGATGGCATGAGTGGAATCACCACAGTAGAAACACAGCCCCTTCAAACGTCTGTGTTCTTGCCGTTCAACTCTGGTCAAAGTCCTATCGCACTGCATAGGCTCAGGTTTAAGCTCAGGTAATACCGCCAAATGGTGCACAGATTTACGCTCACGCAAGCGTCGACCGATCTGAATAGCCAAAGACATAGACTCATTCAAACCAGCAGGCATAGGAAATCCCACCATGACATCCTTAAGGGCTTCAGAGAGACCCTTTCTGAACATAGCTGCCAGCGCAGATTCATTCCATTGAGTGAGCACTGACCATTTTCTAAATTTCTGGCAATATACCTCTATCTCATCCTGACCCTGACAAAGAGCCAGCAAATTCTTTTCTGCCTGATCCACTGAATTAGGCTCATCGTACAGCAATCCGAGTGCCAGGAAAAACGCATTGATATTACTCAATGCAGGATCTCCTGGCGCAAGAGAAAATGCCCAGTCCTGAGGGTCGCCGCGCAAAAAAGAAATAATAATCAAAACCTGTTGAACTGGATCACCAGAGGAACGAGGTTTCAAGGCCAGAAATAACTTACAATTATTTTTGAAACTCAGAAACTTAGTTCTATCTCCAAAAAACAAATCAGGAATAGGAATTCTTGGTTCTAACATAGATTTCTGATCAATAGTGTCTTGAATCTTTTGTACTCTTGCCGAGAGCTGATCCACAAATGAAGACAGACTTCTAATGTCCATCGCTACACCTGTGTACTGAACCACCCAAATGTCTAGGGGAAAAAAAAGACAAAACACAAAGCCAAGAAAAAAAAATGGTCTCAGAACTTCTTTTTTCCCTCTATTGAGAATCATTAGTACTTTTGGCTTCCTGTACTGTTATGAAAGGCAATTCAGTATCACAATGAACATGGAGGTCAGAGAACATACAGTGATCTGACAATAACCCAAAATAATAGAACGAGCTCTGAGACGTGGGAACTCTGCAGACCGCAATCCCTGATCCTCTCCAAACACAACTAGAGGCAGCCGTGGATTGCGCCTAACGCTACCTATGCAACTCGGCACAGCCTGAGAAACTAACTAGCCTGAAGATAGAAAAAATAAGCCTACCTTGCCTCAGAGAAATACCCCAAAGGAAAAGGCAGCCCCCCACATATAATGACTGTGAGTAAGATGAAAAGACAAACGTAGGGATGAAATAGATTCAGCAAAGTGAGGCCCGATATTCTAGACAGAACGAGGATAGGAAAGATAACTTTTCGGTCTACACAAAACCCTAAAGAAAACCACGCAAAGGGGCAAAAAGACCCTCCGTACCGAACTAACGGCACGGAGATACACCCTTTGCGTCCCAGAGCTTCAAGCAAAACAAATAGACAAGCTGGACAGAAAAAATAGCAACAAATAGCAAAGAAGCACTTAGCTATGCAGAGCAGCAGGCCACAGGAATGATCCAGAGAAACACAAGTCCAACACTGGAACATTGACAGGAACCATGAATCAAAGCATTAGGTGGGGTTAAGTAGAGAAGCACCTAACGACCTCACCAGATCACCTGAGGGAGGAAACTCAGAAGCAGCAGTACCAGTTTCCTCCACAAACGGAAGCTCCCAGAGAGAATCAGCCGAAGTACCACTTGTGACCACAGGAGGGAGCTCTGCCACAGAATTCACAACACCATCCATAAACTGGTCCAAGGCAAGTACTCAAGCGAGTCTATTCCACGGCTCCCGGAATAGACTCCCGAGTCTTTGTTAAAAAAGGTGGCTTCTAACAGGTTAATCAGCAGGCACAAACACAGGGTCTGGATGGCTATTCAGGGGGTTCTGCCTCTGAGAACTTTCATGCATGCCCATGGACTGTGTAATACTTGGGGCTCACAAATAGCCAGCACTCCGTTTTTGTAATGGGGATTGTGGGGAAAACCGAAGCAAAGCAGAAAGTGACCCCAGGACTTACATACATGTTGGTGGTTAATTCATTTAATCAAACTACACATGATCCACACAAAACGTTTCAGCCCATCCCAGAATTTTGTCAATTGTGGGGAACCATATACAATGAATATTATATATATATTAATATGAATATTAATACTATATATATATAGATATATAGATATATATGTGTGTATATATATATATATATATATATATATATATATAGATATAGATATATACAAAAAATCCAAGGAAGTGACATCATACGATACGATACGGTACACTTTATTGATCCCGGGAGGAAATTACATCATAATCATTAAAGAAAGAAACCATACAAAATAATACATATCTCATAAAAAAGTAAATAAAAAAATCAAAAGAATTATAAATAGCATATATCACCAAGAGTCAATAAATTCCTATATAAAATGAAAAAGTATACCTCCATAATTAATAATTGTAACACCTTCTCTGTTTGTAAAATGTATCTTGAAATAAGAAATAGTTTTACATGAAAACTAATTCCATAATGAAATCTTTTTGTATCTCATGAAAACTCTTTATTTCCAGAAGCCAGCTAACCACATGGTCTTAATAAAGATTATGAAATTAATCGTATAATGTTATTTGGTTCTTCTGGATTTTCCTTCTTGAATCCCTTTCTCATTTCTTTTTTCATTTTTTAGACATCCTAGATGCATTAATTATATCTCCTTGGAAATTAAGTCTTCGTGGAATTTCACACCATGTGGATGGACATCTATTTCTTGTTGGATTATGATTAGAGATTTTTAGGTCATATACATAAGAGTATATGGATAGAATGGAGATTTACCGTATTTTTTGGACTATAAGACGTATTTTTTACTCCAAAAATGTGAAGGAAAATGGGGTTGCGTCTTATAGTCCAGATGTCCCTAATTTGGCTGTGGTGGGTAGGTGGGGGAGCTGCAGCAATGGAGCAGCGAGTCACAGGAGGCAGGAGCTGGCTGCTGCAGCTAACTCCTGTGCCCAGTACTAGATACTAGATTAAAGACACCAGCGTTCAGAGATCATGAGGCTTCGTAACGTTGTGGCGTCATATCTCACATTGACCTCCGAGGCCTGGTCGAGGTCAGAAATCTTGTTCTAGAGTTAAGACATCAGCATGCTTATGCAGAAAAAAGATGCCCTAAGGACTGGATTTTCAGACAGCATGCAGCGGTGTCAGTGAGAGTGTCGGGACAGATAAGTGATGAGGTGAGTATTAGGTTTTTCCATTTATTTTTTACAAGTTAAGGTAATTTTGATCTATGCTCTGGGGTCTGGAGAGACCCCATAGAATAAAAGAGAACATTTAATTCACAGAGAATAGTTTTTGCTGTGAATCCAATTTCACAGTAAAATTCATGCAATTTGGCAAATATCAATCTCACCAAATCTGTTCATCTCTAGTTGTAAGTAGAAAGCACCTTCTTTCAGAAAGGAGAATAGCAGCTAAAGTTTGTAAACTTGCTTCTGAACAAACCATGAGACAAACACAGCATATCAGCAAAACACTTTACACCAACTGCCAAACATACTTTTTCTCATGACTGTATAAGCACCATTTTTTATAATTACACTTTATACTTCAATGGTTTTGTAAAAACTATATATAATGTTCTACATTTGGTACCTACCACTCCATATTGGGTGTTCCAGAATATTGAGCTGTTGTCTATTTTAAGTTCAAAATTTTCTCCTTTTAATTTATAAAATCCAATTTTTGTAAAAGATACACTGTTATTTGTATGCAACTGCCAGTTTAAGATGTCATAATATCCATCTACATCTCCTGAAGCATCAAACTTGATGGATTCATTAGTGAAAACTGTAAATTTTGCATTCCTCAAATAGTACATAAGCTGTTGGAAAATATAAAGAAATCTTATTAACACATAAACAATAGAACATATTCATTGTGCATGTCAATATGTTTTTTCCACCTTTCAAAATGTTATAGGGTCATTAATTACAGGGGTTTTTGCAGATATACAGTACAGACCAAAAGCTTGGACACACCTTCTCATTTAAAGATTTTTCTGTATTTTCATGACTATGAAAATTGTACATTCACGCTGAAGGCATCAAAACTATGAATTAACACATGTGGAATTATATACTTAACAAAAATGTGTGAAACAACTGAAATGATGTCTTATATTCTAGGTTCTTCAAAGTAGCCACTTTTTGCTTTGATGACTGCTTTGCACACTCTTGGCATTCAATTGATGAGCTTCAAGAGGTAGTCATCGGAAATGGTCTTGCAGCAATCTTGAAGGAGTTCCCAGAGATGCTTAGCACTTGTTGGCCCATCTCGATTGGGTTCAGGTCTGGTGACTATGGAGGCCAGGTCATCTGGCGTAGCACCTCATCACTCTCCTTTATGGTCAAATAGCCCTTACACAACCTGGAGGTGTGTTTGGGGTCATTGTCCTGTTGAAAAATAAATGATGGTCCAACTAAACGCAAACCGAATGGAATAGCATGCCTGTGCAAGATGCTGTGGTAGCCATGCTGGTTCAGTATGTCTTCAATTTGAATAAATCCCCAACAATGTCCCCAGCAAAGCACCCCCACACCATCACACCTCCTCCTCCATGCTTCACAGTGGGAGCAAGGCATGTAGAGTCCATCTGTTCACCTTTTCTGGGTCACACAAAGACACGGTGGTTGGAACCAAAGATCTCAAATTTGGACTCATCAGACCAAAGCACAGATTTCCACTGGTCTAATGTCCATTCCCCGTGTTCTTTAGCCCAAACAAGTCTCTTCTGCTTGTTGCCTCTCCTTAGCAGTGGTTTCCTAGCAGCTATTTTACTATAAAGGCCTGCTGCACAAAGTCTCCTCTTAACAGTTGTTGTAGAGATGTGTCTGCTGCTAAAACTCTGTGTGGCATTGGCCTGGTCTCTAATCTGAGCTGCTGTTAACCTGCGATTTCTGAGGCTGGTGACTCGGATAAACTTATCCTCAGTAGCAGAGGTGACTCTTGGTCTTCCTTTCCTGGGGCGGTCCTCATGTGAGCCAATTTCTTTGTAGCGCTTGATGGTTCTTGCCACTGCACTTGGGGACACTTTCAAAGTTTTCCCAATGTTTCCGACTGACTGACCTTCATTTCTTAAAGAAATGATGGCCACTCGTTTTTCTTTACTTAGCTGCTTTGTTCTTGCCATAATACAAATTCTAACAGTCTATTCAGTAGGACTATAAGCTGTGTATCCACCAGACTTCTGCACAACACAACTGATGGTCCCAACCCCATTTATAAGGCAAGAAATCCCACTTATTAAACCTGACACAGCACACCTGTGAAGTGAAAACCATTGCCGCTGACTACCTCTTGAAGCTCATCAAGAGAATGCCAAGAGTGTGCAAAGCAGTCATAAAAGCAAAAGGTGGCTACTTTGAAGAACCTAGAATATAAGACATAATTTCAGTTGTTTCACACTTTTTTGTTAAGTATATAATTCCACATGTGTTAATTCATAGTTTTGATGCCTTCAGTGTGAATGTACAATTTACATAGTCATGAAAATACAGAAAAATCTTTAAATGAGAAGATGTGTCCAAACTTTTGGTCTGTACTGTATGTGGCATATCTAGAAAGGCATTTTCTGGCAAAGTAAAGCTGACCATAAACATAGCTGACGGACGATCGTCTGTGATAAGCGTTCATTTGTTTTAATGGAAAAAGATGAGAATACAGTTGCCAAACATTTCGGCATAGCAGCTGGTCTCTTCTGAAAACAAAAGGTTCTGGTGTTATATCATTCCAAATGCCCAATCCTTTTCCCTCCCAACATCAGTTGATGACAGCCAGGAGATCTCCATTTACATATCAGATGGTCAGCAGGTCCCACCTGAAAATCATCACATTTGGTAGACGTTATCTAATGTGTTTTAAGGCCTAAAGCCTTTGGAGTAGAGGTTAACTTTCAAAGAACATACTTTTAGGGCACCAATGATTTTATTAGCCTCACTCCTGTGCTTAACCACCGTGCCCGCCCTTTGTTGACATTACCGTTACAACATCTTTCAGGCTGGCCACCAAAGCCAAGCCTGTTCACCACCATGACGTTTTACCTACTCTTTTAATTAAAATGAGTCCACCTTAACTGCAACTTCCACCTGACTCCTAAACCATCACCAAAAGAGGCCATTTGACACCTTTAAATGGACTTGACCACCATCAACCATGCCTATCGAAGCCAAGCTATGTAAATACCGTGTAACGAAATTTCAGAGCAATGATAGATTCATTTACACAATGGAACTCTTCCAAATTCTGATTCATATTTTGCTTTAAGGTACCTTCACACTCAGCGACGCTGCAGCGATACCGACAACGATGTCGATCGCTGCAGCGTCGCTGTTTGGTCGCTGGAGAGCTGTCACACAGACAGCTTTCCAGCGACCAACGATGCCGGTAACCAGGGTAAACATCGGGTTACTAAGCGCAGGGCCACGCTTAGTAACCCGATGTTTACCCTGGTTACCATCGTAAAAGTAAAAAAACAAACACTACATACTTACCTTCCGCTGTCTGTCCCCGGCGCTGTGCTTTCCTGCACTGACTGTGAGCACAGCGGCCGGAAAGCAGAGCGGTGACGTCACCGCTGAGCTTTCAGGCTGGCCGGCGCTCACAGCCAGTGCAGAGAAGCACAGCGCCGGGGACAGACAGCGGAAGGTAAGTATGTACTGTTTGTTTTTTTACTTTTACGATGGTAACCAGGGTAAACATCGGGTTACTAGGCGCGGCCCTGCGCTTAGTAACCCGATGTTTACCCTGGTTACCAGTGAAGACATCGCTGAATCGGCGTCACACACGCCGATTCAGCGATGTCTGCAGGGAGTCCAGCGACGAAATAAAGTGCTGGACTTTCTGCAGCGACCAACGACATCACAGCAGGATCCTGATCGCTGCTGCCTGTCAAACTGAACGATATCGCTAGCCAGGACGCTGCAACGTCACGGATCGCTAGCGATATCGTTCAGTGTGACGTTACCTTTAGTTACCAAACTAACAGTCACTAAAAATCCTGTAATGGGGAATGTGGAAAGTAAACTATAATAAAGGGGGAGACCACAGTCTGAATACCTGTATAATGACTTCTGTCATGCCTCAAAAACTAATATGCTGCATGTTTTGTAGTAAGTTCTAAAACTCTGCCAATTCACAGTTTTTGATTCTAGAAATCACCATTATGTACAGTAGCTGTGCTGTACAGTAATAATTTTTTAAACCCACTTACTACTAACGGAAAAGTGATGAGTATATGTAAAGAGAAAGATATTATAAAGAGAGTACTTAAAAGCTATAATTGTAAATAACTCCATGGACCCACTAAAAAGGAAACACAAATAACTGCTCTTTTTTTATATGTATTATATAGATACATACAGTCATGGCCAAAAGTTTTGAGAATGACACCAAAATTATATTTTCACATGATGTGCTGCCCTCTGGTTTTTATTAGTGGTTGTCTGAGGTTTATATCACATACAGAAATATAATTACAATCATATTATGAGTACCAATAGGTTATATTGACAGTTAGAATGAGTTAATGCAGCAAGTCAATATTTGCAGTGTTGACCCTTCTTCTTCAAGACCTCTGCAATTCTCCCTGGCATGCTCTCAATCAACTTCTGGACCAAATCCTGACTGATAGCATTCCATTCTTGCATAATCAATGCTTGCATTTTGCCAGAATTTGTTGGTTTTTGTTTGTCCACCCATCTCTTGATGATTGACCACAAGTTCTCAATGGGATTAAGATCTGGGGAGTTTCCAGGCCATGGACCCAAAATCTCTATGTTTTGTTCCATGAGCCATTTAGTTATCACCTTTGCTTTATGGCAAGGTGCTCCATCATGCTGGAAAAGGCATTGTTGGGCGCCAAACTGCTCTTGGACGGTTGGGAGAAGTTGCTCTTGGAGGACATTCTGGTACCATTCTTTATTCATGGCTGTGTTTTTAGGCAAGACTGTGAATGAGCCGATGCCCTTGGCTGAGAAGCAACCCCACACATGAATGGTTTCAGGATGCTTTACAGTTGGCATGAGACAAGACTGGTGGTAGCGCTCACCTCTTCTTCTCCGAATAAGCTGTTTTCCAGATGTCCCAAACAATCGAAAAGGGGATTCATCAGAGAAAATGACTTTGCCCCAGTCCTCAGCAGTCCACTCCCTGTACCTTTTGCAGAATATCAGTCGGTCCCTGATGTTTTCCCTGGAGAGAAGTGGCTTCCTTGCTGCCCTCCTTGAAACCAGGCCTTGCTCAGAGTCTCCGCCTCACAGTGCATGCAGAAGCACTCACACCAGCCTGCTGCCATTCCTGAGCAATCTCGGCACTGCTGGTAGTCCGATCCCGCAGCTGAAACAGTTTTAAGATACGGTCCTGGTGCTTGCTGGTCTTTCTTGGGCGCCCTGGAGCCATTTTGACAACAATGGAAGCTCTCTCCTTGAAGTTCTTGATGATGCGATAGATTGTTGACTGAGGTGCAATCTTTGTAGCTGCGATACTCTTCCCTGTTAGGCCATTTTTGTGCAGTGCAATGATGGCTGCACGTGTTTCTTTAGAGATAACCATGGTTAACTGAAGAGAAACAATGATACCAAGCACCAGCCTCCTTTTAAAGTGTCCAGTGATGTCATTCTTACTTAATCATGACTGATTGATCGCCAGCCCTGTCCTCATCAACACCCACACCTGTTTTAATGGATCAATCACTAAAACGATGTTAGCTGCTCCTTTTAAGGCAGGACTGCAATGATGTTGAAATGTGTTTTGGGGGTTAAAGTTCATTTTCTTGGCAAATATTGACTTTGGAAAGTACAGTAATTGCTGTTAAGCTGATCACTCTGACATTCAGGAGTATATGCAAATTGCCATTAGAAAAAATGAAGCAGTAGACTTTGGAAAAATTAATATTTGTCTCATTCTCAAAATTTTTGTCCATGACTGTATAATGACCACCAGTAACAGTGCATTCATATGACAGCTTATTCTTAAGTTTAATTGAAAATGTAGGTATCTCTCACTAATAACTGCGAATTTTAAGAGCTCTTTACCAAAACCATTTTCTAAAAAACAGTTCCTGAAATGTATGGGATATGAAATAAGTGAGGATGAAACACTATGTACGTACGTATGGGTTAGAGTTTGCAACCAAGGTATACAGCTGGTTGATGTTGGAAAATATCCTATCATATGGTCGGATACAGTCTTTGATGGGCAATGCTGTGATATATGGTGTAACGATAAATGAGAAGCCGCCTGCTCCTCTGCTAACAGATAGACACTGCTCTCTAATCACCAGCTGCACATAAATAGTAAGAAATATAATATGCATGTCTAGTATTCGCTGCATACAACCATAGGTGTATGTGTTGAAGACAGAAAGGTCTGTACCCCAGTCAAGCTACTGTTGTGGTAGCCACTTCCAGGGAGTGCTAATTTGGGTTGAGATGCAATCTGCCATTATTGGTACAAATGAAAATAAAATTCAAATCAGAGATAAGAAAATACACACAGCCAGTGTCGGTCAGTGTACAATTCTTGAAAAAATATTAGGTTGCACATGAAATACTAATAATGATTGCCCTAGAACATTGAAATTGCGTTACTGCTAAAGAAGATGGTGAAAAAGGAAAAAAACGCTATATAACGTATATATGAAATATTAATCTGCAAAATTGCTATAAAGAATTACAGTAAAAAATTAGGTACCGTACTTAGCGCATAGATTGGCCAATATATGTGAGCCCAACTGCAAATGGTCCTTTTTCTCTATTTGTATCAATCCCTTTTTGGACATGTGAACGCCTACCATCAGCCACAGGTGATTTTAAGTAGTTAGCTTGTTCATTCCTGTTTTTTTTGCCCAGGAGAGGTGATATTTCAGGAAAGGGACAAAACTTTGAAGGACACCTTGACGTTAGCAGTTGGGCTCACATATATTGGCCGATCTATGCTCTAAGTACCTTCTTTTTTACTATAATTTTTGCAGATTAATATTTCATATATACATTATATAGCATTTTTTCTTTTTTTCCATCTTCTGTGGCCGTAATGCAGTTTCAATGTTCTAGAGCAATCATTCTTAGTATTTCATGGTGCAATCTTATAATTTTTCAATAGAGGATATGAAAGCTAGCACACAATCAATAAAGTTCACGGTGCCAGTGAACGGGATACTCGATCCCACAAGTCATAAAGTCAAAATAATCACTGCACTCGTATGGTTTCCAAATGCATTAATCAAAAGTTTATTAAACTTGAGTAAGTGAAAAGAGGTACTTGGCGAATTGACGTTTCGGCCAACCCGTGGCCTTGCTCACAAAATCGCCTGTTAGAACTCTGTTGCATATAAAGAAAGGACCCTGTACGTTTGGTGAGTCAGATAAGGTAGTGTAGTTGCATAACCCAGCTGGGATGCTAGAGAACGTATGCCAATGCACTGTAGCCGTATTTCCGGCTGAAATGAGACTTGTGGCTGTCATGCGAGTACAATAGGCAATAAACTTCAGGCTGTGTCCGTCTTGTGCTCTCTGTAATGTACCGGGGGGAACATAAAGATATAGTGCTGTATCACTTATACATGCGGGGACACAGACGTGTTCTGGACTATGGTTGCGGAAGTGACCTCCCTGTGAGATGTAGTATGCTGCAAGTTTGGTTAGGAGTAGCGTTTGTCTCTGTCGCATGTGCAGGCAAGGGGCAGGCGTTGGTGGCAAAGTGGAGGAAGCCGACAGTCCTGTGTCACGGCGGTGGAGCAGCTTCCTCCACTTCGTTCCTGTTTTTTTTGCCCAGGAGAGGTGACATTTCAGGAAAGGGACAAAACTTTGAAGGACACCTTGACGTTAGCAGTTGGGCTCACATATATTGGCCAATCTATACTCTAAGTACCTTCTTTTTTACTATAATTTTTGCAGATTAATATTTCATATATACATTATATAGCATTTTTTCTTTTTTTCCATCTTCTGTGGCTGTAATACAGTTTCAATGTTCTAGAGCAATCATTCTTAGTATTTCTTCTTGCAATCTTATAATTTTTCAAGATATACATTTTTTGGTTGGCACCTGTTCACACGAGCTTGTACAGCTGCACTACACACAGTATGGTGGGCCCGCAGCTTCTCTATACACAGTAAAATGCCCCTGCAGCTTCCCTATGTGCAGTATAATGATCCCACAACTTCCCTATACACCGTATGATGTCCGCACTGCTCCCCTATACACAGTATGATGAGCCCACAGCGCCCCTCTACACAGTATAATAGGCTTACAGCTCCCCTGTGCACAGTATGATGGGCCCACAGCTACCCTATACGCAGTATTATGATCCCACAGCTCCCCTCTACACAGTATGATGATCCCACAGCTCCTCAATACACTATATGATGTTCCCACTGCTCCCCTATACACAGCACGATGAGATCACAGCTCCCCTATACACAGTAAAATGCTGACAGAGCTCCACTATAAAAATTATAATGCCCCCTAGAACTCCTCTATATAGAGAATAATGGGCCGACAGCTCCCCTATGCACATTATAATCCCTTCACAGTTCCCCTATACAAAGTATGGTGGGACCACAGCTCCCTTATACACATTATGATAGGCCCACAGCTCCCATACATACCGAGTGTCATGATACCCGGGTAGTAATGCTGCAGGGGAAACTGCACCCAGCAGCAACGGAGATGGAACAGAAACCAGGTAACTAACATGATCACCAATGCGACCTTTCACATGAGATATAGTGATCAGATAAAGCAAATGGACCTAAGATCATGTGACAGAGTGGGAGGCGGTCATGGGGCGGAGCCAGATGCCGGGAAACAGAGAAGGAACAAACATAAAAGAATAGTGAAACAAGCCGAGGTCGTAGCCAGGAGATTACAAGATACTAACAGGGAGAGTCAGGGAATAATCAGAAGCCAAGCCAGGGGTCAGAAATCCAGGAAAACGAATAAAGCACGTGACAGCAAGACACTAAGCAAGCAAGCACACACGTCAGAGGTCAAGCATACAAACTGCAGAAAAACCTATAGCTGACAAAAACACCAGGTTAGGAGCGAGTATAAATCTTTAAAGAGAGGCTAAGAACATTATCCCTGAGAGCACAGGACATTAATCTTGTCCTAACCATGACACCGGGTTCCCTAATACATAGAATCATGTCCCCACTGCTCCCCTAAAACACAGTATAAAAGTTAATAGCGTTCTGACACCGTGCGGCGCCCACACTGAGAGCCCCTCTGCAGGAGGTAATTAACTTTATTGCTCCTGGCAGCCTTGCTCTTCCAGTCATAGGGGCAGAGGTTTCAGTCACCGCTCTGTGTACAGAGAGTGGCAGCTGTAACCGTGACCTGCCAATAACTGACAGCCGGCTCAGCAGCCTCTACCACCAGGTAGCTGCACTACTGGTGCCCTATAAACAATAATTCTTTATAAGTGACCACTTAACATTTAATAGTATCTTCCTATTCCCCCCATGTACAGTAATAGTGGATCCAGTATCACTGATTCGAGCAGACAGTCATTATTATTATTATTATTAGACATTTTTATAACGCCATTTTTTCCTTGGCGCTTTACATGTGAAAAAAGGCAAATATAGACAAGTACAATAAACATGAGCAAAATCAAGGCACACACAAGTACAGAAGGAGAGAGGACCCTGCCTGCGAGGGCTCACAGACTACAGGGGATGGGTGAGGATACACTAGGAGAAGGTAGAGCTAGTTGTGTGGTGGTTCAGCAGACTGAGGATCACTTCAGGCTGTAGGCTTGTCGGAAGAGGTGGGTCTTCAGATTCTTTTTGATGGTTTCTGTGGTAGGCGAGAGTCCGATGTATTGGGGTAGAGAGATCCAGAGTATGGGAGAAGCACAGGAGAAGTCTTGTATGCGGTTGTGGGAAAAAGAGATGATAGGGGAGTAGAGGAGGAGATCTTGAGAGGATCGAAGGTTGCATGTAGGCAAGTACTGGGAGACCATGTTGCAGATGAATGGAGGAGACAGGTTGTGGATGGCTTCGTAAGTCATAGTTAAGGTTTTGAACTCAAGCCTCTGGACAATAAGAAGCCAGTTAAGGACTTGTCATAGGGGAGAGGCTGGGGAATAGCGGGGAGACAGGTGGTTTAGTCAGGCAGCAGAGTGTAGGATGGATTGGAGTGGTGCCCGAGTGCTAGAGGGGAGACCAGAGAGTAGGAAGTTGCAGTAGTCGAGGTGGGAGATGTGTTATGGCTGGCAATCAGGCAACACAGCGTGCAGTAATCAGCGCACATACAGAGATCTGGCAATAACCAAAAACAATAGGACGAGCTCTGAGACGTGGAATCTCTGTAGACTGCAGTACCTGATCTATCCTCACACAACTATAAGCAGCAGTGGATTGCGCCTATCACTACCTATGCAACTCGGCACTGCCTGAGGAGCTGACTAGCCTGAAGATAGAAATACAAGCCTGACTTACCTCAGAGAAATACCCCAAAGGAATAGGCAGCCCCCCACATATAATGACTGTTAGCAAGATGAAAAGACAAACGTAGGAATGAAATAGATTCAGCAAAGTGAGGCCCGATATTCTAGACAGAGCGAGGATAGCAAAGAGAACTATGCAGTCTACAAAAAACCCTAAAACGAAAACCACGCAAAGGGGCAAAAAGACCCACCGTGCCGAACTAACAGCACGGCGGTGCACCCCTTTGCTTCTCAGAGCTTCCAGCAAAAGTTAATAGCAAGCTGGACAGAAAAAACAGAAAACAAACTAGAAGCACTTATCTAGCAGAGCAGCAGGCCCAAGGAAAGATGCAGTAGCTCAGATCCAACACTGGAACATTGACAAGGAGCAAGGAAGACAGACTCAGGTGGAGCTAAATAGCAAGGCAGCCAACGAGCTCACCAAAACACCTGAGGGAGGAAGCCCAGAGACTGCAATACCACTTGTGACCACAGAAGTGAACTCAGCCACAGAATTCACAACAGTACCCCCCCCTTGAGGAGGGGTCACCGAACCCTCACCAGAACCCCCAGGCCGACCAGGATGAGCCACATGAAAGGCACGAACAAGATCTGGGGCATGGACATCAGAGGCAAAAACCCAGGAATTATCTTCCTGAGCATAACCCTTCCATTTGACCAGATACTGGAGTTTCCGTCTAGAGACACGAGAATCCAAAATCTTCTCCACAATATACTCCAATTCCCCCTCCACCAAAACAGGGGCAGGAGGCTCCACAGATGGAACCAGAGGTGCCACGTATCTCCTCAACAACGACCTATGGAATACATTATGTATGGAAAAGGAGTCTGGGAGGGTCAGACGAAAAGACACCGGATTGAGAATCTCAGAAATCCTATACGGACCAATAAAACGAGGTTTAAATTTAGGAGAGGAAACCTTCATAGGAATATGACGAGAAGATAACCAAACCAGATCCCCAACACGAAGTCGGGGTCCCACACGGCGTCTACGATTAGCGAAAAGCTGAGCCTTCTCCTGGGACAAGGTCAAATTGTCCACTACCTGAGTCCAGATCTGCTGCAACCTGTCCACCACAGAATCCACACCAGGACAGTCCGAAGACTCAACCTGTCCTGAAGAGAAACGAGGATGGAACCCAGAATTGCAGAAAAATGGAGAGACCAAGGTAGCCGAGCTGGCCCGATTATTAAGGGCGAACTCAGCCAACGGCAAAAATGACACCCAATCATCCTGGTCAGCGGAAACAAAACATCTCAGATATGTTTCCAAGGTCTGATTGGTTCGTTCGGTCTGGCCATTAGTCTGAGGATGGAAGGCCGAGGAGAAAGATAGGTCAATGCCCATCCTACCACAAAAGGCTCGCCAGAACCTCGAGACAAACTGGGAACCTCTGTCAGAAACAATATTCTCAGGAATGCCATGTAAACGAACCACATGCTGGAAGAACAAAGGCACCAAATCAGAGGAGGAAGGCAATTTAACCAAGGGCACCAGATGGACCATTTTAGAAAAGCGATCACAGACCACCCAAATGACCGACATTTTTGAGAAACGGGAAGGTCAGAAATGAAATCCATCAAAATATGTGTCCAAGGCCTCTTCGGGACCGGCAAGGGCAAAAGCAACCCACTGGCACGTGAACAGCAGGGCTTAGCCCTAGTACAAATTCCACAGGACTGCACAAAAGCACGCACATCCCGTGACAGAGATGGCCACCAGAAGGATCTAGCAACCAACTCCCTGGTACCAAAGATTCCTGGATGACCGGCCAGCACCGAACAATGAAGTTCAGAGATAACTTTACTAGTCCACCTATCAGGGACGAACAGTTTCTCGGCCGGACAACGATCAGGTTTATTAGCCTGAAATTTCTGCAACACTCTCCGCAAATCAGGGGAGATGGCAGACACAATGGCTCCTTCCTTGAGGATACTCGCCGGCTCAGACAACCCCGGAGAGTCGGGCACAAAACTCCTAGACAGAGCATCCGCCTTCACATTTTTAGAGCCCGGAAGGTATGAAATCACAAAATCAAAACGAGCAAAAAATAACGACCAACGGGCCTGTCTAGGATTCAAGCGCTTGGCAGACTCAAGATAAGTAAGGTTCTTATGATCAGTCAAAACCACCACGCGATGCTTAGCACCCTCAAGCCAATGACGCCACTCCTCGAATGCCCACTTCATGGCCAGCAACTCTCGGTTGCCCACATCATAATTACGCTCAGCAGCAGAAAATTTCCTGGAAAAGAAAGCACATGGTTTGAACACTGAGCAACCAGAACCTCTCTGTGACAAAACCGCCCCTGCACCAATCTCAGAAGCATCAACCTCGACCTGGAACGGAAGAGAAACATCAGGTTGACACAACACAGGGGCACAGCAAAAACGACGCTTCAACTCCTGAAAAGCTTCCACGGCAGCAGAAGACCAATTAACCAAATCAGCACCCTTCTTGGTCAAATCGGTCAATGGTCTGGCAATGCTAGAAAAATTACAGATGAAGCGACGATAAAAATTAGCAAAGCCCAGGAATTTCTGCAGACTTTTTAGAGATGTCGGCTGAGTCAAATCCTGGATGGCCTGAACCTTAACCGGATCCATCTCGATAGTAGAAGGGGAAAAGATGAACCCCAAAAATGAAACTTTCTGCACACCGAAGAGACACTTTGATCCCTTCACGAACAAGGAATTAGCACGCAGTACCTGGAAAACCATTCTGACTTGCTTCACATGAGACTCCCAATCATCTGAGAAGATCAAAATGTCATCCAAGTAAACAATCAAGAATTTATCCAGATACTCACGGAAAATGTCATGCATAAAAGACTGAAAAACAGATGGAGCATTGGCAAGTCCGAACGGCATCACCAGATACTCAAAATGACCCTCGGGCGTATTAAATGCCGTTTTCCATTCATCTCCCTGCCTGATTCTCACCAGATTATACGCACCACGAAGATCAATCTTAGCAAACCAACTAGCCCCCTTAATCCGAGCAAACAAGTCAGAAATCAATGGCAAGGGATACTGAAACTTAACAGTGATCTTATTAAGAAGGCGGTAATCAATACACGGTCTTAGCGAACCATCCTTCTTGGCTACAAAAAAAGAACCCTGCTCCCAATGGTGATGACGATGGGCGAATATGTCCCTTCTCCAGGGACTCCTTCACATAACTGCGCATAGCGGTGTGTTCAGGTACGGACAAATTAAATAAACGACCCTTAGGGAATTTACTACCAGGAATCAAATCGATAGCACAATCACAATTCCTATGCGGAGGTAGGGCATCAGACTTGGACTCTTCAAATACATCCTGAAAGTCCGACAAGAACTCTGGGATGTCAGAAGGAATGGATGACGAAATAGACAAAAATGGAACATCACCATGTACTCCCTGACAACCCCAGCTGGTTACCGACATAGAGTTCCAATCCAATACTGGATTATGGGTTTGTAGCCATGGCAACCCCAACACGACCACATCATGCAAATTATGCAGTACCAGAAAGCGAATAACTTCCTGATGTGCAGGAGCCATGCACATGGTCAGCTGGGCCCAGTACTGAGGCTTATTCTTGGCCAAACGTGTAGCATCAATTCCTCTCAACAGAATAGGACACCGCAAAGGCTCCAAGAAAAATCCACAACGTTTAGCATAATCCAAATCCATCAGATTCAGGGCAGCGCCTGAATCCACAAACGCCATGACAGAATACGATGACAAAGAGCACATTAAGGTAATGGACAAATGGAATTTGGACTGTACAGTACCAATAACGGCAGAGCTATCGAACCGCCTAGTGCGTTTAGGACAATTAGAAATAGCATGAGTAGAATCACCACAATAGAAACACAGTCTGTTCAGACGTCTGTGTTCTTGCCGTTCTACTTTAGTCATAGTCCTGTCGCACTGCATAGGCTCAGGTTTACTCTCAGACAATACCGCCAGATGGTGCACAGATTTACGCTCGCGCAAGCGACGACCGATCTGAATGGCCAAGGACATAGACTCATTCAAACCAGCAGGCATAGGAAATCCCACCATTACATCCTTAAGAGCTTCAGAGAGACCCTTTCTGAACAAAGCCGCTAGTGCAGATTCATTCCACAGAGTGAGTACTGACCACTTCCTAAATTTCTGACAATATACTTCTACATCATCCTGACCCTGGCATAAAGCCAGCAGATTTTTCTCAGCCTGATCCACTGAATTAGGCTCATCGTAAAGCAATCCCAGCGCCTGGAAAAATGCATCAACATTACTCAATGCAGAATCTCCTGGTGCAAGAGAAAACGCCCAGTCCTGTGGGTCGCCGCGCAAAAAAGAAATAATAATCAAAACCTGTTGAATAGGATTACCAGAAGAATGAGGTTTCAAGGCCAAAAATAGCTTACAATTATTTCTGAAGCTCAGGAACTTAGTTCTGTCACCAAAAAACAAATCAGGAATCGGAATTCTTGGTTCTAGCATCGATTTCTGATCAATAGTATCTTGAATCTTTTGTACATTTACAACGAGATTATCCATTGAGGAGCACAGAGCCTGAATATCCATGTCCACAGCTGTGTCCTGAAGCACTCTAATGTCTAGGGGAAAAAAAAGACTGAAGACAGAGCTAAGAAAAAAAAATGATGTCAGGATTTCTTTTTTCCCTCTATTGGGAATCATTGGTGTGGCTCCTTGTACTGTTATGGCTGGCAATCAGGCAACACAGCGTGCAGTAATCAGCGCACATACAGAGATCTGGCAATAACCAAAAACAATAGGACGAGCTCTGAGACGTGGAATCTCTGTAGACTGCAGTACCTGATCTATCCTCACACAACTATAAGCAGCAGTGGATTGCGCCTATCACTACCTATGCAACTCGGCACTGCCTGAGGAGCTGACTAGCCTGAAGATAGAAATACAAGCCTGACTTACCTCAGAGAAATACCCCAAAGGAATAGGCAGCCCCCCACATATAATGACTGTTAGCAAGATGAAAAGACAAACGTAGGAATGAAATAGATTCAGCAAAGTGAGGCCCGATATTCTAGACAGAGCGAGGATAGCAAAGAGAACTATGCAGTCTACAAAAAACCCTAAAACGAAAACCACGCAAAGGGGCAAAAAGACCCACCGTGCCGAACTAACAGCACGGCGGTGCACCCCTTTGCTTCTCAGAGCTTCCAGCAAAAGTTAATAGCAAGCTGGACAGAAAAAACAGAAAACAAACTAGAAGCACTTATCTAGCAGAGCAGCAGGCCCAAGGAAAGATGCAGTAGCTCAGATCCAACACTGGAACATTGACAAGGAGCAAGGAAGACAGACTCAGGTGGAGCTAAATAGCAAGGCAGCCAACGAGCTCACCAAAACACCTGAGGGAGGAAGCCCAGAGACTGCAATACCACTTGTGACCACAGAAGTGAACTCAGCCACAGAATTCACAACAGAGATGATAAGTGCGTGCACTAGTGTTTTTGTAGTTTTGTGGTCAAGGAATGCGTGGATCCAGGAAATATTTTTGAGTTTGAGACAGCAGGAGGAGGCAAGGGCTTGGATATGCAGCTTCAAAGAGAGGGCAGAATCGAGGATCACCCCCAGGCACCGAGCTTGTGGGACTGGGAAAAGTGAGCAACCATTGACATTGATGGATAGGTTTGGCGGAGGGGTGGACTGAGAAGGGGGAAAGAGGATGAATTTTGTTTTGTCCATGTTCAGTGTTAGGAAGTGAGCAGAAAAGAAGGCAGAAATAGGAGACGTTGTGGGATTTTGGTCAGTAAGGAGGTGAGGTGAGGTTCAGATAGGTAGATCTGAGTGTCATCGGCATAGAGATGATACTGCAAACCGTGGGATTCTATGAGCTGTTCCAGGCCAAAGGTGTAGATGGAGAAGACTAGAGATCCTAGGACTGAGCCTTAGGGAAAACCAACAGATAGGGGGCAAGGTGCGGAAGTGGTGTGGGAGAGGGAGACACTGAATGTCCCATCTGTTAGATATGACAAAATCCAGGATAGGGCCAAGTCTGTGATGCCAAGAGATGAGAGAATCTGTAGCAGAAGGGAATAGTCCACAGTGTCGAAGGCAAAAGACAGGTCCAGGAGAAGGAGGACAGATTAGTGTCGCTAGCTCTTGGCAGTTAGTAGGTCGTTGGTGACTTTAGTTAGGACAGTTTCAGTTGAGTGATGCGGTCGGAAGCCAGATTGTAACCGGTCAAAGAGGGAGCAGGATTAGAGGTGGGTGGACAGTTCAAGATGGACATGCTGTTCCAGTAGTTTTGAGGCATAGGGGAGAAGAGGTATCGGGCGATAGCTAGACACAGAGGATGGGTCGGGGGAGGGCTTTTTGAGGATGGGTGTGATCGAGGCATGTTTGAAGCATGAGGGAAAGACACCATTTGTAAGTGAGAGGTTGAAGAGGTGTGTTAGAGCTGGGATGACTGTGGTGAAGTTAGGGATGAGGTGGAATGGGAGTGGGTCAAGCATGCAAGTGGTGAGGTGTAGTGATGAGCGAAATACTCGTTGCTCAGGTTTTCCCGAGCATGCTCGGGTGATCTCTGAGTATTTGTTAGCGTTCAGAGATTTAGTTTTTGTTGACACAACT
Organism: Ranitomeya imitator; assembly: GCF_032444005.1. Classification (NCBI taxonomy): domain Eukaryota; kingdom Metazoa; phylum Chordata; class Amphibia; order Anura; family Dendrobatidae; genus Ranitomeya; species Ranitomeya imitator. The sequence goes on from NC_091286.1 coordinate 503,047,172, forward strand.
GCATGATTTACAGCTACTAGCCAGCCTGAGTAGATGTGGGGGTTTCCTGGTTGCTAGGGAATCCCCACATGTAATCAAGCTGTCTAGTAGTCGCAAATCATGCAGCTGCTGCAAGAAAAACTAAATCTCCGAACACTAACAAATACTCGGAGACCACCCAAGCATGCTCGTTAAAACCCGAGCAACGAGTACAGACACTCATCACTTGAGTGACTTTTAGTTTTTTAGGGTCGAGTCGGGTTTCGCAAAACCCGACTATCTCAAAAGTCGAGTCGAGTGAAATCGGCCGATTATCGTGAAAAGTCGGGGATCGACCGAAACACGAAACCCAATGCAAGTCAATGGGGGAGCATAGTCGGCAGTGAGTGGAGACCAGGAAAACACCTACAGTACCCATTTTAATGGCAAAAAACATCCATTCTTGGTACTGAAGCTTGTCAATCTTAATTTAACTTATAATAATAGTTAGGCATTGGACATTGGGGGTCATTTGGCTAAAGTTGTGGGGGGTATGGCTTGGTCAAGTATTTAGTGGGCCCAGGAAACGTGGACCACGTCACGGCAGTGGAGCAGGGAGAGGTAAGTATTTCAACTTTGCAAGTGCTGTGATCCTGAGCAAGCAGGGGAGGCCCACTCGTTTGCATTGGCACTGGCACAGGGCCCCTCAAAGTACGGCGGTGTGTTTGCACGGCGGGGGTGCCTCCCACCGGCAGCGACACTTTTTGGGTACTATGAGGGGCCCTGTGCCAGTGACGTCGCCAACAAGTATGCCCCCCCTACCTGATGAAGGAACCTGCACTTTCATCTGCACCTTCATCTTTGTCCCCGTGTAAGATGGTATAGTATGCGGGAAGGGGAACCTCACTTTCAGCAGGGTCAGAATCTGGCTGTGTAGCGTGCAAGGGGAATGTAGCAGTGTGGGTCAATGTACCAGCAGAGTCATCTAGCACTGGCTGGGCAATGGGCAGGATGAGGAGGAAACACAGATATAGAGCAAAAAAAGGGGGGAGAAGCCAGCGCAGCCTAAGGTTAAGGCGCAATACATAAAGTGCAAATGCACATATTAATTTCTAACTGTATTTTCAAAATGAGACATTTAGCAAACAATTGATCAATTCTTTGAGCCACCCCGCCTCTTCACGGCAATCTCATATTGGGGGCAGTCCTACACTACGTCTTTTATATTCGCTGTGCCATAAAGGCCTCCTAAATGAACTAAAAGCAAGACCACATTAAAAGCATGCTGTACCTGGAGCATTACTAAGTCACCCCCATGGCGCCAAGAGTAGGCAAGCGAGGATAAAGGTTGACCAGGTCCAGACAGACATTTCGGATCCAACCTCCACACTGCCCATCCAGAGCCACAGATGAAGAGTGATACAGGCTGAGGCACAGGTGCATAATTAAACAAAACCTGAGGCAGGGCAGGGCTGCTTTGTGTGTACAGCAGCCTATCAATCACTGAGACACAGAAAGAATGGCGCACATAACCAGGCGCGGCCCAGTGTGTCTCTGACTTCCCATGCCTGTAGCACCATTGCTGAACTCCCTGACCTCACTAGCATAATTGCCCCTTCTCCTGCAACCCCTGCGTCGTCTTCAACCAGCCAGGCCTCACAGCTACACACCCCCCAGTTCCGTCACTCTGCCCCAAGCCAGCACAGTTCTTATTTTTAATAAATGTAAATGTTTTTTGCCCCAATACTGTGTGGTTATTTGTGTATTTCACCACCGGCAACACACACCATGCACCGAATAAACACACTGCGCCGTACACTTTGTTTTTTTGCCACCTCATAGCTCCTGGAGTTATTAAGTAGAACACTGCAGGTTGTGTGTTTGGTATGGAGCTATGAGTTGTCAAAACTAATATTACTTGTATTTTCTCCATAATCTCTTCAGTCTGCTTAATCTATGTGACGCAGACTGAAGAGACAATGGCGGTAATACAAAGCAGATCTATACTCAACAGGTTATGTGTCATAAATAGTGAGTTCATGATGAACAAAACTCTGTGTCTTGAACTCATTATTTATGACACCTGAGTAGAGAACTGCCTTGTATAACCTCCATTTTCTCTTCAGTCTACGTCATCTATTTCACACAAACTGAAGAGACAATGCAGGTCATACAAGGCATATCTATACTCACCTGGACAGGTGTCAGAAATAGTGAATTCATGAGGTTGGGTTTTGTACATCATGAAGTCATTATTTCTCACACATGAACTGGTGAATATAGATCTGCTTTGTATTAACCCTCCATCGACTCTTCAATCTGCGTCCAATAGATACTGCAGAACAGATTCAGGATGTAATGACGTCAACTACCTTACCACTAACAACATAAGTGGTTTTTAGAGGAAAGACATAGGAGTCTCAGTACAGGTATCAAAACACGTTGTTTTTTAACAAAAAATATTAGTAACATTTAAAAAATAACTGGTACAGACCCAAAACCAACAGCAAATTTTACACAATATCATTTTGCCATGCCACACATCCGATGTCAGAAACAAAATAGGCAGCAAATTGGTCCCGTATGTGGGCAACTTCAACAGTTGACCGCAGAGGGTGATGTTGGTAATCTGGCAATGGGTTTCCAACTGGTTCATCCAGTTCAATGTTGGGTCGCTCTTTAGCCATTATGTAATTGTGGAAAACCACACAGGCTTTGACAACCTCATCGGCTGTCTCCATTTTTAGATTAATGGCTGTCCCAAGAATGCACCATTTTGAAACAAGGATACCAAAGGTACACTCAACTGTTCTTCGGGCCCTGGTCAGTCTGTAGTTATAAATCGTTTTAGTGTGGTTCAAGTCCTGACTGGAATATGGCTTCAATAGGTTTTCACACATCTAAAAGGCCTCATCCCCAACCATAACAAAGGGCATCGGTGGGCCTTGAGTGTTGGGTAGAGGTCGTGGCAGGGGAAAATTAAAATTTTTTGCCATACAAACGTCGGCCCATATCCGAATTCTTGAAAGTCTGGGAGTCATTGCCACGGCCAAAAGCTCCAATGTCCAAGGCGATAGAGCAACCGTCCGGATCTGCTATTGCCATGAGCACTACAGAAAAATATTTCTTGCAGTTAAAGTACTCCGATCCAGATCTGGCGGCTTTGATAACCCGTATGTGCTTTCAATCCACCGCTCCCAAACAGTTGGGGAATTTGTCTGCAATTTCCATACACATGTCCGCAGTGGGTAGGGGTATACCATGTGTGCAGAATTATTAGTCAAGTTGTATTTTAGAGGATTATTTTTATTATTGATCAATAACTATGTTCTCAATCAACCCAAAAGACTCATGAATATCAAAGCTTAATATTTTTGGAAGTTGAAGTGGGTATTTTTAGATTTGGCTATCTTAGGGGGATATCTGTTTGTGCAGGTAACTATTACTGTGCAGAATTATTAGGCAACTTAATAAAAACAGAGTATATTTCCATCTCACTTGTTTATTTTCACCAGGTAAACCAATATAACTGCACAAAATTTAGAAATAAACATTTCTGACATGCAAAAACAAAACCCCAAAAAATTAGTGACCAATATAGCCACCTTTCTTTATGATGACACTCAACAGCCTTCCATCCATAGATTCTGTCAGTTGCTTTATCTGTTTACGATCAACATTGCGTGCAGCAGCCACCACAGCCTCCCAGACACTGTTCTGAAAGGTGTACTGTTTTCCTTCCCTGTAGATCTCACATTTTATAAGGGACCACAGGTTCTCTATGGGGTTCAGATCAGGTGAACAAGGGGGCCATGTCATTATTTTTTCTTCTTTGAGACCTTTACTGGCCAGCCACGCTGTGGAGTAGTTGGAGGCATGTGATGGAGCATTGTCATTGTCCTGCATGAAAATCATGTTTTTCTTGAAGGATATCTGTAACAACTCTGCTGGCATCACAGCATGGCCTCTCATCTCTCACACTATCTTATCCACTGCTCCAGGTCATGATGCGGTTTCTAGTTCTTGCCAGCTCCATATTCTATTCCTCTGCCCTCTGCATGCTTCCTGGCTGTGTGTATAGTGGGGAGGCGCCTTAACTCTCTGGTTCTTTATAGGAATCAGGTGCACCTGTCTAATCTGTTCCTGACCAATTACCAAGAGGCCTCCAGTATGTAGTGCAGCTCCACCCAGTGGACTGGGCCTGTGCAATGTGTTAACTCAGTTTGTGCTTAGCTTCTGAGTTTGCCAGGCCTTGCTCTGTGTTTCTCCCTCTCTAGAGTCTTTTCTCCTTGCCTTGCATTGATCTTGTTTTCCGCCCTCCAGGAGGCAGAATATCCTGGTCCTTGTGTCTTTGTTCTTGTTTCTTGTCTTCTCCATTTCCTTGTCTGAACTTAGTCTTATCTCGGTCTCCTTGTCTGTGGCTTCCTTCCCTGTTGTGTCTTTCCTTGTGTTCTCAGTCTGCTTATGCTCCGCACTCTTGCGGCTCTGCCTGCTCTGAAACTTTGTGGCTTTTCCTCTGCTCCGCACTCCTGCAGTTCTGCGCCGTTCTACTCTGCTTAGCTTCTGCTGCTGCACTAATCTCTTGCTGCAGCTCTTCTCCGCATTCCTTGCAGTTCTGCTCTGCTTTGCTGCTGCAGAAACCTCTTGCTGCAGCTCCTCTCCACATTCCTTGTGGCTCCGATCTGCTTAGCTTCTGCTGCTGCAGTAATCTCTTGCTGCAGCTCCTCTCCGCATTCCTTGCGGTTCTGCTTTGCTGAGCTTTTCTTGCTACGCTATCTCTTGCTGCTCTTCTGCTCCTATCTGCAGCCTTGCACTTCTCTTCCTGTGTGAACAGGTCCCAACCTGTTCCTTCATTCTCCTTTCCTTCTGGCTTGTTTCTGTACCTGCATCTCCTGTGTGAACAGGTCCCAACCTTTTCCTTCATACTTCATTCCTTTCTACTTGCTTTCTTACCTGCACCTCAAGTGTGAACGGGTCCCTACCTGTTTCTTCATACTACATATCCATACCTGCCCCTCCTGTGTGAAAAGGTCCCTACCTGTTCCTTCATACACCACACCAACCAGTCCTGTGTTCTCTGCTGTGCCTGCCAGTCCTGTGTTCTCTGCTGTGTCTGCCAGCCCTGTGTTCTCTGCTGTGCCTGCCAGCCCTGTGTTCTCTGCTGTGCCTGCCTGCCCTGTGTTCTCTGCCATACCTGCCAGCCCTGTGTTCTCTGCCATGCCTACCAGCCCTGTGTTCTCTGCCGTGTCTCTGCCAGCCCTGTGTCTCTGCCATGCCAGCCTACTCGTCTGAGTTTCAGCCGTGCTCTTCTGCCAGTCCTGCCTGATGCCCGCACCTGTCCTAGTGTCCCTGTTCTCCAAGTGGGATCAGCAGTCACAGCCAGACACCTCCTTAGCGTAGCATCTGGCAGCTGCCTGCTGCACAAGCCTGACCTCACCATCAGAGGCTCTTGTGAAAACCCAGGCAGGGTCACGCCCCTTCTAGGTAGTCTGGTTTGTGGCACAGTGGGGCCACAAACCCCCCGAGCTTACGCCCACCAGTCAGGGCGTGAGCATGACAATACCGACTTCTTCCTGTACCACTGCTTGAAGAAGTTGTCTTCCAGAAACTGGCAGTAGGTATGGGAGTTGAGCTTCACTCCATCCTCAACCTAAAAAGGTCCCACAAGTTCATCTTTGATGATACCAGCCCATGCTAGTACCTCACCTCTTTGCTGGTGTCTGAGTGGGGAGTGGAGCTCTCAGCCCTTTACTGATCCAGCCTCTGGCCCATCCATCTGGCCCATTCAGAGTCACTCTCATTTCATCAGTCTATAAAACCTTTGAAAAGTCAGTCTTAAGATATTTCTTGGCCCAGTCTTGACATTTTATCTTATGTTTCTTGTTCAGAGGTGGTCGTTTTTCAGCCTTCCTTACCTTGGCCATGTCCCTGAGTATCGCACACCTTGTGCTTTTTGTTACTCCAGTAATGTTGCAGCTCTGAAATATGGCAAAACTGGTGGCAAATGGCATCTTGGCAGTTTCATGCTTGATTTTCCTCAATTCGTGGGCAGTTATTTTATGCCTTTTTTGCCCAACACACTTCTTGCGACCCTGTTGGCTATTTGCCACGAAACGCTTGATTGTTCGGTGATCATGCTTCAAAAGTTTGGCAATTTTAAGACTGCTGCATTCCTCTGCAAGACATCTCACAATTTTGGACTTTTCAGAGCCCATCAAATCTGTCTTCTGACCCATTTTGCCAAAGGAAAGGAAGTTGACTAATAATTAAGCACACCTTATATAGCGTTTAGATGTAATTAGACAACACCCCTCCTCATTACAGAGATGCATATCATCTGATTTACTTAATTGATAGTTGGCTGTCAAGCCTGAACAGCTTGAAGTTGGACAAGATGTATAAAAAGTATCATGTGATCAAAATACAACTTGCCTAATAATTCTGCACACAGTGTAAATTCATCCCGGAGAACAATCCACAAAGCTCAGCAGGTGTCCGCAACTATTCCAGACAAGGTGGAAATTCCAAGCCGGTAATGAAAGTGGAGTGATGATAAGCTCTCTCCGGTAGCCTGGAATCTGAAAGAAAAAAAAATAAAAATTATGAACAATTCTATTTAGGGTGGGGTTTTGCTAAACACATAAAGGAAAATACAAATAATACATAGCAGAACAATTATAATTATGACAGGCATTTGCTTAGAATTATTACGTACCTTAGTGTGACCAGGAGACGTTCCTCTGCAGGAATCTCTCTACAGAGCTGTGTGTCCTGTCTCCAGATGGCTCCTTGGACACGACCAAGCAAATCCTGAAAAGTCTCTTGAGACATTCTGGTATATTCCGGGAATTTGTCCGGGTTGGCATTAAGCTCGCCATATAGCGTGTGGTAGGCTCCACGTCTCTCCCGGAGTTCAATAATGGGGTGTCTCCAAAAACGTTGATGCCGTGTCCTTCTCTGTCTTTCTCGATTTCTTTTTTGCTCCCAAGCAAACGCATAGGCAAGAGACAACTTGATACTTAAATCCAGGTTGAAATAAAAGCTCTCCATGCGAAGATCCATCATGACACAGGATACAGTAGATAAATCTGAATATTTCAGCAGTCCAAGGGTCTATATAAAGATATCCCATAATACACCCCACAGTAGTCCCATTGGCAGTGTCTGTTTATCGAGATTTTTCTCCTGTTAAATTTTCCACCATGCGCACAGAAAATGCAAACGCATGCAAAACACATGAAAAAGCATGTAAACATTGCGTTTTTTTAACGCATGCATTACATTATGCATCTAAAAAACGCTGCGTTTGCATGCGTTTGCATACGGTTTATTGTGCCTTTCAGGTCGCGGCATAAACACTGCGGATTCTACCCCAAATGTGAAACTAATAGTGATGAGCGAATATACTCGTTACTCGAGATTTCTCGAGCATGCTCGGGGGTCCTCCGAGTATTTTTTAGTGCTCGGAGATTTAGTTTTTCTTGCCGCAGCTGAATGATTTACATCTGATAGCCAGCATTAGTACATTGTGGGGGTCGCCTAGCAACCAGGCAACCCCCACATGTACTTATGCTGGCTATCAGATGTAAATCATTCAGCTGCGGCAAGAAAAACTAAATCTCCGAGCACTAAAAAATACTTGGAGGACCCCCGAGCATGCTCGAGAAATCTCAAGTAACGAGTATATTCGCTCATCAGTAGAAACTAACCTAAGGCAGAATCAGTGAGAGATGAGGGCAGACTATATCTATCTATTGCTGATAATGACAGACTGCTATAAACTACAAATTTTCATCATTTTTGCATTTTTGCGATAGGTCAGCTGTAAATCACAAGTTGATCACATCTCATGTGAACATCCTCACCTTGAACCTGAAATATCATAGATCTGAAACTTTGTGATGCTGCAATTGGCAATTTTCTGTGTAGGCAATTTCCCATGTGGGCAATTTTCCGTGTGGGCATTTTTCTTGTGGGCAACTTTCCTGTGAGGATTTTTCAGGGAACCGGACAGTGGGAGCCACATACCAGGACAGGGGGAGCCACATATCAGGACAGCACGGGGGAGCCACATGACAGGACAGGGGGAGCCACATGACAGGACAGGGGGAGCCACGCATAGCAGGACAGGGATGAGGGAATAATCCATACCCGGCTTATACTCGAGTCAATTACCCAGGTTTCCATGGCAAAAGTAGGTGCCTCAGCTTATACTCGGGTCGGCTTATACTCGAGTATATACGGTAAGCATATTCAACAGATAAACATATGAAGTATCACCATATCCATAAAAGTCTGATATATCAAAATAATCAATTAAGTAACCACTACAGTAAACACTAGGGTTGAGCGACTTTTCATTTTTTGAGGTTGAGTCGGGTTTCGCGAAACCCGATTTTCTCAAAAGTCGGGTCGAGTGAAATCGGCCGATCTTATTGAAAAGTCAGGGTCGGAGATCGGCCGAAACACGAAACCCAATGCAAGCCAATGGGATTTTTATTTTTTTTTATATATATTTACTTCAGCGCGATATAGCAGAAAAGCGGGTAATTCAATTGCCGGCTTTTCATTTCTCCTGCCTAAACCAGACATGATATGAGACATGGTTTTCTTACAGTAAACCATGTCATATCCCCCTTTTTTTGCATATTACACACTACTAATGTTAGTAGTGTGTAAGTGCAAAATTTTGGCGCTCTAGCTATTAAATTTAAGGGTTAAATCGCGGAAAAAATTGGCGTGGGCTCCCGCGCAATTTTCTCCACCAGAGTAGTAAAGCCAGTGACTGAGGGCAGATATTAATAGCCTGGAGAGGGTCCACGGTTATTGACCCCCCCCCCCCCCCGGCTAAAAACATCTGCCCCCAGGGACTATCCGGATCTTGATGCACTGCTGCACAAGATCCGCCTACAGTGTGCTCACTTGCGGCGTTCCAGCATGGCAAGATCGCGCCTTGCAGCTCTGCAGTGCCGATTCCGCCTTCCGGAACATTGCATTATATGTGACCTATGCACCAGGTGGAATTCAACGTTACATATGTTGGAGTGGTTGTGTGAGCAGCAGCCAGCAGTAATGGAGTACCAGCTGCATCAGGCGCAAAGAAGTCGCACCGCACGCCGTTCAGACTTCACAACCACTGAGTGGGCCACTATGAAGGACATCTGCCAGGTTTTACGTGCCTTTAATGATTCCACGTGGATGGCGAGTGCAGATGATGCACTAGTCAGCATGACTGTCCCCCTTATCTGCCTGCTTGAAAGAACACTGCAAGCGCTAAGGGATGAGGTTGTGGAAGAGGTGGAGGATGAGGAGTCACAAATGCCATCTGCTTCTGGACAGTCTGCATGACATGGTTCCTCACAAAGGCCTAGGCAGGGGACACTTTGTGAGGGGGATGAGGAGGAGTCAATGGAGGAGGGAGACATCTGTCCAGAGGAGGGAGTTACACAATGCTCTAGTAGTCAGTATGTAGAGCGAGGGTGGGGTGATGCAGAGCAGGCAGGGATCACGCCTCAAGCAGGGGACAGCGTTTCTTGGCCAGTTGGCAGTCTGCAGCACATGGTTGATTTCATGCTGCAGTGCCTGAGAAACGACCGCCGCATCGCCCACATTCTCAACACAGCTGATTATTGGGTGTACACCCTCCTAGATCCTCGCTACCGGGACAAATTACAAAGCCTCATAACACCGTTGAACCAGGAGCATAAAATGCGGGAGTACCAAGACACACTGGTGCATTCCATCATCTTCTCCAGTCCAACTGAGAGCAGTGCTGCTAGTGCTTTACAAAGCAGCTCAGTGCGTAGAGGCAGTGGAGGAAGCTCTGCACAATCAGGGAGCAGAAGCAGTGCCTCAGCACAAGGCAAGACCAGTATGGCCCAACTGTGGCAAACTTTTGTGTGCCCGCCACAAATGTCTACACCAACGCAGTTGGCTCCAGTCAGCAGGGGCAATGTTTCCGTCAGATGGTGACAGACTCTCAGTGTACTCCCACAGGGCTCTTCCCCCTTCAAGTTTTGGGTCTCTAAGCTGGATACATGGCCAGAGCTTAGCCAGTATGCATTGGAGGTGCTGGCTTGCCCTGCTGCTAGTGTATTATCGGAACGCATCTTTAGTGCCGCAGGTGGTGTACTAACAGACTGTTGCATGCGACTATCCTCCGATAACGTTGACTGGCTTACTTTTTTGAAAATGAACAAGGCCTGGATCTCGCAGGAATTTGCCACTCCTCTTCCAGATTAAATACTTGGTTGGCAACAGTATCCAGGTCTCCTGTTGTGTTCATGTTTCTACCACCTGAACTGTAAACCCTGGGCTCCAACACCGCCAGTTGCTGCTCAGAAGTGCCGTCTGCACAGTCAGCATATGACCCAGTGTTATTGCTTTTCAGTAACGTCAGCTGATCCCCTGCTGTGTATCTGGCAATTGCTCCTGTTACCTCCACACTCACACTACTACAGAAATTAAAGGTAACCTGTCCCCCCACACGTTTGTAACTGAAAGAGCCACTTGTGCAGCACAAATGCTGCACAAGGAAAAGGTGGCTCTTTTAGTTATGCTCCTTGCACATGCTGAACTTAACACTTATAAAATATGTGTCCCCTCATACCATGAAACCATCCCGGAGGTGGGACTTTCCTTCATAATAAGACGCAGCACAGCCGGCATTCATACCCCCTTGGCGTTGGGCGCCACACCCTCAGCGTTGTTTGTATCTGTACCGGAGCCTGCGCTATTATGTTAAACCTTGGGCATGCGCAGTTAGCGCTGCCCGTCTTCTCACATCATTTGATGTCAGGCTGACTGTTCCTGTGCGGTCGGGCTGCCCAAGTTCCCACCCTGCCGTGTCTTCTGATTTACTCATACTGCGAGGCTGGGGTTCATGGCCATGCGCAGTGCATATCTTTGCCTGTCACTCATCTCCTTCTGCCTTCTTTAGACTGTGCGCCGTCAGCTGATCCCTAATCACATGCCACGGCCGTGAGGCCGCACAGTCTGAAGAAGGCGGAAGGAGATGAGTGAGAGGCAAAGATATGCACTGTGCATGCCCATGAATCCCAGCCCCGCAGTGTGAATAAATCAGAAGACACTGCAAGGCGGGATCTCGGGTAGCGTGCCCGCACAGGTGCAGTCAGCCTGACAACAAATAATGTCAGAAGACGGGCAGCGCTAGCTGCCCATGCCCAAGGTTTAACATAACAGCACAGGCTCCGGGACAGATTCAAACAACGCTGAGGAGACGGCGCCCGGCAACAAGGGGGTATGAATGACGGCTGTGCCCCATCTGATTTGGAAGGAAAGTCCCACCTCCTGGACTTTCACGGTATGAGATGACACATTTTCTAAGTGTTTAGTTCAGCGTGTGCAAGGAGCATAACTAAAAGAGCCACCTTTTCCTTGTGTAGCATTACTGCTGCACAAGGTGGCTCTTTCAGTTACTAATGCCTGGGGGGGTTAAAGGTTACCTTTAAAATGTCTCCAATTAGGCCTCGGACTACACTCTGCTTCTCCTGGATTCCCTGGGCTCCAACACCGCCAGTTGCTTCCCCGAATTGCTGTCCGCACAGTCAACAGTTGCTCCTCTGTTAATGGGGTTCAGTAACGCCAGCTGTTCCCTTGCTGTGTGTGCGGCAAGTTCTCCTGCCAGTTTCTGGCATTGACCCTGGGCTCCAACACCACCAGTTGCTGCTCAGAAGTGCTGTCCACACAGTCAACAGTTGCTCCTCTGTTATTGGGGTTCAGTAACGCCAGCTGTTCCCTTGCTGTGTGTGCGGCAAGTTCTCCTGCCAGTTTCTTGCATTGACCCTGGGCTCCAACACCGCCAGTTGCTGCCCGGAAGTGCTGTCCACACAGTCAACAGTTGATCCTCTGTTATTGGGGTTCAGTAACGCCAGCTGTTCCCCTGCTGTGTGTGCGGCAAGTTCTCCTGCTCCCTCCACACTAAGGCTACATCAGATATTAAACTAGCTCCAATTAGGCCTCGGCCTACACTCTGCTTCTAGCATTGACCCTGGGCTCCAACACCGCCAGTTGCTGCCCGGGAGTGCTGTCCACACAGTCAACACCTGCTCCAGTGTTTTGGGGTTCAGTAACATCAGCTGATCCCCAGCTGTGTGTGCGGCAATTTCTCCTGCTCCCTCCACATTCACACTACTACAGATTTGAAACTTACTACATTTAGGCCTGGGCCTACACCCTGTTTGACCCTGGGCTCCAACACCGCCAGTTGCTGCCCGGAAGTCCCGTTTGCACAGTCAACACTTGCTGTCGTGTTATTGGGGTTCAGTAACGTCAGCTGCTCCCCTGCTGTGTATCCGGCAATGTGTTCTGCTACCTCCACGCTGACACTACAACAGAAATTAAAGGGAACCTTTCCCCCCCCCCCAGGCGTTTGTAACTGAAAGAGCCACCTTGTGCAGCACTAATGCTGCATTTGGACAAGGTGGCTCTTTTAGTTATTCTCCTTGCACACGTTGAACTAAACACTTAGAAAATGTGTCCCCTCATACCTTCAAACTGTCCCGGAGGTGGGACTTTCCTTTTAAATGAGACACAGCACAGCCTTCATTCATACCCCCTTGGCACCTTGCACCGCCTCCTGACCGTGGTTTTTTCTGTCCCGGAGCCTGCGCTGTTAGGTTATCCCTTAGCCATGCGCAGTTAGGCTACGTTCACATTAGCGTTGCGCGCCGCTGCGTCGGCGACGCAATGCACGACACACGCAAAAACGCGTGCAAACGCACGCAAAAACGCTGCGTTTTGCGACGCGTGCGTCGTTTTTTGACGAAAATCGGACGCAAGAAAAATGCAACTTGTTGCATTTTCTTGCGTCCGACGCTAGCGTCAAAAACGACGTACGTGTCGGAAAACGCAACGCGAAAAACGCATGCGTCCCCCATGTTAAACATAGGGGCGCATGACGCGTGCGTCGCCGCTGCGTTTCCCGACGCAGCGTCGGGAAACGCTAATGTGAACGTAGCCTTAGCGCTGCCCGTCTTCTGACATTATTTGATGTCAGGCTGACTGCGCCTCTGTGGTCGCGCTGCCCGAGAACCCGCCCCGTAATGTCTTCTGATTTATGCACACTGCTGGGCTGGGATTCATGGGCATGCGCAGTGAATATCTTCTCCTCTCACTCATCTCTTTCTGCCTTCTTCAGACTGTGGGGCGTGACGGCTGTGGCATGTGATTAGGGATCAGCTGACGCCGCACAGTCTGAAGAAGGCGGAAGGAGATGAGTGAGAGGCGAAGATATGCACTGCGCATGCCCATGAATCCCAGCCTCGCAGTGTGAATAAATCAGAAGACACTGCGAGGCGGGATCTCGGGCAGCACAACCGCACAGGCGCAGTCAGCCTAGCACCAAATGATGTCAGAAGACTGACAGCGCTAACTGCGCATGGCCAAGGGATAATATAACAGCGCAGGCTCCAGGACAGAAACAAACAGCGCTGAGGAGGCTGCGCCCGGCACCAAGGGGGTATGAATGACGGCTGTGCTGCGCCTCATTAAGAAGGAAAGTCCCACCTCCGGGACGGTTTCACGGTATGAGGGGCCATATTTTATAAGTGTTTTGTTCAGCGGGTGTAAGGAGCATAATTAAAAGAGCCACCTTTTCCTTGTGCAGCATTACTGCTGCACAAGGTGGCTCTTCTAGTTGCAAATGCCTGGGGGGGTTAAAGGTTCCTTTTCAACTTGCTCCAATTAGGCCTCAGCCTACACTCTGTTTGTCATGTAATCCCTGGGCTCCAACACCTCCAGTTGTTGTTCAGAAGTGTCTTTGGCATGGGTACTCCCTCCTGCCCAGACTGGTTCCAGCACGCCAGCTGTGTCCGGGTAGTGTCAAGGTCACTTTGCCTCCAATACGTTGTCCTGTCATGTTGTGGTCGGGTTAGCCGACTCTATGGTGCCTGCAGTTTAGGTGCTTCCTATGTGGGCTGTGGGAACTGGCAATCAAGGCTGGTTCCGTAGTGCCAATAGGACAAGCTTCCCCTGTAGGACTGTGGGTTTTCAGTAACTACGACCAGCTCGTGGCCTAGCAATTTTTTTTCCCTGTGGACCTTCTGCTGCCTATCTGAGTTCCAGCACCATTAGCTGGTTCTTAGGAAGACAATCTTGAATAGGTCCCCCTGGTTCCAGTACCATCAGCTGGTTCCGTGCAGAGCCGTTGGCTTAGGTGCCTTCTTCTGGGTATCTGAGTTCCACCAACATCAGGTGGTCCTTGGTAGTGCTTTCTGGTATGGGTACCTCCTGCTTAGTAACCGGGTTCCAGTACCATCAGCTGCTCCTCGGTAGTTCCATTGGCTCTTGTACCTTCGGCTGTCCATCCGAGTTCCAGTACCGTCAGCTGGTTCTCGGCAGTGTCTTTGGCTCTTGTACCTTCTGCTCCCCATCCTGGTTCCAGTACCGTCAGCTGGTTCCGTGCAGAGCCTTTGGCTTAGGTGCCTCCTTCTGGGTATCCGAGTTCCACCAACGTCAGGTGTTCCTTGGTAGTGCTTTCTGGCACGGGTACCTCCTGCTTAGTAATGGGTTCCAGTAACATCAGCTGTTCCTTGGTAGATCCATTGGCTCTTGGACCTTCGGGTAGCCATCCGGGTTCCAGTACCATCAGCTGGTTCTCGGCAGTTCCTCGGTCTTCTTGTACTTTCTGCTACATTTCCAAGTTCAAGACCCTAAAGACCACCCCAAAGAAGACGATGACCACGGAGACGACGACCCTGAAGACCACCCCGAAGAAGACGACGACCCCGGAGACGACCCTGGAGACGACGACCCTGAAGACCGAGAAACAGAAGAACAAGAAGCTGCAGAACAAAGAGCAGAAGAACATTAAGCATAAGACTAAAAATCAGAGCAAAAGATATTATCTAAATTATAAGCAGAAGAAGACTAAGCAGTGTATGGGGGTGAGTCCGTTCCTCCTCTTGGTGCCCCTGGAAAAAGCCTGCTGCTGCAGGCCAAAATGAACGCGGACAAATCCTGCTGTAACTCTTTTGTGACAGGCAGAACGGAAGGTGTAATTTTCAAACTTTTATAGATAACAACTACAGGAATGCCTGTCACAAATAAGAATATGATGAAGAAGAATATGAAGAAGATGAAGAAGTAGAATATGAAGAAGAAGAATATTTGAATAAAAAGAATATGAAGAATGTAAAAAAAAAGAATAATAGGAAGAAGGTGAAGAAGAAAAAGATGAATAAGGTGAAGAAGAAGTTGATGAAAAAGATGCTGCTGCTGAGGATGATGAAGAAGAAAGTGTGGGAGAAGTAAAAAAGAAGGTGAAGAGCATGGAAATAGTGAATCATAAATATCTGACAAAATATAAAAAATCTTAACATAGTCAATATCTTTGTAACTCCAAACGTCTTAAATTTTTTTTTAATTCCTGCTATTCCATTTGATTGGGCTAAACCCCTATGCTTTTAATGTCTCCTCCACCTCCCCTAATACATCCTACATTATTCTTAGCTGTTTTCCTTCATGTAGAATTAACCTACAAGGAAAGAAAGGGTTTATTTTAATTCCGATATTTTTGTCCCATTGACTTGCTTTGGTATCGGGTATCGGTGATATCCGATATTTTGGCCGATCCAATCCGATACCGATATTTCCGAATATCGGAAGGTATCACTCAACACTATTTATAATACTTGACACATTAACAGATTGTTAGAAAAAGTATTGCTAAAGTCTGTTTTTAATATACCAATCTCCCTTTGACCAGTCGATGGGGCGTTTGTTTCCCCCAGACTAGTAGTCCCACTCAATATGTATAAGGCACACAAGGAGGGCACCATCAGATATATACAATATTGAAGGGATCAACCTGCAGCTAGTCTATATCAACAAGTGAAACAACCAAAGAACAAAGAGACTTGCACAAAAGCTGGGATCACCTTTTAACAATTTAACAAAATTTATTATTTCACACAAAGCCCCCTGTATCATTTGCGCAGGCCTTCTCTGTATACCTGCGGTCATGTGACCGCGAGTGCACGGATATGACTGAAAGGACCTGTGTATTAGGTGATATTTACGATCATATGACCATGTACCGTGGTACAGGGTTTAAGGACCTTTTCGCCATGTGACTTAAGGCGTCGGCACATTGAGCGCACACATCCTGAGGAGGTAGTTTATGACCGTCCTGCGCAGTATGGTACCTCATGGTGTATGGTAGCTTTGGCAACACTGGCGCATGCGCATGACTGTCGCGACCTATTACAGCTATACTTCCGGGTCTCTTATGTACGTCATCCTGAATGCACGTGTGCTTCGCACGGTGGACCTAGCAGCTGTTGCGCTTCAGCAATTATGCTGAGTACATAAATCGGTAAGCTTCACTGAAACCCACTACACTTCTTTTCTGTCCCTGATGAAGTCACGTTGGTGATGATACGCGTTGGGCTGACAGGGCATTTCTATGGTCCTCCACCTGGATGATTGTTTATGATGTACGGGGTCCTGTGAATCATCCTATGTTTGCAGTATGAGTGGTAATGTATCATTGAAGGTGCATGACTGGCCCTATAGTGGCTTCAGGAGGAGTTTTTCAGGGGATGTTTAATGGGTATTTAGCCTAGTATTTGCATGTTAAAACATCCTCTCTAACAAATCCATCGGTCATAGCACTCCTCTTGGTATTTGGTGCCAATCATTAATTATATAACCACGCTGCAACTGTTGTTGGGTAATGCATCAAAAATAGAACATAGAAGCAAATAGCCATAAAATAACAAGATTTTATTGAGGCAAATATAAAAAAAATTCATTAAGAATAGAATATGAAATGTAAAAAGTGGGGATAAGACTATACAAAAAAGAACCACCTAGAAAGGTAATGAATTATAATATTGCCAGACATTCGTGATTTAAAATAGATATTATAATTCAGCAAATGTGTCTTATATTTAAGAAGAAAAAAGGTTTAAGAGAGCCCAAAAAAGGCTTCTCAGAACGTTATTTAACCCCCCCCAAAAAAAAAAAAAGTAAAATGACAGTATGCAAATGACAGTTGTATCAGATGTTTACTAATGAATGTGTATCCATAGGTGAAAAATCCACAATAAAGGGGCCTTTCAGAAAATTCCTGTGATGCGAACCTTGCCTAACTAAAGGAGGTCTGCTATATAAATAAGACCAAGTGGCCCAGTGAATGAATAAGTAAATAAATAAATAGTGTCCTGAATAGTGCAGCAGACCTGATATGAAGCAGCCCGATTCTGAAATTAAATTAAGCATTACAAAAAAGCATACTGAATCATTACCTGTAGGTGGTAGTGGCGCCCCTACCATGCTTATTCATTCACTTTTTTGTATAGTCTTATCCCCACTTTTTACATTTCATATTCTATTCTTACTGAATTGTTTTTATATTTGTCTCAATAAAATCTTGTTATTTTATGGCTATTTGCTTCTATGTTCTATTTTTGATGCATTTATTGGTTTTTGAAGCTTTGCCACTGATCTAGGCAGTCCCTCTGTTTTTTGATGCACTGTGTTGTTGGGTAATGTTAATCCAGCATACTAAATTGATTATTTGGTGATATTGGGCCATATCGTGTCCCTGTTTGGTTGTAACCACACTAAGGGGCAATAATGTTATTTTAAATGTTTTTAAATGTGTTTGTTGTGGGCTTTGTGTGCAATAATAAAATTTGTTAAATTGTTAAAAGGTAATCCCTGCTTTGGTGCAAGTCTCTTTGTTCTTTGGTTGTCCCACTCAGTATGTAATCACATGTTCGCTGAGACCAACGAAAAAGGCTAACATCAACAAAGGAGAAAAGAAGTGCAGAAGCCTAAAAAATTTAAATGTTTCACTATTTGACTGGTCTTCCTTTAAGAGCATTTATATTAGGCTGGGATCAGACACAGCGAGATACAGCCGAGTCTCGCAGGTTAAAAACAATCTCTGGCACCGGCACTCCGGAGCGGAGCGTGCAGCTCCATGTATTGCTGTGCGGCCGCACGCTCCGCTCTGGAGTGCCGGTGCCGGAGCTTGGTTTTAACCTGCAAGTCTCGGCCGTATCTCGCTGTGTGTGATCCCGGCCTTATAGTGAGATACACGTGTGACGCCCGAGAGACCGGGATACCCAGCACCGGACCAATGGTGTCTGTCTCTTGAGGGGGGTGTCACGGGTGGCTTGACCCGGTGCTGTGGCCTCAGGCAATGCACAGTGTAAGGGGTGTTATGTAGGCAATCCAGTGACACAGTGTGCCAGCAATCAGAGCACATACAGTGATCTGACAATAACCCAAAAACAATAGAACGAGCTCTGAGACGTGGAATCTCTGTAGACCACAATACCTGAACCTATCCTAAACACAACTAGAGGCAGCTGTGGATTGCGCCTGACACTACCTATGCAACTCGGCACAGCCTGAGGAGCTGACTAGCCTGAAGATAGAAAAACAAGCCTGACTTGCCTCAGAGAAATACCCCAAAGGAAAAGGCAGCCCCCCACATATAATGACTGTTAGCAAGATGAAAAGACAAACGTAGGGATGAAATAGATTCAGCAAAGTGAGGCCCGATATTCTAGATAGAGCGAGGATAGCAAAGAGAACTTTGCAGTCTACAAAAAACCCTAAAGCAAAAAACCACGCAAAGGGGGCAAAAAGACCCACCGTGCCGAACTAACGGCACGGCGGTACACCCTTTGCGTCTCAGAGCTTCCAGCAAAACGAAATGACAAGCTGGACAGAAAAAGAGCAACAAAAGCAAAAAGCACTTATCTAAGCAGAGCAGCAGGCCACAGGAAGATCCAGAAGCTCAGATCCAACACTGGAACATTGACAAGGAGCAAGGAAGACAGAATCAGGTGGAGTTAAATAACAAAGCAGCCAACGAGCTCACCAGAACACCTGAGGGAGGAAGCTCAGAAGCTGCAGTACCACTTGTGACCACAGGAGTGAATTCAGCCACAGAATTCACAACAGTACCCCCCCCTTGAGGAGGGGTCACCGAACCCTCACCAGAGCCCCCAGGCCGACCAGGATGAGCCACATGAAAGGCACGAACAAGATCTGGAGCATGGACATCAGAGGCAAAAACCCAGGAATTATCTTCCTGAGCATAACCCTTCCATTTAACCAGATACTGGAGTTTCCGTCTAGAAACACGAGAATCCAAAATTTTCTCCACAATATACTCCAATTCCCCCTCCACCAAAACCGGGGCAGGAGGCTCAACAGATGGAACCATAGGTGCCACGTATCTCCGCAACAACGACCTATGGAATACATTATGTATGGAAAAGGAGTCTGGGAGGGTCAGACGAAAAGACACAGGATTGAGAATCTCAGAAATCCTATACGGACCAATAAAACGAGGTTTAAATTTAGGAGAGGAAACCTTCATAGGAATATGACGAGAAGATAACCAGAAAAAAAAAAAAAAAAGAAAAGGGCACACAGCAACAAGTGACAGCAAAAAGTACAGCCAAGAAGCAGCGAAGAGCGGTGGTGGTGGTGGGAGACTCACTACTGAGAGGCACAGAAGCAGCCATCTGCAGACCGGACATAACTGCAAGAGAAGTATGCTGCCTTCCAGGTGCGATGATGAAGGATGTGACCGATAGGATACCAAAGCTCTTCAGCTCCAAGGACGTCCACCCATTTCTTCTGATACATATTGGCACCAATGACACGGCAAGGAAGGACCTACCGACAATCTGCAAAGACTTTGAAGAGTTGGGGAAGAAAGTAAAGGAACTGGATGCACAGGTAGTTTTTTCTTCTATCCTTCCAGTAGACGGGCATGGCACCAGGAGATGGAACAGGATCCTTGATGCAAACAACTGGCTAAGACGATGGTGCAGACAACAAGGATTCGGATTCCTGGACCACGGTGTGAATTACTTGTACGATGGACTCCTCGCCAGAGACGGACTACACCTCAACAAACCTGGGAAACACACATTCGCCAGAAGACTCGCTACACTCATCAGGAGGGCGTTAAACTAGAAGAAGAGGGGACGGGAAGAAAAACATTAGACTTGAACAGAGAAGATCCAGGAAAACATACTCAGAAGGGAGGTAAGAACATTTCTAAAACAATCCACAGCGAGGAGATTGGAACAAAACAAAATCCTCTAAACTGCATGCTCGCAAACGCCAGAAGCCTGACAAACAAGATGGAAGAACTAGAAGCAGAAATATCTACAGGTAACTTTGACATAGTGGGAATAACCGAGACATGGTTAGATGAAAGCTATGACTGGGCAGTTAACTTACAGGGTTACAGTCTGTTTAGAAAGGATCGTAAAAATCGGAGAGGAGGAGGGGTTTGTCTCTATGTAAAGTCTTATCTAAAGTCCACTTTAAGGGAGGATATTAGCGAAGGTAATGAGGATGTCGAGTCCATATGGGTCGAAATTCATGGAGGGAAAAATGGTAACAAAATTCTCATTGGGGTCTGTTACAAACCCCCAAATATAACAGAAACCATGGAAAGTCTACTTCTAAAGCAGATAGATGAAGCTGCAACCCATAATGAGGTCCTGGTTATGGGGGACTTTAACTACCCGGATATTAACTGGGAAACAGAAACCTGTGAAACCCATAAAGGCAACAGGTTTCTGCTAATAACCAAGAAAAATTATCTTTCACAATTGGTGCAGAATCCAACCAGAGGAGCAGCACTTTTAGACCTAATACTATCTAATAGACCTGACAGAATAACAAATCTGCAGGTGGTCGGGCATCTAGGAAATAGCGACCAGAATATTGTACAGTTTCACCTGTCTTTCACTAGGGGGACTTGTCAGGGAGTCACAAAAACACTGAACTTTAGGAAGGCAAAGTTTGACCAGCTTAGAGATGCCCTTAATCTGGTAGACTGGGACAATATCCTCAGAAATAAGAATACAGATAATAAATGGGAAATGTTTAAGAACATCCTAAATAGGCAGTGTAAGCGGTTTATACCTTGTGGGAATAAAAGGACTAGAAAAAGGAAAAACCCAATGTGGCTAAACAAAGAAGTAAGACAGGCAATTAACAGTAAAAAGAAAGCATTTGCACTACTAAAGCAGGATGGCACCATTGCAGCTCTAAAAAACTATAGGGAGAAAAATACTTTATCTAAAAAACTAATTAAAGCTGCCAAAAAGGAAACAGAGAAGCACATTGCTAAGGAGAGTAAAACTAATCCCAAACTGTTCTTCAACTATATCAATAGTAAAAGAATAAAAACTGAAAATGTAGGCCCCTTAAAAAATAGTGAGGAAAGAATGGTTGTAGATGACGAGGAAAAAGCTAACGTATTAAACACCTTCTTCTCCACGGTATTCACGGTGGAAAATGAAATGCTAGGTGAAATCCCAAGAAACAATGAAAACCCTATATTAAGGGTCACCAATCTAACCCAAGAAGAGGTGCGAAACCGGCTAAATAAGATTAAAATAGATAAATCTCCGGGTCCGGATGGCATACACCCACGAGTACTAAGAGAACTAAGTAATGTAATAGATAAACCATTATTTCTTATTTTTAGGGACTCTATAGCGACAGGGTCTGTTCCGAAGGATTGGCGCATAGCAAATGTGGTGCCAATATTCAAAAAGGGCTCTAAAAGTGAACCTGGAAATTATAGGCCAGTAAGTCTAACCTCTATTGTTGGTAAAATATTTGAAGGGTTTCTGAGGGATGTTATTCTGGACTATCTCAATGAGAATAACTGTTTAACTCCATATCAGCATGGGTTTATGAGAAATCGCTCCTGTCAAACCAATCTAATCAGTTTTTATGAAGAGGTAAGCTATAGGCTGGACCACGGTGAGTCATTGGACGTGGTATATCTCGATTTTTCCAAAGCGTTTGATACCGTGCCGCAAAAGAGGTTGGTACACAAAATGAGAATGCTTGGTCTGGGGGAAAATGTGTGTAAATGGGTTAGTAACTGGCTTAGTGATAGAAAGCAGAGGGTGGTTATAAATGGTATAGTCTCTAACTGGGTCGCTGTGACCAGTGGGGTACAGCAGGGGTCAGTATTGGGACCTGTTCTCTTCAACATATTCATTAATGATCTGGTAGAAGGTTTACACAGTAAAATATCGATATTTGCAGATGATACAAAACTATGTAAAGCAGTTAATACAAGAGAAGATAGCATTCTGCTACAGATGGATCTGGATAAGTTGGAAACTTGGGCTGAAAGGTGGCAGATGAGGTTTAACAATGATAAATGTAAGGTTATACACATGGGAAGAAGGAATCAATATCACCATTACACACTGAATGGGAAACCACTGGGTAAATCTGACAGGGAGAAGGACTTGGGGATCCTAGTTAATGATAAACTTACCTGGAGCAGCCAGTGCCAGGCAGCAGCTGCCAAGGCAAACAGGATCATGGGGTGCATTAAAAGAGGTCTGGATACACATGATGAGAGCATTATACTGCCTCTGTACAAATCCCTAGTTAGACCACACATGGAGTACTGTGTCCAGTTTTGGGCACCGGTGCTCAGGAAGGATATAATTGAACTAGAGAGAGTACAAAGGAGGGCAACAAAATTAATAAAGGGGATGGAAGAACTACAATACCCAGATAGATTAGCGAAATTAGGATTATTTAGTCTAGAAAAAAGACGACTGAGGGGCGATCTAATAACCATGTATAAGTATATAAGGGGACAATACAAATATCTCGCTGAGGATCTGTTTATACCAAGGAAGGTGACGGGCACAAGGGGGCATTCTTTGCGTCTGGAGGAAAGAAGGTTTTTCCACCAACATAGAAGAGGATTCTTTACTGTTAGGGCAGTGGGAATCTGGAATTGCTTGCCTGAGGAGGTGGTGATGGCGAACTCAGTCGAGGGGTTCAAGAGAGGCCTGGATGTCTTCCTGGAGCAGAACAATATTGTATCATACAATTAGGTTCTGTAGAAGGACGTAGATCTGGGGATTTATTATGATGGAATATAGGCTGAACTGGATGGACAAATGTCTTTTTTCGGCCTTACTAACTATGTTACTATGTTACTATGTTACCAGATCCCCAACACGAAGTCGGGGACCCACACGGCATCTGCAATTAGCGAAAAGTTGAGCCTTCTCCTGGGACAAGGTCAAATTGTCCACTACCTGAGTCCAGATCCGCTGCAACCTGTCCACCACAGAATCCACACCAGGACAGTCCGAAGACTCAACCTGTCCTGAAGAGAAACGAGGATGGAACCCAGAATTGCAGAAAAATGGAGAGACCAAGGTAGCCGAGCTGGCCCGATTATTAAGGGCGAACTCAGCCAACGGCAAAAAGGACACCCAATCATCCTGGTCTGCAGAAACAAAACATCTCAGATATGTTTCCAAGGTCTGATTGGTTCGTTCGGTCTGGCCATTAGTCTGAGGATGGAAAGCCGAGGAAAAAGATAGGTCAATGCCCATCCTACCACAAAAGGCTCGCCAAAACCTTGAAACAAACTGGGACCCTCTGTCAGAAACAATATTCTCAGGAATGCCATGCAAACGAACCACATGCTGGAAGAACAAAGGCACCAAATCAGAGGAGGAAGGCAATTTAACCAAGGGCACCAGATGGACCATTTTAGAAAAGCGATCACAGACCACCCAAATGACTGACATCTCTTGAGAAACGGGAAGGTCAGAAATGAAATCCATCGAAATATGTGTCCAAGGCCTCTTTGGGACCGGCAAGGGCAAAAGCAACCCACTGGCACGTGAACAGCAGGGCTTAGCCCTAGCACAAATCCCACAGGACTGCACAAAAGTACGTACATCCCGTGACAGAGATGGCCACCAGAAGGATCTAGCCACTAACTCTCTGGTACCAAAGATTCCAGGATGACCAGCCAACACCGAACAATGAAGTTCAGAGATAACTTTACTAGTCCACTTATCAGGGACGAACAGTTTCTCCGCCGGACAACGAACAGGTTTATTCGCCTGAAATTTTTTCAACAGTCGCCGCAAATCAGGGGAGATGCCAGACACAATGACTCCTTCCTTGAGGATACTCGCCGGCTCAGATGAACCCGGAGAGTCGGGCACAAAACTCCTAGACAGAGCATCCGCCTTCACATTTTTAGAGCCCGGAAGGTACGAAATCACAAAATCGAAGCGGGCAAAAAATAACGACCAACGGGCCTGTCTAGGATTCAAGCGCTTGGCAGACTCGAGATAAGTAAGGTTCTTATGATCAGTCAATACCACCACGCGATGCTTAGCTCCTTCAAGCCAATGACGCCATTCCTCGAATGCCCACTTCATGGCCAGCAACTCTCGGTTGCCCACATCATAATTACGCTCAGCAGCCGAAAACTTCCTGGAAAAGAAAGCACATGGTTTCAACACTGAGCAACCAGAACCTCTCTGTGACAAAACCGCCCCTGCTCCAATCTCAGAAGCATCAACCTCGACCTGGAACGGAAGAGAAACATCTGGTTGACACAACACAGGGGCAGAACAAAAACGAAGCTTCAACTCCTGAAAAGCTTCCACAGCAGCAGAAGACCAATTAACCAAATCAGCACCCTTCTTGGTCAAATCGGTCAATGGTTTGGCAATGCTAGAAAAATTACAGATGAAGCGACGATAAAAATTAGCAAAGCCCAGGAATTTTTGCAGACTTTTCAGAGATGTCGGCTGAGTCCAATCCTGGATGGCTTGGACCTTAACCGGATCCATCTCGATAGTAGAAGGGGAAAAGATGAACCCCAAAAATGAAACTTTCTGCACACCGAAGAGACACTTAGATCCCTTCACAAACAAAGAATTAGCACGCAGGACCTGGAAAACCATTCTGACCTGCTTCACATGAGAGTCCCAATCATTTGAGAAGATCAAAATGTCATCCAAGTTAACAATCAGGAATTTATCCAGATACTCACGGAAGATGTCATGCATGAAAGACTGAAACACAGATGGAGCATTGGCAAGTCCAAACGGCATCACTAGATACTCAAAATGACCCTCGGGCGTATTAAATGCAGTTTTCCATTCATCTCCTTGCCTGATTCTCACCAGATTATACGCACCACGAAGATCTATCTTAGTGAACCAACTAGCCCCCTTAATCCGAGCAAACAAGTCAGATAACAATGGCAAGGGATACTGAAATTTCACAGTGATCTTATTAAGAAGGCGGTAATCAATACACGGTCTCAGCGAACCATCCTTCTTGGCTACAAAAAAGAACCCTGCTCCCAGTGGTAATGACGATGGGCGAATATGTCCCTTCTCCAGGGATTCCTTCACATAACTGCGCATAGCGGCGTGTTCAGGCACGGATAAATTAAATAATCGACCTTTAGGGAATTTACTACCAGGAATCAAATTGATAGCACAATCACAATCCCTATGCGGAGGTAGGGCATCGGACTTGGGCTCTTCAAATACATCCTGATAATCAGACAAGAACTCTGGGACCTCAGAAGGAGTAGATGACGAAATAGACAAAAATGGAACATCACCATGTACCCCCTGACAACCCCAGCTGGATACCGACATAGAGTTCCAATCCAATACTGGATTATGGGTTTGCAGCCATGGCAACCCCAACACGACCACATCATGCAGATTATGTAGCACCAGAAAGCGAATAACTTCCTGATGTGCAGGAGCCATGCACATGGTCAGCTGGGTCCAGTACTGAGGTTTATTCTTGGCCAAAGGTGTAGCATCAATTCCTCTCAACGGAATAGGACACCGCAAAGGCTCCAAGAAAAACCCACAACGTTTAGCATAGTCCAAATCCATCAGATTCAGGGCAGCGCCTGAATCCACAAACGCCATGACAGAATACGATGACAAAGAGCATATCAAGGTAATGGACAGAAGGAATTTGGATTGTACAGTACCAATGACGGCAGACCTATCGAACCGCTTAGTGCGCTTAGGACAATCAGAAATAGCATGAGTGGAATCACCACAGTAGAAACACAGACCATTCAGACGTCTGTGTTCTTGCCGTTTAACTCTGGTCATAGTCCTATCGCACTGCATAGGCTCAGATTTAATCTTAGACAATACCGCCAAATGGTGCACAGATTTACGCTCGCGCAAGCGTCGACCGATCTGAATGGCCAAAGACATAGACTCATTCAAACCAGCAGGCATAGGAAAACCCACCATGACATCCTTAAGAGCCTCAGAGAGACCCTTTCTGAACAAAGCTGCCAGCGCAGATTCATTCCACAGAGTGAGTACTGACCACTTCCTAAATTTCTGACAATATACTTCTATATCATCCTGACCCTGGCACAAAGCCAGCAAATCTTTCTCAGCCTGATCCACTGAATTAGGCTCATCGTAAAGTAATCCGAGCGCCAGGAAAAACGCATTGACATTACTCAATGCAGGGTCTCCTGGCGCAAGAGAAAATGCCCAGTCCTGAGGGTCGCCGCGCAAAAAAGAAATAATAATCAAAACCTGTTGAATAGGATTACCAGAAGAATGAGGTTTCAAGGCCAGAAATAGCTTACAATTATTTTTGAAATTAAGAAACTTAGTTCTATCACCAAAAAACAAATCAGGAATAGGAATTCTTGGTTCTAACATAGATTTCTGATCAATAGTATCTTGAATCCTTTGTACATGTGTAACGAGATTATCCATTGAAGAGCACAGACCCTGAATATCCATGTCCACACCTGTGTCCTGAAACACCCAAATGTCTAGGGGGAAAAAAAGACTGAACACAGAGCTGAGAAAAAAAAAAAAAATGATGTCAGAACTTCTTTTTTCCCTCTATTGAGAATCATTAGGTAGGCTCCTTGTACTGTTATGTAGGCAATCCAGTGACACAGTGTGCCAGCAATCAGAGCACATACAGTGATCTGACAATAACCCAAAAACAATAGAACGAGCTCTGAGACGTGGAATCTCTGTAGACCGCAATACCTGAACCTATCCTAAACACAACTAGAGGCAGCTGTGGATTGCGCCTGACACTACCTATGCAACTCGGCACAGCCTGAGGAGCTGACTAGCCTGAAGATAGAAAAACAAGCCTGACTTGCCTCAGAGAAATACCCCAAAGGAAAAGGCAGCCCCCCACATATAATGACTGTTAGCAAGATGAAAAGACAAACGTAGGGATGAAATAGATTCAGCAAAGTGAGGCCCGATATTCTAGATAGAGCGAGGATAGCAAAGAGAACTTTGCAGTCTACAAAAAACCCTAAAGCAAAAAAACACGCAAAGGGGGCAAAAAGACCCACCGTGCTGAACTAACGGCACGGCGGTACACCCTTTGCGTCTCAGAGCTTCCAGCAAAACGAAATGACAAGCTGGACAGAAAAAGAGCAACAAAAGCAAAAAGCACTTATCTAAGCAGAGCAGCAGGCCACAGGATGATCCAGAAGCTCAGATCCAACACTGGAACATTGACAAGGAGCAAGGAAGACAGAATCAGGTGGAGTTAAATAACAAAGCAGCCAACGAGCTCACCAGAACACCTGAGGGAGGAAGCTCAGAAGCTGCAGTACCACTTGTGACCACAGGAGTGAATTCAGCCACAGAATTCACAACAAAGGGGTATCGTGAGGGGACAGGCACTTACTTGATCAGCAGCAGGTTCTCCCAGCGGCGATGATCCCAATCCTGGATAGATGGCTATTGTCCAAATGAAAGACTGAGGCACTGCAACGTTTAACCAGTTTACTTTAACATAAAAGGATTTACAACCAGTCCTGTCACCGGAGTCTGTATGGGAACTCTGAGTTACTTTGACCCTGCCGGGGTCTTCGCCTCTTATTGTGCGCAATTTCTGTGTGGCCCTGCTGCTGTATGTGAACTGGCTGCCGGCCCAATCTGTCCCCTCCGGGTCCTGGTTCGACGGGCAATCCGAGTTCTTTTATCGGCTTACCCCCTCCGGGAGTACCGCTGAACTCTGTGTCTGTTGCTGCGTCCGGCCCTAGTGAAGCTGATATCACCTCACGTTTTTCTGGTTGCTGTATTATATATAATGAATACAGCCACGGATCCGGTATCCGTCTTTGCTCCTGTTCTGGGTAGTGATTAATGCTACCCGGTTCTCACAATGTCCCTTTTCTCTGTCCCTCTTCTCCTCAGGCCAGTGATTTGGGCCTGGAAACTGTCATAGGGCTGTTAGAAATTCAGCTGTATGACCTCTCACTTTCAGCTCCTTAGCCCAACTGCCAGTTTTTCTCTCAGACCAGAATGGATCAAGGGGAGTCTCTGGAGCTCCCCCTTCAGGCCGGAGGTGGTAGTGCAGTTTTGCTATCTTAGTACCTGTATTTAGTGTCAGTAACTATTTTTGTGGCAAATACCCCTAGGGGTGCCACATTCCCCCTTAGTTAAGAAC
Organism: Ranitomeya imitator; assembly: GCF_032444005.1. NCBI lineage: Eukaryota > Metazoa > Chordata > Amphibia > Anura > Dendrobatidae > Ranitomeya > Ranitomeya imitator. The sequence continues at coordinate 503,075,423 of NC_091286.1, forward strand.
AGTACTCCGGGACTGTGGGACGATAACATTTTGAAATAACAATTAATATGTACAGAGTCTTAAAAATGAAAAATTACAAAAACCACTCAAGGAAACAAAAATAGAGTTCTGTAAAAAGTTACTTCAAATAGCGTCCATTAACCCCTTTACCCCCAAGGGTGGTTTGCACGTCAATGACCAGGCCAATTTTTACAATTCTGACCACTGTCCCTTTATGAGGTTATAACTCCGAAACGCTTCAACGGATGCTGGTGATTCTGACATTGTTTTCTCGTGACATATTGTAATTCATGATAGTGGTAAAATTTCTTTGATAGTACCTGCGTTTATTTGTGAAAAAAACGGAAATTTGGCGAAAATTTTGAAAATTTCGCAATTTTCAAACTTTGAATTTTTATGCAATTAAATCACAGAGATATGTCACACAAAATACTTAATAAGTAACATTTCCAACATGTCTCCTTTACATCAGCATAATTTTGGAACCAATTTTTTTTTTGTTAGGGAGTTATAAGGGTTAAAAGTTGACCAGCAATTTCTCATTTTTACAACACCATTTTTTTTTAGGGACCACGTCTCATTTGAAGTCATTTTGAGGGGTCTATATGATAGAAAATGCCCAAGTGTGACACCATTCTAAAAACTGCACCCCTCAAGGTGCTCAAAACCACATTCAAGAAGTTTATTAACCCTTCAGGTGTTTAATAGGAATTTTTGGAATGTTTAAATAAAAATGAACATTTAACTTTTTTACACAAAAAATTTACTTCAGCTCCAATTTGTTTTATTTTACCAATGGTAACAGGAGAAATTGGACCCAAAAAGTTGCTGTCCAATTTGTCCTGAGTACGCTGATACCCCATATGTGGCAGTAAACCACTGTTTGGGCGCATGGGAGAGCTCGGAAGGGAAGGAGCGCTATTTGACTTTTCAATGCAAAATTGACAGGAATTGAGATGGGACGCCATGTTGCGTTTGGAGAGCCACTGATGTGCCTAAACATTGAAACCCCCCACAAGTGACACCATTTTGGAAAGTAGACCCCCTAAGGAACTTATCTGGATGTGTGGTGAGCACTTTGACCCACCAAGTGCTTCACAGAAGTTTATAATGCAGAACCGTAAAAATAAAAAATCATATTTTTTCACAAAAATTATATTTTTGCCCCCAATTTTTTATTTTTCCAAGGGTAAGAGAAGAAATTGGACCTCAAAAGTTGTTGTCCAATTTGTCCTGAGTACGCTGATACCCCATATGTGGCAGTAAACCACTGTTTGGGCGCATGGGAGAGCTCGGAAGGGAAGGAGCGCAGTTTGACTTTTCAATGCTAAATTGACAGAAATTGAGATGGGACGCCATGTTGCGTTTGGAGAGCCACTGATGTGCCTAAACATTGAAACCCCCCACAAGTGACACCATTTTGGAAAGTAGACCCCCTAAGGAACTTATCTAGAGGTGTGGTGAGCACTTTGACCCACCAAGTGCTTCACAGAAGTTTATAATGCAGAACCGTAAAAATAAAAAATCATATTTTTTCACAAAAATTATATTTTTGCCCCCAATTTTTTATTTTTTCAAGGGTAAGAGAAGAAATTGGACCTCAAAAGTTGTTGTCCAATTTGTCCTGAGTACGCTGATACCCCATATGTGGCAGTAAACCACTGTTTGGGCGCATGGGAGAGCTCGGAAGGGAAGGAGCGCCGTTTGACTTTTCAATGCAAAATTGACAGGAATTGAGATGGGACGCCATGTTGCGTTTGGAGAGCCACTGATGTGCCTAAACATTGAAACCCCCCACAAGTGACACCATTTTGGAAAGTAGACCCCCTAAGGAACTTATCTGGATGTGTGGTGAGCACTTTGACCCACCAAGGGCTTCACAGAAGTTTATAATGCAGAGCCATAAAAATAAAACAAAATTTTTTTCCCACAAAAATTATTTTTTAGCCCCCAGTTTTGTATTTTCCCTAGGGTAACAGGAGAAATTGGACCCCAAAAGTTGTTGTCCAATTTGTCCTGAGTACGCTGATACCCCATATGTGGGGGGGAACCACCGTTTGGGCGCATGGGAGGGCTCGGAAGGGAAGGAGCGCCATTTGGAATGCAGACTTAGATGGAATGGTCTGCAGGCGTCACATTGCGTTTGCAGAGCCCCTAATGTACCTAAACAGTAGAAACCCCCCACAAGTGACACCATTTTGGAAAGTAGACCCCCTAAGAAACTCATCTTGATGTGTTGTGAGAGCTTTGAACCCCCAAGTATTTCACTACAGTTTATAACGCAGAGCCATGCAAATAAAAAATATTTTTTTTTCCACAAAAATTATATTTTAGCCCCCAGTTTTGTATTTTTCCAAGGTTAGCAGGAGAAATTGGACCCTAAATGTTGTTGTCCAATTTGTCCTGAGTACGCTGATACCCGATATGTGGGGGGGAACCACCGTTTGGGCGCATGGGAGGGCTCGGAAGGGAAGGAGCATCATTTGGAATGCAGACTTAGATGGATTGGTCTGCAGGCGTCACATTGCGTTTGCAGAGCCCCTAATGTACCTAAACAGTAGAAACCCCCCACAAGTGACCCCATATTGGAAACTAGACCCCTCAATGAACTTATCTAGATGTGTTGTGAGAACTTTGAACCCCCAAGTGTTTCACTACAGTTTATAACGCAGAGCCGTGAAAATAAAAAATCTTTTTGTTTTCCCACAAAAATTATTTTTTAGCCCCCAGTTTTGTATTTTCCCAAGGGTAACAGGAGAAATTGGTCCACAAAAGTTGTTGTCCAATTTGTCCTGAGTACGCTGATACCCCATATGTTGGGGTAAACCCCTGTTTGGGCACACAGGAGAGCTCGGAAGGGAAGGAGCACTGTTTCACTTTTTCAACGCAGAATTGGCTGGAATTGAGATCGGACGCCATGTCGTGTTTGGAGAGCCCCTGATGTGCCGAAACAGTGGAAACCCCCCAATTATAACTGAAACCCTAATCTAAACACACCCCTAACCCTAATTCCAACGGTAACCCTAACCACACCTCTTACCCTGACACACCCCTAACCCTAATCCCAACCCTATTCCCAACTGTAAATGTAATCTAAACCCTAACCCTAACTTTAGCCCCAACCCTAACTGTAGCCCCAACCCTAACCCTAACCCTAGCCCTAGCCCTAACCCTAGCCCTAACCCTAGCCCTAACCCTAACCCTAGCCCTAACCCTAGCCCTAGCCCTAACCCTAGCCCTAACCCTAACCCTAGCCCTAACCCTAGCCCTAACCCTAGCCCTAGCCCTAACCCTAGCCCTAACCCTAGCCCTAACCCTAACCCTAGCCCTAGCCCTAACCCTAGCCCTAACCCTAGCCCTAGCCCTAGCCCTAACCCTAGCCCTAGCCCTAACCCTAGCCCTAACCCTAGCCCTAATGGGAAAATGGAAATAAATACATTTTTTTTTATTTTTCCCTAACTAAGGGGGTGATGAAGGGGGGTTTGATTTACTTTTATAGCGAGTTTTTTAGCGGATTTTTATGATTGGCAGCCGTCACACACTGAAAGACCCTTTTTATTGCAAAAAATATTTTTTGCAATACCACATTTTGAGAGCTATAATTTTTCCATATTTTGGTCCACAGAGTCATGTGAGGTCTTGTTTTTTGCGGGACGAGTTGACGTTTTTATTGAAAACATTTTTGGGCACGTGACATTTTTTGATCGCTTTTTATTCCGATTTTTGTGAGGAAGAATGACCAAAAGCCAGCTATTCATGAATTTCTATTGGGGGAGGCGTTTATACCGTTCCGCGTTTGGTAAAATTGATAAATCAGTTTTATTCTTCGGGTCAGTACAATTACAGTGACACCTCATTTATATCATTTTTTTATGGTTTGGCGCTTTTATACGATAAAAACTATTTTACAGAAAAAATAATTATTTTTGCATCGCTTTATTCTCAGGACTATAACTTTTTTACTTTTTTGCTGATGATGCTGTATGGCGGCTCTTTTTTTGCGGGACAATATGACGCTTTCAGCGGTACCATGGTTATTTATATCTGTCCTTTTGATCGCGTGTTATTCCACTTTTTGTTCGGCGGTATGATAATAAAGCGTTGTTTTTTGCCTCGTTTTTTTTTTTTTTTCTTACGGTGTTTACTGAAGGGGTTAACTAGTGGGACAGTTTTATAGGTCGGGTCGTTACGGACGCGGCGATACTAAATATGTGTACTTTTATTGGGTTTTTTTTTATTTAGATGAAGAAATGTATTTATGGGAATAATATTTTTTTTTTTTTCTTCATTATTTTGGAATATTTTTTTTTATTTTTTTTACACATTTGGAAATTTTTTTTTTTTACTTTTTTACTTTGTCCCAGGGGGGGACATCACAGATCAGTGATCTGACAGTTTGCACAGCACTCTGTCAGATCACTGATCTGACTTACAGTGCTGCATGCTTCACAGTGCCTGCTCTGAGCAGGCTCTGTGAAGCCACCTCCCTCCCTGCAGGACCCGGATCCGCGGCCATCTTGGATCCGGGGCTGGAGGGAGCAGGGAGGGAGGTGAGACCCTCGCAGCAACGCGATCACATCGCGTTGCTCCGGGGGTCTCAGGGAAGCCCGCAGGGAGCCCCCTCCCTGCGCGGTGCTTCCCTGCACCGCCGGCACATCGCGATCATCTTTGATCGCGGTGTGCCAGGGGTTAATGTGCCGGGGGCGGTCCGTGACCGCTCCTGGCACATAGTGCCGGATGTCAGCTGCGATAAGCAGCTGACACCCGGCCGCGATCGGCCGCGCTCCCCCCGTGAGCGCGGCCGATCGGCTATGACGTACTATCCCGTCCAGGGTCAGATAAGCCCAGGGCACCTCGACGGGATAGTACGTCTAAGGTCACAGAGGGGTTAATACAGTTCTATCCTTGAAGGTACTAGGAAAGGCACTGCACTTTCTGTCCAAGAATTTAGTTCCATTTTTCCAATGGAGTTATCAATATAACGTCTAAAGAAAGTTCAAAAAGAGCAAAAAGCAAAGTTCAAAAAGCAGTCTTTCCGGAGCTTTGATTTAGTGCCTCCGGGCTGATAAAAAGTTCAAGAATATGCAAGAAGTTCATACAGACAAGTCTCTGTAGGTACTGGGCTTAAACGTTGCAGAATGATAACAATGACTATAGTTTTATAGTTGGTAATCTGCATACCTGGCCGGTAATTGACCCTGGGTACTACGCTGTGATCTACGTAACAGCGGTATCTCTCCATGTGGTGTACTACTGTCTACTGCGGATGTAGTATCTGCCCGCTCTGCTAAAGATAATTCCACGACTATGGAGTTGGCAAGTCCACCGTGAATGGGATCACTCTGATCAGGAATCTATGAATTTATGCCCACGTGTAGCTGTTGGCACCAATCCTCCATTTCTCCATCTGAGCCATTGCCTTCCACCTGACAGGTTGGTTCTAAGGGCTCAATGGTTGTGATGGCATTGTTGTCAACAGTATATAGCTTTGCCATTGTAGCATACCTTGGCAAAGTGACCTCTTCCTCTCCACAGTTCAAAAGTCGTACCGGCACTCGTCCCCGGTGTACCTCGACTATCCCTCGTGCTGTGAGTATAGTGGGCCTGCTGTCGGTGTACACTGGTTCTATTAAGGCTTGATAATCTCGTCCCTTAGTACCAATGGCTGCTCTACACCATACCAGCATTTCTGTTTTTGGTGGAATTACAATAGATGTTGGATCACTTACCCTCACACTGCCGATTTCTCCACCTGCAACTTCTACCTGTTGCCTTAACATCAATACTTTTATTTCCCTTTGGAGAACTCTCTGCTGGCAGGATTGGGCACTTTCAGCAATTTGCTGTAAGACAGAAATAACTTCGGAAAAGCAGTTCTCTAAACACATTCATTCCTATCAATACAGTTGGTTCACAGTTCCGCCGGTCAACATCAACAACAATTATACCCTGTTTCTTCAATTCTACTTTACCAATCTTTATGGTCATCTCCCTGAATCCTAGTTTCGGTACCAACTTACCATTACTGGCCCATATATCTAGTTCAACATCAGAGGGCCCTTTATCAATATCTGCATCAGCCCAGTACCTCTTATAAAGGATATACGGTATAGATGAAATCTGGGAACCTGTGTCCAGCAAAGCGTTGGGGGGAATTCCGTCCAGCACGAAAGGGATAATGGGTCGTCCTCCGATGTACCTGTCGTGCCAGGGTGTTGGGCCTTGAAAGTTCATTCCTGCGAAGCGGCCCGCATTCACAGGGGATTCCCGTTTAAATCACAATCTCGTGCAAAGTGGCCTGGCTGCTGGCAACGGCGGCAAATGGGCTGTCCATCCGGTTGGTAGCGGTCGCGGGGTCGTCCTCTCCATGTCGGGTATCTCCGGGGTCTCATCCATGGAACATCCTCTCTATGGTTTGCGAACTCTATCTTGGGTCCTCTCATCTCCTGCATGGTTTTAGCCATTGAAGCAAAAACATCAGTTAAAGAGTCAAGCTTTTGTTGAAGAGCCTCATTAGTACTGGGCCCCAGGGGCTTAGCAATGGCCCCGGACATAGCTGATGTCACTGGCACTCCCTGTTGTTGAGGTGCCTCTGCCATGGGTTGCGCAGGATCCTGATCCCGAGGTGCCTCTGCCAGCTGGAGACGTATAGCGCTCTCCTTTAATTGAGCAAATGTCAATTCAGGGTTCTTAAAAACAAGCATGCTCACATGCCCCCGGTGAGAAGGGGTGTAGAGTCCCTCCATAAATTGATCTCTTAGCAGTTTATCCGCTCCGGTGTTAAAAATGGGTTCAGCCAGTGTAAGTGATTTAAGGGCTTCCTGCAGGTTTAAGGCAAAGTCTCTCACGCCCTCATTAACTTTTTGTTTGCAATTAAAGAATCGTATTTTAGCTTTGCTGCTGGCAGTGGTTTCAAATGTAGCTTTTAATCCAGCAAATATGCGTTCAACAGTGCCTTTTAGATCAGCTGCCCATGCTGTGACTTCTCGCTTAGCATGGCCACTTAACTGCATCATCAGGAGACTAACACGCTGAACTTCACCCACGGGGAACATGTTAAAATGGGCCAGCATCTTTTCTCTGAAATCGTAAAGGGTATTAGGCTCATCTTCATACATTGGAAGCCACGGGCCACCTGGGGTATATGGCATCAGCACCGGCATGATGGGCGCCACTCCTTGCACCGCTGCGCTACCAGACGCTCTATCGACACTCTGTCTTTCAGCTGCATTAGCGCCGCCGGGTGCTGCGGCGTCTCCGTGCTGCGACATGCTGTGCCCCCTTAGTTAATCCGGACCCTTCCGGTCCTCCGCTTCCGTTGGGATAGTGTAGATTCGTTCTGCTGTGCAGCAGGATTGGTTTTCCCCTTGCTCTGACGTCAGAGCGCTCAGCTTGGTGCCGCCCACAATGACACGCCCCCTGCTGCTCCCGCCCGCCGCGCGCTCTGTAATGGCGGATTCTGAAGTTTTTCAGTTAGACTGGGGCTCAGGTAATGGCGTAGCTCAATTAACAGTCTCGCGCCTAACGGTTATGAGTAGTGTTGAGCGATACCTTCCGATATCGGAAAGTATCGGTATCGGTTGGGATCGGCCGATATTCAAAAAATATCGGATATCGCCGATACCGATACCCGATCCCAATGCAATTCAATGGGACCAAAATATCGGAATTAAAATAAACCCTTTCTTTCCTTGTAGGTTCATTCTACATCAAGGAAAACAACTAAGAATAATGTAGGATGTATTGTGGGAGGTGGCGGAGACATTAAAGGCAATGAGGTTTAGCTCAATCAAATAGAATAGCATGTTTTTGTTTTTTTTTAAGACGTTCGGAGTGAAAAAGATATTGAGTATGTAAATTTTTTTTTATTTTGTCAGATATTGATGTTTCACTATTCCACGCCCTTCCCCTTCTTTTTTTTCTTTTTTTTTTTTACTTTTCCCACACTTTCATCTTCATCATCATCAGCATCTTTGACATCAACTTCTTCTTCACCTTATTCATCTTCTTCTTCATCTTCTACCTATTTTTTTTTAATTACATTCATCATATTCATTTTATTCAACTATTATTATTCTTCCTATTCTACATATTCTTTTTATTCCACTGTTATTATTCTTCCTATTCTACTTCTTCATCATATTCTCATTTGTGACAGGCATTCCCGTAGTTGTTATCTATAAAAGTTGGAAGATTACACCTTCCGTTCTGCCAGTCACAAAAGTTACATTTGTCCGCGTTCAGTTTGGCCTGCAGCATCAGGCTTTATCCAGGGGCACCACGAGGAGGAACGGACTCACCCCCATACACTGCTTAGTCTTCTTCTGCATATAATTTAGATAATATCTTTTGCTCTGATATTAAGTCTTATGCTTAATGTTCTTCTGCTCTTTGTTCTGCAGCTTCTTGTTCTTCTGCTTCTCGGTCTTCCATGTCGTCGTCTCCAGGGTCGTCGTCTCCAGTGTCGTCATCTCCGCCGTCGTCGTCTCAGCCGTCGTCGTCTCCGCCGTCGTCATCGGGGTGGTCTTCCGGGTCGTCGTCGTCGTCATCGGGGTGGTCTTCCGGGTCGTCGACTTTAGGGTCTTAAACTTGGAAATGTAGCAGAAGGTACAAGAAGGCTGAGAAAATGCCAAGAACCAGCTGATGGAACTGGAACTCGGATGGCTACCCGAAGGTTCAAGAGCCTATGGAACTACCGAGGACCAGCTGACGTTACTGGAACCCGGTTACTAAGCAGGAGGTACCCGTGCTAAAAAGCACTACCAAGGACCGCCTGGCGTTGGCGGAACTCGGATACCCAGAAGGAGGCACCTAAGCCAAAGGCTCTGCCCGGAACCAGCTGACGTTACTGGAACCAGGATGGGGAGCAGAAGGTACAAGAGCAAAAGACACTGCCGAGAACCAGCTGACGGTACTGGAACCCGGATGGGTAGCCGAAGGTCCAAGAGCCAATGGAACTACCGAGGACCAGCTGACGTTACTGGAACCCGGTTACTAAGCAGGAGGTACCCGTGCCTGAAAGCACTACCAAGGACCACCTGACGTTGGTGGAACTTGGATACCCAGAAGGAGGCACCTAAGCCAAAGGCTCTGCCCGGAACCAGCTGACGGTACTGGAACCAGGATGGGGAGCAGAAGGTACAAGAGCAAAAGACACTGCCGAGAACCAGCTGACGGTGCTGGAACCAGGTGGTGGACCCGAAGGCCCACAGGAGAGGAGAGAACAGCTAGGCCGCGAGGCAGCCGCAGTTACCGAACCCCAACAGTCCTACAGGGGGAGCTGGGCCTACTGGCACTACAGAACCAGCCTTGACTACCAGTTCACGCAGCCCACATATGAAGCTCCTAAACTGGAGGCACCCTGGAGTTGGCTAACCCGACTGCAACACGACGGGGCAAACATAGGCATCTCAGCGAGTTTGACACACCCCGGAAACAGCTGACGGTGCTGAAACCAGGTTTGGCACGAGGGAGTACCCGTGACAAAAACACTGCCGAGAACCAGCTGGCGGTGCTGGAACCCAGATGCGTTGCCCCAGTGTGCAAGAGCCAATGGCACGACCGAGGACCAGCTGACGGTGCTGGAACACGGTTACTAAGCTGTAGGTGCCCGCGCTTAAAAGCACTACCAAGGACCGCCTGACGTTGGCGGAACTCGGATACCCAGGAGGAGGCACCTAAGCCAAAGGCTCGGCCCGGAACCAGCTGACGGTGCTGGAACCAGGTGGTGGACCCCAAGGCCCACAGGAGAGGAGAGAACAGCTAGGCCGCGAGGCAGCCGCAGTTACCGAACCCCAACAGTCCTACAGGGGGAGCTGGGCCTACTGGCACTACAGAACCAGCCTTGACTACCAGTTCACGCAGCCCACATAGGAAGCTCCTAAACTGGAGGCACCCTGGAGTTGGCTAACCCGACTGCAACACGACGGGCAAACATAGGCGTCTCAGCGAGTTTGACACACCCCGGAAACAGCTGACGGTGCTGAAACCAGGTTTGGCACGAGGGAGTACCTGTGACAAAAACACTGCCGAGAACCAGCTGGCGGTGCTGGAACCCAGATGCGTTGCCCCAGTGTGCAAGAGCCAATGGCACGACCGAGGACCAGCTGACGGTGCTGGAACACGGTTACTAAGCTGTAGGTGCCCGCGCTTAAAAGCACTACCAAGGACCGCCTGACGTTGGCGGAACTCGGATACCCAGGAGGAGGCACCTAAGCCAAAGGCTCGGCCTGGAACCAGCTGACGGTGCTGGAACCAGGTGGTGGACCCCAAGGCCCACAGAAGAGGAGAGAACAGCTAGGCCGCGAGGCAGCCGCAGTTACCGAACCCCAACAGTCCTACAGGGGGAGCTGGGCCTACTGGCACTACAGAACCAGCCTTGACTACCAGTTCACGCAGCCCACATAGGAAGCTCCTAAACTGGAGGCACCCTGGAGTTGGCTAACCCGACCGCACCACGACGGGGCAAGCATAGGCGTCTCAGTGAGCTTGACACAACCCGGAAACAGCTGACGGTGCTGAAACCAGGCTTGGCACGAGGGAGTACCTGTGACAAAAACACTGCCGAGAACCAGCTGGCGGTGCTGGAACCCAGATGCGTTGCCCCAGTGTGCAAGAGCCAATGGCACGACCGAGGACCAGCTGGCGGTGCTGGAACCCGGTTACTAAGCTGTAGGTGCCCGCGCTTAAAAGCACTACCAAGGACCGCCTGACGTTGGCGGAACTCGGATACCCAGGAGGAGGCACCTAAGCCAAAGGCTCGGCCTGGAACCAGCTGACGGTGCTGGAACCAGGTGGTGGACCCCAAGGCCCACAGGAGAGGAGAGAACAGCTAGGCCGCGAGGCAGCCGCAGTTACCGAACCCCAACAGTCCTACAGGGGGAGCTGGGCCTACTGGCACTACAGAACCAGCCTTGACTACCAGTTCACGCAGCCCACATAGGAAGCTCCTAAACTGGAGGCACCCTGGAGTTGGCTAACCCGACCGCACCACGACGGGGCAAGCATAGGCGTCTCAGTGAGCTTGACACAACCCGGAAACAGCTGACGGTGCTGAAACCAGGCTTGGCACGAGGGAGTACCTGTGACAAGAACACTGCCGAGAACCAGCTGGCGGTGCTGGAACCCAGATGCGTTGCCCCAGTGTGCAAGAGCCAATGGCATGACCAAGGACCAGCTGGCGGTGCTGGAACCCGGTTACTAAGCTGTAGGTGCCCGCGCTTAAAAGCACTACCAAGGACCGCCTGACGTTGGCAGAACTCGGATACCCAGGAGGAGGCACCTAAGCCAAAGGCTCGGCCTGGAACCAGCTGACGGTGCTGGAACCAGGTGGTGGACCCCAAGGCCCACAGGAGAGGAGAGAACAGCTAGGCCGCGAGGCAGCCGCAGTTACCGAACCCCAACAGTCCTACAGGGGGAGCTGGGCCTACTGGCACTACAGAACCAGCCTTGACTACCAGTTCACGCAGCCCACATAGGAAGCTCCTAAACTGGAGGCACCCTGGAGTTGGCTAACCCGACCGCACCACGACGGGGCAAGCATAGGCGTCTCAGTGAGCTTGACACAACCCGGAAACAGCTGACGGTGCTGAAACCAGGCTTGGCACGAGGGAGTACCTGTGACAAGAACACTGCCGAGAACCAGCTGGCGGTGCTGGAACCCAGATGCGTTGCCTATTAAAGATTGTCTTCCTAGAGCCCCAACTAGCGGTGTTGGAGCTAAGGGTAAGCAGGGGGAGCAGAGTGTAGGCCGAAGCCTGCACTGGAGGCAGCTTTGTGTCTGCGTTGCGTTTGCAGGACACTTTGCCGGCTACACAGTGGGGGAACAGCTGGCGTTGCTGAACCCCACTAACACAATGGCGTGTGTTTTTCTCTGTGCAGCTAGCACTTGCGGTCAAAAACTAGCGATGTTAGAGCCCGTGTTGAAGCAGGAGGAGGAGGAGAGGAGCAGAGTGTAGGCCGAAGCCTATTTGAACCAATTTCAAAGGAAACCTTTAACCCCCCCTCAGGTGTTACAAAGTACAAGAGACAAACCTTGTGCAGTATTAATGCTGCACAAGTGAAAGGTTGCTCTATTAATTTGTCTACTTGCACACGCTGAATGAAAGACGTACACAATTTAGCCCATTCTACAGTCAAACTGTAGTGGATGCGTGACTTGGCTTTTTAAGGAGACGCAGCACAGGTGTCCCAAATAACGCCTTGGTGCTTGGCGCAGCTTCCTGAGCGTTGTTATTTGCTGTACAGGAGTCTGCGCTCTTGTGTTATCCCTTGGCAATGCCCTGTTAGAGCTGCCCGTCTTATGACCTCATTTCATGTTGGCCGGTGCGGTTAACGATGGCCATAAATCCCAGACCCACAGTGCCTTTTCATAAAGTCACACTGCGGTGCTGTGATTCGTGGCCTTGAGCAGTAAATATTTTGGCCGCTCACACACGTCCTTACACCTGCTTCAGACTGGGCGGCCTCTGCTGATCCCTTCTCGCATGCCGCGGCCATGAGGCTGCACAGTCTGAAGAAGGCGGAAGGAGATGAGTTAAGACAGGTGAAGATATGCACTGCTCGTGCCCATCAATCACACCCTCGCAGTCAAAATAAGACAACGAGGAGCATTGTTTCAGGCAGGGCGGACGCACAGGCGCAACAAGCCAACCAATGATGTCAGAAGACGGGAAGCGCTACCAAGGGGGGTGCTGCGTATCATTAGAAAGGAAAGTCACACCTCAGGGACAGTGGAATGGTCTCAATGAGACACATTTTGTACGTTTTGAGTTCCACGTGGGCAAGGACAAAAAGTCAGCCACCTTGTACAAATGCAGCAGTACTGCTGTACAAGGTGGCTGTTATACATAGAAACACCTGGGGGGGTGGGGGGCAGGCTCCCTTCAATTTCAGTTCATGTGCCTGCGTGGCGTTTGCAGGACACGTTGCCAGCTACACAGCAGGGGAACAGCTGGCGGTGCTGAACCCCACTAACACATTGGCTGGTGTTTTTCTCTGTGCAGCTAGCATGTCCGGGCAGAAACTGGCGTTGTTTGAGCCCAGGGTCAGCAGGAGGAGGAGAGGAGCAAAGTGTAGGCCGAAGCCTGCACTGGTGGCAGCTTTTGGTCAGTTGTGCCAGCGTGGCTTGTGCTGGACACGATGCCGACTACACAGCAGGGGAACAGCTGGCGGTGCTGAACCCCACTAACACATTGGCTGGTGTTTTTCTCTGTGCAGCTAGCATGTCCGGGCAGAAACTGGCGTTGTTTGAGCCCAGGGTCAGCAAGAGGAGGAGAGGAGCAAAGTGTAGGCCGAAGCCTGCACTGGTGGCAGCTTTTGTTCTGTTGTGCCAGCGTGGCTTGTGCTGGACACGTTGCCGACTACACAGCAGGGGAACAGCTGGCGGTGCTGAACCCCACTAACACATTGGCTGGTGTTTTTCTCTGTGCAGCTAGCATGTCCGGGCAGAAACTGGCGTTGTTTGAGCCCAGGGTCAGCAAGAGGAGGAGAGGAGCAAAGTGTAGGCCGAAGCCTGCACTGGTGGCAGCTTTTGTTCTGTTGTGCCAGCGTGGCTTGTGCTGGACACGTTGCCGACTACACAGCAGGGGAACAGCTGGCGTTGCTGAACCCCACTAACACATTGACTGGTGTTTTTCTCTGTGCAGCTAGCAGTTCCGGGCAAAAACTAGCGGTGTTTGAGCCCAGGGTCAGCAGGAGGAGTAGAGGAGCAGAGTGTAGGCCGAAGCCTAGTTGAACCAATTTCAAAGGTTACCTTTAACCCCCCCTCAGGTGTTGCAAGGTACAAGAGCCACACCTTGAACAGCATTAATGATGCACAAGTCAAAGGTTGCTCTATTTAATTTTGCTCCTTGCACACGCTGAATTAAACACGTACACTATTTAGCCCATTATACTGTAAAACAGTAGTGGAGGCGTGACTACTAGTCTTTTTAAGGAGACGCAGCACAGGTGTACAAATTTACACCTAGGTGCTGTGCGCAGATTCCTTACCGTTGTTATTTGCAGTACAGGAAACTGCGCTCTTGTGTTATCCCTTGGCAATACCCTGTTAGTGCAGGCCGTCTCATGACCTCATTTCATGTTGGCCGGTGCGGTTAACGATGGCCATAAATCCCAGACCCACAGTGGCTTTTCCTAAAGTCACACTGCAGTGCTGGGATTTGTGGCCTTGTGCAGTAAATATGTTCGCCGCGCACACATGTCCTTACACCTGCTTCAGACTGGGCGGCCTCAGCTGATCCCTTATCGCATGCCGCGGCCATGAGGCCGCACAGTCAGAAGAAGGCGGAGGAGGGGAGTGAAGACAGGGGAACATATGCACTGCTCGTGCCCATCAATCACACCCTCGCAGTCAAAATATATGAGACAACGGGGGGCGTTGTGTCGGGCAGGGGGGACGCACAGGCACAGCCAGCCAACCAATGATGTCAGGAGACGGGCAGCGCTAACAATGGGGGTGCTGCGTGTCATTAAAAAGGAAAGTCACACCTCAGGGACATTGTAATGGTCTGTAATGAGACACATTTTGTACTTGTTGAGTTCCACGTGTGCAAGGAGAAAAAGTCAGCCACCTTGTACAAATGCAGCAGTACTGCTGTAAAAGGTGGCTGTTTTACATAGAAACACCTGGGGGGGTGGGGGGCAGGCTCCCTTCAATTTCAGTTCATGTGCCTGCGTGGCGTTTGCAGGACACGTTGCCAGCTACACAGCAGGGGAACAGCTGGCGGTGCTGAACCCCACTAACACATTGGCTGGTGTTTTTCTCTGTGCAGCTAGCATGTCCGGGCAGAAACTGGCGTTGTTTGAGCCCAGGGTCAGCAGGAGGAGGAGAGGAGCAAAGTGTAGGCCGAAGCCTGCACTGGTGGCAGCTTTTGGTCAGTTGTGCCAGCGTGGCTTGTGCTGGACACGATGCCGACTACACAGCAGGGGAACAGCTGGCGGTGCTGAACCCCACTAACACATTGGCTGGTGTTTCTCTCTGTGCAGCTAGCATGTCCGGGCAGAAACTGGCGGTGTTTGAGCCCGGGGTCAGCAGGAGGAGGAGAGGAGCAGAGTGTAGGCCGAAGCCTGCACTGGTGGCAGCTTTTGGTCGGTTGTGCCAGCGTGGCTTGTGCTGGACACGATGCCAACTACACAGCAGGGGAATAGCTGGCGGTGCTGAACCCCACGAACACATTGACTGGTGTTTTTCTCTGTGCAGCTAGCAGTTCCGGGCAAAAACTAGCGGTGTTTGAGCCCAGGGTCAGCAGGAGGAGTAGAGGAGCAGAGTGTAGGCCGAAGCCTAGTTGAACCAATTTCAAAGGTTACCTTTAACCCCCCCTCAGGTGTTGCAAGGTACAAGAGCCACACCTTGAACAGCATTAATGATGCACAAGTCAAAGGTTGCTCTATTTAATTTTGCTCCTTGCACACGCTGAATAAAACACGTACACTGTTTAGCCCATTATACTGTCAAACAGTAGTGGAGGCGTGACTACTAGTCTTTTTAAGGAGATGCAGCACAGGTGTCAAAATTTACACCTAGCTGCTGTGCGCAGATTCCTGAGCGTTGTTATTTGCTGTACAGGAGTTTGCGCTATTGGGATCCCTTGGCCATGCGCTGTGAGCGCTTCCTGTCTTCTGACCTCATTTAATGTCGGCCGTTACGGTTAGCGATGGACATGAATCCCAGACCCACAGTGTGTTTTCAAAAAATCACACTGCGTGGCTGGGATTCGTGGCCTTGTTCAGTAAATATGTTTGACGCTCACACATGTCCTTACACCTGCTTCAGACTGGGCGGCCTCATCTGATCCCTTATCGCCTGCCGCGGCCATGAGGACACCCAGTCTGAAGAAGGCGGAAGGAGATGAGTGAACACAGGCAAACATATGCACTGCACATGCCCATCAATCACACCCTCGCTGTTCAAAAAAATAAGACACCGAGGGGCGTTGTTTCGAGCAGGGCAGACGCACAGGCGCAGCCAGCTAACCAATGATGTCAAAAGACGGGCAGCGCTAACAAGGGTGGTGCTGCGTATCATTAGAAAGGAAAGTCACACCTCAGGGACAGTGGAATGGTCTCAATGAGACACATTTTGTACGTGTTGAGTTCCACGTGGGCAAGGAGAAAAAGTCAGCCACCTTGTACAAATGCAGCAGTACTGCTGTACAAGGTGGCTGTTTTACATAGAAACACCTGGGGGTGGGGGGCAGGCTCCCTTCAATTTCAGTTCATGTGCCTGCGTGGCGTTTGCAGGTCACGTTGCAAGCTACACAGCAGGGGAACAGCTGGCGGTGCTGAACCCCACTGACACATTGACTGGTGTTTTTCTCTGTGCAGCTCGCATGTCCGGGCAGAAACTGGCGGTGTTAGAGCCCAGGGTCAGCAGGAGGAGGAGAGGAGCAATGTGTAGGCCGAAGCCTGCACTGGTGGCAGCTTTTGGTCAGTTGTGCCAGCGTGGCTTGTGCTGGACACGATGCCGGCTACACAGCGGGGGAACAGCTGGCGGTGCTGAACCCCACTAACACATTGGCTGGTGTTTTTCTCTGTGCAGCTAGCACTTCTGGGCAGAAACTGGCGGTGTTTGAGCCCAGGGTCAGCAGGAGGAGGAGAGGAGCAGAGTGTAGGCCGAAGCCTGCACTGGTGGCAGCTTTTGGTCAGTTGTGCCAGCGTGGCTTGTGCTGGACACGATGCCGACTACACAGCAGGGGAACAGCTGGCGGTGCTGAACCTCACTAACACATTGACTGGTGTTTTTCTCTGTGCAGCTAGCAGTTCCGGGCAAAAACTAGCGGTGTTTGAGCCCAGGGTCAGCAGGAGAGGAGCAGAGTGTAGGCCGAAGCCTAGTTGAACCAATTTCAAAGGTTACCTTTAACCCCCCTCAGGTGTTGCAAGGTACAAGAGCCACACCTTGTGCAGCATTAATGCTGCACAAGTAAAAGGTTGCTCTATTTGTTTTGCTCCTTGCACACACTGACTAAAACACGTACACTATTTAGCCCATTATACTGTCAAACAGTTGTGGAGGCGTGACTTGTCTTTTTAAGGAGACGCAGCACAGGTGTCAAAATTTGCACCTAGGTACTGGGCGCAGATTCCTGAGCGTTGTTATTTGCTGTACAGGAGTCTGCGCTATTGTGATCCCTTGGCCATGCGCTGTGAGCGCTTCCTGTCTTCTGACCTCATTTCATGTCGGCCGTTGCGGTTAGCGATGGACATGAATCCCAGACCCACAGTGTGTTTTCAAAAAATCACACTGCGTGGCTGGGATTCGTGGCCTTGTGCAGTAAATAGGTTTGCCGCTTACACATGTCCTTACACCTGCTCCAGACTGGGCGGCCTCAACTGATCCCTTATCGCCTACCACGGCCAGGAGGCCGCACAGTCTGAAGAAGGCGGAAGGAGATGAGTTAAGACAGGCGAACATATGCACTGCTCGTGCCCATAAACCACACCCTCGCTGACAAAATAAATATGACAACGAGGGGCGTTGTTTCTAGCAGGGCGGATGCACAGGCGCAGCCAGGTAACCATGATGACAAAAGACGGGAAACGCTACCAAGGGGGGTGCTGCGTATCATTAGAAAGGAAAGTCACACCTCAGGGACAGTGGAATGGTCTCAATGAGACACATTTTGTACGTGTTGAGTTCCACGTGGGCAAGGAGAAAAAGTCAGCCACCTTGTACAAATGCAGCAGTACTGCTATACTAGGTGGCTGTTATACATAGAAACACCTGGGGGGGTGGGGCCAGGTTCCCTTTAATTTCAGTTCATGTGCCTGCGTGGTGTTTGCAGGTCACGTTGCCGGCTACACAGCAGGGGAACAGCTGGCGTTGCTGAACCCCACTAACACATTGGCTGGTGTTTTTCTCTGTGCAGCTAGCACTTCCGGGCAAAAACTAGCGGTGTTTGAGCCCAGGGTCAGCAGGAGGAGGAGAGTAGCAGAGTGTAGGCCGAAGCCTGCACTGGTGGCAGCTTTTGTTCTGTTGTGCCAGCGTGGCTTGTGCTGGACACGTTGCCGACTACACAGCAGGGGAACAGCTGGCGGTGCTGAACCCCACTGACACATCACCTAGTGTTTTTTCTGTGTAGACAACACTTCCAGGTGGCAACTGACAGTGTTGAAACCCAGGGAATCAAAGAGGAGCAGAGTGTAGGCCGAAGCCTGCAGTGGAGCAAATTGAAAGGGAACCTTTAACCCCCCCCCCCAGGCATTTGTTGCTGAAAGAGCCATCTTGTACAGCAGTAATACTGCACATGGAAAATGGTGGCTCCGAAAATTATGCTCCTTGCAAACGCTGAAGTACACACTCATATAATGTGTCCCCTCACACCGTCAAACCATCCCGGAAGTGGGACTTTCCTTTGTAATGTGACACAGCACAGCCGTCATTCCAACCCCCTTGGTGCCGGGCGCCACCTCCTCAACGTTGTTTGGTTCTGTCACGGAGCCCGCGCTGTAATGTTATCCCTTGCCCATGCACAGTTAGCGGTGCCCGTCTTCTGACATCATGTAGGTGTCAGGCTGGCAGTGCCTGTGCGTCCAAGCTGCCCGAGATCCAACCTTGCAGTGTCATCTAATGTAGTCCCACTGCGGGCCAGGGATCCATGGGCATGCGCAGTGCATATCATCGCCTCTCACTCACCTCCTTCCTGTTTCTTCAGACTGTGCGGCGTCACGGCCGTGGCATGCTATTAGGGATCAGCTGACGCCGCCTAGTCTGAAGAAGCGTGAAGAAGGGGAGTGAGAGGCTAGTATATGCACTGCGCATGGCCATGGATACCAGGCCCACTGTGGGATCACATTAGACGACACTGCGAGGTGTGATTTCGGGCAGCGTGGACGCACAGGCGCAGCCAGGACGACAACAAATGATGTCAGAGGACGGGCAGCACAAACTGTGCATGGCCAAGGGATAACATAACAGCGCAGGGTCCATGACGGAATCAAACAGCGCTAAGGAGGCAGCGCACGGTGCCAAGGGGGTAGCAATGACGGCTGTGCTGCGTCACATTACAAAGGAAAGTCCCACCTCCGGGACGGTTGGACGGTGTGAGGGGACACATTACATGAGTGTGTAGTTCAGCGTTTGCAAGGAGCATAATTTCAAGAGCGACCTTTCCCTTGTGCAGTATTAGTGCTGCACATGGTGGCTCTTTCAGTAACAAACGCCTGGGGGGGGGGGGGACAGGTCCCCTTACATTTTAGTTGTGCCAGCGTGGTGGTCGCATGACACGTTGCCGGATACACAGCTGGGGATCAGCTGACGTTACTGAACCCCAATAACAGAGGAGCGACTGTTGACTGTGCACACAGCACTTCCAGGCACCAACTGGCGGTGTTAGAGCCCAGGGACAGCAGGAGGAGCAGATTGGAGGTATTGCCGCACACACAGCTGGGGATCAGCTGACGTTACTGAACCCCAATAACAGAGGAGCGACTGTTGACTGTGCACACAGCACTTCCAGGCACCAACTGGCGGTGTTAGAGCCCAGGGACAGCAGGAGGAGCAGATTGGAGGTATTGCCGCACACACAGCTGGGGATCAGCTGACGTTACTGAACCCCAATAACAGAGGAGCGACTGTTGACTGTGTACACAGCACTTCCAGGCACCAACTGGCGGTGTTAGAGCCCAGGGACAGCAGGAGGAGCAGAGGAACAGAGTGTAGGCCGAAGCCTGATTGGAGCAAGTTGAAAGGAAACCTTTAACCCCCCCCCCCAAGACGTTTGTAGCTGAAAGAGCCATCTTGTGCAGCACTAAGGATGCAAAAGGAAAAGGTTGCTCTTTTAATTATGCTCCTTGCAAACACCGAAGTAAACACTAAAAATGTGTCCCTTTATACCGTTAAACCGTTCCGGAGGTGCGAATTTCCTTCGTAATGGGACACAGCACAGCTGTCATTCCTATCCCCTTGATGCCGTGCGCTGCCTCCTCAGCGTTGTTTTAAGCTGTCACGGAGCCTGCGCTGTTCTGTTAGCCCTTGGCCATGCCCAATTAGCGCTGCCTGTCTTCTGACATAATTTGGTGTCAGGCTGTCAGTGCCTGTGCGTCCACGCTGCTCCAGATCCCACCTCGCAGTCTCGTCTAACGTAATCCCACTGCGGGCCTTGGAACCATGGGCATGCACAGTGCATAACCTCGACTCTCACTCCCCTCCTTCCCTCTTCTTCAGACTGTGCGGTGTCACGGCCGTGGCATGCTAGGGATCAGCTGACGGCGCACAGTCTAAAGAAGGCGGAGGGAAATGAGCGAGAGCCCGAGGGGAAGATATGCACTGCGCATGCCCATGGATCCCAGGCCCGCAGTGTGACTCAATCAGAAGACACTGCGAGGCGGGATCTCGGGCAGCGCGGCCGCACAGGCGCAGCCAGCCTGACACCAAATTATGTCAGAAGACAGGCAGCGCAAATAGGGCATGCCCAAGGGATAACAGAACAGCGCAGGCTCCGTGACAGCTTAAAACAACGCTGAGGAGGCAGCGCATGGCACCAAGGGGGTAGGAATGACGGCTGTGCTGCGTCACATTACGAAGGAAAGTCCCAGCTCCGGGACGGTATAACGGTATCAGTGAACACATTTTATAAGTGTTAAGTTCTGCGTGTGCAAAGAGCTAAAAAAAAAGAGCTACCTTTTCCTTGTGCAGCATTACTGCTGCACAAGATGGCTCTTTCAGTAACAAACGACGGGGGGGGGGGCTCAGGTTCCCTTACATTTAGGTTGTTGTGCCAGCGTGGCGGTCGCAGGACACATTGCCGGCTACACAGCTGGGGATCAGCTGACGTTACTGAAACCCAATAACACTGGGTCGTATGTTTTTACTGTGCAGCCTGCACTTCTGAGCCGCAACTGGCGGTGTTGGAGCCCAGGAATAGCAGTTCAGGTGGTAGAAAGATGAACACAGCAGGAGACCTGGATGACACCCAATTACTTAATCAGGCAGAGGAGTGGCAAATTCCTGCGAGATCCAGGCCTGGTTCATTTTCAGGAAAGTAAGCCGGTCAACGTTATCGGAGGATAGTCGCATGCGACGGTCTGTTAGTACACCACCTGCGGCACTAAAGACACGTTCCGATAAGACACTAGCCGCAGGGCAAGCCAGCACCTCCAATGCATACTGGCTTAGCTCTGGCCATGTATCCAGCTTAGAGACCCAAAACTTGAACGGGGAAGAGCCGTCTGGGAGTACAGTAAGAGGGCAAGCCATGTAGTCTGTCACCATCTGACGGAACCGTTGCCTCCTGCTGACTGGAGCCGCCGGTGATGGTGTAGACATTTGGGGCGGGCACACAAAAGTGTGCCAGAGTTGTGCCATACTGGGCTTGTCTTGGGCAGAGGCACTGCTTCTGCTCCCTCTTTGGGCAGAGCCTCCCCCACTGCCTCGACGCACTGAGCTGCTTTGTAAAGCACTAGCAGCACTCCTCTCAGTTGGACAGGAGAAGATGATGGAATTCACCAGTGTGTCGTGGTACTCCCGCAATTTACGCTCCCGGGTCAACACAGGGATGAGGTTTTGGACGTTGTCCCGGTAGCGAGGATCGAGGAGGGTGAACACCCAATAATCAGGCATGTTGAGAATGTGGTCGATGCGGCGGTCGTTTCTCAGGCACTGCAGCATGAAATCCACCATGTGCTGCAGAGTGCCAACTGGCCCAGAAACGCTGTCCCCTGCTTGAGACATGATCTCTGCCCGCTCTTCATCACCCCACCCTCGCTGTACACACTGACCACTGGACAATTGTGTCGCTCCCTCCTCTGGACGGAGCTCTTCCTCCTCCATTGACTCCTCCTCATCCTCCTCACAAATTGGCCCCTGCGTACCCCTTTGTGAGGAACCACGTGGCGCTGACTCTCCAGAAGCTGATGGAAAAGGTGACTCCTCATCCTCCACCTCTTCCACCACATCATCCCTTAACCCTTGCAAAGTTTGCTGAAGCAGGCAGATAAGGGGGACAGTCATGCTGACTAGTGCATCATCTGCACTTGCCATCCGCGTGGAATAATCAAAAGGACGCAAAACCTGGCAGACGTCCTTCATAGTGGCCCACTCTGTGGTTGTGAAGTCTGATCGGCGCTGACTGCGACTTCTTTGCGCCTGATGCAGCTGGTACTCCATAACTGCTTGCTGCTGCTCACACAACCGCTCCAACATATGTAACGTGGAATTCCACCGGGTAGGTAGGTCACATATGATGCGGTGTTCCGGAAGGCGGAATCGGCGCTGCAGAGCAGCAATGCGGGATCTGGCCAAGCTGGAACGCCGCAAGTGAGCACACTCTAGGCGGACCTTGTGCAGCAGGGCATCAAGATCCGGATAGTCCCTCAGAAAACTCTGCACAACCAAATTGAGCACATGTGCCAGACATGGGATGTGAGTGAGGTTGCCAAGAGCCAAAGCTGCCACCAGATTTCGGCCATTGTCACACACTACCATGCCTGGCTGGAGATTCGCTGGCAGTAACCACACATCGCTCTCCTGCTTGATGGCATTCCAGAGCTCCTGCGCTGTGTGGCTTCGATGCCCCAATGAAACTAGTTTCAAGACGGCCTGCTGACGTTTGGCCACGGCTGTGCTCATGTCGGTCATAGGTAAACGTTCACGGGTCCATGTGGAGGTGGACTGTGACGGATCCTGCAGAGAGGAATCAGAGGAACTGGTGTAAGAGGAGGAGTCGATGCGTACAGACTGGATTCCTGCAATCCTTGGAGTGGGCAGGACACGTCCTGTGCCACTCGCACGATCTGTACCTGGCTCAACAACATTAACCCAATGGGCAGTGAGGGAAACATATCGCCCCTGTCCATGCTGACTGGTCCACGCATCGGTGGTGAGGTGGACCTTGCTACTGACGGCGTTCAGTAGCGCATGTTTTATGTTTGCCTCAACATGCCTGTGCAGGGCAGGGACAGCCTGCCTGCTGAAGTAAAAGCGGCTGGGCACCTTGTACTGTGGGACTGCCAATGCCATCAAGTCACGGAAGCTGTCAGTCTCCACCAGCCTGAACGAGAGCATTTCCAGGGACAACAGTTTGGCAATGCCTGCATTCAGAGCCTGTGCTCGGGGGTGGTTGGCCGAGAATGCCCGCCTTTTCTCCCATGCCTGGACTACCGATGGCTGTAGAGTAGACTGGGAGTGTGAGGATGACTGGGAAGGTGGTGCTGTGGGTGGAATTACACTAGGTCTCTGGACAACAGTGGAGGAAGAGGCAACACGAGATGAAGAGGTGGTAGCTGCCGCTGTTGGTTGGCCTACGTCTTCACTGTGTTTCTGTAACTCCACCGCGTGCCTGTTCCGCACATGTTTCCACATATTTGTGGCATTGAGGTTGCTGACACTTTTACCTCTTTTTACTTTCTGATGACACAGCTTGCATTTGACAAAACAAATGTCATCTGCAACTGTGTCAAAAAAGGACCAGGCACTGCAAGCCTTGGGAGCGCCCTTTTTGGCTTTGGAAAGAGACAGGCTCCTAACGGGTGCCAAAGTGGAGGCTACAGGCTCCGCAGTCTTCCCCCTCCCTCTCCCTCTTTGGCCCGTAAGGGGAAGCTCTTCCTCAGAGCTGCTCCCACCACCTTCCTGTTCCTCACGCCACGATGGGTCAAGGACCTCATCATCTCCACTACCCTCTGCCACCAACTGCTCCTCCTGGGTAGTCTCGGCAGCACAGTACGCATCAGAAAGCGGCACCTGAGTTTCATCATCAGATGCGTACTGCGCTGTGGTCACCGGAGGCACTGGCCCACCTGCCTCTTCAGAGTCAGAGAGATAAAGCTTTTGGGCATCACTGCACACTGCCTCTTCTTCCATTTCTCCAATGCTGCTTGGCTGGCCCCCTGTTTCCAAGCCAAGAGATTCAGAGAACAGAAGTAGAGACGGCTCCTGTCCTGGGCTCTCTGACTGCCTGGCCAATTTGGCAGGTGGTGAAGAGACAGATGGCTGCTCTCCAGTGCTCTGTGCCTGAGAGGATGTGGCACTAACTGAAGTCGATGCCGAGACGTTAGCTGCCATCCACCCGACAACGGCTTCAATTTGGTCTTCACGTAGCAGCGGTGCACGGCGCTCTCCGACAAAGCTGCGCATGAAGGACTGTTCCCTGCTGAAACTGAGTGACGACGAGTCACCGGCGCCCGCAGCAGGCACAGAATCACCACGTCCTCTCCCTGCTCCTCTCCCTGCTCCGCGCCCACGCCCACGTGCCTTACTCCCTGCCCTCTTCATCTTGGTTGACAGATAAAGATAAGCAGAAAAGTACTAAGGCCTTAGTGTGCTTATTCCTGAAATGCTCCTCCTAACAGGTGTAAGAAACACTAATGTTGTAAATTGTGGACTAAACTTTATTATTTTTCAAATGTGGCCTACACAAGTGTTAAGTTGTGTTTGGTGAACTTAACTTTTTTTTTGGTGCAGATCGGGCTACAGAGCTAGTTTAAATCACACGGAGACCGTGTAGACAGCCGTAAACGGCGCTGCAAGGCCAAAAAAACCTCCTCTAGGTTATCCTATATAGTGTTTTTCCACTATTTAGCTGGATACGAGTGGAAAGACACTAATAGGAATTTTTTTTTTCAAATTTTAAACTGGCTGCACTATTTGAAAAAAAGGAAATTGTTTTTCAAGGTATGAGGCAGTAACGCACCCTGAGCTGAATCCAACCGGCTATGGCTGCACACAGACTACAGGGCGAGCTGCGCTCACACAGAGACCGTGCAGACAGCCGTAAACGGCGCTGCAAGGCCAACAAACCCTCCTCTAGGTTATCCTATATAGTGTTTTTCCACTATTTAGCTGGATACGAGTGGAAAGACACTAATAGGAATTTTTTTTTTCAAATTTTAAACAGGCTGCACTATTTGAAAAAAAGTAAAATTTTTCTCAAGGTATGAGGCAGTAACGAACCCTGAGCTGAATCAAACCGGCTATGGCTGCACACAGACTACAGGGCGAGCTGGGCTCACACGGAGACCGTGCAGACAGCCGTAAACGGCGCTGCAAGGCCAAAAAAACCTCCTCTAGGTTATCCTATATAGTGTTTTTCCACTATTTAGCTGGATACGAGTGGAAAGACACTAATAGGAATTTTTTTTTTCAAATTTTAAACTGGCTGCACTATTTGAAAAAAAGGAAATTGTTTTTCAAGGTATGAGGCAGTAACGCACCCTGAGCTGAATCCAACCGGCTATGGCTGCACACAGACTACAGGGCGAGCTGCGCTCACACAGAGACCGTGCAGACAGCCGTAAACGGCGCTGCAAGGCCAAAAAACCCTCCTCTAGGTTATCCTATATAGTGTTTTTCCACTATTTAGCTGGATACGAGTGGAAAGACACTAATAGGAATTTTTGTTTTTCAAATTTTAAACAGGCTGCACTATTTGAAAAAAAGTAAAATTTTTCTCTAGGTATGAGACAGTAACGAACCCTGAGCTGAATCCAACCGGCTATGGCTGCACACAGACTACAGGGCGAGCTGGGCTCACACGGAGACCGTGCAGACAGCCGTAAACGGCGCTGCAAGGCCAAAAAACCCTCCTCTAGGTTATCCTATATAGTGTTTTTCCACTATTTAGCTGGATACGAGTGGAAAGACACTAATAGGAATTTTTTTTTTTCAAATTTTAAACAGGCTGCACTATTTGAAAAAAAGTAAAATTTTTCTCAAGGTATGAGCCAGTAACGAACCCTGAGCTGAATCCAACCGACTATGGCTGCACACAGACTACAGGGCGAGCTGGGCTCACACGGAGACCGTGCAGACAGCCGTAAACGGCGCTGCAAGGCCCAAAAACCCCCCTCTAGGTTATCCTATGTAGTGTTTTTCCACAATAGAGCTGGAGACTGGTGGAAAAACACTAATAGGAAATTTGAGAAAAAATGTGCAGCAGGCTGCACTAAGAGCAAAAAAGGACAACTGTGTGAGGCAGTGTGAACCCCCCCTGAGCTGAATACAACCGGGTATATGGCTGCACACAGACTACAGAGTGAGCTGCACACACACACACACACACACAGAGACCTTGCAGAACGCTGTTAAAACAGCGCTGCAAGGCAAGAGCAAGGTGAACAGTGAAGAACACACAGCGTTTTGCTAAATTAGCCTTTGGAAAGGAAAATAAAGCAATTAGCTAGCTCGACTGGCCCTCAGTTAGAACACAGCGTCCTGTCCCTAACTGAAATCACAGCAGAGTGAGCGCAAAATGGCGGCAGCGTTTTTTATAGTGCAGAGTGACATCATTTCAGCAGCCAATCCAAGCCTTGCCAGTACTTACATGCCCACCATGCTAAACAGGATGTGCCCACACTTCCAATCATTCCTCATTGGCTGCTGCGTTCAGTTTGAATTCTGGGAACTTCCGATTCCGGTATCCGATACGCGGGAAGTATCGGAATTCGGTATCGGAATTCCGATACCGCAAATATCGGCCGATACCCGATACTTGCGGTATCGGAATGCTCAACACTAGTTATGAGGTGATTACCTCAGGGGATGGCGGCCATCTTTACTCCATTATAACCAATGGGGAAAAGTCACTTTCAATAGTTTTTAATGGGAAATGGAATTTTCTTTAATAAAGACAATTTTCACGATTTTTCATCCAAGTTTTCAAAGTTTTGGGCTCCAATCACGGCACACAATACCCGGTATATGGGCTGGCTCTATCCTGTTCGTGACGCCAATTGTGACGCCCGAGAGACCGGGATACCCAGCACCGGACCAATGGGGTCTGTCTCTTGAGGGGGGTGTCACGGGTGGCTTGACCCGGTGCTGTGGCCTCAGGCAATGCACAGTGTAAGGGGTATCGTGAGGGGACAGGCACTTACTTGATCAGCAGCAGGTTCTCCCAGCGGCGATGATCCCGATCCTGGATAGATGGCTATTGTCCAAATGAAAGAGTGAGGCACTGCAACGTTTAACCAGTTTACTTTAACATAAAAGGATTTACAACCAGTCCTGTCACCGGAGTCTGTATGGGAACTCTGAGTTACTTTGACCCTGCCGGGGTCTTCGCCTCTTATTGTGCGCAATTTCTGTGTGGCCCTGCTGCTGTATGTGAACTGGCTGCCGGCCCAATCTGTCCCCTCCGGGTCCTGGTTCGACGGGCAACCCGAGTCCTTTTATCGGCTTACCCCCTTCGGGAGTACCGCTGAACTCTGTGTCTGTTGCTGCGTCCGGCCCTAGTGAAGCTGATATCACCTCACGTTTTTCCGGTTGCTGTATTATATATAATGAATACAGCCACGGATCCGGTATCCGTCTTTGCGCCTGTTCTGGGTAGTGATTAATGCTACCCGGTTCTCACAATGTCCCTTTTCTCTGTCCCTCTTCTCCTCAGGCCGGTGATTTGGGCCTGGAAACCGTCATAGGGCTGTTAGAAATTCAGCTGTATGACCTCTCACTTTCAGCTCCTTAGCCCAACTGCCAGTTTTTCTCTCAGACCAGAATGGATCAAGGGGAGTCTCTGGAGCTCCCCCTTCTGGCCGGAGGTGGTAGTGCAGTTTTGCTATCTTAGTACCTGTATTTAGTGTCAGTAACTATTTTTGTGGCAAATACCCCTAGGGGTGCCACACACGCTTAATCCCTCTCTCATTTGTAACCACAAGGTTCAGATTTAATGCCAATCTGTTATAAGGTAAAAAATAGTCCTATCAGCCTGACTCTTTACCCACATGGGAGTGACGTCACTATCTCGGTCCGTTAGTGGTGTATAACCGCTTGGGTCAACCTGGCAGTGATCTCCTTTCTGCTTGCCACCGGCTGGAGCTGCGCTAGGTTCATTGGATAACTGCACAGCATTCACTTTGAAGTTGTACACGTGGATACCTGCCTCTTATATCCACATCCTGCCGCCCTACAGGTTTCCCTATCTGGGATCAACACGCCACCACACCTTCGCATATCTTTCTGGCAGATTGTAAAGAGACCACGAACATAACCTGCTTCCAGTGTGAAGCTTCAGCAGCAGGCACAAGATCTTGTGCTCTCGCCAACGCTCGGATCTTGACAACTGCCCCTGCAGCGGCCTACGTACTTTGGACTCCTCTACCTCCACCGCGTGGATCAGCAGTACCGCTAGCAATCCTGCTGCAGGCTACATGGCGCAAATTCTCATCTCTGCCGATACCCATGCATTGGGACAGCTCACGCCATGCTTCTCTCACACAGCTACAGGAGCAGGTAATACATCTCTCGCCTTTGCATATTATTCATTAGTTATTTGCCATTTAGGGACTGCACTGTAGCCTTTCTCCCTATCTGGTGACCATCTCTCCATACAGACCACCAATCCTCCATTGTAAGTACTTGTATGCATTTAGCACAACTGGACTTTTACCTCCAGACAATCTCACGCGGGTTATTGCATGTACATACAGTATTTCCCTTGGTTCCAAGTGCCATTTGGACACATTTTTTAATTTTAACTCATTACCCTTGACAACAGGTGGTAGTTATCCACCAAACTAGGCAGCTAAGACCAGATTTTACGGTGTCGGGCGCCAGTGGTTTTGATACTTAATGTGTCAATCTGTTTTATTTTACTTCACCAGTGAGCAGAGAATTTTATATTTTTATGTGATTCATCATTTGTGAATGTTTGAACGTGGTAAACTTTGGCACAAATGTTCTCCATTCCATCCCCAACATGGAAGTGATTTTAAGGATACCTGTAATTTTTATGCAAATTTTGCTACATTTTAGCAGATCATGCAACTTTTTTTAGCCCAAAAAAGTTACAATAAACTAAAATGACAAGCATTTTTTTATTTTGCCGAACATTAATGAACGGCATATACAAGTTTGAAAAATTTGGAGGAAAAAGATTGATGAAAAGCACACGACTAAAAAAGAAACGTGACTTCAAAAAAATGCAAATGATGAATCAGACCCAATTTATCAGCAAAATGTGAACAAGGCCCTATACGGGGTTGTCTTTAATGCTACACTTCAAAACTGTTGGTTGATTTACGGTAGTTTAATTTATTCTACAATTCTTATTTTTTATTTATTATTATTCTTTTCTGTACATTTGAAATGCTATCTAAGGATATGTCATGCAGAAAATGAGGAATATGGTGATTCAGAGTCCGCGCTGACTAAGGTTTAAAGCACTTTAACAGGTGGGGTTTAGAGCAGATCTGCCATAAAAAGGTGTCATGTGCACATACCATAAAATGAGTTCATGGTGTTCAAAAACTTGAATAATTAGTTCTTAAAATAATTTTAAATTCAAGAATCTACCGTAAGTGTGACATAGCATAAATACTGTATCTGTTTATAGATATTGCTTTATTTAAGCTACACCTAAAATACTCATGTCAAGGTAATACACACTAAGCCTCATTCACACATCCTTGTTGCACGTACATGTTCTATCCAGCTATTTTCATGGATATAACACGTGCCTATTATAACCTATGGTGCTATTCCCATGTCCGTCTTTTGCAACGGACCGTTTGTCCATGCAAAACTCACGGAGACATGTCCATTTTTTATCAGTATCACGGATAAAAAAGGCCAACACAATTCTATGGGTCACTGAAAAATAGTTCAGTAGTTGGATGGCATTAGAGTGCTGTTTGTATTTAGCATGGCAAAGGATAAGAGAAGCTTTGAAATGTATCAATTTATCCATTCATGAAAAACATTGATAACACACTGATGGTAAAAAAGACACACTGATCCAAAACACTGATGACACACGGTATGTGTTTAAACACAAAGGTGTGAATGAGGCCTTAAATCGTGTTTATATTTCTTTTGCACATTCACGTCTCATTGGTAAATACTTACTTGCCATGGTTCAAAATCACGCAAATTTGCACAAGTACCATCGGGAAAAGGCCCTGATCCTGGCACACATGCATCCAAATCATGGAGAGCAGTAGCAATGGTGTAAATAGACTTGTAAACGCTGTAGGTGATGCGCAGTTCGGACACATCAGTATAAGTATTCACTATATCTTTAAACTGCTCTTTTCCAGTGCAGAGATGGGGAGATATGTTTCTTCTCCGCCCTGCTACAATTGCTTCTATGCTTATATTGGTATAGAAAGCTGCTCTTTGTGTTGGCCAGGTACAATTAAAGGCTTCTTCCCAGAACTCATAGACCAAATCATCAGTTCCATGTTCAGGGTGAATGTCAAGGAGAAAGTTCTGAAAACCTGGAATTTCTGCTCTACGAATAGCAAACCCAATGGTTCCTCGAAGGAATGAGAAGTATTCTGGCTTAGCTATCAGTGCAGATGTTGTCCAGGCTTCACTGGATAAATACGTTTTACCAGTAATATTAGTTGCTGCCAGAGCTTCCATTAATGGACTAAGGTCAATGTCTGATGAAAAGATGACAATAACATTGGCATTCGACTCACGGATTACTTTTACAATGCCATCTATACTTTCTTTGTTATAGATCCTTGGCAGTGTTTCAGAGAAAGCGATGCATACACCATTTTTTTCAACCTCTTCTTTGAAAACCTTGATGCCATATTTCCCATAGTCATCATCTGCAGCAATTGTTCCAACCCATGTCCAACCAAAATATGTGACTAGATCAGCAAAGCCTTTGGACTGGGCTTGGTCACTAGGGATTGTGCGAAGAAAAGATGGAAACTGAAACTTGTCACTGAGAACTGAGCAAGAAGAAGCATATCCCACCTGTAGATTAAGAAAAGAAATATGTAGTCATAAGAAAAACCTCTGTGTATTAGCCGTACTCATTTATCATGAAATAACTGATCTGACTACTTCATACAATATCTTGAGGCTACCGTAAGCACTACAAATTCAGAAAATTAGTTTCACCCTACAATATAAATTCTGAATGCTAAATATTTCTAAATAATAAATAACAATAATTCACTAAAAGTTACCAAATGTTTAGTTGGTGGGTTCCACATCTATTAGTCAATTATAGCATATACTGTATTCATACCATAAATATATGAGATTGGGATATCCCTTTAATTTTCTATAGCGGTTATGCACTATATATATATATATATATATATATATATATATATATATATATATATATATTGGACTATTGTTGTAACAGTTCTGATGACATTGCATAGTGGAAAAACTTACAATAAGGGACAAATCTTTAATGGGGATACATGTAACATCTCATAGGAATGAAATTGAAAAGGTACCGTATATACTCAAGTAGAAGCCGAGATTTTCAGCCCATTTTTTCAGGCTAAAAGTGCCCCTCTCGGCTAATACTCGAGTCATTGTCCCAGGGCATCGGCGGGGGAGCGGGAGCGGCAGGAGTGGTGGCTGTCACATCATACTCACCTGCTCACGACACGGTCTCTGCACTTCTCTGCTTCTCCGATGGTCTCCGGCACCTGCAACTCTTCCTGTGTTCAGCAGTCACGTGTTTCCGCTCATTAAAGTAATGAATATATGGACACGACTCCACTCCCATAGGCGTGGAGTGCATATTCATGACTTTAATGAGCGGCACTATGTGACCGCTGAACACAGAAACAAGTTGCCAGCGCGCCGGAGACCATTGGAGAAGCAGGGACATACAGAGACCGCATCAAGAGGGGGTGAGTATGAAGGGTGAGGGTGAGCCTTGCAATATTCACCTGTTCCCGTTCCACCGCCGCGCTGTGTCTTCTGCGTCCTCTGGCTGTGACATTCAGGTCAGAGGGCGCGATGACGTGGTTAGTGCGCGCCCTCTGTCTGAACAGTCACTGCAGAGACCAAGAAGACACATCGACAAGCAGCGGTGCAGCGGGGACAGGTGAATATCGCAAGTGACGGTGTCCTGAGCCAGTGGCGACTCCCGCACCTGGCCTCCATAGCGCAACGGTGTCCCCACCTGCTCAGGCCCCCGGCACTCGGCGCCCAAAGTTGAGAGGTGAGTATGTCATTTTTTTTTTTTAAATTTCTTGCAGCAGCAGCATAAGGGGCATATTACTCTATGGAGCTTCTTATGGGGCCATCAACCTTTGTGCAGCATTATATGGGGCATAATATTCTATGGAGCATTTTATGGGGCCATCAATCTTTATGCAGCATTGTATGTGGCATAATATTCTATGGAGCATCTTATGGGACCATCAACCTTTGTGCAGCATTATATGGGGCATAATATGCTATGGAGCATCTTACGGGGGCCATCAACCTTTGTGCAGCAGTATATGGGGCATAATATTCTATGGAGCATCTTATGGGGCCATCAACCTTTGTGCACCATTATATGGGGCATAATATTCTATGGAGCATCTTATGGAGCCATCATTAACCTTTTATGCAGCATTATTTTGGGCATATTTTAATATGGAGCATCTTATGCGGCCCATCATGAACTTTATGGAGCATTATATGGGGCTCCTGATTCAATATGGATATTTAAAAATGCTTATGAGTCGCCCACCAGGGCAGTGGGGTACTCGGTACAGGGTCCAGTATTAAAGGGGAAGCCTCGGTGGCTGCGACCCGGTCCATGGCCCTGAGCGCCCAATAAGGGTATGTGTCCACGTTCAGGATTGCATCAGGATTTGGTCAGGATTTTCCATCAGTTTTTGTAAGCCAAAACCAGGAGTGGGTGATAAATACAGAAGTGGTGCATATGTTTCTATTATACTTTTCCGCTAATTGTTCCACTCCTGGTTTTGGCTTACAAATACTGATGAAAAATCCTGACCAAATCCTGATGCAATCCTGAACGTGGACACATACCCTAAAGGGGACGGTCTTTTAAGGGAAAAGTGTTTATAAGTCTGCCGTGACGCCACCTGCGGTGTTCGGTCAATAGTGGGACCGACGCTGCGTTACAGGGGTACTCTGGGGGATGTTATTGCAGCACTGATGGTACACTTCCCACAGGTGAAGCGGGGTCCCCAGGGGTCCTCAGGTGTATGGTGGGGGATGATGGTTGCCAGTAAATGAGTAAATGATACAAGTTGTAAGTCTTTACCTGGTTTACTGTAGTTGGCAGGCCACAGTCCAGAGTACCGGCAACAGGTACATAGGAGTCCAGGCAGCCCGGAAACAAGCGGAATCCCATTGGCAAGTCAGGTTAGGAGCCTTCCACTCTGTGCTTGCTAAAGTCCCTTGCTGCCTGAAGTGTTCCATACAAGGTCCTAATTCTTTCAGTTCTTTCTCCTGTCCTGGGACAGGTACCTGTATGGCAGGCAACTTGAGCCGTACTTTCTGGGGTCTCTACACGGTGACTCCAGGATGCTGCTGTGCCACGGGAGTAATTTGGGCAATGTCTGTATGATATTATGCCCTACGGTTCTGCAGAGTGTCCTGTAGTTCCACTCTAGCCTCGGGTTCCCGGTACCTGGTCTCTGTGCACTGACTCATCGGATGCCTATTCTCAGCCTCCTTGAGCCCTGAATCTCTCCTCTGCTCCTTTCCTGTCTGTCCTCGCTCACAGACTGTCTGTACAAACTGAACTGACTTCTCCTCCAAACCAGGATCTTTATCCAGGGAAGCTGCCCTAAAACAGGGTTTTGAGCTCCTCCTACTGACCTGGATTTGGATGGCGTTGTGCGGGTGATAACCTGCCAAAGGGAATCTCACTTGTCTCCAGGCATAGCACTACCCTCCCTGAGAGGAAGGCAGCACTACTGAGGTACCCAAACTCCTGGGGTGCCACACTTAACCTACTGATGTATCAATTAATTTTACTTTTATTGGGAACTATTTTTATTTTTGACATTTACCAGTAGCTGCTGCATTTCGCACCCTAGGCTTATACTCAAGTCAATAAGTTTTCCCGTTTTTTTGTGGCAAAATTAGGCGTCTTGTCTTATTCTTGGGTCGGCTTATACTAGAGTATATACAGTATATTGATTAATAAAAGTGTGTTAGGCATTGGTTATTATCAAAGCATTTGAGAATTTTCAGGCACAATGCTACATAAGGCAAAAAGTAATGGATCCAGAAAATTCTTATCTTCCCTTGCTGCCAACTTTATCTTTCAAAAGGTAGAAGAGAGAACAAGAGGATCTGGAATCTTGGACCTAATTCTTACCAACAAGGAGAAAATGGATGAGGAAGTAAAGATGGCTGTTAATTTAGGAGGTAGCGATCATGCTATCCTCAAACTTTGGATTACAAGAGGAGGAAGACAAGGGGAACTCAGACTTTAAGGTTGGACTTCAGAAAGGCAGATTTTACTGGACTCAGAAAGAGGGTAGGAAAGGTCCAATGGCTGTATGTTCTAAAGGACAGAAATGTCCAAGAAGGATGGGAGATTTTGCTAAATAAAATTCTCACTGCACAATCAGTAACAATGATGAAAAGAAGGAAGAATTGGAAGCATTTAAAGAGACAAGGATGGATGAACACAGAACTTAAAACACTTGTTAAAAAGGAAAAAAGAAATATATATCAAATGGAAAGAGGGGGGCATATCTAAAGAAAAATATAATGCTGTTTGCAGGGCAAGCAGTAGGAGAGCCAAGGGTAGTAATTAACCCCCTCATCACCCGGGGTATTTTTGTTTTTTCATTTTCGTTTTTCGCTTCCCTCCTTCCCGGGACAATAACTTTTTTTTATTTTTCCGTAAATACGGCCATGTGAGGGCTTATTTTTTGTGGGATGAGTTCTACTTTTGAACGACATCATTGGTTTTAGCATGTCATATACTAGAAAACAGGAAAAAAAATCAAAGTGCGGTGAAATTGCAAAAAAGTGCAATCCCACACTGTTTTTTTGTTTGGCTTTTTTGCTAGGTTCACTAAATGCTAAAACTGACCTGTCATTTTGATTCTCCAGTTTTTGCGAGTTCATAGACACCAAACATGTCTAGGTTATCTAATATATAAAGCTGAATGTGTGTGTGTATGTGTGTATGTTCAGGATTGGCATCTGCTCCGTCGCAGCTACAGCCACAAAATTTTGCACAGTCACACGTTTGGACCCCAAGAGCATCATAGGCTATGTTGTGAGGCGAAATTTTAACTCTGCGCATTCCAATTCACCAAACAATTTTGCCCCTATCTACATAATGGGGAAAAAGTGAAAGGAAAAGTGTTGGAAGCAAATTGACAGCTACCAGATGTGAACAAGGGGAACTTAAAGAGTGAGAGCGATGGCGCCAAAGAGTATATACCGTAGTTGCTAAGGTG
This sequence comes from Ranitomeya imitator, assembly GCF_032444005.1. Classification (NCBI taxonomy): domain Eukaryota; kingdom Metazoa; phylum Chordata; class Amphibia; order Anura; family Dendrobatidae; genus Ranitomeya; species Ranitomeya imitator. The sequence goes on from NC_091286.1 coordinate 503,110,505, forward strand.
GGGCCGCCCCGACATGGGACATTCACCACACAAGAGGATATGAACACACACACAAAATGCACCACACACTACCACGTGCTTGAACACATATACCGCCCTCAGCACACATTTCACCACACATACACCAACCTCGCCACATAAAAGTCGAAACACAAAAGTCGCCTCTCAAAACTCGCCATGCGCAAAACTCGCCACATTCAAAACTAGGCTCACGCAAAACTCGCCACACGTGCAAAACTCACCTCATGGAAAACTCGCCACACGCAAAACTTGCACACGCGGAAAAATTGCCACATGCACAAAAGTTGCAACACATACAAAAGTTGAATCACACAAAACTTGCACATACTCAAAACGCACCTCACATAAAACTCGCCACGCGCAAAACTCGCCATGCGCAAAACTTGCTGCAGACAACTTGCTACACTAACCTGTCACATGCAACTCGACACACAAAAAGTTGCTACACGCATGTCGCCACACAAAACTTATCTCACAAAAGTCACTACATGCATGTAGCCACATGCAACTTAACACACACAACTTGACACATGAAACTCACCCTAAAACACACACAAGTCTGGTATTATCCTTCAAAAATAAAAATCTGATTAATAAGCAGACAAACTACAAGAGCAACAAATGTACCATATAGGAAATACGGCAGCTGTCAGTCACATGACCTGTCTATTATGTGTATGTGTAAGCTAATATATACTGCCAGGGGGGAGGGCTTCCTGTTGGCTGCAGATTTATCAGGCTGCCAATTTAGCTTAGAAATACTGAGGTAAAAATACTGACCAAATAATGTGTGAACGCGGTCTAATACAGGAGGAAATGGCATACAGATATATTCTACATACAAGAGGAGATGACACACACATATATACTATATACAGGGGAGATGACACACGGGTATATACTATATACAGGAAGAGATGACACACAGGTATATACTATATACAGGAGGAGATGACACACAGGTATATACTATATACAGGAGGAGATGACACACACATATATAATATATACAGGGGAGATGACACACAGTTATATACTATATAAAGGAAGAGATGACATACAGGTATATACTAGATACAGGAGGAGATGACACACTGGTATATACTTTATACAGGGGAGATGACATACAGGTACATACTATATACAGGGGATATGACACAGGAATATACGATATACAGGGGAGATGACACAGGTATATACTATATACAGGGGAGATGACACACAGGTATATACTATATACAAGAGGAGATGACACACAGTAATATATTATATACAGAAGGAGATGACACACAGGTATATACTATATACAGGGAAGATGACACACACATATATACTATATACAGGGGAGATGACACACAGGTATATACTATATACAGGAGGAGATGACATACAGGTATATACTACATACAGGAGGAGATGACACACACATATATACTATATACAGGGGAGATGACATACAGGTACATACTATATACAGGGGACATGACACACAGGTATATACTATATACAGGGGAGATGACACACAGGTATATACTATATACAGGGGAGATGACACACAGGTATATACTATATACAGGAGGAGATGACACACAGGTATATACTATATACAGGGGAGATGACACACACATATATACTATATACAGGGGAGATGACACACAGGTATATACTATATACAGGAGGAGATGACATACAGGTATATACTACATACAGGAGGAGATGACACACATATATACTATATACAGGGGAGATGACACACAGATATACTATATACAGGAGGAGATGACACACTGGTATATACTATATAAAGGGGAGATGACACACAGGTATATACTATATACAGGGGAGATGACACACAGGTATATACTATATACAGGAGGAGATGACACAGGTATATACTATATACAGGAGGATATGACACACAGGTATATAATATATACAGGAGGAGATGACACACAGGTATATACTATATACAGGGGAGATGACACACGTATATACTATATACAGGAGGAGATGATACAGGTATATACTATATACAGGAGGAGATGACACACAGATATATACTATATACAGGAGGAGATGACACAGGTATATACTATATACAGGAGGAGATGACACACAGGTATATACTATATACAGGAGCAGATGACACACAGGTATATACTATATACAGGAGGAGATGACTTACAGGTATATACTATATACAGGAGGAGATGACACACATATATACTATATACAGGAGGAGATGACATACAGGTATATACTATATAAAAGAGGAGATGACACATAGGTATATAGATGAGGAGATTACATACAGCAGGTATATACTATATATAGGAGATGACACAGGTATATACTATATATAGGAGGAGATGACATACAGGTTTATACTATATACAGGAGGAGATGACACATAGGTATATACAATATACAGGAGGAGATGACATACAGCAGGTATATACTATTTACAGGGGAGATGACATACAGGTATAAACTATATACAGGAGATGACATACAGGTGTATACTATATATAAGGGAGATGACAAACATGTATATACTGAGGGGAAAATGAGAGGTGTGAGGTGAAAATGAGGGGTGTGAGGTGAAAATGAAAAGGTGTATGTGCAAAATGAGAGGTGTGAGGGAAAATAGTGGAGTGATCGGAAAATGACAGATGTGAGGTCGAAATGACAAGTGTTAGGGGTTAATGAGAGGAGTGAGGGGGAAAATAAGAGGAGTGAGGGGAAAATGAGAGGTGTAAGGGAGAAAATGAGAGATGTGAGGAGGAAAATGAGAGGCGTGATAGAAAAATAAGAGAAGTGAGGTGCTATAACTAACCACAGATATTTACTATGCCCAGGCAACGCCGGGCTCTTCAGCTAGTGTTTTAATATAAGTGGTGAAAAAAATTCCAAACTTTGCTTAAAAAAAAAGCGCCATTTTCCGATACCCATAGCGTCTCCATTTTTTCGTGATCTGGGGTTGGGTGAGGGCTTATTTTTTGCATGCCGAGCTGACGTTTTTAACTATACCATTTTGGTACAGATACGTTCTTTTTATCGCCCATTATTGCATTTAAATGCAATGTCGCTGCGACCAAAAAAACGTAATTCTGGCGTTTCAAATTTTTTTCTCGCTATCCCATTTAGCGATCAGGTTAATCTTTTTTTTTATTGATAGATCGGGCTATTCTGAATGCAGTGATACTAAATATGTGTATATTTGATTTTTTTTTTATTTATTTTGAATGGGGAGAAAGGGGGGTGATTTAAATTTTTACATTTTTTTTACTTTTTTAAAAAATTTTAAAACTTTTTTTTACTTTTGCCATGCTTCAATAGCCTCCATGGGAGGCTAGAAGCTGACACAACTCGATCGCCTCTGCTACATAGGAGCAAAGCTCAGATTGCTCCTGTGTAGTACAGTAAAAATATGGTTATTCTCACCTTCCGACAGCCCACGATCTCCTCAGCGGTGCTCCCGATACGTTCCTTCCCAGGGATGCTTTGCGCGAAGGATCTTTGTGACGGCACGGTCGCGCGACCGCAACGTCATCCCAGGTGATTCATGCAATGCATCCTTGGGAACGGAAGCCGCTACGTGCACCGCTGAGTGGCGGGTGGACTCCAAGGGCCATAAGAAGGTAAGTATATCCATATTTTTTACTTTGATTCTTTTTTTTACAGAAATATGGTTCCCAAGGGCCTGGAAGAGAGTCTCCTCTCCTCCAGACCCGGGTACCATCCGCACATGAAGCGGTCACTTTACGCATGGTGGGTATAGCCACATGCGTAAAGAGAGCGTTTCAATGCAATCCTATGGCTGAGGAATTAACATGATTCCGCAGAAATAATGAACATGCTAGGGATTTTACCGCTATGCGATTCCGCAGCGGGAAAATCCGCAGCATGGGCACAGCAACTGCGGAATCCCATAGGAGTACATGGGTATGCGGTTTTTAAGTGTTTTTATGCATTTACTCTGCGGAAAAAAACACGGCAGAAACCCATAAAAGCGCAACGTGGGCACACAGCCTAATCTCCTGGTCAAGATGAACTGGGGTCTTGATATAGTATATCTCGACTTCAGCAAAGCATGTGAGCAGTATCTCATACTATCCTTATTGAAAAAATGACCAAGTATTGGATTATTGGATTGACAAGGCTACGGTAAAGGTACTGTCACACTAAGCGACGCTGCAGCGATACCAACAACGATGTCGATCGCTGTAGCGTCGCTGTTTGGTCGCTGGAGAGCTGTCACACAGACAGCTCTCCAGCGACCAACGATCCCGAGGTCCCCGGTAACCAGGGTAAACATCGGGTTACTAAGCGCAGAGCCGCGCTTAGTAACCCGATGTTTACCATGGTTACCAGCGTAAACTTTAAAAAAACAAACACTACATACTTACCTTCAGCTGTCCGTCCTCCGGCGCTCTGCTTTCCTCTGCACTGTCAGCGCCGGTCAGCCGGAAAGCAGAGCGGTGACGTCACCGCTCTGCTTTCCGGCTGGCCGGCGCTGACACAGGATGCAGGAGGAGTGCAGAGAAGCAGAGCGCCAGGGACAGACAGCTGAAGGTAAGTATGTAGTGTTTGTTTTTTTAATGTTTACTCTGGTAACCAGGGTAAACATCGGGTTACTAAGCGCGGCCCTGCGCTTAGTAACCCGATGTTTACCCTGGTTACCAGTGAAGACATCGCTGGATCGGCGTCACACAATCCGATCCAGCGATGTCAGCGGGAGATCCAGCGACGAAATAAAGTGTTGGACTTTCCTCAGCGACCAACGATCTCCCAGCAGGGGCCTGATCGTTGGTCGCTGTCACACACAACGATTTCCTTAACGATATCGTTGCTACGTCACAAAAAGCAACGATATCGTTAACGATATCGTTATGTGTGACGGTACCTTTAGATGGATTCATAACTAGTTCAATGATCATACTCAAACAGTGGTAATAAATGGTTGCACATCAAATTGGAAGAGTGTTTCAAGCGGGGTAAAACAAGGCTTTGTCCTGGCCTCAGTGTTGTTCAACATTTTTAGAAATGATCTAGATAAGGTAACTGAAGGGATTCTAACATATTATTCGAGTACGCCCAAGATGTTTGGATAGCACCCGAGCATGGTCGGATAACACGTTACACGAGCATGTTATCTCATCACTAGTAAATAGGAATTATCTTCAGCAAGCCTTGTTTTATAGCTCCATAATCTGTGAGGCAGCAAAGCATATTGCACATTTAATCACGTATAGGCCTCAGCTCCAGTGCTATCAGACAAAACATCAGATCACATTCGGACTAATGTTATTAAATGAGTCTGTGCGCATGTCTGAGCAAAGAAATCACAGCATGGATGTTTTGCTTCCGATAATCGGACCATGTTTGACTCAAGTCTATGGGTCCGTGAAAAAAAATCGGACCATACTCAGATGAATTTCACAAGTTGATGGAGAAAGAAGATGAAGAAGCTTTTTTATTATTATTATTCTCCATACCTGAGAAATATGGATCCCCCTCGGATCATACTGTGATCAAACTCATCAAACCCTAATCTTATAAGGGGGTGATTAGCATAATATGACCGTTTTTCTCAGATGTGGAGAATACGGTAATGTGACCTTAGCCTTAGGCTAAGTTCAGACGAGCACATAAAAAACATTATCAGTTTCATCCAGAAAACACAATTTTTTTTTCACTTGTCATGCGCATGCAATCCATTTTTTTACAGCAGCTGTTAATTACAAGAACATTTACAGTTTCCTATGTTATAGAATTGTAATGTATCTGTGAAAAAAATGAATGCTAAATGGTGGCTCCGTATGGAATCCGATTTTTTTTTTTGTGCACTCAGACTTGAATTAGTGAGTCTCGTCTGACGCATGGAAAAAAATAGTGCATGCTATGATTTTTGTCACATTTTTGTACATTTGGTCAGTAAAAAAAACCTCTCATCTGCACTGCCTGACTGAATAAATCAGTCCTTGTGCTGTCCGTTTTTTCACAGACAGCACTAATATTGATAATATGCTGGTGTGAAGCTACCCTTGTAAAGAGTGTGCAACCAATAATACCAATGCCTATCTGATAGAGTCATGCTACACTATGTCTACTAGTCTTAGATCTTAGGTCACATCTGTGTGACACGTCCGTGTGCTGTCAACATTCTTCTCGGACAGCAAACTGACCCATAAAGGTTTATTGATCTATACACACACAACAGTATTAAAAACGGGTCCAAGTCTCCAGACATGGCTGAAACTAGAAATGCAGACTTACCTCAGTTTTCCATCCAAGTATTTTCCATTTTTAACTGATACATTGGTAAGAGTCAATGGATAAAAAGAAGATCAATCTGCTTCAGTGAAAAAAGGAATGAAGAAAAAGCTGATGCAACTAAGACGCAACTAGGATTAAACTAGCTAAGATGTAGCTAGGATGACACCTGAGAAAATTATTCCGTTTCTCTCAGATGGCAACTCTCACCCAGATGTGTGAATGCAGACCTGCCTATGAGGAATAGTGAGTTTCATTCAGAAAACTAAGACGATTTTTATTCAATTTACACTCGTGTGCCATCCTTGCGTCTGTTTTTTCTGTCCATGTGATGTTCATGTCCAATCCATTTTCATTCAGCTACCTTTACACATGTACATGATCAAATCCAGTTTCCTCTGTTTATAGTAGAAACTAGAAATAGGCCCGATGCTATCGCATTGGGAGTGCGGTGAAATTAACATCTGTGTATGCTTATATTCCCCACGCAGGCGCAGTAACAGCCGCGTCGTTACCGCACATGCGCAGGTAGAGTGGTTAGAGCGAGCAGTTGTGGTGCTGTTACTGCACGGAAATAGCGGTGACGTGAGACCCCTGGACTAAGCATTTCATTGCGAAACGCGCGTCTGGTGTGGTAGACTCCTGGTCTCTCTCCATTTCTTAGGTAAACACATGTTGTTTTATGTATTTTAGTGGACACGTTTAGGTGATGGTGGCGCCTGGACATCATGCATGTTGGTATACATGGCATATTTAGCTTATTCTACCAATATTATAATACATGCTGGTCCTTTTTACAGTGTTTTGTAACTTTTTATACGGAGCTGTTTATATCTTTATACTTCTATTCTGGGCAAATCACTATAGCGTTGCTTATGAACAATTATACTAATGCCATCTTATGTCTTGTCGTTACATTTATCATGTCTTTACCTTAATGTGAGTTATACTGTCAAACTAGTGCTTATACATTTTTTTGTAGTAACTTCCCGGTTTTTGTCCATCGTTGTTCTGTGTTTGTTGTGTCTCATCTCTGCCTGTTTTGGCTTTTTTATGACCATGTTGTGGTCTTTTTGTCATTAATAAAGTATTATTTTTATATCATTTGTGTGTGGTGCATTGCTCTATAGGTGTTTATCTAATGTTCGGCTAACCACGTAAGGATACATTAGAGGTGTTGTGTTTTATAATGTATATAAACACACAATATGAGAGCTAATCTTTCACTCATTAGCTATGAAGACATTATAACATGTTCTTTCCTAAAACTCTGTACCTTGTCAACATGGCAGAAGCTAGACCTGATCTATCTAGCCACGGTACTACCATAAATCATTACATTTTCTCAACTCTCCTCTTTTTATGTATATTCTTTTTTACAACAACTTTATTCACAAATTCCCTACGTGAAGGAGATGATTCTTTCAACCAACATTGATCAATAAGCTTTAACATGGTCAGGAGCTGACAAGTCTTTCTTTTATCCTGGGACACGCACATATGGTGTTCAGTTCACTGTACTGAAACTTTACATACTGAATTAACTATATTTTTTAATTGTATATAATATACATATAAAGTCTTTGAAGAATTTACCTGTGGAAAATAATAGAGCCCAAGTATTCTGGCAGTGGCAATGGACAAAGCTGATCCTCCTGCTCCAATCACAGCTGCTAATGGTGCTCCCGCACTGCAGCGGAAGTTTGGGTGGGTTTCATTCTGTCCAGTAAGAAATGATAAGGTGGCTTCAACAGATTTGGAGATAGTAAAGCATGTATCAAAAATTTGGTAACCTAAAGTAATGTTTGGTAGAATGTCTGTGCGGTTATTAATTTCATCAATAGCAAACATCATGGCTCTGGTCCAACGTAAAGCCCGAAAATTGAACCTGTATAAAAAAAATGAAAACATATCTGTAACTAGTAATAATGGTAGAAAGCAAAGTAAATGGGTTCAGACTGCGATAGATGCATTATGCTCTTCTGCTTCAAGAAAACCATAACTAAAACATTGAAAGTCTAAAGGATCAGTCCTCCATATTGGACTTTACTGTTACCATCCATATATTAGAATGAATTTGTTTTAGTATTTTTCATCAGGCCTTAGTCACTTAGTAAGTAGCAGTTATATCCTTTAGTAAGAACTGTGCTCACTTTTTTTCCGTGCTTGCCATTCCTATCAATATGTTCCTTTATGTATATGTGGCACCCCCAGGGGTATTTGCCACAAAAATAGTTACTGACAGTAAATACAAATACTAAAATAGCAAGACTGCACTACCACCTCCGGCCAGAAGGGGGAGCTCCAGAGACTCCCCTTGATCCATTCTGGTCTGAGAGAAGAAATGGCAGTTGGGCTAAGGAGCTGAAAGTGAGAGGTCATGCAGCTGAATTTCTAACAGCCCTATGACGGTTTCCAGGCCCAAATCACCGGCCTGATGACAAGAGGGACAGAGAAAAAGGACATTGTGAGAACCGGGTAGCATTAATCACTACCCAGAACAGGCGCGAAGACGGATACCGGATCCGTGGCTGTACTCATTATATATAATACAGCAACCGGAAAAACGTGAGGTGATATCAGCTTCACTAGGGCCGGACGCAGCAACAGACACAGAGTTCAGCGGTACTCCTGGAGGGGGTAAGCCGATAAAAGGACTCGGGTTGCCCGTCGAACCAGGACCCGGAGGGGACAGATTGGGCCGGCAGCCAGTTCACATACAGCAGCAGGGCCACACAGAAATTGCGTACAATAAGAGGCGAAGACCCCGGCAGGGTCAAAGTAACTCAGAGTTCCCATACAGACTCCGGTGACAGGACTGGTTGTAAATCCCTTTATGTTGAAGTAAACTGGTTAAACGTTTCAGTGCCTCAGTCTTTCATTTGGACAATAGCCATCTATCCAGGATCAGGATCATCACCGCTGGGAGAACCTGCTGCTGATCAAGTAAGTGCCTGTTCCCTCACGATACCCCTTACACTGTGCATTGCCTGAGACCACAGCACCGGGTCAAGCCACCCGTGACATCCCCCTCAAGAGACAGACCCCATTGGTCCGGTGTTGGGTACCCCGGTCTCCTGGGCGTCACATTTGGCGTCACGAACAGGATTCGGCCAGCCCTTATACCGGGTATTGTGTGCCGTGATTGGAGCCCAAAACTGTGAAAACTTGAATGAAAAATCTTGAAAATTGACTTTATTAAAGAAAATTCCATTTCCCATTAAAAACTATTGAAAGTGACTTTTCCCCATTGGTTATAATGGAGTAAAGATGGCCGCCATCACCTCATAACCGTTAGGCACGAGACTGTTAATTGAGCTACGCCATTACCTGAGCCCCAGTCTGACTGAAAAACTTCAGAATCCGCCATTACAGAGCGCGTGGCGGGCGGGAGCAGCAGGGGGCGTGTCATTGTGGGCGGCACCAAGCTGAGCGCTCTGACGTCAGAGCAAGGGGAAAACCAATCCTGCTGCGCAGCGGAACGAATCTACACTATCCCGACGGAAGCGGAGGACCGGAAGGGTCCGGATTAACTAAGGGGGCACAGTATGTCGCAGCACGAAGACGCCGCAGCACCCGGCGACGCTAATGCAGCTGAAAGAGTGTCGATAGAGAGTCCGGTAGCGCAGCGGTGCAAGGAGCGGCGCCCATCATGCCGGTGCTGATGCCATATACCCCGGGTGGCCCGTGGCTTCCAATGTATGAAGGTGAGACTAATACCCTTGACGATTTCAGAGAAAAGATGCTGGCCCATTTTGACATGTTCCCCGTGGGTGAAGTTCAGCGTGTTAGTCTCCTGATGATGCAGTTAAGTGGCCATGCTAAGCGAGAAGTCACAGCATGGGCAGCTGATCTAAAAGGCACTGTTGAACGCATATTTGCTGGATTAAAAGCTACATTTGAAACCACTGCCGGCAGCAAAGCTAAAGTACGATTCTTTAATTGCAAACAAAAAGCTAATGAGGGCGTGAGAGACTTTGCCTTAAACCTGCAGGAAGCCCTTAAATCACTTACACTGGCTGAACCCATTTTTAACACCGGAGCGGATAAACTGCTAAGAGATCAATTTATTGAGGGACCCTACACCCCTTCTCACCGGGGGCATGTGAGCATGCTTGTTTTTAAGAACCCTGAATTGACATTTGCCCAATTAAAGGAGAGCGCTATACGTCTCCAGCTGGCAGAGGCACCTCGGGATCAGGATCCTGCGCAACCCATGGCAGAGGCACCTCAACAACAGGGAGTGCCAGTGACATCAGCTATGTCCGGGGCCATTGCTAAGTCCATGGGGCCCAGTACTAATGAGGCTCTTCAACAACAGCTTGACTCTTTAACTGATGTTGTTGCTTCAATGGCTAAAATCATGCAGGAGATGAGAGGACCCAAGATGGAGTTGGCAAACTGTAGAGAGGATGTTCCATGGATGAGACCCCGGAAATACCCGACATGGAGAGGACGACCCCGCGACCGCTACCAACCAGATGGACAGCCCATTTGCCGCCGTTGCCAGCAGCCAGGCCACTTTGCACGAGATTGTGATTTAAACGGGAATCCCCTGGGAATGTGGGCCGCTTCGCAGGAATGAACTTTCAAGGCCCAACACGCTGGCACGACAGGTACATCGGAGGACGACCCATTATCCCTATCGTGCTGGACGGAATTCCCCTCAACGCTTTGCTAGACACAGGTTCCCAGATTTCATCTATACCGTATATCCTTTATAAGAGGTACTGGGCTGATGCAGATATTGATAAAGGGCCCTCTGATGTTGAACTAGATATATGGGCCAGTAATGGTAAGTTGGTACCGAAACTAGGTTTCAGGGAGATGACCATAAAGATTGGTAAAGTAGAATTGAAGAAACAGGGTATAATTGTTGTTGATGTTGATCGGCGGAACTGTGAACCAACTGTATTGATAGGAATGAATGTGTTAGAGAACCGCTTTTCCGAAGTCATTTCTGTCTTACAGCAAATTGCTGAAACTGCCCAATAATGCCAGCAGAGAGTTCTCCGGAGGGAAATAAAAGTATTGATGTTAAGGCAACAGGTAGAAGTTGCAGGTGGAGAAATCGGCAGTGTGAGGGTAAGTGATCCGACATCTATTGTAATCCCACCAAAAACAGAAATACTGGTATGGTGTAGAGCAGCCATTGGTACTAAGGGACGAGATTATCAAGCCTTAATAGAACCAGTGTACACCGACAGCAGGCCCACTATACTCACAGCACGAGGGGTAGTCGAGGTACACCGGGGACGAGTGCCGGTACGACTTTTGAACTGTGGAGAGGAAGAGGTCACTTTGCCAAGGTATGCTACAGTGGCAAAGCTATATACTGTTGACAACAATGCCATCACAACCATTGAGCCCTTAGAACCAACCTGTCAGGTGGAAGTCAACGGCTCAGATGGAGAATTGGAGGATTGGTGCCAACAGCTACACGTGGGCATAAATTCAACACCTACCCATCAAAAACAAGGGGTGTATAGGCTAGTGATGGAATATGAACAAGTCTTCAGTAAACACCCATTGGACTTCGGACGGATAGAAGGGGTAGAACACACAATCCCCACCGGTGACCATCCCCCAATAAAAGAAAGATATAGACCCATATCGCCCGCTCACTATCAGTGTGCAAAAGATATGCTGCGGGAGATGAAACAGGCTGGGGTAATAAGAGACAGCTGTAGCCCCTGGGCGGCCCCTCTAGTGATTGTCAAAAAAAAGGACGGAACCATGAGAATGTGCGTAGACTACTGGAAGATTAATAACATCACCCATAAAGACGCCTACCCCTTGCCTAGGATAGAAGAGTCCTTAACTGCTTTGAAATCTGCTAATTATTTTTCCACCTTAGACTTAACAAGCGGGTATTGGCAAGTTCCTGTGGCTGAGAGAGATAAGGAAAAGACGGCATTCACCACACCAATGGGTCTATGTGAATTTAATCGCATGCCGTTTGGACTCTGCAACGCATCCGGTACCTTCCAGCGGCTGATGGAATGCTGCCTCGGACACAAGAACTTCGAGACCGTCCTCCTGTACCTAGATGATGTGATCGTCTACTCAAAGACTTACGAACAACACTTAATAGACCTGGCAGAAGTGTTCGAAGCCTTATCCAGGTATGGCATGAAAGTCAAGCCATCCAAATGTCACCTTCTCAAGCCAAAGGTACAGTACCTGGGACACATCGTGAGTTCGGAGGGAGTAGCACCAGATCCCGAGAAAATAAGCGCCATAAGGGATTGGCCAAGAGCTACCAGCGCAAAAGAAGTGAGACAATTCCTGGGATTGGTGGGTTACTATCGCAGATTTATAAAAGGATTTACCAAGTTGGCAGCACCCTTGCAAGACACCTTGGTAGGGCAGACGAAGAAACCTTCAAACCGAAACCCTCCTTTTCAGTGGAACGACGAAAGGGAAGACTCCTTTGAACAACTAAAGAAGGCACTAACCGGAGAAGAGGTTCTGGCATACCCAGATTACCATCAACCTTTCATCCTCTACACCTATGCCAGTAATGTGGGACTAGGAGCGGTGCTGTCACAAAAGCAAGAGGGTCGGGAGAAAGTCATCGCCTTTGCAAGTAGAAAGCTCCGGCCTACTGAAAGAAATTCAGAAAATTACAGCTCCTTCAAATTGGAACTACTGGCAGTAGTTTGGGCTGTGACTGAACGTTTCAAACACTATCTTGCCGCTGCAGAATTTATTGTCTATACTGACAACAATCCGTTGACCCACCTGGACACAGCCAAATTAGGTGCGTTAGAACAGCGATGGATAGGCCGGTTATCTAATTACAACTTCATAATCAAGTATCGAGCAGGTCGCAAGAATGGAAATGCCGATGCCCTATCCCGGATGCCACACTTGAGAGATGTAGAAGAAGAAACGGGGGAGCTTGAAGAAATTGAACTACCAGCCTTCCATCATCCCAAGGCAAAACATCATCAGTCAAGTACCTATCAGAAACAACAAGAGGTGAATTTTAATCCGTTAGCACACCATAGATGGGCTGACACCCAAGACAGCAATCCGGCTGTGAAGTTGGTGAAGGAACTGCTGACTGAGCAAAGTGCATATCCCGATGAGGATGCCCCAGAAGAGACGCATCAACTCTGGAAAGAGAGAGGCAAAATGTTCCTGTATCAAGGGAAGCTCTGTAGAAGGTACACCAATCCGAAAACACATGAATTGGTTTGGCAGATTATCGTGCCTAAACAAGATGTGAAGATAGTCCTCGAAGCTTACCATAATGGTGCTGGTCACTTCGGTTGGAAAAAGTTAGAAGTACTTCTAAGAGAAAGATTTTATTGGGTCGGGATGAGAAAATCAATCGAACAGTGGTGCAGAAATTGTGGCCCGTGCAACCTCAGAAGAAACGATCAAAAGAACCAAAGAGCACCACTGCAGCCCATAATCACCAAGCAACCACTTGAACTTGTAGCCATGGACCACATGAAGTTGACACCAAGCCGGTCCAGCTATGTCTATGCCTTGACCATCGTGGACCATTATTCACGCTTCTTGGTAGTAGTACCCGTAAAAGATCTGACAGCAAAAAGAGCAGCCAAAGCATTCCAAACGTACTTTTGTAGACCCCATGGATATCCAGAACAGGTTCTCACCGACCAAGGTACAGCCTTTGAATCAGAGATCTTCAGAGAATTCTGTAATATGTATGGTTGCAAAAAGATCCGGACGACGGCCTATCATCCACAAACAAACGGCTTATGCGAGAAGATGAACCATATTGTAATAGACCTACTAAAGACTTTACCTGAGACAGAAAGGAATCAATGGCCAGAGAAATTGCCTGACTTGGTGGATCTGTATAATCATGTCCCGGTGAGCTCCACCAACTGCACCCCAGCTTACCTTATGCGTGCAAGACCCGGCCAATTACCAATCGATCTAGAAATGGGAATTCTGAAACCAGACGCAGAAGTTCAAGACTCCAATTGGGATATCATACGGCAAAAGCAGTATCGCCAAGTGCAAGAGAGTGTGGAAAGAAGCCTTCAGCAAACTAGAGAAAGACAAGAGCGAACTTTCAACCAGAATGCTCTAGCGACCCCATTAAGACCGGGTGACCAAGTGCTCAAGAGAAATCGTCGAACCAATAAACTAGACAATCAGTGGGAAGCCGTACCCTACACAGTTTTACCAACAAGAATGGATAATCCTAAAATGTGTCTCATTAGCAAAAACGGAGGCTTAACATCTGTACTAGTGTCAAGAGACAATCTTAAATTATGTCCGGAAGCATTGAAAGAGCCAGAAGTTGTCCAGCCAGAACCAGAAGTTATTCAACCATTCACGGTGGACTTGCCAACTCCATAGTCGTGGAATTATCTTTAGCAGAGAGGGCAGATACTACATCCGCAGTAGACAGTAGTACACCACATGGAGAGATACCGCTATTACGTAGATCACAGCGTAGTACCCAGGGTCAATTACCGGCCAGGTATGCAGATTACCAATTATAAAACTATAGTCATTGTTATCATTCTGCAACGTTTAAGCCCAGTACCTACAGAGACTTGTCTGTATGAACTTATTGCATATTCTTGAACTTTTTATCAGCCCAGAGGCACTAAATCAAAGCTCCGGAAAGACTGCTTTTTGAACTTTGCTTTTTGCTCTTTTTGAACTTTCTTTAGACTTTATATTGGTAACTCCGTTGGAAAAATGGAACTAAATTCCTGGACACAAAGTGCAGTGCCTTTCCTAGTACCTTCAAGGATAGAACTTTATTAATGGACGCTATTTGAAGTGACTTTTTACAGAACTCTATTTTTGCTTCCTTGAGTGGTTTTTGTAACTTTTCATTTTTAAGACTCTGTACATATTAATTGTTATTTCAAAATGTTATCGTCCCACAGTCCCGGAGTACTGTTCTTAACTAAGGGGGAATGTGGCACCCCCAGGGGTATTTGCCACAAAAATAGTTACTGACAGTAAATACAAATACTAAAATAGCAAGACTGCACTACCACCTCCGACCAGAAGGGGGAGCTCCAGAGACTCCCCTTGATCCATTCTGGTCTGAGAGAAGAAATGGCAGTTGGGCTAAGGAGCTGAAAGTGAGAGGTCATACAGCTGAATTTCTAACAGCCTGTTTCCAGGCCCAAATCACCAGCCTGAGGAGAAAAGGGACAGAGAAAAAGGACATTGTGAGAATCGGGTAGCATTAATCACTACCCAGAACAGGCGCAAAGACGGATACCGGATCCGTGGCTGTATTCATTATATATAATACAGCAACCGGAAAAACGTGAGGTGATATCAGCTTCACTAGGGCCGGACGCAGCAACAGACACAGAGTTCAGCGGTACTCCTGGAGGGGGTAAGCCGATAAAAGGACTCGGGTTGCCCGTCGAACCAGGACCCGGAGGGGACAGATTGGGCCGGCAGCCAGTTCACATACAGCAGCAGGGCCACACAGAAATTGCGTACAATAAGAGGCGAAGACCCCGGCAGGGTCAAAGTAACTCAGAGTTCCCATACAGACTCCGGTGACAGGACTGGTTGTAAATCCCTTTATGTTGAAGTAAACTGGTTAAACGTTTCAGTGCCTCAGTCTTTCATTTGGACAATAGCCATCTATCCAGGATCAGGATCATCACCGCTGGGAGAACCTGCTGCTGATCAAGTAAGTGCCTGTTCCCTCACGATACCCCTTACACTGTGCATTGCCTGAGACCACAGCACCGGGTCAAGCCACCCGTGACATCCCCCTCAAGAGACAGACCCCATTGGTCCGGTGTTGGGTACCCCGGTCTCCTGGGCGTCACATATACATCGTCTGTCAAATTCCATATACTGTAACTGCCATAAAGTGATATTGCTGTCATGCAGATAAACAAAGTAGGTTTTATATTTGTCATCCTTATATTGAAATTGTCACCATGAAAATGCAGTCCAATATACAGGTCCCATGTTATAGAGCAAGGGGAGCTGAATGGATTGATATATGGTTTTGTAAGAATATATTCACTACAACCTGTTTTAATCCTTTAAACCTCTGCTTTTTCTGGGATTTTCGGTCCAGTGGGCGGTCCTCTCAGTGACAGACAGCTATCTCTGTAAGCACACATATACAAAATAAAATTTCACTGATGGGACCGCCCACTGGACCAAAAATCCCAGAAAGAGCAGAGGATTAAAGAATTAATGTCACGAGTGTGTCACACCTACCTGAGAGATCTGGGGGTAGAACATCACTGCATATTGGAAATCGCAGATCTTCCCTTTAGCCTGGGTGTTTGGATCCCATGTTAAATTAATTTGATTTCCTTTGGTGCTGAGGAAGTTAAAGATTATTTCTACACAGGTCAGAAACATGCAGCTCCATTTCAGCTGCTCCTGATCTGGTCGTTAACTCTTCCTATAAAACCTGTCCAAACCCTCTCTGATCTCTCTGACCTGCCGGTGAAAGCTCTGCTTCTTTGCTCTTAGGAGATGCTGTGCTGAATAAGAGTCTGTTGTTGCTGTTGTGAATTCTGTGGCAGAGCTCCCTCCTGTGGTCACAAGTGGTACTTCGGCTGATTCTCTCTGTGAGCTTCTGTTGGTGGAGGGAAGTGGTACTGCGGCTTCTGAGTTTCCTCCCTCAGGTGATCTGGTGAGGTCGTTAGGTGCTTCTCTACTTAACTCCACCTAATGCTTTGATCCTGGCTTCCTGTCAATGTTCCAGTGTTGGACTTGCTTTTCCCTGGATCATTCCTGTGGCCTACTGCTCTGCATAGCTAAGTTCTTCTTTGCTATTTGTTTGCTATTTTTTCTGTCCAGCTTGTCTAATTTGTTGCTGGAAGCTCTGGGACGCAAAGGGTGTACCTCCGTGCCGTTAGTTCGGTACGGAGGGTCTTTTTTGCCCCCTTTGCGTGGTGTTCTTTAGGGTTTTGTGTAGACCGCAAAGTTACCTTTTCTATCCTCGATCTGTTAAGAAAGTCGGGCCTCACTTTGCTGAATCTATTTCATCTCTACGTTTGTCTTTTCATCTTAACTCACAGTCATTATATGTGGGGGGCTGCCTTTTCCTTTTGGTTATTTCTCTGAGGCAAGGTAGGCTTATTTTCTATCTTCAGGCTAGTTAGTTTCTCAGGCTGTGCCGAGTTGCATAGGCAGAGTTAGGCGCAATCCACGGCTGCCTCTAGTGTTGTTTGGAGAGGATTAGGGATTGCGGTCTGCAGAGTTCCCACGTCTCAGAGCTCGTTCTATGATTTTGGGTTATTGTCAGATCACTGTATGTACTCTAACCGCTATGTCCATTGTAGTACTGAATTGCCTTTCATAACAGTACAGGAAGCCCAAAGTACTAATGATTCTCAATAGAGGGAGAAAAGAAGTTCTGAGACCATTTTTTTTTCTTTGCACTGTGTTTTGCCCCTAGACATTTGGGTGGTTCAGTACACAGGTGTAGCGATGGACATTAGAAGTCTGTCTTCATTTATGGATCAGCTCTCGGAAAGAGTACAAAAGATTCAAGACACTATTGATCAGAAAGCTATGTTGGAACCAAGAATTCCTATTCCTGATTTGTTTTTTGGAGATAGAACTAAGTTTCTGAGTTTCAAAAATAATTGTAAATTATTTCTGGCCTTGAAACCTCGCTCCTCTGGTGATCCAGTTCAACAGGTTTTGATTGTTATTTCTTTTTTGCGCGGCGACCCTCAGGACTGGGCATTTTCTCTTGCGCCAGGAGATCCTGCGTTGAGTAATATCGATGCGTTTTTCCTGGCGCTCGGATTGCTGTACGATGAACCTAATTCAGTGGATCAGGCAGAGAAAAATTTGCTGGCTCTTTGTCAGGGTCAGGATGAGATAGAGGTATATTGTCAGAAATTTAGAAAGTGGTCCGTGCTCACTCAATGGAATGAATCTGCGCTGGCAGCTATGTTCAGAAAGGGTCTCTCTGAAGCCCTTAAGGATGTCATGGTGGGATTTCCTATGCCTGCTGGTTTGAATGAGTCTATGTCTTTGGCCATTCAGATCGGTCGATGCTTGCGTGAGCGTAAATCTGTGCACCATTTGGCGGTATTACCTGAGCTTAAACCTGAGCCTATGCAGTGCGATAGGACTTTGACCAGAGTTAAACGGCAAGAACACAGACGTCTGAATGGGCTGTGTTTCTACTGTGGTGATTGCACTCATGCTATCTCTGATTGTCCTAAGCGCACTAAGCGGTTCGCTAGGTCTGCCACCATTGGTACGGTACAGTCAAAATTTCTTCTGTCCGTTACCTTGATCTGCTCTTTGTCATCGTATTCTGTCATGGCATTTGTGGATTCAGGCGCTGCCCTGAATTTGATGGACTTGGAGTATGCTAAGCGTTGTGGGTTTCTCTTAGAGCCCTTGCAGTGTCCTATTCCATTGAGAGGAATTGATGCCACGCCTTTGGCCAAGAATAAGCCTCAATACTGGACCCAGCTGACCATGTGCATGGCTCCTGCACATCAGGAGGTTATTCGCTTTCTGGTGTTGCATAATCTGCATGATGTGGTCGTGTTGGGGTTGCCATGGCTACAAGCCCATAATCCAGTATTAGATTGGAAATCCATGTCGGTGTCCAGCTGGGGTTGTCAGGGGGTACATGGTGATGTTCCATTTCTGTCAATTTCGTCATCCACCCCTTCTGAGGTTCCAGAGTTCTTGTCTGATTACCGGGATGTATTTGATGAGCCCAAGTCCGATGCCCTACCTCCGCATAGGGATTGTGATTGTGCTATCAATTTGATTCCTGGTAGTAAATTCCCAAAAGGTCGACTGTTTAATTTATCCGTGCCTGAGCACGCCGCTATGCGCAGTTATGTGAAGGAATCCCTGGAGAAGGGGCATATTCGCCCGTCATCGTCACCATTAGGAGCAGGGTTCTTTTTTGTAGCCAAGAAGGATGGTTCGCTGAGACCTTGTATAGATTACCGCCTTCTAAATAAGATCACGGTTAAATTTCAGTACCCCTTGCCATTGTTATCTGATTTGTTTGCTCGGATTAAGGGGGCTAGTTGGTTCACCAAGATAGATCTTCGTGGTGCGTATAATCTGGTGCGAATCAGGCGAGGAGATGAATGGAAAACTGCATTTAATACACCCGAGGGTCATTTTGAGTATCTAGTGATGCCATTCGGACTTGCCAATGCTCCATCAGTGTTTCAGTCCTTTATGCATGACATCTTCCGAGAGTACCTGGATAAATTCCTGATTGTGTACTTGGATGACATTTTGATCTTCTCGGATGATTGGGAGTCTCATGTGAAGCAGGTCAGAACAATTTTTCAGGTCCTGCGTGCTAATTCTTTGTTTGTGAAGGGATCAAAGTGTCTCTTTGGTGTGCAGAAGGTTTCATTTTTGGGGTTCATCTTTTCCCCTTCTACTATCGAGATGGATCCTGTTAAGGTCCAAGCCATCCATGATTGGACTCAGCCGACATCTCTGAAAAGTCTGCAAAAGTTCCTGGGCTTTGCTAATTTTTATCGTCGCTTCATCTGCAATTTTTCTAGTATTGCCAAACCATTGACCGATTTGACCAAGAAGGGTGCTGATTTGGTCAATTGGTCTTCTGCTGCTGTGGAAGCTTTTCAAGAGTTGAAGCGTCGTTTTTCTTCTGCCCCTGTGTTGTGTCAACCAGATGTTTCTCTTCCGTTCCAGGTCGAGGTTGATGCTTCTGAGATTGGAGTAGGGGCTGTTTTGTCGCAGAGAGGTTCTGATTGCTCAGTGATGAAACCATGCGCTTTTTTTTCCAGGAAGTATTCGCCTGCTGAGCGAAATTATGATGTGGGCAACCGAGAGTTGCTGGCCATGAAGTGGGCATTCGAGGAGTGGCGTCATTGGCTTGAAGGAGCTAAGCATCGCGTGGTGGTATTGACTGATCATAAGAACTTGACTTATCTTGAGTCTGCTAAGCGGTTGAATCATAGACAGGCTCGTTGGTCGCTGTTTTTTGCCCGTTTTGACTTTGTGATTTCGTACCTTCCGGGCTCTAAAAATGTGAAGGCGGATGCTCTGTCTAGGAGTTTTGTGCCCGACTCTCCGGGTTTGTCTGAGCCGGCGGGTATCCTCAAGGAAGGAGTAATTGTGTCTGCCATCTCCCCTGATTTGCGGCGGGTGCTGCAAAAATTTCAGGCTAATAAACCTGATCGTTGTCCAGCGGAGAGGCTGTTTGTCCCTGATAGGTGTACCAATAAAGTTATCTCTGAGGTTCATTGTTCGGTGTTGGCTGGTCATCCTGGAATCTTTGGTACCAGAGAGTTGGTGGCTAGATCCTTTTGGTGGCCGTCTCTGTCGCGGGATGTGCGTGTTTTTGTGCAGTCCTGTGGGATTTGTGCTCGGGCTAAGCCCTGCTGTTCTCGTGCCAGTGGGTTGCTTTTGCCCTTGCCGGTCCCGAAGAGGCCTTGGACACATATCTCTATGGATTTTATTTCTGATCTTCCCGTTTCTCAAAAGATGTCAGTCATTTGGGTGGTCTGTGATCGCTTTTCTAAGATGGTCCATCTGGTACCCTTGTCTAAATTGCCTTCCTCCTCTGATTTGGTGCCATTGTTCTTCCAGCATGTGGTTCGTTTACATGGCATTCCAGAGAATATCGTTTCTGACAGAGGTTCCCAGTTTGTTTCAAGGTTTTGGCGAGCCTTTTGTGGTAGGATGGGCATTGACTTGTCTTTTTCCTTGGCTTTCCATCCTCAGACTAATGGCCAGACCGAACGAACCAATCAGACCTTGGAAACATGTCTGAGATGCTTTGTTTCTGCTGATCAGGATGACTGGGTGTCCTTTTTGCCTTTGGCTGAGTTCGCCCTTAATAATTGGGCCAGCTCGGCTACCTTGGTTTCGCCATTTTTCTGCAATTCTGGGTTCCATCCTCGTTTCTCTTCAGGACAGGTTGAGTCTTTGGACTGTCCTGGTGTGGATACTGTGGTGGACAGGTTGCAGCAGATTTGGACTCATGTAGTGGACAATTTGATCTTGTCCCAGGAGAAGGCTCAACGTTTCCCTAATCGCAGACGCCGTGTGGGTCCCCAACTTCGTGTTGGGGATCTGGTTTGGTTATCTTCTCGTCATATTCCTATGAAGGTTTCCTCTCCTAAGTTTAAACCTCGTTTCATTGGTCCGTATAGGATTTCTGAGGTTCTTAATCCTGTGTCTTTTCGTCTGACCCTTCCAGATTCTTTTTCCATAGGTCATTGTTGCGGAGATACGTGGCACCTATGGTTCCATCTGTTGATCCTCCTGCCCCGGTTTTGGTGGAGGGGGAATTGGAGTATATTGTGGAGAAGATTTTGGATTCTCGTGTTTCTAGACGGAAACTCCAGTATCTGGTTAAATGGAAGGGTTATGCTCAGGAAGATAATTCCTGGGTTTTTGCCTCTGATGTCCATGCTCCCGATCTTGTTCGTGCCTTTCATGTGGCTCATCCTGGTCGGCCTGGGGGCTCTGGTGAGGGTTCGGTGACCCCTCCTCAAGGGGGGGTACTGTTGTGAATTCTGTGGCAGAGCTCCCTCCTGTGGTCACAAGTGGTACTTCGGCTGATTCTCTCTGTGAGCTTCTGTTGGTGGAGGGAAGTGGTACTGCGGCTTCTGAGTTTCCTCCCTCAGGTGATCTGGTGAGGTCGTTAGGTGCTTCTCTACTTAACTCCACCTAATGCTTTGATCCTGGCTTCCTGTCAATGTTCCAGTGTTGGACTTGCTTTTCCCTGGATCATTCCTGTGGCCTGCTGCTCTGCATAGCTAAGTTCTTCTTTGCTATTTGTTTGCTATTTTTTCTGTCCAGCTTGTCTAATTTGTTGCTGGAAGCTCTGGGACGCAAAGGGTGTACCTCCGTGCCGTTAGTTCGGTACGGAGGGTCTTTTTTGCCCCCTTTGCGTGGTGTTCTTTAGGGTTTTGTGTAGACCGCAAAGTTACCTTTTCTATCCTCGATCTGTTAAGAAAGTCGGGCCTCACTTTGCTGAATCTATTTCATCTCTACGTTTGTCTTTTCATCTTAACTCACAGTCATTATATGTGGGGGGCTGCCTTTTCCTTTGGGGTATTTCTCTGAGGCAAGGTAGGCTTATTTTCTATCTTCAGGCTAGTTAGTTTCTCAGGCTGTGCCGAGTTGCATAGGCAGAGTTAGGCGCAATCCACGGCTGCCTCTAGTGTTGTTTGGAGAGGATTAGGGATTGCGGTCTGCAGAGTTCCCACGTCTCAGAGCTCGTTCTATGATTTTGGGTTATTGTCAGATCACTGTATGTACTCTGACCGCTATGTCCATTGTAGTACTGAATTGCCTTTCATAACATGTTGCTATTGGGAATACATCTTCCTGTCCTCTAAAGCTAAATAGTTGAAGTTTGGAGTTGGATTTGTGGTGTTCTCCTGTTCCCTTTTCCTATTTAGTTTATTCCTCCCTGTCCCTAGCCTCCTCCCTATTATTGGTTAGTGCTTTTGCATTACAGAGGTTTTCTATTAACCCTGTTTTGGTCTTTGTGTCTGGTTTACCATTCATTTCTTTTCCATGCCTTATGGGGTGGGGGAGCGGACAGATTAGGGTTTTTACAGTGGTATTGTAAGGTCAGAGTCTCGGGGCTCTCTACCTTTAAGAGTACCCCCAGAACAGGGATAGTTAGGGTCCCAGCTCCAGGGACTGTTTGAGGCCCCTCTTCCTTACTGAAGACCATCACAGCGTGACAATTTAAACCCATCGTAAAATCTCCGCTACTGGGGCTAGCTGAGACCCCAGACAACATGATTCGGGTAAGTTTTTACCGTCTCCAGTCTTGTGATCATCGTTATTCGCCGAATAACATCAATCACAAAAAAATTCTGGTTTCCCATTCATTTCTCTCTCTACTCTGGTATGATCTAGTATACCAGAGGAGAGAGAAATTGGATCCCCCGAGTCCCCCCGGTAACTCTGCCATCTCCGGACCCTCTTGCTCAGTCCCCCAGCCTTCCGCGTCTTCTTCATGGAAGAAAATGGTGGGCGCATGTGCAGTGCGCCCGCGGAGATCCGCTGGCCGATACCCGTCAACAATAAGATTTTTCCTATTGGTTGATTTTCATCAAAATAAAAAAAATAGTA
The DNA here is from genome assembly GCF_032444005.1 of Ranitomeya imitator. NCBI lineage: Eukaryota > Metazoa > Chordata > Amphibia > Anura > Dendrobatidae > Ranitomeya > Ranitomeya imitator. Next base: position 503,133,860 of record NC_091286.1, read on the forward strand.
AATCAAATCCCCCTTTAGCACCACCTTAGTTAAGTAAAAATAATAAAATTAGAAAAATTTATTTTTTCTTTCTTTGCAGTTAGGGTTAGGGTTGGAGCTAGGGTTAGGATTGGGGTTAGAGCTAGGGTTAGGGTTGGGGCTTGGGTTAGTGTTGGGGTTAGACCTAGGGTTGGGGTTAGAGCTAGTATTAGGGTTGCACTAGGGTTAAGGTTGGGGCTATGGTTAGGGTTGGGACTAGGGTTAGGGTTAGGGTTAGGGTTGGGTTAGGGTTGTGGTTAGGGGTGTGTTAGGGTTAGAGCTGTGTTAGGGTTGGAGTTAAAATTGGGGGGTTTTCAGTGTTTAGGTACAACAGGGGGTCACCAAATGCAACATGGCACTCGCCATTGATTCCAGTCAATTTTATGTTCAAAAAGTAAAACGGAACTCCCTCCCTTCTGAGCCCTGCCATGCGTCCAAACAGTGGTTTTCCCCCACATACAGGTTAGCGGCAAACTTCGGAGAAATTGCATAACAAATTTTGGGGTCCATTTTCTCCTGTTACCCTTGTGAAAATAAAAAAGTTTGGGTCTAAAGTAAATTTTTTGGTGCAAAAAGTAAAATGTTCATTTTTTTCCTTCCACATTGCTTCAGTTCTCATGAAGCACCCGAAGGTTTAATAAACTACTTGAATGTGGTTTTGAGCACCTTGAGGGGTGCAGTTTTTAGAATAGTGTCACTTTTGGGTATTTTCTGTCACATTGACCCCCAAACTCACTTCAAACGTGAGGTGGTCCCTAAAAAAATGGTTTTGTAAATTTTGTTGGAAAATGAGAAATCGCTGGTCAACTTTTAACCCTTATAATTTACTAACAAAAAAAAATGTTGGTTCAAAAATTGTGGTGATGTAAATTTGACATGTGGGAAATGTTATTTAGTAACTATTTTGTGTGACATATCTCTGTGATTTAAGAGCATGAAAATTCAAAGTTTGTGCTTCATAGGAATTTTTGGAATGTGGAAAAAAATGAACATTTAACTTTTTTCACAAAAAATTTACTTCAGATCCAATTTTTTTATTTTTACAGGTTAACAGGAAAAAAATGAACAACAAAATTTGTTGTGTAATTTCTCCTTGGCATGCCTATACCCTATATGATGGAGAAAACCACTGTTTGGGTGCACGGCAGAGATCGGAAGGGAAAGAGTGTCATTTGACTTTTTGAATGCAAAATTTGCTGGAACAATTGGCGGACACCATGTCACGTTTGTAGAGCCTCTGATACGTATATAAAGGGTGTATATCACTTTAAGGGAGCAAATAAGTTTTAAATGCGCCAGCATCTGCCCTTACCCATATTCTCCACTCAGGGCAGATTCTGGCGCATATATACACCCTGTTACTTATTATTTACACATGACTTTCTGGTGTTGACTCTTATCAACCATTAGATTTTTTTGCTGAATACTGTTACATACTTCATTTAGTGGTAGTTACTTTATACTAACTGAGCATTAGACCATGTGTGTGTTTTTGTATCCATTCAGATGCATATTTACATAGGGACACCCATGGTTGGGTTGCACGTGTACTTTACCTTATCTGCTGCTATTTTCTGCCCTCCCTTCCACTATATTACAGGTGGACCCTGTGCTTTACACCTGTGAGAATCGCTATCTGGCTTTGTCTCCAATTTGATTAGTACTATTTTCTCTCACGTGCTAGATACCGGTATGTGTTTTTTGAATAAATTTGTTACTATTTTATTCTGGGACTTTTGTGCTCTTTTTTTTCTTTTTGTGTGGTTATGCTAAATGAACTAAATAGCAAAGCCACTAGAGACTCAAGGTCTACAAAAAATTCAATTTTCAACAGCAGAGAAAAGGCAGCAACACTTACCTTCCCAGATCTTAGAACAAAGGCACTGCAGGGTGCAGCCAGCCCATAAAGCTAGATGTTAGCAACACAGGTGCAAAATACCGAATCAACAGCCACTCTCCACATACCCACTCCTGGAGGGGGTGACTGCCCTCATGCGAGACCGAACGTAATTTAGTTTAGTGTAGGACTCGTAAGCGTGGGGACCCTTGGCGCGGGTTACGAGCTTGCATATTTTGGCCAAAATATCAACCAATACCTCAATATTTTTGAATATTTTTTGCACTATATTTTTCGGGGTGCAGCCGAGCCCAAACACGTTCGGTCTCGCATGAGGGGTGTTCGCACTGGGATGCATTAAGAGTGTACTGGCCAGCCCGCCTAATCGAAAAGTAGGGGCATGACTAATAGGCTGTGAACCAGACACTATGCAGTACCATTGTGTGAACAACGCCCTATGTGGACCTTTATTGTGCAATTGTATACTGGGCAGTCACCCCCTCCAGGAGTGGGTATGTGGAGAGTGGCTGTTGATTCGGTATTTTGCACCTGTGTTGCTAACATCTAGCTTTATGGGCTGGCTGCACCCTGCAGTGCATTTGTTCTAAGATCTGGTTATGCTAAATGAGAGCATCCTGAGCTACTGTAGCCCCACTTATCACTTGGTATAGGGCATGATGGAATGAAACTATGGTTTCTGATCTGAGGATTGTGTTTATAATACACCATACCTGTCTGTCGTTCTGTCCCACGCCGTAATTCATGTCTGGAGGATAAACCGTTTTCAACCTGGATGGTGCCAAGATGCGACCGTCCAGGCAGAGAACCACTGGTGACTGAAGTGCTGCGAGTGCAGTCTCAGACAGCGGTGGTGATGTCATTGAGGTTACCTCTGTTCACTGAGGCTGCGTTCCCAGCTGGGCTAATCTGTGGTGACCTCGGTGAGATCTCGGCTAGCAGCCGTGTCCTTCTTTTCAGAAGTGCACAAAACTGTGGCTGATGGCACTTTTATGCAATCCTTAAAAGATGGACACCGCCGGATCACATGTCAGATGGCATCCACAGTGTCTCTATCTGCCTCATTATAGGGAATCTTCCGCCAGAGGTTCCGTCTGAATCAAGTATTTCAGAGATTTACATGGAAACCCCAGGGCAAATGCTCAGCGCAGAGCACAGGATAAATGTGCACCGAGCCTGACTGCGATCTTTGGGAGGCAGAAAGAAAAAATCAATAGCAGATAATGAATTGGTTTTATTTATTTTGTCACGCCGTTCCTCGTGCAGTATAAGCGATTAGGCGACTTTATTTTTGGGGTCAGTGCAATTACATTGATACCAGATTTATATCAGGATTTTATGTTTGACTGCTGTCACACACTAAAAGACACTTTTTATTGCAAAAAAAAGTTTTTGCATCACCATATTTTGATAGCTATAATATTTCCAGATTTTGGCCTACAGAGTCATGTGACGGCTTGTTTTTTGTGGGATGACGTGATGTTTTTATTGGTACTATTTTCAGACTCATGACTTTTTTGATCACTTTCTATTCTGATTTTTGGGAGGCAGAATGAACAAAAACCAGCAGTTCAGGAATTTTTTGGGGGTGGTTTATGTCATTCTGCATGTGGTAAAATTGATAAGGCAGTTTTTTCTTCGGGTCAGTACGATTACAGTGATACCACATTTATTTAGTTTTTATATTTTGGCGCTTTTACACAATAAAAATTGTTTAGCCAAAAAATTATTATTTTTGCATCGCTTTATTCTGAGAGCTATAATTTTTTTATTTTTCCGCTGATGGAGCTGTATTGCAGTTTGTTTTTTGCTGGACAAGATGACGTTTTCAGTGGTATCATGTTTATTTACTTCCATCTTTTTGATCGAGTTTTATTCCACTTTTTTGTTCAGCGGTATGATGATAAAGCACTGTTTTTGCCTTGATTTTATTTATTTTTTATGGTGTTCACTAAAGGGGCTAACTAGTGGGACAGTTTTATAAATTGGATCATTCTGGACGCGGCGACACCAAATGTGTACTTTTATTGTATTGTTTAGTTTTTATTGTTTTTTTTCTTCATACAAATACTTATGGCTACAATATCATATATATATATATATATATAATATACTGTATTGTGAGGCAGTGACTAGTGTTATTTGCGAGGGTCGCTAAGTAACACAGTAACATAGTAACATAGTTACATAGTTTTTAAGGTTTAAGGTTTTTAAGTCCATCTAGTTCAACCCATAGCCTAACCTAACATGCCCTAACATGTTGATCCAGAGGAAGGCAAAAAAAAACCCATGTGGCAAATAGTAAGCTCCACATTGGGGAAAAAAGTTCCTTCCCGACTCCACATACAGCAATCAGAGTAGTTCCCTGGATCAACGCCCTATCAAGGAATCTAGTAAATATAACCTGTAACATTATACTTTTCCAGAAATGTATCCAGTCCCCTCTTAAATTTAAGTAATGAATCACTCATTACAGCATCATACGGCAGAGAGTTCCATAGTCTCACTGCTCTTACAGTAAAGAACCCGCGTCTGTTATTATGCCTAAACCTTCTTTCCTCCAGACGTAGAGGATGCCCCCTTGTCCCTGTCTCAGGTCTATGATTAAAAAGATCATCAGAAAGGTCCTTGTACTGTCCCCTCATATATTTATACATTAAAATAAGATCACCCCTTAGTCTTCGCTTTTCCAAACTAAATAGCCCCAAGTGTAATAACCTATCTTGGTATTGCAGACCCCCCAGTCCTCTAATAACCTTGGTCGCTCTTCTCTGCACCCGCTCTAGTTCAGCTATGTCTTTCTTATACACTGGAGACCAGAACTGTGCACAGTATTCTAAGTGTGGTCGAACTAGTGACTTGTATAGAGGTAAAATTATATTCTCCTCATGAGCATCTATGCCTCTTTTAATGCATCCCATTATTTTATTTGCCTTTGTAGCAGCTGCCTGACACTGGCCCCTGAATATGAGTTTGTCATCCACCCATACACCCAGGTCTTTTTCAGTGATGGTTTTGCCCAGAGATTTAGAATTAAGCACATACAGTGGGGCAAAAAAGTATTTAGTCAGTCAGCAATAGTGCAAGTTCCACCACTTAAAAAGATGAGAGGCGTCTGTAATTTACATCATAGGTAGACCTCAACTATGGGAGACAAACTGAGGAAAAAAAATCCCGAAAATCACATTGTCTATTTTTTTAACATTTTATTTGCATATTATGGTGGAAAATAAGTATTTGGTCAGAAACAAAATTTCATCTCAATACTTTGTAATATATCCTTTGTTGGCAATGACAGAGGTCAAACGTTTTCTGTAAGTCTTCACAAGGTTGCCACACACTGTTGGTATGTTGGCCCATTCCTCCATGCAGATCTCCTCTAGAGCAGTGATGTTTTTGGCTTTTCGCTTGGCAACACGGACTTTCAACTCCCTCCAAAGGTTTTCTATAGGGTTGAGATCTGGAAACTGGCTAGGCCACTCCAGGACCTTGAAATGCTTCTTACGAAGCCACTCCTTCATTGCCCTGGCGGTGTGCTTTGGATCATTGTCATGTTGAAAGACCCAGCCACGTTTCATCTTCAATGCCCTTGCTGATGGAAGGAGGTTTGCACTCAAAATCTCACGATACATGGCCCCATTCATTCTTTCATGTACCCGGATCAGTCGTCCTGGCCCCTTTGCAGAGAAACAGCCCCAAAGCATGAGGTTTCCACCACCATGCTTTACAGTAGGTATGGTGTTTGATGGATGCAACTCAGTATTCTTTTTCCTCCAAACACGACAAGTTGTGTTTCTACCAAACAGTTCCAGTTTGGTTTCATCAGACCATAGGACATTCTCCCAAAACTCCTCTGGATCATCCAAATGCTCTCTAGCAAACTTCAGATGGGCCCGGACATGTACTGGCTTAAGCAGTGGGACACGTCTGGCACTGCAGGATCTGAGTCCATGGTGGTGTAGTGTGTTACTTATGGTAGGCCTTGTTACATTGGTCCCAGCTCTCTGCAGTTCATTCACTAGGTCCCCCCGCGTGGTTCTGGGATTTTTGCTCACCATTCTTGTGATCATTCTGACCCCACGGGGTGGGATTTTGCGTGGAGCCCCAGATCGAGGGAGATTATCAGTGGTCTTGTATGTCTTCCATTTTCTAATTATTGCTCCCACTGTTGATTTCTTCACTCCAAGCTGGTTGGCTATTGCAGATTCAGTCTTCCCAGCCTGGTGCAGGGCTACAATTTTGTTTCTGGTGTCCTTTGACAGCTCTTTGGTCTTCACCATAGTGGAGTTTGGAGTCAGACTGTTTGAGGGTATCCACAGGTGTCTTTTTATACTGATAACAAGTTTAAACAGGTGCCGTTACTACAGGTAATGAGTGGAGGAAAGAGGAGACTCTTAAAGAGGAAGTTACAGGTCTGTGAGAGCCAGAAATCTTGATTGTTTGTTTCTGACCAAATACTTATTTTCCACCATAATATGCAAAAAAAATGATAAAAAAACAGACAATGTGATTTTCTGGATTTTTTTTTCTCAGTTTGTCTCCCATAGTTGAGGTCTACCTATGATGTAAATTACAGATGCCTTTCATCTTTTTAACTGGTGGAACTTGCACTATTGCTGACTGACTAAATACTTTTTTGCCCCACTGTAATTATACATCTTATTACTTCTACCCAAGTGCATGACCTTACATTTATCCCTATTAAAGCTCATTTGCCATTTATCAGCCCAAGCTTCTAGTTTACATAAATCTTCCTGTAATATAAAATTGTCCTCCTCCTTGTCCGCCCCAGTTTGAAGAAGCTTAAATGCGAAACGGCGCTCGTCGGGCGCAGGGCTGGTCACAGCAGGCTCCCTCCCTTTCCTTTCCGTTGCACCTTCTCTCAGCACACTACAAAACAGGTAAACATGCCAAATGAAATTTTCATATAGATGATTTTTTCTTTGTTGTTGTGCTGCTTATTATCATTCCTAAATCAGACCTGATTGAGGTTAATATGACTTCCTAGTCATTTAAAAAACAAAATGTTTTTATGTTCCTTGCTTTTATGCAGTTCCAGTAACAAAATAACATCATATTCTTTTGCCATGAAGGTTTCTATATAGTCATCCTAGATGGTGGCTTATTTAGCATACCTCTAGCCCTATATCTGTATGGCCACATTGTTTTAAAAATTTATTTTTGATATACAGTAGGTGCATGTCTTTATCAACTTTTGTGACTGCTGTGCCCTCTGGGTCTTTGGAGGTTGCTTTTCCCCTGCCTTTTTAACAATTTTTAATTTTGTATCAATAAAGAATCATTGTTTTTATTCTTATATCCTTTCCAATTAATTTGTACCACCATTGCACCTTTCCATGGTGTTTTTTGTGCCACCTGTTATTGTGGAGTCTTTAAAGATCAAAAATAATGGTCTATCAATGACTGTACTTAATTCCTGCAGTACTCGGGGGGTGTATCCCATTCGGGCCCTGGGATTTGTCAACTTTAGTGATTTTTAGACGCCGCTGTACTTCCTGCTGGGATAAGCAGGTGACATTTAATGGGGAATTTTTGTTATCACTGATCATTTTGTCCGTCATGGGATTTTCTTGTACAAATACTGTTGAAAAAAAGTAATTTAGCATATTGGCTTTTTCCTCATCCTCATCCACCATTTCACCTAGACTATTTTTAAGGGAGCCAACACTATCATTTTTTAGTTTCTTACTAGTTATGTAGTTATGTGTCCTCTAGGATGCGCACAGAAGCGTATTGAGGCCACGGGAGTGCATTGCAGTCACATGCATAACTTTTATTTTGCATTGCAATCACAGCAAGTGTTGTGTTGGTCTTTGGCATGCTATTTGTCCAAGGAACATAGTAACATAGTTAGTAAGGCCGAAAAAAGACATTTGTCCATCCAGTTCAGCCTATATTCCATCATAATAAATACCCAGATCTACGTCCTTCTACAGAACCTAATAATTGTATGATACAATATTGTTCTGCTCCAGGAAGACATCCAGGCCTCTCTTGAACCCCTCGACTGAGTTCGCCATCACCACCTCCTCAGGCAAGCAATTCCAGATTCTCACTGCCCTAACAGTAAAGAATCCTCTTCTATGTTGGTGGAAAAACCTTCTCTCCTCCAGACGCAAAGAATGCCCCCTTGTGCCCGTCACCTTCCTTGGTATAAACAGATCCTCAGCGAGATATTTGTATTGTCCCCTTATATACTTATACATGGTTATTAGATCGCCCCTCAGTCGTCTTTTTTCTAGACTAAATAATCCTAATTTCGCTAATCTATCTGGGTATTGTAGTTCTCCCATCCCCTTTATTAATTTTGTTGCCCTCCTTTGTACTCTCTCTAGTTCCATTATATCCTTCCTGAGCACCGGTGCCCAAAACTGGACACAGTACTCCATGTGCGGTCTAACTAGGGATTTGTACAGAGGCAGTATAATGCTCTCATCATGTGTATCCAGACCTCTTTTAATGCACCCCATGATCCTGTTTGCCTTGGCAGCTGCTGCCTGGCACTGGCTGCTCCAGGTAAGTTTATCATTAACTAGGATCCCCAAGTCCTTCTCCCTGTCAGATTTACCCAGTGGTTTCCCGTTCAGTGTGTAATGGTGATATTGATTCCCTCTTCCCATGTGTATAACCTTACATTTATCATTGTTAAACCTCATCTGCCACCTTTCAGCCCAAGTTTCCAACTTATCCAGATCCATCTGTAGCAGAATACTATCTTCTCTTGTATTAACTGCTTTACATAGTTTTGTATCATCTGCAAATATCGATATTTTACTGTGTAAACCTTCTACCAGATCATTAATGAATATGTTGAAGAGAACAGGTCCCAATACTGACCCCTGCGGTACCCCACTGGTCACAGCGACCCAGTTAGAGACTATACCATTTATAACCACCCTCTGCTTTCTATCACTAAGCCAGTTACTAACCCATTTACACACATTTTCCCCCAGACCAAGCATTCTCATTTTGTGTACCAACCTCTTGTGCGGCACGGTATCAAACGCTTTGGAAAAATCGAGATATACCACGTCCAATGACTCACCGTGGTCTAGCCTATAGCTTACCTCTTCATAAAAACTGATTAGATTGGTTTGACAGGAGCGATTTCTCATAAACCCATGCTGATATGGAGTTAAACAGTTATTCTCATTGAGATAATCCAGAATAACATCCCTCAGAAACCCTTCAAATATTTTACCAACAATAGAGGTTAGACTTACTGGCCTATAATTTCCAGGTTCACTTTTAGAGCCCTTTTTGAATATTGGCACCACATTTGCTATGCGCCAGTCCTGCGGAACAGACCCTGTCGCTATAGAGTCACTAAAAATAAGAAATAATGGTTTATCTATTACATTACTTAGTTCTCTTAGTACTCGTGGGTGTATGCCATCCGGACCCGGAGATTTATCTATTTTAATCTTATTTAGCCGGTTTCGCACCTCTTCTTGGGTTAGATTGGTGACCCTTAATATAGGGTTTTCATTGTTTCTTGGGATTTCACCTAGCATTTCATTTTCCACCGTGAATACCGTGGAGAAGAAGGTGTTTAATATGTTAGCTTTTTCCTCGTCATCTACAACCATTCTTTCCTCACTATTTTTTAAGGGGCCTACATTTTCAGTTTTTATTCTTTTACTATTGATATAGTTGAAGAACAGTTTGGGATTAGTTTTACTCTCCTTAGCAATGTGCTTCTCTGTTTCCTTTTTGGCAGCTTTAATTAGTTTTTTAGATAAAGTATTTTTCTCCCTATAGTTTTTTAGAGCTTCAATGGTGCCATCCTGCTTTAGTAGTGCAAATGCTTTCTTTTTACTGTTAATTGCCTGTCTTACTTCTTTGTTTAGCCACATTGGGTTTTTCCTATTTCTAGTCCTTTTATTCCCACAAGGTATAAACCGCTTACACTGCCTATTTAGGATGTTCTTAAACATTTCCCATTTATTATCTGTATTCTCATTTCTGAGGATATTGTCCCAGTCTACCAGATTAAGGGCATCTCTAAGCTGTTCAAACTTTGCCTTCCTAAAGTTCAATGTTTTTGTGACTCCCTGACAAGTCCCCCTAGTGAAAGACAGGTGAAACTGCACAATATTGTGGTCGCTATTTCCTAAATGCCCAACCACCTGCAGATTTGTTATTCTGTCAGGTCTATTAGATAGTATTAGGTCTAAAAGTGCTGCTCCTCTGGTTGGATTCTGCACCAATTGTGAAAGATAATTTTTCTTGGTTATTAGCAGAAACCTGTTGCCTTTATGGGTTTCACAGGTTTCTGTTTCCCAGTTAATATCCGGGTAGTTAAAGTCCCCCATAACCAGGACCTCATTATGGGTTGCAGCTTCATCTATCTGCTTTAGAAGTAGACTTTCCATGCTTTCTGTTATATTTGGGGGTTTGTAACAGACCCCAATGAGAATTTTGTTACCATTTTTCCCTCCATGAATTTCAACCCATATGGACTCGACATCCTCATTCCCTTCGCTAATATCCTCCCTTAAAGTGGACTTTAGACAAGACTTTACATAGAGACAAACCCCTCCTCCTCTCCGATTTTTACGATCCTTTCTAAAGGAAGATTTAAGAAAACCTGCCATGGGCTTTTATTTTTGAAGCGGACTACAAGATGGTAGTGGGGCGGTCCGCTTCCTTCCCGGCCGTGTTTTCCATGTGGCCTATGGCCACAGGTTCCTTGTAACAACCCCTGCGGCAGAGGGTTGAGTGTGTCCGTGTTGGTTTTGCAAACGTGCAGAGAAGGAGGCTCAGCAGAGTTCCACCTGTGCAAGGCAACACAAAGGCAAGTGGAGCCAAAAAGCCTGGCACCCCACAGCGTACACGGTGGTGCAGTCGACCACGGTAACCAGTCCCGTTTACGGACTATCTTGTTTCCCAGCTGCAATCCGGAGGATTCTAGTTTATTTCTGTTTTGTGAGTATGCTGACTATTAAAAGCCTTTTGTTTGAACTTTCCTGGGTCACTGCCTGTCTGTCACACTGCACTAACCTAGCTGCATTACAATATATATATACCGTATATACTCGAGTATAAGCCGAGATTTTCAGCCCAAATTTTTGGGCTGAAAGTGCCCCTCTCGGCTTATACTCGAGTCACGGTCTGTGGCAGGGTCGGCGGGTGAGGGGGAGAGGGCGCTGAGGCATACTCACCTAGTCCCGCCGCTCCAGACGCTGTCCCTGCCTGTCCCACGGTCTCCGGGTGCCGCAGCTCTTCCCCTGTTCAGCAGTCACGTGGGACCGCTCATTAGAGAAATGAATATGGACTCCACTCCCATAGGGGTGGAGCCACATATTCATTCCTCTGAGCGGTGCTGGTGACCGCTGACAGGAAGAGCTGCGGAGACCGTGTGACAGTCAGGGGCAGCGTCAGGAGCGGCGGGACTAGGTGAGTATTTTATATTCACCTGTCCGCGTTCCACACGCCGGGCGCCGCTCTGTCTTCGCGTCCTCTTGCACTGACTGTTCAGGTCAGAGGGCGCGATGACGCATATAGTGTGCGCGCCGCCCTCTGCCTGATCAGTCAGTGCGGAGAGACGCCGGGATGAGACGCCGGGAGCTGCAAGCAAGAGAGGTGAGTATGGCATTTTATTTTTTTATTATTGCAGCAGCAGCAATGGCAGAGCTTTATACGGAGCATCTATGGGGCAAAAATGAACGGTGCAGAGCACTATACGGCACAGCTATGGGGCAAGAATGAACGGTGCAGAGCACTATATGGCACAGCTATGGGGCAATAATGAATGGTGCAGAGCACTATATGGCACAGCTTTATACGGAGCATCTATGGGGCAAGAATGAACGGTGCAGAGCACTATATGGAACAGCTATGGGGCAAGAATGAACGGTGCAGAGCACTATATGGCACAGCTTTATACGGAGCATCTATGGGGCACGAATGAACGGTGCAGAGCACTATACGGAGCATCTATGGGGCAATAATGAACGGTGCAGAGCACTATATGGCACAGCTATGGGGCAAGAATGAACGGTGCAGAGCACTATATGGCACAGCTATGGGGCAAGAATAAACGGTGCAGAGCACTATATGGCACAGCTATGGGGCAAAAATGAACAGTGCAGAGCACTATATGGCACAGCTATGGGGCAATAATGAACTGTGCAGGGCACTATATGGCACAGCTATGGGGCAACAATGAATGGTGCAGAGCACTATATGGCACAGCTATGGGGCAATAATGAACGGTACAGAGCACTATATGGCACAGCTATGGGGCAAGAATGAACGGTGCAGAGCACTATATGTACAGCTATGGGGCAATAATGAACGGTGCAGAGCACTATATGGCACAGCTATGGGGCAAAAATGAACAGTGCAGAGCACTATATGGCACAGCTATGGGGCAAGAATGAACGGTGCAGAGCACTATATGGCACAGCTATGGGGCAAAAATGAACAGTGCAGAGCACTATATGGCACAGCTATGGGGCAAGAATGAACGGTGCAGAGCACTATATGGCACAGCTATGGGGCAAGAATGAACGGTGCAGAGCACTATATGTACAGCTATGGGGCAATAATGAACGGTGCAGAGCACTATATGGCACAGCTATGGGGCAAAAATGAACAGTGCAGAGCACTATATGGCACAGCTATGGGACAATAATGAACTGTGCAGAGCACTATATGGCACAGCTATGGGGCAAGAATGAACTGTGCAGAGCACTATATGTACAGCTATGGGGCAATAATGAACGGTGCAGAGCACTATATGGCACAGTTATGGGGCAATAATGAACGGTGCAGAGCACTATATGGCACAGCTATGGGGCAATAATGAACAGTGCAGAGCACTATATGGCACAGCTATGGGGCAAGAATGAACGGTGCAGAGCACTATATAGCACAGCTATGGGGAAATATGAACGGTGCAGAGCACTATATGGCACAGCTATGGGGAAATATGAACGGTGCAGAGCACTATATGGCACAGCTATGGGGCAATATGAACGGTGCAGAGCACTATATGGCACAGCTATGGGGCAAGAATGAACAGTGCAGAGCACTATACGGCACAGCTATGGGGCAATAATGAACGGTGCAGAGCACTATATGGCACAGCTATGAGGCAATAATGAACGGTGCAGAGAACTATATGGCACAGCTATGGGGCAATAATGAACGGTGCAGAGCACTATATGGCACAGCTATGGGGCAAGAATGAACGGTGCAAAGCACTATATGGCACAGCTATGGGGCCATAATGAACGGTGCAGAGCACTATATGGCACAGCTATGGGGCCATAATGAACGGTATGGAGCATCTATTTTTATTTTTGACATTAACCGGTAGTTGCTCCATTTTCCACCCTAGGCTTATACTCGAGTCAATAAGTTTTCCCAGTTTTTTGTGGCAAAATTTGGGGGGTCGGCTTATACTCGGGTCGGCTTATACTCGAGTATATACGGTATACGGTATATATATATATATGATTTTTTTTTGTTGTTGTTGTTTTGTTTTAATTAATTATTTAAATGTTTTTTACTTAATTACTTTATCCCACTATTGGACTATCATTTTTTGCAGGTTGATCACTTGTATAACATGGAGATGCAGCAGCATCATGCCACTGGGTCTCCGATCCAAGGACAGAGGGGCTGTCATTCCTGTGCCGATTACCGGAATGCTGCGATCGAATTCGATTGCAGCATTTAAGAGGTCAAAGTGACAGGAGTGGTGAATCAGCTGACACGCAGCGGCGATAACGCGTGCACAGCCTGTGTGCGCGCACGATTGCCATGCAGTATTGATACGTCCCTGGTCAATAAGGCCCATGGCGCGTGGATGAATTATTACTGCAAATGTCAGAAATGGGTTGATAAAAAAGGAAATCTAATGCAAAAGATAGATACAACATCACATCTGTGAGCAAAAGTATGTGAATCCTTAGGATAGGCAGACAATTTGAAAGTGAAATTTTCTATCAATGGAATGACAATCAGGTGTGAGTGGGCAACTTGTTTCATTTAACCCCTTCCTGACCTTCGACGTACCCAGTACATCATAGTTGGTAAGTACTTACCAACATTGGACGCACTTGACTTGATACATCATGGCTAAAAGGCAGCACCCAGACCGAAGCCTTCGTGAATGCATTAAGGTGCCTGCTGTTTATACAGTACACCTGGGCTCATCGTCACAGCAGGTTTTGATGCCCCCTCCCGCAACTATGATCACTGTGATTGGCTGTTCATTTCTGAAGAGCCAATCACTGTATTTTCAGTGATTCAGGCAATAAAATTGCATGAAACTGCAGTCTATCCTGTGATCGGTACTGTAACAGGTCTGATGATAGGCCTGGCGATGGCAGTGTCACCAGGGGTAGCCCTGATTGGTGAGATCAGACAATGATGCCAATTGCACCAATCAGTGTGCACAGAGGCTATCTGACCTAACATGACCGCTTTTCACTTCCTCATTCTAGCTTATGATGTGTGCAGGGCGGTCATACTGTCATTCTTTGTGCTGGGACTTGAGATGCCACATACTTTTTCAAGCCTATGACATCACTGCTGCTGCTGTTGTTGAAGAAAGAAGGCGTTCCTGATTCTACCCTGATCAGTTCCATCCTGATCCCTTAACCTTCCTAATCCACCCCAATCCCCCTATCCAACCTTTCCCCCCATTTTTTAACCTCTGCCCCTCTACCTCACCCCTTCCCCACCCCACTCCTTCTGCTGCCTGCTGCCAAGCTCTGATCAGTACTTAATCGCTCTATTTTTGACAGTTTTTGTGTTGTTCATGTATCCTGCAGCCGCCGAGCGCTGATCAGTGACACAAATCACTGATAAACATCCGTGCCCGCTGTTTTCCAGGACTTTGTTTGTACCTTTCTATCTTTTCTATCTTTTCCACCTCCCTTTGCACCAAATGTGTGCTTCAGTACTTGTGCTATGTGTTTTCCAGGACTTTGTTTCCCCTATCCAATTCCCCCCTCCCTTTGCACCATTCCATACATGCATCCTGCAGCCGCTGAGCCGCTGGTCAGAGGCACATCACTGATTGGCACCTGTGCCTGCTTTTGGCCAGGAATTTATTTTTCCTGTTTATTTTTAATCCCCTTTTGGCACCACATCCGTGTGTGCATCCAACAGCCATCGAGCCATCTGGTCAGTGACACAAATCACTGATTGACCTCCGATTGTTATTTTTTTTCTTTTGTGTGTGAAAAAATAATTGAATAAAAAATCATTTATATTAGTTGATAGAACTAGATTAGGGAGAGCAAAAATATACTGAAGTAATCAGCATCTTCTACAGTATTTTTACTTAATTCAGTTAGGGTTAGTGTCAGATAGTAAAGCAGAAAAAAAGATGCAAAAAAATCATTTCGATTAATTGATAGGACTAGACTAAGAACAGTAAAAATATACTGTAGCAATCCACATCTACTACAGTATGTGTTTACTGAATGTAGTGAGGGTTAGTGTCAGATAGCGGAGAAAAAGAGAATCACATCCGTACATGCATCGCATCCTGCAGCCATTGAGTGCTGATCAGCGACACATCACTGATTAACCTCCATTGCTGTTTTTCGGTTTTTTTGTGTGTGAAAAAAGAATAAAAAAAGAATAATTTAGATTTGTTGATAAGACTAGATTAGAGACACTAAAAATATACTCCAGTATTCGGCAACTACTACACTAATTTTTACTTCATACAGTCAGGGTTAGTTTCAGATAGTTGACGGCACTCAGCAATTTTTTTTGTAATGACGTGTGTTTCGAAAATTTAGTCCATTTTTATTTCACCATATTTTATATTCTTTTTATTTTATTTTTATCTTTTTATTTCTAGACCCTTTTCTTTCTTTTTTTTTCTCTTTTAAACAAGAAAAGTTTACAACAAACACTCGCGCACATGACTAAAATTTGGTACACACACATACACCACATGTGTGAAAAAATGTCGTCCCGCTCATCCCAAATATGGTATTCAGTGGAGGAGGCATACGATTTCCTTGCCTCCGACACTGGTAGTGAGGGAGAGGATGCTACCTTCCTTTATTTTTGATCCTCCTCTTCTTCCTCAATTTATACTGAACCACCACGCAGACGCCCCAGGACAGAAAATAAACTAGTGCCCACCGTTACTGACCCCGTATGGACCACCCCCATGAATATTATGAGTCACAGAGTCCTCATTTTGTGGCATAATCTGGAATCCAATTTGACACCACCGGCCTCATAGAAATAGAGTTTTTCAAAGTCTTTTTCTCTGATGGTTTTGTAAACCTCATGCTGGCTGAAACAAATTTGTATGCCCGGCAATTTTTGGCCCAAAACATCTCATCTACTTCATTTTCTAACTGCACCCCTATAGATGCAGAAGAAATAAAAAAGTTTTGGGGCCTTGTTCTTCACATGGGGTTAGTGAAGAAACCAAAACTTCAGCAATATTGGAGTGATGATTGTTCTATACAACACTCCAGTGTTACACATAGCTATGACCCGTAGACGTTTTGAGACTATCCTCAAATTTGTTCATTAAAATGCGATTTCTGTGGGCCTCAGAATAATTTTTAATGCTCATCAGGCTGGAAAATGTTACAAAAGCATCTCTAAAGAGGTTGAACTCTGCCAAACCAAAGTCAGACAGATTGTGTACAAATAGAGGAAATTTAGAACTATCAAAACTCTCCCCAGCATATTATAGTTTAAGAGGTCGTCATAGAAAAGCTCAAAGAAATCTCTCAGCAACTGAAGGCCTCTCTCACATTAGCTAATGTTAATGTTCATGAGTCCTCAATCAGGATAATACTGAAAAACACTGGTATGAATGACAAGACAGCAAGGAAAAAGCCACTGTTCTCCAGAAAGAACATCGCTAACTTTTTGCAGTTGGTGAAAGATTACTTGGACAATCTAGAATAATGTTTCATGGTTGATGACACCAGAATAGAGATTTTTAGTTTAAAGGAAACCTGACAGATTCCCCAGGCCTCCAAACTGCCACCATGAATTTATTGCTACCATTATACCATTCTAACAAGCCCATTTTATTGTCTTATTGATTACTGCTTATGCCAAAACCAACCAATTTTTTAACTGCAGTGGCGATATGTAAATTAGCGAGTGACTACGTGGAGGCGTTGTTTTCCCCAGACTAGACATCCTACTAATGATGTTATCATATTCCTATGTGCATGAGTAACATTCACTAAGGCTACTTTCACACATCAGTTTTTTTGTTTCAGGCAGAATCCGGCAAACTTTTGAAAAAACGGATCCATTGCAAATAGTGAAAAACTGATGCGACGGATCAGTTTTTCTGCTGGATCCGGTTTTTGTTTTGGGATAGCTTCCTGTTCCGGGGTGGAGGGGAGAAAGAGAGAGAGAGAGAGAGAGAGATTGTGCATGGTTGTATGGAGAGTGCATGTAAAACCGGATTTGGAGGCCGGATTCATCATTTCACATGTCAGTTTCATCCATTTATCACTGGAACCGTCACTTTGTGTTTTTTTGCCGGACAGAAAAAACGCTCCTATGAACGTTTTCTCCGGCCACCGGAAACCTAATTTTAGACGGATCCAGCAAAAAACACATGAAACGTGTGGCCATCAGGCGCAATCCGGCGCTAATACAACTCTATGAGAAAAAACGGATCAGTTTTTTTCAAAACTCGCCGGATTGTGCCTGACGGCAAAAACCTGATGTGTGAAAGTAGCCGAAGTCTTCCAAAAATCCATGAGTTACTCCGACTATTTTATGTAGTAAAATCCAGTGTGAAAATAAACACAAGAATGAGCAAGCTGCATATTTGTAGCATGCTTTTATTTTTGTACTTATTCTTTCCGCAACGTGTGAATCGGGTTTTGTAAAAATGCAATTCACTTGTATTGTGCTGTAAAGTGTTGCAGATTTGGTGTGTGGAACCTGTAATGTAAAATGGCTACAAACCCTGAAAGTGTGAACATAACCATCTAGGAAATATTACCCCCATACTATTACTGAAGTCCACTATACCAAGACCAATATGCCAATAATACCACATACTGGAAATTAATAATACTGATTATTACAAATCACTGTACTAACACTAATATTAGCCCAATACAATGACTGTATAGTGGAAGGTACAGTATTAGTATATACAGTGCAGGTAACTCAAGAGGCTCACCAATGATGTCTCTTGTTGAAGTCATTTATTTTCTCATTTTCTCTTTTCTCATTCATTATACCAACTTCTGCCAGCAAGGACTCGACTCTGCGAAATGTAACAATCATTTCCACTTTTCCCTTACTATTCTACAGTGACAGTACCTCCCTTTTGTCCCACAGTATAGAAGGGATGTTCCCCTGTTTCCTCTATGCTTTAATAATGCTCATGTCCCTTTTGTACCCAAGTACAATAGAATTTCCCCCACCATAACACCCATACAGAAGTATTGTCAATCTAACATACCCCTTACAGGTGTAACGATCTTCTTTCTGGCCCCGATATAATAGAAATATTCCCCTTTGTAGCTCCATACATTAATAATGTCTCCAAATATGGTTCCTATATAGTACTATGTCTCCCTATGTAGCCACTATACATTTATAATGCAATCCTATGTGGCTCTCATGTAGTAACATTGCCCCTATAAGGCTCTGGCAAAAATTAAGAGACCACTGTAAAATTTTCAGTTTGTCTGATTTTTCTCTTTATAGGTATATTTTTGAGTAAAATGTAAATTGTTCTTTTAGTTTATAAACTTCTGACAACATGTCTCTGAATATCCAAGCAATAAATTTTGTATTTTTTTCTGACAAAGAAAAATGGTCAAAATTAAAAAAAACCAGGGCTTTCAAAACCTCAAATAATGCAAAGAAAACAAGTTCATAATCATTTAGAAACAACAATACTAATATTTTAACTCAGGAAGAGTTCAAAAATCAATATTTTGTGGAATAACTATGATTTTTAATCACAGCTTTCATGCGTCTTGGCATGGTTTCCACCGGTCTTTCACACTGCTTCTGGAGCAAAAATGTAAGCAGTTCTTTGTTTGATGGCTTGTGACTATCCATCATCCTCTTGATTACATTCCAGAGGTTTTCAATGGAGTTCAGGTCTAGAGATTGGGCTGCCCATGACAGGGATTTGATGTGGTGGTCTCTTAATTTTTGCCTGAGCTGTATGTGGCACCTATCTAGAAGTAATGAATTCACTGTGCCACTGTGTTCTGCCCCCACAGTGCTCCTTGTACTATACTATATTCTACTCTAACCTCACTCCCACACCGAATGGCTCTGTTTTCTTCCTCCTTCTCCTGACTGGCTCCCTTCCCTGCATTTATCGTACAGCGTTAGCCTATCAGGTCCCACAGCTTCAGAGTATGCCTATGATTCTAGACCAGGGGTGGGGAATCTTTTTTCTGCAAAGGGCCATTTGGATATTTATACCATCCTTTGGGGGCCGTACAAACTCCGCCCACAAAGTACATCCTGACTCTGGCACTGGTTTCAGGACACAATCTTTCATTGCATGCCCTACAATGTTCAGTTGTGAACACTGTGTGTGTGTGCCAACAGAGCAAGAAGAAATTAATGAGCTTGTGGCAATGAAAATACAGCTCTTTGCCCAAGAGAATCTGCTCGAGGGCCTGATAAAAGGTCATCGAGGACCGTAAATGGCCCTGGGGTCTGAGGTTCCCCACCCCTGTTCTAGAGTAAGTGCAGGGCAGGGAATCAATAGGTCTCTGCTCTGCAATAGTTTTTAACTGGAGGTACATATGAGGATGCACTTGAAAAACAGGGCTGGCTCTGGCAAGCCCCCTCCCACACAGGCCTGTTAGCAGTCGTACATCCTGCAACCGTGATCACTACCCCTCTGTGAAAGGCCTGATATAGATGTAAATGAGTGGAAGAGCTGTCTGCACCTTTTCTGATAAAAAAACATTTGTATGAATATGATGCATTGGCCTATTTTACCTGTGGTTCTATATATTTTCCGTGTTGCAACAGTTAGGTAACCTGTAGACAGGGACAAAATGGTTTTCTGGCCTAAAATTAAATTCTGGAATCACTCCATGTGACTGAAGACTTTTAAATCCCCCCAGCGTACCTGCTGTGCGCTGCAAGGATTCGCTGATTTCTGAGCTGTGAACAGTGGTGATGTATGCGATATGCATACTCCCGGGCTGGAGCCATCTGGTGGGCTCAACCTCACTTCTTAAAAGTCTATGGAATGAGGGAACAGCCGTCCAGTGGGTGCGGCAGTTCTCAACTCAGAAACCAGCAAATCCTTGCAGCGCACAGTGCATGCGCCGGGGTGGATTCAAAAGACTACAATCACACAAAGTGACTGCAGACTTTTCATTTTAGACTGATCAACTCCTTTAACTATTAGAGGTCAGCCCATGGTGAGAGGAGTTAAATGAGCACAGATGAACTTGCTTCCTGATAGAGGAGTTGGAGAGCAGCTTCTAAAGGAGTAAAGGTACCGTCACACTTAACGATATCGTTACCGATATTGTTGCTTTTTGTGACGTAGCAACGATATCGTTAAGGAATTCGTTATGTGTGACAGCGACCAACGATCAGGCCCCTGCTGGGAGATCGTTGGTCGCTGAAGAAAGTGCAGAACTTTATTTCGTCGCTGGATCTCCCGCTGACATCGCTGGATCGGCGTGTGTGACACCGATCCAGCGATGTCTTCACTGGTAACCAGGGTAAACATCGGGTAACTAAGCGCAGGGCCGTGCTTAGTAACCCGATGTTTACCCTGGTTACCAGCGTAAAAGTAAAAAAAAAAAAACACTTCATACTTACCTACCGCTGTCTGTCCCCGACGCTCAGCTTCTCTGCACTCCTCCTGCACTGGCTGTGAGCACAGCGGCCGGAAAGCAGAGCGGTGACGTCACCGCTCTGCTTTCCGGCTGACCGACGCTCACAGCCAGTGCAGGAGGAGTGCAGAGAAGCTGAGCGTCGGGGACAGACAGCGGTAGGTAAGTATGAAGTGTTTGTTTTTTTTTACTTTTACGCTGGTAACCAGGGTAAACATCGGGTTACTAAGCGCGGCCCTGCGCTTAGTTACCCGATGTTTACCCTGGTTACCGGGAACCTCGGGATCGTTGGTCGCTGGAGAGCTGTCTGTGTGACAGCTCTCCAGCGACCAAACAGCGACGCTGCAGCGATCGACATCGTTGTCGGTATCGCTGCAGCGTCGCTTAGTGTGACGGTACCTTAAGAAGTATTGCTGATAAGAAAAAGGCCACAAGTTGGAGAGTGTGTTAAGTCCAGATGAATTAAAGATAGCAAGTTTGAGAATAAGTTTCTACCTATATGGCTGGAGTGTGGAGATAGAAAGAGAATTGAAAACATAACTTACACCTGCTGTGAGTACGATCATAGCATAGCAGAGCTGAGGGTGGCATAATTCCCCATGGCAGCTAGGAGTAGGCTACAATGGTACCAGACTCGTTCAAATATTTTCAAGGTTACTCCCTGATACTTAAGGGTTAAATGTATTTTGTGCATTTGTATGTGCTAAAGATATAATACCATTCTGGGGCGGAAGTTAGCTGGGACAGCGTTAACTGAAGTGGCCAGCCCAGTTGGGAGGGGGAACTGAGTGTTAGTGACAGAGGTAGGAAGGGACAGTCAGTTAATCTGATGGCAGTAGTGAGTACACAGCAGGACTCTTGGCTGCTAGGGACAGCGTGAGCCTAATATTCGGGGTAGTGGATTGCCGCAAATACCCTTCCGTGTGATTCTGTCTAATGGCCAAGGGCAACCTCAAGATGGATGTTGGGGGTTAGGGGCACACTCAGCTTGTGAAACTACAGGAAAAGATGGACTCAGACCACATGGGGCGGAAGGAATTGCAATCTAGATATACTGCTAGAGGTGAGGAAGATCCCAAAGGGCTAGGAAAGCCAGAGAGGGGGATATGCTATCTATCCCGAGAACCAAAACTAAAGATGTATCCGGTACATGTGGGAAAGATGACAACCCATTGGGCCTTATCCTTTGAACCTGTTTGGAAATAATGTACAGACTGCCATTCTCAATGTAAAAGCTTGGTTTCTATTAACCATATTTCTCCAGGGTTATTTGCTGCCCTTGTTCGAGAAGGATTCCTAGAGTTTGAAGAGGACTACCTTGCTTGGGCATCTTACAATTGGTGTAGTCGGAAGATATGGCATAGATGGAAGAGTGCTGGAATACATGCGGTCCAAGATGGTAGCCCGAAGCATGGATTCCAAGATGGCGACGGTGAAGAGAAGAAACACTGCCTATTGTTGGCATGGACGGCACCTGAAAGCGCGAAAAGATGCTCAGCCCCCACCAGTGACTGCCCGAAGAAGGATGAGTCCAGTGAAAAAGAGCCTACCCAGAATAGGAGATATGTTCTGGAGGAAGACATGGCGCAGCTTGAGATGTGGCCCACTGTGTGAGAAAATGCATTGGAAGGGGGCATGGCTGAAGGCAGAGTCGCTGAGAGTAAAGTGTGACCCGGCGGTCACATTAAAGATTTGGCCCAGGAAGAAGACGAGTCAAGCAACACAGCCATGTGCCTAACACAACCCTCCATGATGTGTACATGTGATTATCTCATCTTTACTCCCTGATCTTCCTCTTTGGGAGCCAGTCACAAGAGATTTCCTTGTCTATTTTAATTCTTTTACATGGGACATTGGCTTCAGTGCAATGTGCGTGAGGTGAGTATAAGGCTGGAGTCACACTAGCGAGTTTTACGGACGTATGAGTGCAGAAAATACGTCCGCAAAACACGCCTAACAAACGTCCCAATTATTCTCTATGCCCCTGCTCCTATCTGCCGTATTTTACTGATCAGTATTATATGGCTTTCTACGGCCGTAGAAAATCGCAGCATGCTGCGTTTGTCACCGTATTGCGCAAAAAAAAACGCCAATTTAAGTCTATGGAAGCCAGAAAAATACGGATTACACACGGACCAACAGTGTGACTTGCGAGAAATACGCAGCGGTGTTAGAGAGAAAAGCCGGCAATTCAGTGCAGTGTACAGTAAAATCACACTGACAGCTTACAGTAGAATAGGTAGAATAAATGTGTACACATAGAATAGGTATATTTATATATATATATATATGTCAGTGAGACACATATATGTATATATTATTACTTCATACAGCGCTAGATAGCTTTAAAGTCTGTAATTCAATTACCGGCTTTTGCTATCTCCTTGCTAAACACGACAGGATATGAGAC
Organism: Ranitomeya imitator; assembly: GCF_032444005.1. Classification (NCBI taxonomy): domain Eukaryota; kingdom Metazoa; phylum Chordata; class Amphibia; order Anura; family Dendrobatidae; genus Ranitomeya; species Ranitomeya imitator. The sequence goes on from NC_091286.1 coordinate 503,156,967, forward strand.
ATGGTTTACATACAGTAAACCATCTCATATCACCTTTTTTTTGCATATTCCACACTACTAATGTTAGTAGTGTGTATATGCAAAATTTGGCCGTTCTAGCTATTAAATTAAAGGGTTAAATGGCGGAAAAAATTGGCGTGGGCTCCCGCGCAATTTTCTCCGCCAGAGTAGTAAAGCCAGTGACTGAGGACAGATATTAATAGCCTGGAGAGGGTCCACGGTTATTGGCCCCCCTGGCTAAAAACACCTGCCCCCAGCCACCCCAGAAAAGGCACATCTGGAAGATGCTCCTATTCTGGCACTTGGCCACTCTCTTCCCATTCCCGTGTAGCGGTGGGATATGGGGTAATGAAGGGTTAATGCCACCTTGCTATTGTAAGGTGACATTAAGCCAAATTAATAATGGAGAGGCGTCAATTATGACACCTATCCATTATTAATCCAATACTAGTAAAGGGTTAAAAAAAACACAAACACATTATTAAAAATTATTTTAATGAAATAAAAACAAAGGTTGTTGTAATATTTTATTCTACGCTCAATCCAATCACTGAAGACCCTCGATCTATAACAAAAAAAAAAAAATAAACCAACAATATCCATACCTTCCGCAGATCTGTAACGTTTAACGATGTAAATCCATCTGAAGGGGTCAAAATATTTTGCAGCCACGAACTCTGCTAATGCAGCGTTGTTCCTGGCTGCAAAACCCCGGGGAATGAAGGTAAAGTAGGTCAATGACCTATATTTACATTCATTTGCGGTGAGGCGCCCTCTGCTGGTTGTCCCTAGATCGTGGGAACTTTCCTAGAAAGCTCCCAGGCTCGAGTTCATATGAGGACAACCAGCAGAGGGCGCCTCTTATGAACTTGAGCCTGGGAGCTTTCTAGGAAAGTTCCCACGATCTAGGAACAACCAGCAGAGGGCGCCTCACCGCAAATCAAGGTAAATATAGGTCATTGACCTACTTTACCTTCATTCTCCGGGGTTTTGCAGCAAGGAGCAGCGCTGCAAAATATTTTAACCCCTTCAGATGGATTTACATCGTGAGACTTTACAGATCTTCGAAAGGTATGTATATTGTTGTTTTTTTGTTTTTTTTACAGATCGAGGGTCTTCAGTGAGTGGATTGATATTACAACAACCTTTGTGATTTTTTCATTAAAATTCTTTTTAATAATGTGTTTGTGTATTTTTTAACCCTTTACTACTATTGGATTAATAATGGATAGGTGTCATAATTGACGCCTCTCCATTATTAATTTGGCTTAATGTCACCTTACAATAGCAAGGTGGCATTAACCCTTCATTACCCCATATCCCACCGCTACACGGGAATGGGAAGAGAGTGGCCAAGTGCCAGAATAGGCGCATCTTCCAGATGTGCCTTTTCTGAGGTGGCTGGGGGCAGATGTTTTTAGCCAGGGGGGGGCCCAATAACCATGGACCCTCTCCAGGCTATTAATATCTGCCCTCAGTCACTGGCTTTACTACTCTGGCAGAGAAAATTGCGCGGGAGCCCACGCCAATTTTTTCCGCCATTTAACCCTTTAATTTAATAGCTAGAACGGCCAAATTTTGCATATATACACTACTAACATTAGTAGTGTGGAATATGCAAAAAAAGGTGATATGAGATGGTTTACTGTATGTAAACCATGTCTCATATCATGTCGGGTTTTAGGAAGGAGATGGCAAAAGGCGGTAATTGAATTACCGGCTTTAAAGCTATCTAGCGCTGTATGAAGTAATAATATATATACATATATGTGTCTCAATGACATATATATATATATATATATATATATATATATATATAGACAGTATATATGTTTTTTTGTTTTTTTTACACATGGATCCCTTGTATAGCCGTATGTTGGTTTTGCAAGCCTGCGAGAAAAACACGCAGTACGGATGCCATACGGATTACATAAGGAGGATGCCATGCGCAAAAAACGCTGACACACCCTGCCTACGGAGGAGCTACGGACCACTATTTTGGGGACTTTTCAGCGTATTACGGCCGTAATATACGGACCGTATTGTCTTACGCTGAGTGTGACTCCAGCCTAACTGTTTTGGGTTAATTTAGAGTCAATAAATGGGTCTTTGTCATTTGTTCAAATAAAAAACTTTATTCTTGGTGTTATTTTTTTCACATTTTGGCTGTGGGATTAGTAATGGGGGCGTCTTATAGATGCCTCTCCATTACTACCCCGTGCGCTTGAGGCCACCTGACAATTCAAAGGTGACATCAACTCCAATACTAGCACCCCACTTGCCATCACACCAGGGCAAGTGTGAAGAGCCAGGCTAAGTGCCAGATTTGGTGCATCTTATTGATGCGCCATTCCTGGGGCAGCTGAGAACTGATGATTTTAGTCTGAAATGTGAAATGTATGTAGAATATTCCCTTTGATAACTATGCGCATCTTATCTATTGCATTATTTCAGTGCTGTGTTGTGTATAATACGTTATTCTTCAGATTTTGTATTAGTCTATGCCTGACAAAGAGACCTGAGTATAGTCTCGAAAGCTTGCAATTTGCTACCAATTTTGTTTTCGGTTATCCATTAAAAAATATCAACCACTGAGGACTCTCAATTCTAAATATTTTTAAATGACAGAGTAATTCTCTATATAAAAGCTCATGTTAAAATTGGTAAAATTGCATTGCAATCGAAACACATTCGCATGTAAATCGAATGTCATTCGGATGCTAGGTGATAAAAATCCCATTGTACTTGTAAAAAAAATCACATGACAATCGTCCCACTTTTCTGGACAGATATTCGACCTTTTTTTTATGGTGACGGGTGTGACCCTTAACTTGCATGATATCTTAGATAATCATCTATGGTATACCAGTGGAACCATCGGTTCCCCGAGATCGCGTTGTCATAGCCAATGGAGAAACAGAGGGAGCGATCTCCTTCTGTCATTCTCTTTACATGCTGCGGTCACTATTGCCCATAGCATGTATGGAGTTAATTCAGCAGCTGCAACCACTGACAGCACTGAATGCCCTTAGCAATTCCTTTGCTAGCAAAGGGAATTGAACTTAGTTAATCCCTGGATGAATAATTACTGTCTTTTCAGATCCTAAGACCTCATTTAGACATCCGTGAATCACGTACATGTTCTATCTGTGATTTTCGCAAATAGAGCACTTTCCTAATAAAGTCTATGGTGCTTTTCAAATCATGGATACATGCCAGTTTTTAGTTGAAGTTACAAATCCAAATTACCCTTACAAGAATATGGGTCTGTGAAAATTAAGGATACTTGTAGTGTCAGTGTGCTGTCCATATGCTGTCTGTAATTAGGAGACGCTGTGCAGTTTATTTTATCACATGTGAAAAATCACTGATAAAACAATGAAGGTAAAAGCTGAAACACTGACCAAATACTGTAGAAAATCAGATCCAAAACACTAATGAAACCCAGACTGTGTTTTACATACGTGAAAAATCGTGGGCATTTGAATAAATGGAAAATGGCAATTCCTTGGAATGGCAAAAGGCATTGAGGTGATGGAATGTGGTTAAACTGTCACAGATATGAAAGTAGATTAGCCCTAAACATTGGTGCCAATCTTCATGTGGCTACCCACCGCAATTTCAGGTAAAATCTAAATAGAAATAGCTTCATTAAAAGGAACCTTTCATTTGAAAAAAAAAAATTAACCTGCAGATATGACTTTGTGCAGCCACCGCACTGAAAGCCCTACTGCTGGATGGAAATGAATTTTTTTCCTCCCATCAGTCTTGAGCATTCAATCATGGTGGTGTGGCTTCAGTCAATACTCAGTATATAGTGAGCAGTGGCTGTAATCATTCCCCGGCATTGACTGACAGCCAGCTGTACAGTGCGCCAATGCTAAGCCAGTAAGCCAGCTGTCAGTCAGTGTGGGAGTGTAGTTACAGCTACCGCTAACTATGACTGTTCTTCCATGACAGAAAGTCTGAGTGTCATGCTGCTGCAATGCAGGTAGGTGCAGGCTTCACTAGATGGCAGTAAAGAAGCAGGTCTGCACCTAAGCAGAGCTGACCTGCAGTGGAACAGTGAGGCTACCACAGGTGGCAGCAAAATAGTCAAACAAACCTGGTCAAATCCTAGACTGTAGTGCAGTACCAAAGGAATAAGCAAACTCGCGGACAGAGACAAGCCAGGGGGTCCGTAACGGTCAGGAGCGGATAAGCCAAAAGACAAAGGACAGAAACAGGTCAGGATACAAGCCAAGTCAAAACCAGGAGGTCTGCACACTAAGGCTATGTGCACACGTTGTGGATTAGACTTAGGAATTTCTAGTGCGGATTCTGCCTCTCCTGGCAGAAAACGCATCTGCGGATTTGTCGCCTTTTTTGTGCAGTTCCGCAGCGTTTTTTGTGCATTATTGCTGTGGTTTTCTTGTGGATTTGCTGCGTTTTTTACCCCTGCGGTTTTCTATAATGGAATGGGTACAAAAATGCTGCAGATTCACAAAAAAAGAAGTGACATGCTACTGTGCACAGCATTTTTTTTTTCTCATTGATTTACATTGTACTGTAAATAAATTGTGGATCTGCAGCGTTTCTGCACCTCAAAAAACGCTGCGGATCCGCAGAGAATCCGCAACATGTGCACATACCCTTAAGGGAAACACTGAATCAAGACGGGAACAGGGGAAAACAAAGACATGGGTTCAGACAGCAAATGCAGCAGGATCAATCAGAGCAATCAGAGTCAGCTACAGCAGCACTAGGCAAAAACTATAACTGACATGATCTGCAGGACGCAGCGGGGATAAATAGCAAAATATAGCAGACCAGACTGAGGCTGAGAAAAGTTAACCTCTGACATGATCAGACCGGGAAAAAGGAAGACAGGACTCAAAACCCGGTCTGGATCATGACAGTACCCTCCTCTCAAGGGGGGACCACCGGACCTCCAGGTTTCCCAGGATAACGTATATGAAACACCCGAACCAATCAATCAGCATGGACAGATCATGCCGGGACCCAAGATCGATCCTCAGGACCGTAACCCCTCCAATGGACCAAAAACTGAAGTGAATTGCGGACTATGCAAGAATTCACAATCCGTTCAACTTTATACTCAGTCTGGCCATCCACAGAGACAGGAGGTGGAGGGGATGGAGACCCAGCAGAGGAAGGTACAAATGACTTAAGAAGGGACTTATGGAACACATTGGGGATCTGAAGCGAAGGAGGTAAGCGTAAGCGAAAGGCAACTGGATTGACAGCCTCAATGATCTCGTAAGGACCAATAAACCTGGGCCCTAGCTTAGTAGAAGGAACTTTCAGACGAATGTTCTTGGTAGACAATAACACTTTATCTCCTACCAGGAATATAGGTCCTACAGACCATCACTTGTCAGCAAAATGTTTATGTTTGAACTGGGCCTCCCCAATGTTCTTCTGGACCTTCCTCCACAGCTCCCCCAACTGTTGAACTGCCATATAAGCCCCTGGACATCCTGAATCTTGCCTGGAAAGTTCACCAAAATTGAGGTGAAAGCCGTAATTACAAAAGAACGGAGAGGTGCCAGTGGACTGGTTAATCTGATTGTTAAATGCAAACTCAGCCACTGGCAATGAAGAAAACCAATTATCCTGCTGAGACATTGCAAGACACCGCAAAATCTGTTCAAGTGACTGATTGGTCCTCTCCGTCTGACTGTTGGTCTCAGGATGGTAGGCAGAGGAGAAGGTCAAGCAACCACCCAGTTTTTTACATTATGCCCTCCAAAATTTGGACACAAATGGGACCCCTCTATCAGAAACCACACTCAAAGACACGCCATGCAACCGCACAATGTGCTCAACAAACAACTTAAATAGTGTTTCTGCTTTAGGTAATCCAGCCAGAGGTACAAAGTGTGTCTGCTTACTGAATCTGTCAACCACTACCCAGATTACAGTTTTGCCTTTGGAAGGAGGGAGATCAGTGAAAAAATCCATTGACAAATGAGTCCAAGGTCTATTTGGAATTGGCAATGGCACCAATTCCCCGGCCGACCAGTTATTGGAGCTCTTAGCACAGGCACAGGTATCACAAGCAGACACAAACACAGCGACATCAGAGGTCATGGAGGACCACCAAAACAGGTCTAGCAATGGCTTTACGGGTGGCTGAGATCCCCAGGTGCCCACTGAGAGCAAAATTATGGAACTCCCATTGAGATTCTGGTTTGGCTTATATCCTAATTCATGTGACAAGGCTTGTTAAAGGGTCGACATTGTCTGTTAGGATTGCTACTTCCAATAGGTGGCACTAGAGTTCTAGTCCTCTTCCTCTCTGAAGAGACAATTTGCATCTAAATCTCTGAGTGACGTGATTCAGATGAAACCCCAGAGGGATCCATTCTCTATAATGAGACAACAGAGTTCAGCCTCTGTTCAACGGTGTTCTTTTCAGAATTGCACAAAACTGTGGCCAACAGCACTTTTATCCGATCCTAAAAAGACGGATGCCGCAAGATCACAGGTCAGACGGCGTCCACCGTGCCTCCATCTGCCTCATTATAGGGAATCTTCCACCATCGGTTTCTTTTTTACTCCATACCTCATGCGGTAAAAGTGATTAAGCGACTTTGTTCTTCGGGTTGGGGTGACTAGAGCAATACAAAATTTATATTGGGTTTTTATGTTTGGCTGCTGTCACACACTGAAAGACGTTTTTTATTGCAAAAAATAGTTTTTACATCACCACATTTTGAGAGCTATAATTTATCCATATTTTGTCACACAGAGTCATGAGAAAGCTTGTTTTTTGCAGGACAAGTTGATGCTTTTATTGGTACCATTTTCGGGCTCATGACATTTTATGATTGCTTTTTATTCCGAATTTTGTGAGGCAGAATGAACAAAAACCAGCAATTCAGGATTTTTTTTTTTGGTGGGTGGGGGTAAAATTGACAAGGCAGTTTTATTCTTTGGGTCAATACGATTACAATAGCAGCTGCATCTCCATGCTTTTGGAATTGTCATCTCTGTACTGACAGAGAAAATTGCTGATCATGCATTGCGGATGATCAAGCAACTTTCTTAGCTCTGGTCACCAGGATGTCGTCATGATGACATCGGGTCACCATAGCAACGATTCAAAGGTATAGGGGCTGTCAGCCCTCTGCCAGCTCCCTGAATGCTGCAATTCCTTTTGATCACAGCATTTAGGGGGTTAAAGTGCCGGGACCATTATGTGACTGCTCCTGGCACTTAGAGCCAAGGTCAGATGTCAGAATCAGCAGACATATACTGTATACCATGATGGGGTGTACTGTATAAATATCAGGGTGCGGTCCATGATAAGGGATGTGCATACCAGGATAGGGCCAGGAAGGAGAACATACAGTGGCTTCTGAAAGTATTCAACCTCTTGGCATTTTTCATGCTTTCCTACTTCACAACCTGGAATTTCACTGTTTTCTTTTGCATCAGTTCATGTAAAGAACAACTGTGAACATTTGGTTTTCCTTATATTATGAAGCAAACAACAAATAGGACAAAATAACTGAAAACTTCTGTGTGCATAACTAATCACCCCCTAAAGTCAATACATAATAAAGTCTCCGAGTTTTCCACATCTTGCCACTGGGATTTTTGCCCATTCCTCAAGGCAAAACTGCTCCAGCTCCTTCAAGTTAGATGGTTTCCTCTGGTGAACAGCAATCTTCAAGTGTCACCACAGATTCTCAATGTGATTAAGGTCTGGGTTTTAAATAGGCCACTCCAAAACATTGACAGTTTTCGTCTTAAGTCGCTCGAGCAATGCTTTAGCGGCATGTTTTGGTTCATTGTCTTGTTGGAAGGTGATCCTCTATCCCAGTATCAAATCACTGACAGACTGAAACATGTTTTGGTAAAGAATATCCCTGTATTTCACACCATTGATCTTCCCCTCGATTTGGACCATTTTCCCTATTCTTGCTGCCGAAAAACATCCCCACAGCATGGTGCTGTCACCACCACGTTTCACTGTGGGCATGATATTCTTAGGGTGATTAGTTGTGTTGGTTTGGCTCCAGACAAGCATTTACCTTGGTGACCAAAAAGTTCAATTTTGGTCTCATCTGACCACAGCACCTTCCTCCATACATTTGGGGAGTCTCCCATATTTGTTTTTTGCTAACTTAAAATCAGCCATACAATTTTTTGTGTGTAAGTAAAGGCTTATTTTCTGTCAACTCTTCAGTAAAGGCCACCTCTATGGAGTGTACGGCTTATTGTGGTTGTATGGACAGATACTGCAGTCTCTACTTGGCAACTCTGCAGCTCCTTCAAGATTAGATTTGATATCTGTGCTGCCTCTCTGATTAATGCCCTCCTGTCCGGGCTGAGAGTTTTGGTGGGCAGCCCTCACTTGTCACGTTTGTTGTGGTACCATGTTCTTTCCATTTGATGATAATGGATGTGATGAATCTCCAGGGGATCATCAGAGATTGGGATTTTTTTTTACATTTTTTATAACCCACCCCTGACTTGTACTTCTCAAACAACTTTTTTCCGGAGTTGGTTGGAGCTCTCCTTGGTATTCATGGTATTTTTTTGTTAGTGGTGCCTCTTGCTTAATGGTGTTGCAGCCTCTGTGGCCTTTCAGAAAAGGTGTGCATATACTGACAGACCTTGTGACATTAGAGTGCATAAATGTGAACTTCATGTCACTAAGAATGTGATTTATGAAGGTAATTGCTTGCACTAGAAATTTTAGGGGCTTCGTCGCAAAAGGGGTGAATACATGTGCACATGCCAATTTTTAGTTGTTTGATCCCATAAATTTAATTTATGCCTATATTTTTCTCACCTTACTTTACCAACTTAGACTGTTTAGTGATGATGCATCAAAAACAAATCACATTACAAAAATCTTTAAACACAGGTTGTAATGTAACAAAATAGGTAAAAAGCCAAGGGGGGCAAATACTTTCACAAGCCACTGAATATACTGGGATTGTGGACATATAGTGGGAAAAATACATATTTGATACACTGCCGATTTTGCAAGTTTTCCCACCTACAAAGAATGGAAAGGTCTGTAATTTTTATTGTAGGTACACATCAACTGTGAGAGATAGAATCTAAAAATAAAAACCAGAAAATCACATTGCATGATTTTTAAATAATGAAAATGTATTTTATTGCATGAAATAAGCATTTGATCACCTACCAATAAGCAAGAATTCTGGCTCTCACAGACCTGTTAGTTTTTCTTTAAAAAGCCCTCTACCTCTGCACTCATTACCTGCATTAATTGCACCTGTTTGAACTCGTTACCTGTATGAAAGATATCTGTCCACACGCTTAATCAATCACACTCTAACCTCTTCACCATGGTCAAGACCAAAGATCGGTCTAACGACACCAGGGACAAAATTGTAGACCTGCACAAGGCTGGGATGTGCTAGAGGACGATAGACAAGCAGCTTGGTGAGAAGGTAACAACTGTTGGCACAATTATTAGAAAATTGAAGAAACACAAGACACCTGTTAATCTTCCTCGGTCCTGGGCATCATGCAGGATCTCGCCTCGTGAGGTAAGGATGATTCTGAGAAAGGACAGGAATCATACCAGAACTACATGGGAGGACCTGGTCAATGACCTGAAGAAAGCTGAGACAACAGTCTCAAACATTACCGTTAGGCCGGGGTCACACTAGACCGTAATACGGCCGAGTGCAATGTGATAAAAAAATCACATAGCACTCGGCTCAATGTTAATCTATGGGGCAGCTCCTATTATGTGTTGTTTTCTCGGCCGTATTCAGGATCCGAGTGAAATCGCAGCATGCTGCAATTGTCAGCGTATCTCGGCCGAGAATCACCAATGAAAGTCTATGGGTGCGAGAAAAAAATCGGATTACACACGGACCATCAGTGTGACTTGCGAGAAATACGCATCGGTGTTCTATAGAAAAGCCAGCAATTCAGTGCAGTGTACAGTAAAATCACACTGACAGGTTAGAATAGAACAGATAAAATTGATGTCTACACATAGTATAGGTATATATATATATATGTCAGTGAGACACATATATATTTATTTATATTTCATACAGCGCTAGATAGCAGAAAAGCCGGTAATTCAAATGCCGGCTTTTGCTATCTCCTTCCCAAACCCGACAGGATGTGAGACGGTTTACATACAGTAAACCATTTCATATCCCTTATGTTTTACATATCCCTCACTAGTAATGTTAGAAGTGTCTGTGTGCAAAATTTGGGGGCTCTAGCTGTTAAAATAAAGGGTTAAATTGCGGAAAAAAACTGACGTGGGCTCCCACGCAATTTTCTCCACCAGAGTGGTAAAGCTAGTGACTGAGGGCAGACATTAATAGCCTAGAGAGGGACCATGGTTATAGGACCCCCCATGGCTAAAAACATCTGCCCCAGCCACCCCAGAAAAGGCACATCTGTAAGATGCGCCTATTCTGGCACTTGGCCTCTCTCTTACCACTCCCCTGTAGCGGTGGGATATGGGGTAATAAAGGGTTAATGTCACCTTGCTATTGTAAGGTGATATTAAGCCAGGTTAATAATGGAGAGGTGTCAATAAGACACCTAAACATTATTAATCCTATAGTAATAAAGGGTTAATACTACACACACAAATTAGGAAAAAAATATTTTAATGAAATAAAGACACAGGGTGTTGTAATAGTTTATTATACTCTCAATCCAATGGAAGACCCTTGTCACCTGAAACAAAGTTAAAATAAAAAAACAACAATATCCCATACCTTCCGTCGTTCAGTCATGTCCCACACTGTAAATCCATCAGAAGGGGTTAAATAATTTTACAAGCAGGAGCCTGCTAATGCAGCCGCCCCTGTCAGTAAAAACTGGGGAATGAATGGGAAGCAGGGGAACGTAGCTACCTAGACTTGCGGTGCTGTGCCCCCTGCTGGCATAACCTCAGATGAACTCGAGCGTGGGAATTTTTTTGAATATTTTCTCACGCTCGAGGATGAGATACATAGATGACGTCCTCTTTTTGTGGGGAGGGACAGCGCGGCAGCTCGATAAATTCATGAGTCAGCTTAATGAGAACTTGTTTAACATCAAGTTAATGTATCAATCTGATTCAAAATGTATTGACTTCCTGGATGTCAAGCTGGAGATTGATGACACTCGTTGTGTCCAGACTGACGTCTTCAGGAAGTCAACTGCAGTGAATGCATTATTACATGCTGACTCTGCACATAATCCTACTACCATCAGGGCCGTCCCGGTCGGACAGTTCCTAAGGATGAGGCGGATTTGCTCTACCGATGAGAAATTCTATTCACAATTCACCAATCTTGGGTTGCGTTTTGAGGCCCACGGCTACAGCCGCAGGTGTATCCGGTGGGGTTTTGACAGAGCAAGAAGGACACCCCAAAGGGATCTCCTTTACCCAGCTCGAAATAGGGGACAGACAAAGGCACAGGGAGAGAGAGTCAGGTTCATCACCACATACAATCACGAGTGGTTTATTATGAGAGAGATCTTGGCCAGGCACTGGCCGGTATTAAAGACGGAGCCCTCCTTAGCCACGGTCCTGGGTGATTTTCCATCAATGACAGCAAGAAGATCCCCGAATTTGGGTAATCTGTTGGTTCACAGCCATTATGTTCCACCAATAATGAATCCTTTCAGTACTTGAGGTCCTGTGTTGGGGTCATTTCAGTGTGGTCACTGCCTGACCTGTGCTAATATTTTGTGAACCTCAGTCTTTAAGTCATCCAATGGATCTAGGGAGTTTAATATCAGACAGCATATCACATGTGGCACCTTGTTGTGAATTCTGCTTTTGGGCTCCCTCCGGTGGTTGTAGGTGGTAATACAGTTGTCCCTGGGCTGCAGTCCTGGACAGGTGTATAAGCTGATTGCAATTCTGACTGGGGTATTTAGGTTTGCAGGACTCATTAGTCCTTGCCAGTTGTCAATGTTTCTTGGGAAGTGTTGGACCTCTGTCTGGCTTCTCCTGCTTAGCTGCCAATTCAGCAAAGATAAGTGTCTGTTTCTTTTTCTATGGCACACAAGCTGTGTGCTTGTTTTTTTGATTGTATTCCTGTTCTGAGTGTAGGAGTCTCTGGAGTTGCAGATATACGTTCCACGTCTTTAGATAGATGGAGGAATTTTTTGTATAATCTGCTGTGGATATTTTTGGAAGGGTTTTAATACTGACCGCACAGTACTCTGTCCTATCCTTTCCTATTTTAGCTAGAGTGGCCTCTTGTGCTAAATCCTGTTTTCTGCCTGTGAGTGTCTTTCCTCTCCTACTCACAGCCAATATTTGTGGGGGGCTGCCTATCCTTTGGGGTTCTGCTCTGAGGCAAGGTAGAATTCCTATTTCCATCTATAGGGGTATTTAGTCCTCCGGCTGTGACAAGGTGTCTAGGGTTTGTTAGGTACACCCCACGGCTACTTCTAGTTGCGGTGTTAAGATCAGGATTTGCGGTCAGTATAGTTACCACCTACTCCAGTGAAAGTTTTCATGCTACTCCAAGGTCACCGGATCATAACAGTACAACTGGCCCATAATGAGTTAAATGCATCTCAGAAGAAGGGAAGAAAGGTGTTGAGCCATTTTTTTTTCTTCAGTCTGCTTTATCTTCTCTTCCCTCTTTATCTCTGGGTGGCTGAGGAGCCTTGTGCTAGCATGAATGTTCAGGAATTAGCTTCTCGTGTAGACCAGCTTGCTGCTAGGGTACACGGTATTTCTGATTATATTGTTCAGACTCCTGTTTTAGAACAGAAGATTCCTACTCCTGATTTGTTTTTTGGTGACAGGTCCAAATTTTTGAGTTTTAAAAACAACTGTAAACTGTTTTTTGCTTTGAGACCTCGATCCTCCGGTGATTCCATTCAGCAGGTTAAAATCGTCATCTCCCTGCTGCGTGGCGACCCGCAGGATTGGGCGTTTTCCCTGGAATCTGGGAATCCGGCTTTGCTTAATGTAGACTCCTTTTTTCAGGCTTTAGGATTATTATATGATGAACCTAATTCTGTGGATCAAGCTGAGAAGACCTTGTTAGCCCTGTGTCAGGGTCAAGAGGCGGCAGAATTGTATTGTCAGAAATTCAGAAAATGGTCTGTGTTGACTAAATGGAATAATGATGCTTTGGCGGCAATTTTCAGAAAGGGTCTTTCTGAATCCGTTAAAGATGTTATGGTGGGGTTTCCCTTGCCTTCCGGTCTGAGTGATTCTATGTCTCTGGCCATTCAGATTGACCGGCGCTTGCGGGAGCGCAGAACTGTGCGCGCTGTGGCGTTGTCCTCAGAGCAGATTCCTGAGCCAATGCAGTGTGATAGGATTCTGTCTAGAATGGAACGACAAGGATTCAGACATCAGAATAGGTTGTGTTATTATTGTGGCGACACTTCTCATGTCATTTCAGTCTGCCCTAAGTGGACAAAGAGGATCGCTAGTTCATTTACCATCAGTACTGTGCAACCTAAATTTCTGTTATCTGTGTCCTTGATCTGCTCATTGTCATCATTTTCTGTCATGGCGTTTGTGGATTCAGGCGCCGCCTTGAACTTAATGGACTTTGAGTTTGCCAGGCGTTGTGGTTTTCCCTTGCAGCCTTTGCAGAACCCTATTCCTTTAAGTGGCATTGATGCTACACCCTTGGCTAAAAATAAGCCCCAGTTTTGGACACAGGTGACCATGCGCATGGCGCCAGCCCATCAGGAAGATTGTCGATTTCTGGTGTTGCATAATTTGCATGATGCTATCGTGCTGGGTTTTCAGTGGTTGCAGGTACATAATCCTGTGTTGGATTGGAAGTCCATGTCTGTGACTAGTTGGGGTTGTCAGGGGGTTCATAATGATGTTCCTTTGATGTCAATCTCCTCTTCTTCCTCTTCTGAAATTCCAGAGTTTTTGTCTGATTTTCAGGATGTATTCGATGAGCCCAAGTCCAGTTTCCTTCCACCGCACAGGGACTGCGATTGTGCTATTGACTTGATTCCAGGCTGTAAGTTTCCTAAGGGTCGACTTTTCAACCTGTCTGTGCCTGAACATACCGCCATGCGGAGCTATATTAAGGAGTCTTTGGAGAAAGGGCATATTCGGCCATCTTCTTCACCGTTGGGAGTGGGGTTCTTTTTTGTTGCTAAAAAAGATGGTTCCTTGAGACCCTGTATTGATTACCGCCTCTTGAATAAAATCACGGTCAAGTTTCTATACCCTTTACCTTTGCTTACTGATTTGTTTGCTAGGATTAAGGGAGCTAGTTTGTTTACGAAGATTGACCTTCGGGGGGCATATAATCTTGTTCGTATTAAGCAGGGTGATGAATGGAAAACTGCGTTTAACACGCCCGAAGGCCATTTTGAATACCTTGTGATGCCATTCGGGCTCACTAATGCTCCATCTGTTTCTCAGTCCTTCATGCATGATATTTTCCGGACTTATATTGATAAGTTCTTGATTGTATATTTGGACGATATTTTGATTTTTTCCGATGATTGGGAGTCTCATGTGGAACAGGTCAGGATGGTATTTCAGATCCTTCGTGACAATGCCCTGTTTGTGAAAGGGTCTAAGTGTCTCTTTGGGGTGCAGAAGGTTTCTTTTTTGGGCTTTATTTTTTCTCCCTCGTCTATAGAGATGGATCCGGTTAAGGTTCAGGCCATTCATGATTGGATTCAGCCCACATCCTTGAAGAGCCTTCAGAAATTTTTGGGTTTTGCAAATTTTTATCGCCGTTTCATTGCTAATTTTTCCAGCGTGGTTAAACCCTTGACCGATTTGACGAAGAAAGGCGCTGATGTGGCGAATTGGTCCTCTGCGGCTGTCTCTGCCTTTCAGGAGCTTAAACGTCGATTTGCTTCTGCTCCAGTGTTGCGCCAACCGAATGTTTCTCTTCCGTTTCAGGTTGAGGTTGACGCTTCTGAGATTGGGGCAGGGGCTGTTTTGTCTCAGAGGGATCCTGTTGGTTCCTTAATGAAACCATGTGCCTTCTTTTCCCGTAAGTTTTCGCCTGCTGAACGCAATTATGATGTCGGCAATCGGGAGTTGTTGGCTATGAAGTGGGCGTTTGAGGAGTGGCGACATTGGTTTGAGGGAGCTAAGCACCGTATTGTGGTCTTGACAGATCATAAGAATTTGATTTACCTCGAGTCTGCCAAACGGCTGAATCCTAGACAGGCTCGATGGTCCTTGTTTTTTTCCCGTTTTGATTTCGTGGTCTCGTACCTTCCGGGTTCTAAGAACATTAAGGCTGATGCCCTCTCTAGGAGTTTTTTGCCTCTGATGTCCATGCCGCTGATTTGGTTCGTGCCTTTTATCTGGCTCATCCTGATCGGCCTGGGGGCTCTGGTGAGGGTTCGGTGACCCCTCATCAAGGGGGGGTACTGTTGTGAATTCTGCTTTTGGGCTCCCTCCGGTGGTTGTAGGTGGTAATACAGTTGTCCCTGGGCTGCAGTCCTGGACAGGTGTATCTGCTGATTGCAATTCTGACTGGGGTATTTAGGTTTGCAGGACTCATTAGTCCTTGCCAGTTGTCAATGTTTCTTGGGAAGTGTTGGACCTCTGTCTGGCTTATCCTGCTTAGCTGCCAATTCAGCAAAGATAAGTGTCTATTTCTTTTTCTATGGCACACAAGCTGTGTGCTTGTTTTTTTGATTGTATTCCTGCTCTGAGTGTAGGAGTCTCTGGAGTTGCAGATATACGTTCCACGTCTTTAGATAGATGGAGGAATTTTTTGTATAATCTGCTGTGGATATTTTTGGAAGGGTTTTAATACTGACCGCACAGTACTCTGTCCTATCCTTTCCTATTTCAGCTAGAGTGGCCTCTTGTGCTAAATCCTGTTTTCTGCCTGTGTGTGTCTTTCCTCTCCTACTCACAGCCAATATTTGTGGGGGGCTGCCTATCCTTTGGGGTTCTGCTCTGAGGCAAGGTAGAATTCCTATTTCCATCTATAGGGGTATTTAGTCCTCCGGCTGTGACGAGGTGTCTAGGGTTTGTTAGGTACACCCCACGGCTACTTCTAGTTGCGGTGTTAAGATCAGGATTTGCGGTCAGTATAGTTACAACTTACCACCTACTCCAGTGAAAGTTTTCATGCTACTCCAAGGTCACCGGATCATAACAGCACCTCAAATGTTATCTATTATGCCACATGTGGATACCCCCTGATTTATATTGGATTAACGTCTAGAGAACTGAGGGTACATGTTCGCGAGCACGTTAGGGACATTTATGCCGCCAAGGCAGTGACCGATGCCTCTGACCTCAAGACAATCCCCCGTCACTTTAAACAACACCATGATTGTGACGTGGGGACTTTCCGGGTTAGAGGCATTGAGAGTATACATCTGGGGGTGAGGGATGGCAACTATAAAAAAGTTTTGGCACAATGGGAAGCAGGTTGGATTGTGCGTTTAGACACAATTACACCTAAAGGGCTAAATGAGTCCTTAAGCTTCTCCTCATTCCTGTGATATTCCCCAGCCAGTTGTGGTTTGCCATTTGCAGTGTAATTTTACCTTTGTCCTTTAGGTTTATGGGGTTTGTTTTTTTATGGAGGTTGTCCTGTGTGTTCTCCTGCCCTCCAGTCCCATCCTAATCTTGCCCCCCTGTGGATGTTCTTTATGGATCTTGTGTTTTATCCTTTTTAATATTTTTCTTTTTTAATGTTTTTTCTTCTTTATTCATATATTGTTTCAGTTCTAACTACATCTGTTCTCGAGTTGCTGTGACTCGTGGTACCTTGTAACATCTGGAATGGACTCTGCGATACACTAGGCTGATGACGATGTGTTCATTGGTAGGGTTGAGCGAAACGGGTCGTTCATTTTCAAAAGTCGCCGACTTTTGGCAAAGTCGGGTTTCATGAAACCCGATCCGACCCCTGTGCGGGGTCGGCCATGCGGTACGCGACTTTCGCGCCAAAGTTGCGTTTCAATGACTCGAAAAGCGCCATTTCTCAGCCAATGAAGGTGAACGCAGAGTGTGGGCAACGTGATGACATAGGTCCTGGTCCCCACCATCTTAGAGAAGGGCATTGCAGTGATTGGCTTGCTGTCTGCGGCGTCACAGGGGCTATAAAGGGGCATTCCCGCCGACCGCCATCTTACTGCTGCTGATCTGAGCTTAGGGAGAGGTTGCTGCCGCTTCGTCAGAAGCAGGGATAGCGTTAGGCAGGGTCCATTAACCACAAAACCGCTTGTGCTGTAGCGATTTCCACTGTCCAACACCACCTTCGGTGTGCAGGAAAAGTGGAAGCTACATTTTTTTTTTCTCAGCGCTGTAGCTCATTGGGCTACCCTAGAAGGCTCCCTGATAGCTGCATTGCTGTGTGTACGCCGCTGTGCAAACCAACTGCTTTTTTCAAAGCACAAATCCTGTTGTTCCTTCCTTTCTGCACAGCTATCTTGTTTGTTTGTCTACACTTTTTATTTAATTTGTGCAGCAGTCCACTCCTTATTGCTGCCTGCCATACCTGGCTGAGATTACTGCAGGGAGATAGTAATTGTAAGACAGTCCCTGTTTTTTTTTTTTTGTGGGAGATTAAGATTGGCATTTCTGCTAGAGTGCCATCCCTGTGTGTGCCATCTCTCACTCAGTGGGCCATAGAAAGCCTATTTATTTTTTTGCTTGATTTGGGTTCTAAAATCTACCTGAAAAAATCACTACATCAATCAGTGGGAGAAAAATATTGGCCTCAGTGCTTGTGTGCCACTCCTGACTCCTGTGTGTGCCATCTCTCACTCAGTGGGCCATAGAAAGCCTATTTATTTTTTTGCTTGATTTGGGTTCCAAAATCTACCTGAAAAAATCACTACATCAATCAGTGGGAGAAAAATATTGGCCTCAGGGCTTGTGTGCCACTCCTGACTCCTGTGTGTGCCATCTCTCACTCAGTGGGCCATAGAAAGCCTATTTATTTTTTTGCTTGATTTGGGTTCTAAAATCTACCTGAAAAAATCACTACATCAATCAGTGGGAGAAAAATATTGGCCTCTGGGCTTGTGTGCCACTCCTGACTCCTGTGTGTGCCATCTCTCACTCAGTGGGCCATAGAAAGCCTATTTAATTTTTTGCTTGATTTGGGTTCTAAAATCTACCTGAAAAATAGAATTATTCTTACCGTTAATTCGGTTTCTAGGAACCTTCCACGACGGCATATGGAGGTTGTCTCTTTGCCCTAATGGGGAACAGGAAACACAGAGAGGTTTAAAAGGACCTCCCACCTCCCACCTGCCAGTGACTTACAACTGAAACCATAGCACCGGTTTACCTTCTGAATCCCAGAACTAGTCCAGGAATATGTATCGGGTGGGAAATTAGTGCCGTCGTGGAAGGTTCCTAGAAACCGAATTAACGGTAAGAATAATTCTATTTTCTCTAGTCACCTTCCACGACGGCATATGGAGGAATACCAACTAATTTGGCACTAGGGAGGGACAACGGCCTGCAGAACTTTACGGCCGAAGACTAAGTCCTTATTGGACAATACATCTAATCTGTAATGTTTAGAGAAAGTATGAAGTGAAAACCACGTTGCTGCCCTGCAGATCTGCTCTGGGGATGCACCTGCTCTTTCTGCCCAGGAGACTGACGTAGATCTTGTTGAATGGGCCTTGATCCCTACTGGAGGTATTTTGTTTTGAGCAAGGTAGGCTTCCGTTATAGCCTTTTTGATCCATGTAGCAATGGTACTTTTAGCTACTTTTTTACCCTTATTTTGCCCAGAGGGATGGACAAAGAGGTTATGATCGATTCTGAAAGCACGGGTCTGATCTAAGTATTGCAGCACAATCCGTCGGACGTCCAGAGTGTTGAATCTTCTTTCTTCCGAATTTGCAGGATTATGGCAAAAGGTTGGTAGAACAATCTCTTGGGAACGATGAAAATCAGAGACTACCTTCGGAAGAAAAGAAGGATCTAGACGAAGTACTGTTGAGTCATCTCTCACTAGAAGATACGGCTCTCTTATAGATAAGGCTTGTAGTTCACCCACTCTTCTAGCCGAAGTTATGGCTACCAAAAACACAGTTTTATAGGCAAGATTTTGAAGAGAGCAGGAGGACAAAGGTTCAAAAGGCGGGCCTGTAAGACCTTGAAGCACCACATTAAGATCCCATGGGGGAACTATTATCTGTTTTCTAGGATTCATCCTAGTTGCTGATTTTAAGAATCTTTTGATCCAGCGATGACCTGCTAGATCTTGATCAAAAAAGGAGCTAAGTGCCGAGACCTGGACTTTGAGAGTACTGGGCCTAAGACCCATTTCTAAGCCTTTTTGTAAAAAATCTAAGATGTTAGGTATATTAGGCTTGAGAGGGTCTGGAAGGTTAGGTAAACAAAAAGACGAAAACTTTTTCCATATTTTGTTGTATATGGCGTTGGTTACTGGCTTTCTCGACTTTTGGAGAGTAGCTATGATGGGGTCCGATAGACCTTTTGCTTTCAACACGTGGGCTTCAGTAACCACGCTGCTAAGTTCCATTTCTGAGGGTCTGCGTGGAGAATAGGACCCTGAGAGAGGAGATTGTTCTTTTGAGGTAATATTACCGGTCCATCCACTTGTAGTTGGATGACCAAGTTGAACCAACTTCTCTTGGGCCAAAAAGGAGCTATCAAGATAGTCGGAGTCCCTTCTGATCGTATCTTCCTTAGAACCTTTGCCAGGATTGGGATTTGCGTAGGCAAGCTGGAAGTGCCAATCTTGGACTAGGGCATCCAGACCTCTGGGATTGCCTCTTGGGTTCAAGGAAAAGAAGGTTTTGACTTTTGCGTTCTGGTAAGAGGCAAAGAGGTCGACCTCTGGAAGACCCCACTTTTGAACTAGCATATTGAACGTCTGAAGATCCAGGCTCCATTCGCCAGGATGAATGTCCTGGCGACTCAGGTAATCTGCTTGAATATTTGCAGTCCCTTTTAGGTGAATTGCCATCAGGGACAGCAAGTGTTTTTCGGCCCAATAAAAAATTCGAGCGGAGATCTTTTTCAGACTGAGGATTTTTGTACTGCCCTGGTGCTTGATATGAGCCACCGTGGTCATATTGTCTGAATAGATCTGGACATGTTGACCAGAAATCTGACGGCTTGCTGCCAACAGGGCCTCTTCCACAGCTTTGAGTTCTCTGAAATTTGACGATTTGTTGCTGATTGACTGGTTCCAAAGACCTTGGTAAGGAACATGATTTATTATGGCTCCCCAGCCCCTCCTGCTGGCATCTGTCTTGATTGTGACTAGCGGAAGCTGAATCCAACTTACACCTTTCAGGAGGTTTGTGGAATTCATCCACCATGTTAAGGATGCTTTCACTCGACCGGGTGTGTGAATCCTTTTTATTAGAGTGCCAGGACGACCATCCCATCTGTCTAGAATGTGGGTTTGAAGAATTCTCGAGTGAGCTTGAGCCCAAGCCACTGATTGTATGCAGGCTGTCATGGAGCCTAAGAGAGACATTCCCTCCCGAAGAGTAGGAAATCTCGTCTCCTTGAATCTTCTGACTTTTGCTACTAATGGTAGCCTGTGATCGTCTGGGAGAAAGGACATCTGTTTTGCTGAGTCCAGAACCACACCCAAGAACTTTCTGTTTTTTGAGGGTTGAAGCTGTGATTTCTTCATATTTGGAATCCAACCCAGAGACTTCAATATCTCCAAAGTGGTTGACACATGGGACATCAGGGTCATCTCGGTGGGGGCTACTATCAGGAGATCGTCCAGGTAGGGCACTATGCAGACACCTTGACTCCGGATAAATGACACTGCTTCTGCCATGATTTTGGAGAATACTCTTGGTGCTGAGGAAATGCCGAAGGGAAGGACTCCAAACTGATAGTGCTCCACACGATGACTCCCCTGTATCGCAAACCTGAGGTATTTTCTGTGTCTCGGGTGGATAGGGATGTGAAAATATGCATCCTTTAGGTCGATGGTTGCCATAAAGGAGTGATGTCCTATCAGAGGAATTGCAGATCTTACAGACTCCATCTTGAACTTGCGATATTTCACATGTTGGTTTAGACCCTTTAAGTTTATAATTATTCTTACATCCCCTGAGGGTTTGGGTACTAAGAACAGCCGGGAATAATGTCCTTTTCCCTGTTCCAAAAGTGGAACTGGGGAGATCACATTTGATTTCATAAGATCCCTGAGACCTAAAGTCAATAAACTATGATCTCTTGAAGTCGGCAGGGTAGTAATTTTTAGACCCTGAGGGGGGGAAGAAATTAACTCTATTAATAGGCCCTCCTTGATGACATTGAGGACCCAGTGGGAACTGGTGATATTTTCCCACTGACCCACATATTTCGAGAGTCTCCCCCCTACCGGGTCGGAGTCATTGCTTGTCCTGTTGGGACTGTTGCTGCTGCTGCTGGGGGACAAAAATATTTTTCCCTCTACCTTTTGCGTAACTCCACCTGCCGGTTTTGCCTTTCCCTCTTTGAGGGGGCTGAGACTGTGGGGCACGAAAAAACCGTTTTCTCGGTTGTTTTTGCTCCGGGAGTGCCTTTTTCTTGTCAGTAGCCTTGTCAAGAATATCGTCTAAGGCCGGACCGAAAACATAATCTCCCTTAAAGGGTATAGCATACAACTTGGCCTTTGAGGTGATATCACCGCTCCATATTTTAAGCCAGAGGGCTCTTCCAGCAGAGTTGGAGAGTACGAGAGATCTGGCAGCCACTCTAACAGATTCTAGAGAAGCGTCAGCCAGAAACCCAGAGGCTCTATGCAGGATGGGAAGTGAATCTAATAACTCACCTCTCGGGGTACCCTGAGATATATGAGACTCTAATTTCTCCAACCAGCAGGAGAGGGCCCTGGCAACACAAGTGGAAGCGACATTGGCCTTAAGGATAGACGTAGAAGTTTCCCAAGATTTCTTTAGGAGACTTTCAATCTTTCTGTCCATAGGATCCTTTAATTGTGAAGAATCCTCAAAAGGGAGTGCTGTTCTTTTGGCGACTCTAGCCACCTGCACATCAACCTTTGGAATGTCCAATTTGATTACTTCACCCTCTAGAGGAAATCTATGCTTCATTTCTGCAGGGGTAGTGAGGCGTTTCTCAGGCTGTTCCCATTCCTGATTAATCATACTAACGATGTTAGCGTGCACCGGGAACCCCACTCTCTTCTCCGATCTGAGTCCACCAAACATCTGATCCTGTACGGACTGTGGTTCATATTCCTCTTCTAGGCCCATAGTATTACGGACAGCAGATACTAAATCCTCAATATAATCTGAGGAAAAGAGGTATTTCCTGACCTCAGCTTTAGGTGATACAGGATCTTCCCAGCCCACAGATGAAGTATGGGAGAGGTCTGAATCAGAGTCCGATTCGACCACCTGAATTTTTCTCTTTTTAGCTAGGGAATGTGGTGGCGGAGGTGGAGGAGTAGTAAAAGCTGCTAACGAAGATTGCACCTCCTGTTTTACTAAGGAGCGAATTTCATCCAGCAGAGATGGTTGCTCAGCTTTTACAATCTTGTCAGTACATGGCTGGCAGAGTCTTTTGTCCCAGTTAAGAGGGAATTTAGTAGAACAGACTGGGCACTTCTTTTTAATAGCGGCTTTAGGGGCAGACTTCTCTCCCTGAAATGACAAGGGAGAGGGGAGTGAGGACATTAAACCCCCTATAGGTACTACCTCCCGGATCCTATCCCTGCAAAACACTTACTGTAGCAGGGGTAGCGCTGGGCTCCGCAGATGCAGGGCACAAGGAACCATCCATACTGGGAAAAATAGTCTTACCTCAGTGGTGGTTCAGCAGGGTTTAAGAACGCTGTCCGCACCTGCCTCCAGCAATCAACAGTTCCCCCTCCCCCTCCGGGATCCATGTGAGGGGACGCCATCAGTCCGACACGCTGGCCGGCGAACCCGGAAGAAGCGGCCTCCAGGAGAACGAAGGACCGGAAGTGACGCGCGCGACCGCCGACGTCACATCCGGAACGCCGAGCCGGCAATGGAGGGGGAGAACGCCGAGCAGCTCATGGAGGAGCCCGGCGAGGGATCCCAGGCCTGCTTTGCCCTCGTGGGGGCGCGGGAAGGCCGGGAGGGGGTCCCTGAGGCACCTGCATAGCAGGACGACGGGAGCAGCAGGGGAGGAGGCGGAGCGCGACCATCAGCTGACCGGCTATAACAGGCAGAGCCTGCACAAAGGTACCGCAGTCGCCGGCCACAACAGCACCTGGAGACCTCTCCCTGTCCCATGGGGAACAGGAAAGACACTGGCAGGTGGGAGGTGGGAGGTCCTTTTAAACCTCTCTGTGATTCCTGTTCCCCATTAGGGCAAAGAGACAACCTCCATATGCCGTCGTGGAAGGTGACTAGAGAAAAATCACTACATCAATCAGTAGGAGAAAAATATTGGCCTCTGGGCTTGTGTGCCACTCCTGACTCCTGTGTGTGCCATCTCTCACTCAGTGGGCCATAGAAAGCCTATTTATTTTTTTGCTTGATTTGGGTTCTAAAATCTACCTGAAAAAATCACTACATCAATCAGTGGGAGAAAAATATTGGCCTCTGGGCTTGTGTGCCACTCCTGACTCCTGTGTGTGCCATCTCTCACTCAGTGGGCCATAGAAAGCCTATTTATTTTTTTGCTTGATTTGGGTTCTAAATCCTACCTGAAAAAATCACTACATCAATCAGTGGGAGAAAAATATTGGCCTCTGGGCTTGTGTGCCACTCCTGACTCCTGTGTGTGCCATCTCTCACTCAGTGGGCCATAGAAAGCCTATTTATTTTTTTGCTTGATTTGGGTTCTAAAATCTACATGAAAAAATCACTACATCAATCAGTGGGAGAAAAATATTGGCCTCTGGGCTTGTGTGCCACTCCTGACTCCTGTGTGTGCCATCTCTCACTCAGTGGGCCATAGAAAGCCTTTTTTTTTTATTTGGTTTCTAAATTGTCCCTGAAAAAATCATTTTATTTTATTTAGTTTCTAAATTCTTCCTGAAAAAATCATTTTATTTTATTTTGTTTCTAAAGTCTCCCTGAAAAAAATAAATAAATAAAACAGTGGGAGATTAATATTGCCCTTTCTGCTTGTGTGCCAGTCTTGACTCCTGGGTGTGCCATCTCTCTCTCTCTCTCTCAAATTGTGGGCCATAGAAAGCCTATTTATTTTTTTGCTTGATTTGGGTTCTAATATCTACCTGAAAAAATCACTACATCAATCAGTGGGAGAAAAATATTGGCCTCTGGGTTTGTGTGCCACTCCTGACTCCTGTGTGTGCCATCTCTCACTCAGTGGGCCATAGAAAGCCTATTTATTTTTTTGCTTGATTTGGGTTCTAAAATCTACCTGAAAAAATCACTACATCAATCAGTGGGAGAAAAATATTGGCCTCTGGGCTTGTGTGCCACTCCTGACTCCTGTGTGTGCCATCTCTCACTCAGTGGGCCATAGAAAGCCTATTTATTTTTTTGCTTGATTTGTGTTCTAAAATCTACCTGAAAAAATCACTACATCAATCAGTGGGAGAAAAATATTGGCCTCTGGGCTTGTGTGCCACTCCTGACTCCTGTGTGTGCCATCTCTCACTCAGTGGGCCATAGAAAGCCTATTTATTTTTTTGCTTGATTTGGGTTCTAAATCCTACCTGAAAAAATCAATAAATCAATCAGTGGGAGAAAAATATTGGCCTCTGGGCTTGTGTGCCACTCCTGACTCCTGTGTGTGCCATCTCTCACTCAGTGGGCCATAGAAAGCCTTTTTTTTATTATTTGGTTTCTAAATTGTCCCTGAAAAAATCATTTTATTTTATTTCGTTTCTAAATTCTTCCTGAAAAAATCATTTTATTTTATTTTGTTTCTAAAGTCTCCCTGAAAAAAATAAATAAAATAAAACAGTGGGAGATTAATATTGCCCTTTCTGCTTGCGTGCCAGTCTTGACTCCTGGGTGTGCCATCTCTCTCTCTCTCTCAAATTGTGGGCCATAGAAAGCCTATTTATTTTTTTGCTTGATTTGGGTTCCAAAATCTACCTGAAAAAATCACTACATCAATCAGTGTGAGAAAATTATTGGCCTCAGGGCTTGTGTGCCACTCCTGACTCCTGTGTGTGCCATCTCTCACTCAGTGGGCCATAGAAAGCCTATTTATTTTTTTGCTTGATTTGGGTTCTAAAATCTACCTGAAAAAAATCACTACATCAATCAGTGGGAGAAAAATATTGGCCTCTGGGCTTGTGTGCCACTCCTGACTCCTGTGTGTGCCATCTCTCACTCAGTGGGCCATAGAAAGCCTATTTATTTTTTTGCTTGATTTGGGTTCTAAAATCTACCTGAAAAAATCACTACATCAATCAGTGGGAGAAAAATATTGGCCTCTGGGCTTGTGTGCCACTCCTGACTCCTGTGTGTGCCATCTCTCACTCAGTGGGCCATAGAAAGCCTATTTATTTTTTTTGCTTGATTTGGGTTCTAAAATCTACCTGAAAAAATCACTACAGCAATCAGTGGGAGAAAAATATTGGCCTCTGGGCTTGTGTGCCACTCCTGACTCCTGTGTGTGCCATCTCTCACTCAGTGGGCCATAGAAAGCCTATTTATTTTTTTGCTTGATTTGGGTTCTAAAATCTACCTGAAAAAATCACTACATCAATCAGTGGGAGAAAAATATTGGCCTCTGGGCTTGTGTGCCACTCCTGACTCCTGTGTGTGCCATCTCTCACTCAGTGGGCCATAGAAAGCCTATTTATTTTTTTGCTTGATTTGGGTTCTAAATCCTACCTGAAAAAATCAATAAATCAATCAGTGGGAGAAAAATATTGGCCTCTGGGCTTGTGTGCCACTCCTGAGTCCTGTGTGTGCCATCTCTCACTCAGTGGGCCATAGAAAGCCTTTTTTTTATTTGGTTTCTAAATTGTCCCTGAAAAAATCATTTTATTTTATTTAGTTTCTAAATTCTTCCTGAAAAAATCATTTTATTTTATTTTGTTTCTAAAGTCTCCCTGAAAAAAAAAAATAAATAAAACAGTGGGAGATTAATATTGCCCTTTCTGCTTGTGTGCCAGTCTTGACTCCTGGGTGTGCCATCTCTCTCTCTCTCTCTCAAATTGTGGGCCATAGAAAGCCTATTTATTTTTTTGCTTGATTTGGGTTCCAAAATCTACCTGAAAAAATTACTACATCAATCAGTGGGAGAAAAATATTGGCCTCAGGGATTGTGTGCCACTCCTGACTCCTGTGTGTGCCATCTCTCACTCAGTGGGCCATAGAAAGCCTATTTATTTTTTTGCTTGATTTGGGTTCTAATATCTACCTGAAAAAATCACTACATCAATCAGTGGGAGAAAAATATTGGCCTCAGGGATTGTGTGCCACTCCTGACTCCTGTGTGTGCCATTTCTCACTCAGTGGGCCATAGAAAGCCTATTTATTTTTTTTGCTTGATTTGGGTTCTAAAATCTACCTGAAAAAATCACTACATCAATCAGTGGGAGAAAAATATTGGCCTCTGGGCTTGTGTGCCACTCCTGACTCCTGTGTGTGCCATCTCTCACTCAGTGGGCCATAGAAAGCCTATTTATTTTTTAGCTTGATTTGGGTTCCAAAATCTACCTGAAAAAATCACTACATTAATCAGTGGGAGAAAAATATTGGCCCCTGGGCTTGTGTGCCACTCCTGACTCCTGTGTGTGCCATCTCTCACTCAGTGGGCCATAGAAAGCCTATTTATTTTTTTGCTTGATTTGGGTTCCAAAATCTACCTGAAAAAATCACTACATCAATCAGTGGGAGAAAAATATTGGCCTCTGGGCTTGTGTGCCACTCCTGACTCCTGTGTGTGCCATCTCTCACTCAGTGGGCCATAGAAAGCCCATTTATTTTTTTGCTTGATTTGGGTTCTAAATCCTACCTGAAAAAATCAATAAATCAATCAGTGGGAGAAAAATATTGGCCTCTGGGCTTGTGTGCCACTCCTGACTCCTGTGTGTACCATCTCTCACTCAGTGGGCCATAGAAAGCCTTTTTTTTTTTTATTTGGTTTCTAAATTATCCCTGAAAAAATCATTTAATTTTATTTAGTTTCTAAATTCTTCCTGAAAAAATCATTTTTTTTTATTTTGTTTCTAAAGTCTCCCAGAAAAAAAATAAATAAATAAAACAGTGGGAGATTAATATTGCCCTTTCTGCTTGTGTGCCAGTCTTGACTCCTGGGTGTGCCATCTCTCTCTCTCTCTCTCAAATTGTGGGCCGTAGAAAGCCTATTTATTTTTTTGCTTGATTTGGGTTCCAAAATCTACCTGAAAAAATCACTACATCAATCAGTGGGAGAAAAATATTGGCCTCAGGGCTTGTGTGCCACTCCTGACTCCTGTGTGTGCCATCTCTCACTCAGTGGGCCATAGAAAGCCAATTTATTTTTTTGCTTGATTTGGGTTCTAAATCCGACCTGAAAAAATCAATAAATCAATCAGTGGGAGAAAAATATTGGCCTCTGGGCTTGTGTGCCACTCCTGAATCCTGTGTTTGCCATCTCTCACTCAGTGGGCCATAGAATGCCTATTTATTTTTTTGCTTGATTTGGGTTCTAAAATCTACTTGAAAAAATCACTGCATCAATCAGTGGGAGAAAAATATTGGCCTCTGGGCTTGTGTGCCACTCCTGACTCCTGTGTGTGCCATCTCTCACTCAGTGGGCCATAGAAAGCCTATTTATTTTTTTGCTTGATTTGGGTTCTAAATCCTACCTGAAAAAATCAATAAATCAATCAGTGGGAGAAAAATATTGGCCTCTGGGCTTGTGTGCCACTCCTGACTCCTGTGTGTGCCATCTCTCACTCAGTGGGCCATAGAAAGCCTTTTTTTTTTTTTTATTTGGTTTCTAAATTGTCCCTGAAAAAATCATTTTATTTTATTTAGTTTCTAAATTCTTCCTGAAAAAATCATTTTATTTTATTTTGTTTCTAAAGTCTCCCTGAAAAAAAAAAAAACAGTGGGAGATTAATATTGCCCTTTCTGCTTGTGTGCCAGTCTTGACTCCTGGGTGTGCCATCTCTCTCTCTCTCTCAAATTGTGGGCCATAGAAAGCCTATTTATTTTTTTGCTTGATTTGGGTTCTAAAATCTATCTGAAGAAATCAGTACATCAATCAGTGGGAGAAAAATATTGGCCTCTGGGCTTGTGTGCCACTCCTGACTCCTGTGTGTGCCATCTCTCACTCAGTGGGCCATAGAAAGCCTTTTTTTATTATTATTATTTGGTTTCTAAATTGTCCCTGAAAAAATCATTTTATTTTATTTGGTTTCTAAATTCTTCCTGAAAAAATAATTTTATTTTATTTTGTTTTTAAAGTCTCCCTGAAAAAAAAAAAAAAACCAAACAGTGGGAGATTAATATTGCCCTTTCTGCTTGTGTGCCAGTCTTGACTCCTGGGTGTGCCATCTCTCTCTCTCTCTCAAATTGTGGGCCATAGAAAGCCTATTTATTTTTTTGCTTGATTTGGGTTCCAAAATCTACCTGAAAAAATCAGTACATCAATCAGTGGGAGAAAAATATTGGCCTCTGGGCTTGTGTGCCACTCCTGACTCCTGTGTGTGCCATCTCTCACTCAGTGGGGCATAGAAAGCCTTTTTTTTATTATTTGGTTTCTAAATTGTCCCTGAAAACATAATTTTATTTTATTTAGTTTCTAAATTCTTCCTGAAAAAAATCATTTTATTTTATTTTGTTTCTAAAGTCTCCCTGAAAAAAAAAAAACAGTGGGAGATTAATATTGCCCTTTCTGCTTGTGTGCCAGTCTTGACTCCTGGGTGTGCCATCTCTCTCTCTCTCTCTCTCTCAAATTGTGGGCCATAGAAAGCCTATTTATTTTTTTGCTTGATTTGGGTTCCAAAATCTACCTGAAAAAATCAGTACATCAATCAGTGGGAGAAAAATATTGGTCTCTGGGCTTGTGTGCCACTCCTGACTCCTTTGTGTGCCATCTCTCACTCAGTGGGGCATAGAAAGCCTTTTTTTTTATTATTTGGTTTCTAAATTGTCCCTGAAAAAATCATTTTATTTTATTTGGTTTCTAAATTCTTCCTGAAAAAATCATTTTATTTTATTTTGTTTCTAAAGTCTCCCTGAAAAAAAAAAAAATAGGTGGGAGATTAATATTGACATTTGTGCTTGAGTGACAGTCCTGCGTGTGTGGCATCTCTGTGATTTGATGCCACAGAAAACAGAGTGTGTAACATTGTGCCTGATTTTCCTTGTGGTCTCACCAACCTGTAAAGGGATATTGAAATCATACTGAAGTTATAGCTCACCGTGTAAGTTGTTTGACAGCAACAAATAAAGTTACTTTGGTTAAGTTTTTAACCGTGGGGCAGCACGGTGGCGCAGTGGTTAGCACAGCAGCCTTGCAGCGCTGGAGTCCTGGGTTCAAATCCCACCAAGGACAACATCTGCAAAGAGTTTGTATGTTCTCCCCGTGTTTGCGTGGGTTTCCTCCTGGTACTCCGGTTTCCTCCAACATTCCAAAGACATACTGATAGGGAATTTAGATTGTGAGCCCCAATGGGGACAGTGATGATAATGTGTGCAACCTGTAAAGCGCTGTGGAATATGTTAGCGCTATATAAAAAATAAAGATTATTAACAATGAGGAAGTCTGGTGCAAGAGGTCGTGGCCGTGGGCGGGCGTTCATTGTCAGCTGATAATGATGGTAGTGGTAGTGGAGCATCAGGTGGTCGTGGGAAAAAAAATATTCCACCTAAGTCTGGAGCTGTGGAGCCAGGTTCGTCGTCTGGCTACACAAGGCCTCGAACGCTCTCTTTTCTGGGAGTAGGAAAACCGCTTTTAAAGCCGGAGCAGCAACAGCAAGTTTTGGCTTACCTTGCAGACTCAGCCTCTAGCTCTTTTGCCTCCTCTTCTGAAACTGGTAAATGTAAAAGCAGCGCGTCGCTTGTGGATGTTCACGGTCAGGGACAAGTCGCTTCCTTGTCCTCTTCAGCAAAAACAACAACAAGAGAGAAGGATGCAGCAGGCGACACAACGGGTTACTCCATGGAGCTCTTTACACATACCGTCCCTGGCTTAGAAAGTGAAACACTTAACAGGCCATGCCCATTACAAGTAGATTCTGACATGGAGTGCACTGATGCACAGCCACAGCCAGACTACTATGCTGGTCCTTTGACTCAGACCACAACATTGCCCTCTCAGGGTACTGATCCACAATCAGACCCTGATGAGACTATGTTGCCCCGTCACGAACGCTATACCACCGACCGACACGGTGACAAAGACGAAGTTGCACACGAGCTAGAAGAGGAGGTAATAGATGACCCAGTTGTTGACCCCGATTGGCAGCCATTGGGGGAACAGGGTGCAGGCGGCAGTAGTTCAGAAGCGGAGGTGGAGGAGGGGCCGCAGCAGGCATCAACATCGCAACAGGTTCCATCTGCCGGGCCCGTATCTGTCCCAAAACGCGTGTCAAAGCCAAAACCTGTTGGAGGACAGCGTGGCCATCCGGTTAAAGCTCAGTCTGCAATCCCTGAAAAGGGATCCGATGCTAGGAAGAGTGCAGTCTGGCATTTTTTTAAACAACATCCAATTGATCAGTGCAAAGTCATCTGTCAAAAATGTTCAACTAGCTTAAGCAGAGGTCAGAATCTGAAAAGTCTCAATACAAGTTGCATGCATAGACATTTAACCACCATGCATTTGCAAGCCTGGACTAACTACCAAACGTCCCTTAAGGTTGTAGCACCCTCGGCCAATGAAGCTAGTCAGCAACGCAACATCCCTTCCGTCACTGTAAGGCCACCATTTTCCGCACCACCGGCAGTATCTGTGCAGGTTTCTTTGCCAGCCAAAAGCAGTCAGGGTCAGGGAATCACCAGTTTTGTAGGAGGAAATATTGCATCTAGGGCACCGGCGGAAACAATACCGTCTCCAACCGTCTCTCAGTCTGCCATGTCCACCGGCACACCCGCAAGTTCCACGATCTCCAGCTGTCCAGTCCAGCTCACCCTACATGAGACTCTGGTTAGAAAAAGGAAGTACTTATCCTCGCATCCGCGTACACAGGGTTTTAACGCCCACATAGCTAGACTAATCTCGTTAGAGATGATGCCCTACCGGTTAGTTGAAAGCGAAGCTTTCAAAGCCCTGATGGAGAACGCTGAACCACGCTACGAGCTACCCAGTCGACACTTTTTTCCAGAAAAGCCATCCCAGCCCTGCACCAGCATGTTAAACAGCGCATCGTCCATGCACTCAGGCAATCTGTGAGTACAAAGGTGCACCTGACTACAGATGCATGGACCAGTAGGCATGGCCAGGGACGTTACGTGTCCATCACGGCACACTGGGTGAATGTGGTGGATGCAGGGTCCACAGGGGACATCAATTTCGGGACAGTTGTGCCTAGCCCACGGTCTAGGAAACACTTGGCTGTATGCGTTCGCACCCCCTCCTCCTCCTCCTCGTCCTCCTGCAGAAGCGATAGCTCTTCCACAGACCGCAGTCGGCCAACCACTCCATCGGCAGCTGACACTGTTGCACACCAGTTGTCCCATTATGGGCCAGCTACTGGCAAGCGTCAGCAGGCTGTATTGGCTATGAAGTGTTTGGGCGACAACAGACACACTGCGGAAGTTCTGTCCGAGTTCTTGCAACAAGAAACGCAGTCGTGGCTGGGCACAGTAGATCTTGAGGCAGGCAAGGTAGTGAGTGATAACGGAAGGAATTTCATGGCTGCCATCTCCCTTTCCCAACTGAAACACATTCCTTGCCTGGCTCACACCTTAAACCTGGTGGTGCAGTGCTTATTGAAAACTTATCCTGGGTTCTCCGACCTGCTCCTCAAAGTGCGTGGACTTTGCTCACATATCCGACGTTCGCCTGTACACTCCAGCTGTATGCAGACCTATCAGCGGTCTTTGAACCTTCCCCAGCATCGCCTAATCATAGACGTTGCAACAAGGTGGAACTCAACACTGCACATGCTTCAGAGCCTGTGCCAACAATGGCGGGCTGTTATGTTTTTGTGGGAGGATACACATACACGGGCAGGCAGTAGGATCGCAGACATGGAGTTGTCAGGTGTGCAGTGGTCAAAAATACAAGACATGTGTCAAGTCCTTCAGTGTTTTGAGGAATGCACACGGCTGGTTAGTGCAGAAAACGCCATAATAAGCATGAGCATCCCCCTAATGTGTCTGCTGATGCAAAGTTTGACGCACATAAAGGATCAGGCGTCTGCACCAGAGGAAGAGGAAAGCCTTGATGACAGTCAGCCATTGTCTGGTCAGGGCAGTGTACAGGACGAGGTAGCGGGCGAAGAAGAGGTGGAGGACGAGGAGGATGATGGGGATGAGTATATTTTTAATGAGGAAGCTTTCCCGGGGGCACTGGAAATTGGTTGCGTGGCAAGGCTGGGTTCTGGTTTTTTGAGGGACACAAGTGACGTAGATTTGCCTGAAACTGCCCCTCAACCAATCACAACCGCAGATTTGACAACTGGAACTTTGGCCCACATGGTGGATTATGCCTTACGCATCCTCAAAAGGGACACACGCATTACTAAAATGATGAACGATGACGATTACTGGTTGGCCTGCCTCCTTGATCCACGCTATAAAGGCAAATTGCAAAATATTATGCCACATGAGAACTTGGAGCCAATATTAGCAACCAAACAATCAACTCTTGTTGACCGTTTGCTTCAGGCATTCCCAGCACACAGCGCACATGATCGTTCTCACACGAGCTCCAGGGGGCAGCAGACCAGGAGTGTTAGGGGTGCACACATCAGAAGTGGCGTTGGACAGAGGGGTTTTCTGACCAGGTTGTGGAGTGATTTTGCTATGACCGCAGACAGGACAGGTACTGCTGCATCAATTGAAAGTGACAGGAGACAACATTTGTCCAGTATGGTTACTAACTATTTTTCATCCCTTATCGATGTTCTCCCTCAACCGTCATTCCCATTTGATTACTGGGCATCCAAATTAGACACCTGGCCAGAATTGGCAGAATATGCATTGCAGGAGCTTGCTTGCCCGGCAGCTAGTGTCCTATCAGAAAGAGTATTCAGTGCTGCAGGTTCAATATTAACCGAAAAAAGGACTCGTCTGGCTACCCAAAATGTTGATGATCTAACATTCATTAAAATGAACCACAACTGGATTTCGAATTTTTTAGCCCCACCTTGCCCGGCAGACACCTAGCTTTCCTATGAAAAGCTCTTGCCTGTGGACTACTGTGAATTACTTTTGTAATGTCTAATTTGCTGCAGCTGATTGTCCAGCATACGACATGTTTACACCTCACTAAATGGCCAAACTCCCCACACGGGGCCGTGGTATCGCAACTTGGCGCAAGCACCCGTGAGAGTGCTGTTTGTCTGAAGAGGTGGGTGTGCCCGCTTTTGGTCGACGGCATTGCCACTGGGTCCCTCATAGTACAATAAAGTGTCTCTGGCGGTGGTGGTGCGCACCCAACGTCAGACACACTGTTGTAACATGAGGGGCCCTGGGGCTGTACCGCTGGCCACAAGAGAGTTCACCCACCCCCAGGTCAAACATTGCTCTACCACTTCCACAGTTATCTCTCACACTTGCACCAATGTTTAGTCTATGCGCTGACATCCTTCCATTCCTGCCACTGACAATACCATTGTGTTGACATGTATGATGGTACTTAACATAGTCAGGGGCAGTGTCCTCTATTTACCACAGTAAATACTTTGCGCTAAATTAGTAGGTCTGAAACTACGCAGAGGATCCCACCCCTGAACCTAATGATTGCACCCTTTAGTGTTTTCGTTTTGTTTTAATGCGAGACATTCACATTTATTTATTGTTTTGGACTACTAACTGGCAGACACTCATTACAATCGGCCTCCGCTGACCAGACCACTGCTGCCCGTGTACCCCTGGAACCAAATTTAAATTGTCTACAGCCAGCCCATTTTATTATGTTAGGCCTTCGAAGCCTGTCTGCGGTCCCTCCTTCCACTAGGCCTCCACTGACCTGTCTCCTGCTGCCCGTGTACCCCTGGAACCAATTATAAAGTGCCTACAGCCTGTCCAATTTTATTATGTTAGGCCTTCGAAGCCTGTCTGCGGTCCCTCCTTCCACTAGGCCTCCACTGACCAGACCACTGCTGCCCGTGTACCCCTGGAAACAATCATAAATTGCCTACAGCCAGCCCATTTTATTATGTTAGGCCTTCAAAGCCTGTCTGCGGCCCGTTCTTTCAACTACTACTACACTGACCTGTCTACTGCTGCCCGTGTACTCCTGGAACCAATTATAAAGTGCCTACAGCCTGTCCAATTTTATTATGTTAGGCCTTCGAAGCCTGTCTGCTGTCCCTCCTTCCACTAGGCCTCCACTGACCAGACCACTGCTGCCCGTGTACCCCTGGAACCAATTTTAAATTGCCTACAGCCAGCCCATTTTATTATGTTAGGCCTTCGAAGCCTGTCTGCGGTCCCTCCTTCCACTAGGCCTCCACTGACCTATCTACTGCTGCCCGTGTACCCCTGGAAACAATCATAAATTGCCTACAGCCAGCCCATTTTATTATGTTAGGCCTTCGAAGCCTGTCTGCGGCCCGTTCTTTCAACTACTACTACACTGACCTGTCTACTGCTGCCCGTGTACTCCTGGAACCAATTATAAAGTGCCTACAGCCTGTCCAATTTTATTATGTTAGGCCTTCGAAGCCTGTCTGCGGTCCCTCCTTCCACTAGGCCTTCACTGACCTGTCTACTGCTGCCCGTGTACCCCTAGAACCAATTTTAAATTGCCTACAGCCAGCCCATTTTATTATGTTAGGCCTTCGAAGCTTGTCTGCTGTCCCTCCTTCCACTAGGCCTCCACTGACCAGACCACTGCTGCCCGTGTACCCCTGGAACCAATTATAAAGTGCCTACAGCCTGTCCAATTTTATTATGTTAGGCCTTCGAAGCCTGTCTGCGGTCCCTCCTTCCACTAGGCCTCCACTGACCTGTCTACTGCTGCCCGTGTACTCCTGGAACCAATTATAAAGTGCCTACAGCCTGTCCAATTTTATTATGTTAGGCCTTTGAAGCCTGTCTGCGGTCCCTCCTTCCACTAGGCCTCCACTGACCTGTCTACTGCTGCCCGTGTACCCCTAGAACCAATTTTAAATTGCCTACAGCCAGCCCATTTTATTATGTTAGGCCTTCGAAGCCTGTCTGCGGCCCGTTCTTTCAACTACTACTACACTGACCTGTCTACTGCTGCCCATGTACTCCTGGAACCAATTATAAAGTGCCTACAGCCCAATATTTTTTTATGTTAGGCCTTCGAAGCCTGTCTGCCGCCCGTTCATTCTACTACTCCTACACTGACCAGTCTACTGCTGCCCGTGTACCCCTGGAACCAATGTTAAAGTGCCTACAGTCCAATATTTTTTTATGTTAGGCCTTCGAAGCCTGTCTGCGGCCCGTTCTTTCTACTACTTCTACACTGACCAGTCTACTGCTGCCCGTGTACCCCTGGAACCAATGTTAAAGTGCCTACAGTCCAATATTTTTTTATGTTAGGCCTTCGAAGCCTGTCTGCGGCCCGTTCTTTCTACTACTCCTACACTGACCAGACCACTGCTGCCCAAGTACCCCTGGAACCTATTTTTTATTGCATAAAGCATCCTTTTTTTAATAGTAGGCGTACAAAGTCTGTCTGCGGTCCACTATTGAAATTGTCCTCCACTGCCCAGAGCAATGCTGCCTGTGTACCCCTGTAACCTTTTTTAAGCTGCAGTGAGCCACATTTTTGGTTTAAGGCCTACTACCTGTGTCTGTCTGCGCCACTCAATTCAGCTGTGTTCCTTTTAAAAAAGCTGAGAGTCAATAGTCTTGTTTTCAGCCTCTAGGAATTTTAAAACTGCATTGGGGGTGCAACTTTGGTAGGGCCTACTAACGGTGTCTGCCGCCCCAAGGTGTGCCCCAGGTTTCGTTCACATTGCTTCGATCTTCCTACTCTCGTTTAGTAGTTGGTGAAAACTACACTGCATTAGGCCTACAAATTGGGTATGGGGGGTAGAGACGGTGTCTTCCACTCCAAGGTGTTCCCCAGGTTTCCTCTCCATTGCTTCAATCTTAATGCTCTCGTTTAGTAGTTGTTGGAAACTACACTGCATTAGGCCTACAAATTGGGTATGGGGTGTAGAGATGGTGTGTTCCACTCCAAGGTGTTCCCCAGGTTTCCTCGCCATTGCTTCGATCTTAATGCTCTCGTTTTGTAGTTGTTGGAAACTACACTGCATTAGGCCTACAAATTGGGTATGGGGTGTAGAGACGGTGTGTTCCACTCCAAGGTGTTCTCCAGGTTGCCTTTTCTGAGCTTCGATCTTCAGGCTCTCGTTTAGTAGTTGTTGGAAACTACACTGCATTAGGCCTACAAATTGGGTTTGGGGTATAGAGACGGTGTGTTCCACTACAAGGTGTTCTCCAGGTTGCCTTTCCTGAGCTTCTATCTTCAGGCTCTTGTTAAATAGTGGTTAAATGGAACAACTGCATTTGGCGTACTAGTTGGTTTGGGGCCTACTAACAGTGTCTGCCGCTCCTTGCTGTTCTCCTGGTTTCCTGTCCTGAAATTCCATTTTCAGGCTCTCGTTAAGTAGTTGTTAATGTTAGACTGCATTTGGCCTACTAC
Source organism: Ranitomeya imitator (assembly GCF_032444005.1). NCBI lineage: Eukaryota > Metazoa > Chordata > Amphibia > Anura > Dendrobatidae > Ranitomeya > Ranitomeya imitator. The sequence continues at coordinate 503,193,556 of NC_091286.1, forward strand.
TTGGGTTGGGGCCTACTATCGGTGTCTGCCACTCCTTGCTGTTCTCCTCCACTGAACAAAGCTGTGCCGCCTTTTTACTACGGTTGCCAATTTTGAACTGCATTTAGCCAACTTTATTCTTTGGGCCTATATCTGTGTTTCCTCCTCATCCTGCCCATTGCCCAGCCAGTGATAGATGAGTCTGCTGGTACATTGACCCATAACGCAAAATTCCCCATTCACGCTACACAGCAAGATTGTGACCCTGCTGAAAGTCAGGTTCCTCTTCCCGCATACCATACCACCTTACACGGGGACAAAGAGGAAGGTGCAGATGAAAGTACAGGTTCCTTAATCAGGTGGGGGGAGGAATACTAGTTGGCGACGTCACTGGCACAGGGCCTCTCATAGTACGCAAAAGTGTTGCTGCCGGTGGGAGGCGCCCCCGCCGTGCAAACACACCACTGTACTTTGAGGGGCCCTGTGCCAGTGCCAATGCCAACTAGTGGGCCCCCCCTGCTTGCTCAGGATCACAGCACTTGCAAAGTTTAAATACTTACCTCTCCCTGCTCCACTGCCGTGACGTGTTCCAGATTTCATGGGCCCACTAATTACTTGAACCAGCCCTACCCCCCACAACTTTAGCCAAATGACCCCCAATTTCAAATGCCTTCCAATTATTATAAGGTAAATTTCGATTGACAAGCTTCTGTAACAAGAATGGATGTTTTTGCCATTAAAATGGGCAGTGTAGGTGTTTTCCTGGCCTCCACTCACTGCCGACTATGCTCCCCCATTGACTTGCATTGGGTTTCGTGTTTCGGGCGATACCCGACTTTTCGCGATAATCGGCCGATTCCACTCGACTCGACTTCTAAGATAGTCGGGTTTCGCGAAACACGGCTCGACTCTAAAAAGGTCACGGACGCTCAACCCTATTCATTGGTTCAACATTATTTGGAGCACACTGTGATTTTGCCCATATATGATGTATTGCAATTGGCTGTGGCTTCTCCACACATCTGTCATTTGTGAACTGTAACTACTTTTTTATTTCTGCTTTGTCGAGATTATATACGCATATTAATCTATTGTGCCCAATTGTGCTGTCCTGTTTTGGTAAGCGCTACTATCCTTCATTTACTCAATGCTGTGGGATATGCTTTACCCACGAGCCTAACTATTATGTGGCTTTCTGGCAGCTTGGTACTCTACTAAGGTACATACCTCACTTGGGCAGCTCGCACCGGTGGATATCCACAATTTCCGTCCTTATGCACCTTTTGTATCTATTTATCTTTTGTACTTTGCATGCACTTTAATAGCTTGTAATTATCATATAATAAAATATTACCTTTTATAGTACCTACAGACTCCTGTTGTACTCCTTGTTCTAATGATACAGAAGAGGCATGGAAGAATGTCATGTAGTCAGATGAGGCCAAAATATAATTTTTTGGTATTAACTCCACTCGCCGTGTTTGGAGGAAGAACAAGGATTAATACAACCCTAAGAACACCATCCCAACCATCGAACATGGTGCTGGAAACATTATACTTTGGACGTGCTTTTCTGCAAAGCGGACAGGATGACTGAACTGTATTGAAGGGGGGATGGATGAGGTCATGTATTGGAAGATTTTGGCTAACACCCTGTTAGGACTGGCGGAACGCACCAAATAATAATTAGAGAGGATATGAGGTGCGTTCGCAGCCCGGGGTCCACCATGCAGAAAGGACACCTGATGCTCGGTAATGGCGGACTAGATGGCGGTATAATGAGAATACACACACGGGTTAGCTTCACCCGGTATGAAGGAAGTGAACCCTGTTGAGTCACAGGGCTGCGATACCACACAGAAAGTGCAAGTAAAGAGTCACAGAACTCTGTCCCAACCACATAGAAAAAGTCAACCACCAGCACTCGGATATAGGATGCACGCTCCAGAGTCCCAGGATCCAATCGGGCCCAAAATCACAAATAAAGAAAAAAAGAGCAGCATCCATACCAGGTGAATCGTATCCAAAAACGGTCTTTATTCAGCCATATAAAAGATGCAACGTTTCGGCCACAATGGCCTTTGTCAAGCATCCATACCAGGTGAATCATTATACCGCCATCTAGTCGGCCATTACCGAGCAGCAGGTGTCCTTTCTGCACGGTGGACCCCGGACTGCGAACGCACCTCATATCCTCTCTAATTATTATTTGGTGCGTTCCGCAGCGACCTCCAGTGCGGCGCCATGCGCTAGTGCGCATTCCTGGCCTTTGTTAGGGTGGATAGTGGCGTCCGCCAGAGCGGTGCTGTACGCACTCTTGTGCGATTAATTATTAATTAGTTCTATCCCTGACACCACAGTAGTGGTGTCGAGCGTACGAGGTCTAGACGAACTCTTTCTCTGTGTCTTGGGACAGAGTTCTAAATAATCTTTTATATGGCTGAATAAAGACCGTTTTTGGATACGATTCACTTGGTATGGATGCTGCTCTTTTTTTCTTTTTTTCTTTATTTAGAACTCTGTCCCAAGACACAGAGAAAGAGTTCGTCTAGACCTCGTACGCTCGACACCACTACTGTGGTGTCAGGGATAGAACTAATTAATAATTAATCGCACAAGAGTGCGTACAGCACCGCTCTGGCGGACGCCACTATCCACCCTAACAAAGGCCAGGAATGCGCACTAGCGCATGGCGCCGCACTGGAGGTCGCTGCGGAACGCACCAAATAATAATTAGAGAGGATATGAGGTGCGTTCGCAGTCCGGGGTCCACCGTGCAGAAAGGACACCTGCTGCTCGGTAATGGCCGACTAGATGGCGGTATAATGAGAATACACACACGGATTAGCTTCACCCGGTATGAAGTAAGCGAACCCTGTTGCATCACAGGGCCACAATACCCCACAGAGAGCGCAAATAAAGAGTCTCAGAACTCTGTCCCAAGACACGGGGAAAGAGTTCCTCTAGGCCTCGTATGCTCGACACCGCTACTGTGGTATCAGGGATAGAACTGAACTAATAATTAATTGCACAAGAGTGCGTACAGCACTAATCTGGCGGATGCCACTAACCACCCTAACAAAGGCCAGGAAAGCGCATTAAGCGCATGGCGCCGCACTGGCGATCGCTGCTGAGAGACGCTGCATTGTGTGCTGGATGTGCAGAGTAGCACTGTCTGGCTCTAGGTAGCTTCCACCATTCGCGAGCAGGCAACAACGCTAGGGATGGGAATGATTTGGAGCTTTCATCCATCAACAGGCATACATCCACACACACATTAGCAAGTTTACACTAGCGCATGGCCGAGCGGCCATGCAAACCTTTTATAGCAGTAGCGCTCCGGGACCTTCCTGATGGTCCAATAGGAGCTGCAACAGGACCTGAGCATGTGACCTCCGACCTCTAATGGGAGGTCATGCCGGGGGCATGCTCAGTATGGGAAAAACAGGACTTAGTCCCAGAAAGGCCTGCTCGCTGCTGATCAGTGCTGGCTACAAAAGCAAAGCCTGGAAAGGCAGCAGTAACTATTTGCACAGTATCAGCTTGAGCCAGACGCTGGGACTGATGTCTCTGCTGAGCAGGTTCCACTGTGGTTTGAGGAAAATGGTAGGCCACAGCGGACATGGTTCGAGATTCCCCCTGTGCACCGGTGGCAACTCGACATCTAACACACCTTCCTTCCCTCAGTAACACTATTGAAGATGAGATGTGGCTGGGTCTTACCGCATGACAATTACCCAAAACACACACAGCCATGGCAACTAAGGGGAATTTCAAGGTCCTGTAGTGGCCTAGTCAGTCTCCAGACTGAACCGAATAGAAATTTTTTTTAAGATTATGTCTCTCACAGTTGAAGTTTACCTATGATAAAAATTACAGACGACCTCTCCATTCTTTTTAGGTGGGATAACTTACAAAATCAGCAGTGTATCAAATACTTATTTTCCCCACTGTATAAACCAGGATATGGCCCAGGATAAGGACATATAAACCAGGAAATAAGATATGTATACCAGGTTGGGGCCCAGGATAAGGGACATATATACCAGAATGGAGGATATATATACATACCAGGATTGGGGGCTCCCAGTTCAAATCTTGCACTGGGGTCCATAGGACTCTAGTTACGCCACTGCACAGTCCAGTACAGTATATATAGGCCTACCTCCAAGGTGGACATTAGTAATTACTTTTTCTGGGTTATAATGAGTTTGATAAACGTAAATGGGTTGTCCCAGAAACATTTTAATTAACAGAGCTTGGATAGGGATGAGCAGACTCATGGATGTCCGGGTTCGTTAAGTTCGAATAAACTGTATTTCAAAGTTTGGTATGTGAACTTGACCCCGAACCCAATAGATGTTAATGGAGACTTGAACTTCGGTGCTTAAGGCTATGTGCACACGTAGTCTGGGTCCACTGCGGATTTTTCCGCAGCGGATTCCAGCAGAATTGATAAATCCACAGTGGAAAACCTTTGCGGATTTATCGCGGATTTACCGCGGTTTTCCTGTGGTTTCCACTGCGGATTTACAACTGCGATTTTCTATAAGGGCAGTTGCAAATCCGCAGGAAAGAAGTGACATGCTGCGGATTGTAAACCGCTGCGTTTCCGCGCGTTTTTTTCTGCAGCATGTGCACAGCATTTTTTTTTTACCATACGTTTACATTGAACTGTAAACGCAGGGGAAACTGCTGCGGATCCGCAGCTGCGGAAACGCTGCAGATCCGCAGCAAAATCCGCATCGTGTGCACATCTGACCAGCATCACTTTATGTGATAATAATTCTGGAACACTTCAACATATCCCAGTCATTTTGAGATTGTTTTTATCGTCACACATTATACTTTATTATAATGGTAAATTTAGGTCGATATATTTTGTGTTTATTTATAAAAAATATTAGAAATATGTGAAAAATGTTAAAAAATTAGCAATTTTCTAACTTTGAATGATTATCCCTTTAATCCAGATAGTCATACCGCAGAAAAACACTAATAAATAACATTTGCATTATGTATGCTTTACATCAGCACCATTTGTAAAATGTTCTTTTATTTTGTTAGCATTTTAGGAGGTTTAAAAATGTAGCAGCAATTTTTCATTTTTTCAAGGAAATTTACAAAATTTTATTTTTTAGGGACCTATCCATATTTGAAGTGCCTTTAGGGGTCCCATATATTGGGAAACCCCCAAAAGTTATACCATTTTAAAAACAGCACCCCCTGACATATTGAAAACTGCTGTCAGGTCGTTTATTAACCCTTCAGGTGATTTTCAGGAATTAATGCAAAGTGGCATGATAGAAATGAAAAAGTGTATTTTTACCAACTAAATGCCTTTAACTTCTGATCAGATTACTATAGCCGCCAGACTCTAAAGCTGCTATTCGGTCATGAATTGCCATCGCAAACATCAGGACCACACAATCATGATCTGAGGACACCATTTGGGATAAAGAGTAAGCCCCCACACTCTGTTAACCATTTATATGAAGTAGTCACTATTGACAGCAGCATCTAAGGGGTTAAACAGATTTGGATGGTGCAAACACTGCTCATGGCTGATGAAGCAAGTTGTCAGCTATAGTATACAGCTGACAACTGCTGGATTGTCACCTGTATGGGGAGTCTATTCTCTTATATCTCAGGTCAGTTAAAAGACGTATCGGCGGTCATTAACGGGTTGAAATGGTTGTAAAATGGTCATAGTAAGGGCTAAGGGGCTGTAAAAGGAAGCAAAATGGGGTTTAGAGAAGGACAATTGCCCTGCATACATTTGTAGATAGAAAAATGACTTAAATTAGCAGAATAAAAAATAATAAAATAAATAATAATCTTGAATCAGCAGGTAGAGGTCCAAGTCAAAGAGGAGGTGGTGGTGGTGGAGGTGGACGTGGCGGTGTATGTGGAAGGGCAGGGGAGGAGGTGTTCAACACTGTTTTTATGTTGTTTTATGTTTTATTGTTTGTTTTTATTGTTTTTTGTTGGTGTGGTTAGGAAACTGATTTAAAAAAACATAGGAAAATGACTTAAAATAACATAGAATAAAAAAATATAAAAAATAACAATCTAGAACCAGGAGATGGAGGTCAAAGTGGAGTAGGTAGAGGGGGTAGAGGTGGATGTAGTGATGTAGATGGAAAAAGAAGGGGAGGAGGTAGCCAACACTGTTTTTGAGGGTTTTGGGGGGGCTGTTGTTTTTTAGGGAACTGACTTAAAAGAACAGAATTTAAAAAAAAAAAAAACATAACAACCTAAAACCAGGAGATGGAATTTCAACTGGAGGAGCAGGTGGAGATGGACATGCGGGTGTAGGTGGAAGAGGCAGGGGAGGAGGTATCCAACACTGTTTATGTGTACTGTTTTTTTTAGGGAACTGTTACTGAGTGTTTTTGTTTTTTGTTTGTTTTTTGCATGTTGAGAACATTTAGCATGCAAACCACGCATTTCTTGTCGTCAACACATTGGCTTAAGAAATGCCATGCCAGGAAGTTTCTTTGTGCTGGCATTGGTTTAGTCATTTTCTAAGCACGATGGGCAATAGCAGATGACATTTTGGCTAGAGGCTTTCTGCTGGGGCTCAGACCGCTTGGCTGATTTGCAAGGGGGTGAAGTGGAAGGCAGATGACCATGGTCCTTCGGTTCCAACTCTGCAGGGGACCGGGTGGAAGATAATGTGAAGGACCTGGAGGCACGGTCAGACTTCCACTCTAACACTGCCTCACCATGTTCTAGCCTCACCACTCGTGTACGGTACTCAGCCCTATGAAATGGCACAGAAGGTCCTGTTGCCTGCATGCACCAGAGGAGGGTATTTCAAGTGAGCACACAGCAGGCACAGAACGACCACGCCCTCTCCAGCAGCACCCAAGCCACAAACTTGCCCCCTATTTGATGCTCTCCTCATTTTTAGTGGTTTTTATGCACCGTACTCTTACACACACGAGTGCAGAGTAGAACAATTTGTTTTTAAGCACAATAATCCCACAGACACAGATAAATAGGGGGAGTTGTCAATGTTTGTAGCGCCTCTAAAAAAGATATGTACATTGTACCCAAGGTACTAAAGTACCATCAGACACAGATGCAGATTTAAAAAAATGTTTTAATGCACAGTACTCCCACAGACACAGGTTCATATTAGAAAAATTTGGTATAAAGCACAGTACTCCCATAGACATGAGTGCAAAGCAAAAAAATTTGTATTTACGCACAGTACTCCCACAGACTTGGGTGCAGAGCAGAATAATTTGTCGTTATGCACACTACTCCCACAGACACAGGTGCAAAACAGAATGTGACGCCCAGGAGACCGGGATACCAAGCACCGGACCAATGGGGTCTGTCTCTTAAGGGGGATGTCACGGGTGGCTTGATCCGGTGCTGTGGCCTCAGGCAATGCACAGTGTAAGGGTTATCGTGAGGGAGCAGGTACTTACTTGATCAGCAGCAGGTTCTCCCAGCGGTGATGATCCTGATCCTGGATAGATGGCTATTGTCCAAATGAAAGACTGAGGCACTGAAACGTTTAACCAGTTTACTTTAACATAAAGGGGTTTACAACCAGTCCTGTCACCGGAGTCTGTATGGGAACTCTGAGTTACTTTGACCCTGCCGGGGTCTTCGCCTCTTATTGTACGCAATTTCTGTGTGGCCCTGCTGCTGTATGTGAACTGGCTGCCGGCCCAATCTGTCCCCTCCGGGTCCTGGTTCGACGGGCAACCCGAGTCCTTTTATCAGCTTACCCCCTCCGGGAGTACCGCTGAACTCTGTGTCTGTTGCTGCGTCCGGCCCTAGTGAAGCTGATATCACCTCACGTTTTTCCGGTTGCTGTATTATATATAATGAATACAGCCACGGATCCGGTATCCATCTTTGCGCCTGTTCTGGGTAGTGATTAATGCTACCCGGTTCTCACAATGTCCTTTTTCTCTGTCCCTCTTCTCCTCAGGCCGGTGATTTGGGCCTGGAAACAGTCACAGGACTGTTGGAAATTCAGCTGTATGACCTCTCACTTTCAGCTCCTTAGCCCATCTGCCAGTTCTTCTCTCAGACCAGAATGGATCAAGGGGAGTCTCTGGAGCTCCCCCTTCTGGCCGGAGGTGGTAGTGCAGTCTTGCTATTTTAGTATTCGTATTTACTGTCAGTGACTATTTTTGTGGCAAATACCCCTAGGGGTGCCACAAGAACAATTAGTTTTTATGCACAGTACTCCCACAAACACAAGTGCAGAGTAGAAAAATGTGTTTTTACAAACAGCACTCCTACAGACACAGGTGCAGAGTAGAACAATTTGTTTATAGGCACACTACTCCCACAGACAAGGTTGCAGAGTAGAGACGTTTGTTTTTACTCACAGTATTCCCACAGACACTGATACAGATTAGAAAAATTTGTTTTTACTCACAGTACTCCCAAAGACACAATGCAGATTAAAAAAAAATGTTTTAAGTAATAAAACTGGACTGGGCTTCCACGTAATTTTAATAACCAGCAGATGGAAAGCCCACAACTGGGGGATGATTTTACTTATCTGGGAAAGGGGACAATATCCCCAAAGATTCCCAGGATATTATTAACAGCTTACAGCTGTTTGCTTAGCCTTTACTGGTTAGTTTACGGGAACCTCAGAAAATAAATGATGTAGGGTCCCCCTATAGATTCTAACCAGTAAAGACTAAACAGACTGTGGATTGATATTAAAAGCCTGGAAAGGGGCCAGGGATATTGTGCCCCCTCCCAGGATACCAACATCAACCCTTAGCCGCCCCAGAAATTACGCATTCATAAGATCTTATTGCACCATTTCTGGGGCCACTGAGAACTGATGTTATTAGCGTGGGAGGGGAGCCAATATCACTGGCCCCTTTCCAGGCTATTAATATCAGTCCACAGTTCTCTGTTTAGCCTTTGCTGGTTATAATTTATAGAATTTATAGGGGCACATCATTTTTTCCTGGGGTTCCCGTAAACTAACCAGTAAAGGCTAAGCAAACAGCTGTAAGCTGTTATTAATATCCTGGGAACCTTTGGGGATATTGCACCTTCCCTGGCTATTCACTGTATAATTGGCTGAATTATGCTACAGTAATAGACAGTGCTTATTAGTGGTTTTCCATTGCAGCATGTGAGTTGAGTGTGAGTAGGTGAACCCTACAGTACTTTTTGGTCTGTCTTAAAGTTGGGTCCTCATCTCCTTTCTCCAATCTTCTCCCGAATCTTCTCCTGAAGATTGATTTTTCATACCAGCGGAATCATCACACTGCTGGTCTGACCTTTGTCTATTCTGATGCCGCAAGCAGACACAGTCTTTCCTATTGCAGCATGGGAGTACAGATTTGACATGTGTCTAGGAAACTGGCTACTTCTGATAGACTATAGAATTAAAAATCCATCCATTCTTGAGAACGGAGACGATTTTTAATAGTAAGTCAATGCAAATTTGTTTTTACAAGTACTTTGTAATTTTAACCGATTTATGAACATGAGATATCCCGAGTGTCACAGCCTCAGAGATATTTATGAAGTTGCCACACTCGGATTGGGAGACCTTCAGCCAGTCCTTCAATTACGGTCCGTGCTTGAGCCAATTTGCACGGACCTCTGAATGAGTCTGAAGTAGATGTCTCTCTATGTTTTTCTGTTTTTATAAATCCCAATCATTTTATTATAAAACCTATCATTTCCACTGTGGTAGGAGCCTGTACTTGTGAGTATATTGTAATGAGCTTTAAACATTAAAGGGGATGTGCCACAATGGACACATATCAACTTCCCGCATGATAGCTGTTAAACATTTGATTGCCATTAGCTGATTTCATTAGCACTATAGACATTCAATGTATCAGCATGGTGGACATCTGATTACTGCACCAGGCAAAATTCTCACTGTGATCATGCAGGGGTCATTTTAGTGATTAGTGGGAATCCCGGCAATCTGACTTTTTTACCTATTCTCTGTTTAGAAGATAAATATCATTTGTGGGAAAACCCCATTAAATGATGAAATAGTGACTTTATAACAGATATCACAACATATGGCTCATCCAAAATCGGCTCTCCTGAACTTCATTCAGGGATGAAGGATATGGTAGACTTTTTATAGACAAGAATGGTGGAAGTGCCTTATCCCACCTTTTTATTTGAGGGTTATCCTTTCTGATTATAGAGCTGATGGAGCGCCCAGTCAGGGCTGTGGGGTACTCGGTACCGGGTCCTGCAGTTCACAGGGGGATGTCACGTGGCTGACCCGGTCCGTGGGTCAGGTAACCTGCAATTAGCTGTCCTGTCGGTCTCTGAAATAAGACTTAGAGGTCCTTACTCCCTTCGTGTTCCGGCTACCGGGATTCTGCGACTCAGAAGGAGGCAGCCTGAGCGGGGCTGGTCCCCTTCTGGTATCCTCTCCTTTGCTTCGACTTCCTTCACACTCACTGCAATACAATTCTGCCTTTCAATGTCTCTTTCTAGGAGCTGCAGCTCTGAGGGCATGCACAGCTCCGTTGACCTGTCCTCCTCAGACTCTGGTCTAGAACTAACTAACTTTCCCTACAGACTACCAGTTATATATATATATATGGGGAGTGACATTATAAATAGGAGCAGAAGCTCCCCCTGGTGGCCTGGAGTGTGAATGTGTTGCATGTTTGTGATACCTTGATGCAGTTATCCTTCTTTGCCTCCAAACGTAGCATCACTCTCCCTGAGAGGAAAGCAATACCACTGCGACGACCAGGACCCTGGGGTGCCGCACTGAGGTTATTAGGATAGAATCTCACCTGAATATCACAGCTGTTGCTGCCGTTACTCTACCTGTCAATAACACTTAACATATTTAACCATCTGGTCCAATTTACTTTTCTCTCATGCAAATCGAACATTAATTATAAGCTTCAATCTATGGTAAGAAAGATGAAACTACCAAAATATGGCTATATTGCATTGCAGTAATAGGCACCTACTCATGGCTCCTGAAATTTTTCACACCCTACTGTTATGCTGTATTAAGAATACCAGGTTCATAGCACTACTGAGAGTAGATCTGAAATTATCAATGATGGTTGTAAATGTCATGGTAAAATATTTAACAGTGTTTGCATACCAAGGTTAATAATGGGTGCCTAGTTTGCAAAAAATAATATAAAAATGAAGTGCATTGAAATTTGATGTTTCACAAAAATTACCCCATAATGTTGTCCCTGCAGACATAGCAATATACTGTGAGGCAGTGACTTGTGTCACAGGTAAGGGTCACTGTGTGTTCTCCCCAGGTTGTGCATGGAGATGGATGAAGTTCATAGGTGTGCATGGCAGTCACGGATTTCCGGTCTGGGTTTTCCATGTGGCTGAAAGCCACAGGTTTGTTTGTTAAAAACCCTGCAGTCCCTGCAGTAAGGATTATGGGTGTGTCAGGTGTAACGTCAGTGTCAGTCTGGTGTGTGCTGTTGTGCAGAGCAGAGGCCTGCAGATCACTGTCTGTCTGTGTGAAGCAGCACAGGCCACCGGAGCCAGCAGCTATGGCAGCAGAATAGCCTGGTACCCGCAGCATACACAGCGATGCAAGTTGTCCATGGTAACTGGTCTCGGATGTGGACAGTCACCAAATTAGGGTCAGAGTGTAATCCCAATAGGCTCCCCCTAGAGGTATTGGCAGGAGAGACTGAAAACATTGTTTTGGGCGGGGATGTCACAGAGTCATACGGATGCCCTGTCTCACGTCCATACGTGGTAACAAGTGTTCAACACCACAGATATGAACAGGGGGGAGGATATGTGAGGCAGTGACTTGTGTCACAGGTAGGGGTCGCTGTGTGTTCCCCCCAGGTTGTGCAAGGAGATGGATGAAGTCCATAGGTGTGCATGGCAGTCACGGATTTCCGGTCTGGGTTTTCCATGTGGCTGAAAGCCACAGGTTTGTTTGTTAAAATTCCTGCAGTAAGGGGTATGGGTGAGTCAGGTGCCAGGTGCAACGCCAGTGACAGTCTGGTGTGTGCTGCTGTGCAGAGCAGAGGCCTGCAGATCACTGGCTGTCTGTGTGAAGCAGCACAGGCCAGTGGAGCCAGCAGCTATGGCAGCTGAATAGCCTGGCACCCGCAACGTACATAGCGATGCAAGTCGTCCATGGTAACTGGTATCGGATGTGGACACTCCTGTGCCCGGAGGTGCTGGAGGTGGAAGTCCTGTGCCCGAAAGAGTCGGATGTGGACAGTCCTGTGCCCAGAGGTGTACCGGAGGTGGATGTCCTGTGAACGAAAGAGAACAGGCATGTGTAACGATTGCAAACAGGTGGATATGGTGCCCGGCTGCTATCCGGAGGATATCCTGGGCTGTGTACGGCTGTGTGAGTAAAGAGACTGTGATACAGCGATGCAGGACACCCACCGGAACTAGTGAGAGGAGAACTGGCATGTGTAGTGTCTGCAACATGTAAAGCTGGAAAACTGGGAAACTGGACAAAGGGAAGTCTGGCCTGTTTAGAGACTGCAATCTAAAGCCATATGATGTGTAGTGCTATGAAATGGGCACTGAGATTAGATGCAACTGTGTGTATTGAATGTGTACTATAAAATGAAATGCATCTTTATGTGTGAAGTAACACATTAAAGAGACTTTTGTGTTTGACCTTTGTGGGTCACTGCCTCTTCACTGCTAAGGTGCTACCGCAGCATTACAATACTTTAAAAAAAACTCAATGTGTAAAATGTATATGCTGCAATCCAGAGGCAGACATATTATTGCTGCAGCCTGTGCAGTTGCACAAGATGGTTGTAAATGTCATGGTAAAATATTTAACAGTGTTTGCATACCAAGGTTAATAATGGGTGCCGAGTTTGCAAAAAATAATATAAAAATGAAGTGCATTGAAATTTGATGTTTCACAAAAATTACCCCATAATGTTGTCCCTGCAGACATAGCAATATACTGTGAGGCAGTGACTTGTGTCACAGGTAAGGGTCACTGTGTGTTCTCCCCAGGTTGTGCATGGAGATGGATGAAGTTCATAGGTGTGCATGGCAGTCATGGATTTCCGGTCTGGGTTTTCCATGTGGCTGAAAGCCACAGGTTTGTTTGTTAAAAACCCTGCAGTCCCTGCAGTAAGGAGTATCGGTGTGTCAGGTGTAACGTCAGTGTCAGTCTGGTGTGTGCTGTTGTGCAGAGCAGAGGCCTGCAGAGTACTGTCTGTCTGTGTGAAGCAGCACAGGCCACCGGAGCCAGCAGCTATGGCAGCAGAATAGCCTGGTACCCGCAGCATACACAGCGTTGCAAGTTGTCCATGGTAACTGGTCTCGGATGTGGACAGTCCTGTGCCCGAGGTGTACTGGAGGCAGATGTCCTGTGACCGAAAGAGGACTGGCATGTGTAACGATTGCAAACAGGTGGATATGGTGCCCGGCTGCTATCCGGAGGATATCCTGGGCTGTGTACGGCTGTCTGAGTAAAGAGACTGTGATACAGCAATGCAGGTAACCCACAGGAACTAGTCAGAGGAGGACTTGCGTGTGTAGTGTCTGCAACATGTATGCCCTGTTTGGGGACTTTAATATGGCGTGTGGTCGCCCAGGGAATCTGGACAAAGGGAAGCCCGGCCTGTTTAGGGACTGCAATCTAAAGCCATATGATGTGTAGTGGCTATGAAACGGGTACTGTGACGAGATGCAGCAACTGTGTGTATTGAACGTGTACTATAAAATGCTATGCACCTTTATGTGTGAAGTAACACATTAAAGAGACTTTTGTGCTTGACCTTTGTGGGTCACTGCCTCTTCACTGCTAAGGTGCTACCACAGCATTACAATACTTTAAAAAAAACTCAATGTGTAAAATGTATATGCTGCAATCCAGAGGCAGACATATTATTGCTGCAGCCTGTGCAGTTGCACAGGGGACCAAGAGGTAAGGGGACCTCTACTACATTCAAAGAAGGTGAAATTGTTCATTGGGATGAGCTATTCGACTGCAGCGGGTCTATATATTGTTCTTGCACAGGGGCTCTGTTATGTCTGTGTTTGTCAATGTTGTAATCCTATAGTGTATGAATATGATGCACAGAAATACAGATTTGCAGTGGCGATAAACTGCACTTCTTTGATATGTCATAATGACTTGTCAAAACTGTAAAGGAAGGGGTAAATGTGCAAAGACAATAGTAAAACCAAAGGGCAGAAGCGCTCAGTCAGGTGCTGGTCTCCTCAGAGTCTGAAGACAAGCTCAATAGGATATTTATGACCCCATTTAAAATCTCTGAGGAGAATAGAAGCCAAAAAGGCAGATTTGGCTGCCAATCGAGTAAGAGCCTATAGAGGTGTGTGAACATATCCTCCTGATCCATTGTATGTCCTGCTGGAATATGCCAGTAATCTAGAATCTGTATTGTGGTGAAGTTCTGAACCCAAACTTACATCACCACAGAACTGTATGGCAATCTAAGTGCAGTTGAGATGACACACATCAAGTTGTACAGTGATAATATAGACACGAAATGTGACAGAATTGGAAACATAAACCCCTTATCAAGCCCCAAGGCAACATCTGTAAAGGTATCTTTAAATAGTACCAGATTAGCATGTTCAAGTATTTAGCTGGGCTATGCCATAATACATTTCCAACAAGAGAAAAATGAGTCCAGAAGAGCTCAATAAAACTCACAATCTTTTATTTCAAACAAATTAAAAAACATAGTGAGGTTCCAAAATTTGGTCACTGATGAAAAAAGTGATGACAGTGGTTCGACAACTCTCATTACCAGTGAGCGTTTCCAAATTACTCCTCATTAGTCCAGTTGTATGTCTCATGTGTCGGACATGCTGTCAGCATTACAACCACGCAGGCGTGGTCATGACATCAGACAAAAAGGAGAAAGCAGGGTAAGTGTGTGTGCACATGATGTCCTTTAGACGGCAGCGTACCCACTAAGTTTTTGACGCAGAAGATGCTTCAGGAAAATAGTGATTTTCCTAAAGCATTTTTATTGAAAAATTTTTCTGACATTTTTGTATGTCCCTTGGTCCCTAATTTACCTCAGTTTTTCCACTAGCATAAAATTTGCAAAAATTCATAATTTTTGACACCAGAAAACTGGTTCATAAACCTTCGTACATACCACATATAGACAACCAAAAATGAAAAAAAAAACTTAAAAAGTTGCTTTTGTTTGTATGCATTAAAAATCAAGTGTAAACCTAACATAATGTAACACTGCAATCCTATATAACACATGCGGTCTGGATGGCAAGATTTCCATTACAGCATTGCTGTCCACCCTGAATCTATCCTCTGATGAACCCCTTATCCTACATGTGAGGGGAGAATTAGGTCAGGATGGGGTCCTCTAACATAAGTCTATCATCTAAATTTACTATTATAGACAATTGGCCTGCTTTCCTGTACTTACTGTGTACTAATTCTAATGTGGACATGCTGATGGTTTATGTTAAAGTCTGGCATTGCTAATTGATGATATTGTGACAAGCACTGACCTTTGAAGCGCTTGCGTTTATGGATAACAACTTTGCATTTACAGCTCGGGCAAAAATTAAGAGACCACTGCTAAATGTTCAGTTTGTCTGATTTTTCTCTTTATGGGTATATTTTTGAGTAAAATGTAAAGTGTTCATTTATTCTATAAACTTCTGACAACATGTCTCCAAATTTCTAAGCAATAAATTTTGCATTTTTTTCTGAAAAGGAGAAATGGTCAAAATTAAAACAAAACAAAACAGTGCTTTCAGATCTCAAATAATGCAAAGAAAACAAATTCATAATCATTTAGAAACAACAATACTAATGTTTTAACTCAGTTCAGAGTTCAGGAATCAATATTTTGTGGAATAACCATGATTTTTAATCACAGCTTTCATACGTCTTGGCATGCTTTCCAGTCTTTCACACTGCTTCTGCGTCAAAAAAATAAGCAGTTCTTCTTTGTTTGATGGCTTGTGACTATCCATCATCCTCTTGATTACATTCCAGAGATTTTCAATGGGGTTCAGGTCTGGAGATTGGGTTGTACATGACAGGGTTTTGATGTGGTGGTCTCTTAATTTTTGCCAGAGCTGTATATATAAAAAAAAGATTCAAATCACTTACTCGATCTAATATTCATCTGACATGATGTATGTACATATATTTGATCTGTATTCAGCACCTATGTAGATGCATATTCGGGAGATATATGTACTGGGCACCTTATTTAACAGCATTTGGTGTCTGTATATATGTTCTTAAGATTTATTAATCCAATCCTACTATTCAGCCAAGCACAGTATATACAAAAATTTGTTATAGCACTTAAGCACTTTATTTGGGTGTTGGTGGAAGCATTTTAGGGAGGTGTACTGAGGGTCAAATAGCGACATCCTACACTGAGCGGGGGAGCCAAATCGAACTGTTAGGGTGCCAACCTCCTCTGCCAGTATGGGTAACTAAGGGTAAGATACTTCCCTTTGGTAATTTCCTGTATTTAATTAATTGTGTTGAACATACTGACCTGGCGATATATACTTTTTATGACCCATTTTTTGTCCTGATAGGCATTATATATTTTTTTCACTTTATTTTTAACTAATGCAAATAAAAGTTATTTTTAAGGGTTCTTTTCTTTTTGGTTTTCTGTGATTTATAAACCTTTGTCCACATTATTTAGGTTTTCTAAATATCACATATGTCTCCCAGCCTCTAGCTACTCTGGCAGGGACTTTTATATTTATTTAGGGCTCATTTAGGCGAGTCTATAATCGTTCCATGTGCTGCCCATGGGCGCCATGGATCGCACACAGAGAGCACATGGACCCATTATAACCTGTAGTAGCATGCACTACTTTGGCCCGTTTTACGGACCACAATAATGCTTTCAATGTGAAGACAGCATCAGCACCAGTTCACAATGTGGACAAGAATACAGAGCTGCACAGAAGCTGAACCATTATCTGCCCTATGTTAAACACAGTAAAGCCAAATAAAAAAAACACAATATTTTATGCTAAGAGGGCCCTTTAAAATATGATAATGATAGATCGGTTGTGAGTTGGCACTAATAATTCCACAGTAATCAATTTAATGTGTCATCAAGTCTTCACACACGCACGCACGCACAGTACATACTATCTTCCTCCTTTAATTTCTAGAGGAGAAGGGAAATTAATAGCCTCTATCTTTATATAGTTAAAAACAATACTTGAAGGACCATATGGATCTATTAGGCTAAGTTCCCAAGACGAGTATTTGATGTTTTGTTCTGATGTGTATTTTTGTGCACAAAAGACACAACAAATTACAGTTCCTGAAGAATGAATGAGATTTACATAAATCTCATGTCCACTTAGCGGAAAAAACGCAGATAAAAAACACAAGTGTCTTTAGTTCTTTTCTGCAATGATAGCACAATTTACACATGACTTAATAAAGTTTTATCAAAACTAAGTAATTCAGCAAAAAGGAAGTTTTTAAAACAAAGTTTACATTTAATGTAGGTTTACATCATGATTGGGAAGGTGTTCCCGCAAAACGACGTAAATTTGCGTCATGGCACTCATGCGGGCACAGGAGGAGCTGCACCAGCACCATTGCCGCTGGGAGTTCAGCATAAGCTATAGCCGAGATCCGGCTGTCCCTGCTAGGAGCACCACCCACACCACTTAACCCCTATTTGCAGCGATCGTTAGTGATAGCAGCATTTAGAAAGTTGGAAGAGGGAGGGGACTCCCTGTCATTTCAGATCGGCACCCCCACGACGTTATCATGAGGGCTCAATCGTTGCCATGGCCATGCTGAGAGCAAGGTCTAAGAGGCTTTTATCAGGGCAGCACTGACAGGTATAATGCAATACAATGCTTTATAACAGCGATCAAAGTGATAAAAGTTAAAGTTCCATAGATGAACTAAGTAAAAAAAGTTAAAAAAAAGTATTAAAAATGTGTAAAAATATTAAAAATAAAAAAATTGAATAAATAAATAAAAATGAAAAAAATATTAAAACAATAACTAGGTAAAAAAAAAAAAACTAAATAAAACAAATACCGTATATACTCGAGTTTAAGCCGAGAATTTCAGCCCATTTTTTAGGCTGAAATTGCCCCTCTCAGCTTATACTCGAGTCACTCCCAAGGGTCGGCAGGGGAGGTGGAGCGGCAGCTGTCTAATAATACTCACCTGCTCCTGGCGCAGTCCCTGCAGGTCCCTGGTTCTCCGGGTGCTGACAGCTTCTTCCTGTATTGGGCGGTCACATGGTACCACTCATTACAGTAATGAATATGGACCCGACTCCACTCCCATAAGGGTGGAGCGGCATATTCATTACTGTAATGAGCGGTACCATGTGACCGCTCAATACAGGAAGAAGCTGTCAGCGCTCGGAGAACCAGGGACGTGCAGGGACTGCGCCAGGAGCATGTGAGTATAACAGGGGCATATTCACCTGTCCCGCATTCCACCATCTGCGCCGCTCCATCTTCTGCGTCCTCTGCCCTCTGCAGTGACGCTTAGGTCAGAGAGCGCAATGACACGATTAGTGTGCGTCGCCCTCTGCCTGAACAGTCAGTGCAGAGGACGGGAAGATACAGCGGCGCCCAGCGGTGGAACGGGAAAGGTGAGTATAGCAAATGCTGGGGGCCTGAGCGACGAGAGGTGAGTATGTGACTTTTTTTATCGCAGCAACAGCATATTGGGCAAAAATCTCTATGGAGCATCTTATTGGGCCATGTGCAGTATTATATGGGGCAAATATTTCTATGGAGCATCTTATGGGGCCATGTGCAGCATTATATGGGGGCAAATATATCTATGGTGCATCTTATGGGGCCATGTGCAGCGTTATATGGGGCACATATCTCTATGGAGCATCTTATGGGGCCATAATCAGCATTTGTGCAGCATTATATGGGGATCTTATGGGGCCCATTATAAACTGTATGGAGCATTATATGAGGCGTATTCTGTATGGAGTATTATATGGGGCCCATCATGAACTGTATGGAGCATTATATGGGGCTCCTGATTCAATATGGATTTTCAAAAACACTTAAACTACTGATGTCTCAATTAATTTTACTTTTATTGGTATCTTTTTATTTTTGACATTTACCGGTAGCTGCTGCATTTCCCACCCTAGGCTTATACTCGAGTCATTAAGTTTTCCCAGTTTTTTGTGGCAAAATTAGGGGGGGTCGGCTTATACTCGGGTTGGCTTATACTCGAGTATATACGGTACAGATATTTTGTATTACCATGTACAGAATGCCCTATAAAACTGTCACATTAGTTAACGCCTTCAGTGAACACGTAACTTTTTTTAAATAAAAAACGTAGCAAAAAAAATGCTTTTTCATCATAATTCCAAAAAAGTGGAATAAAACATGACCAAAAAGTCAAGTGTAAATAAATATGGTATCACTGAAAACATCATCTTGTTCTACAAAAGCAAGCCACAACATAGCTCTGTAAGCAAAGAAATAAAAAAAGTTATAGCTCTCAGAATACAGTGATGCACAAACTATTCTTTTTTCTATAAAATAGTTTTTGTTCTTTAAAACCAGTAAGACATGAAAAAAAGTTATATAAATGTGGTATTGATGTAATCGTACTGACCAAAAGAATAAAGCTGTCTTATCATGTTTACCATATGGTGAACAGCATAAAAGAAAAAGAAAAAAAGCAATTCCTGAATTGCTGGTTCTTGTTTATTCTGTATCCCAAAAATTGGAATAGAAAGCGATAAAAAAAAGTCTTGTGCCCGAAAATGGCAATAATAAAAACAAATGTCAACTCATCCTGCAAAAAACATGCCCTCACATGACTCCATTGGCAGAACTATAGAAAAATTATAGCTCTCAGAAAATGCCAATGCAAAAACTTTATTTTACAAAAAAGTACCTTTTAGTGTGTGATAGCAGCCAAATATGAAAGAAGTATATAAATGTGGTATATCTTTAATCGCACCGACCCGAATAATAAATTTGTCTAATCACATATACCGCACCAGGAATGGCGGAAAAATAAATAAAGCAATTCTCGACCTGCTGCTGATTTGTTCATTCTGCTTCCCAGTAAATCTCGTATCACATGCATCCTGCACTCTGCGCTAAGCGCTAACATCTGGAGGTCTGTGTAAATCTCTGAAATATGTGATTCAGATGGAACCCCACATGAAAAGTACCCCATAATGAGGCACAGAGAGCATAAAAGCGTGATCAGCCACAGTTTTATGTAACTCTGAAAAGATGGACACAGCTAAACAGAGGCCAGATGGAGTCCAAAGTAACTCTGCTGCCTCATTACAATGAATGGGCCTATTAGGGTTTCATCTGCATCACATTATCATGGTGTTCACATGCTCATTACACCCCTAGATGTATGAAATGGGGGTGTAGTTTGTAAAATGGGATCAATTATGAGAGGTCCTGCTGCTCTGGCACATCAGGGGCTCTGAACTTCAATATGGCACTTCTTCTCTTCTGAGCTTTGCACTGTGCCTCAAAAGTAGTTTTTGACCACATATGGGGTATTGGCATACTTAGGATAAATTGCGCAACAAATTGTACCATTTATTTTCCCCTATTATCTCTTTTGAAAATTAAAAACTTGGGGTGAAAGCAACATTTTAGGGGAAAGATGGTTAATTGCCATTTATTAAAGCTATACAATTCTGTGAATGGCCTGCAGGTTAAAAATGCTCACTACACCTATAGATGAATTCCTAGCAAGGTGTAGTTTACAAAATGGGGTCACTTGTGAAGTTTTCTGATGTTTTGCCATGTCAGGGGCTCTTCAAATGTGACATGGCATATGCAATCTATTCCAGCCAAAATTGAGCTCCAGAATTCAGTTGGCGCTCCTTCCCATCGGAGCCCTTTCATGTGCCTAAACAGTTAGTTTTCCACCACATATGGAATATTGCTGTACTAAGGTGAAATTGCACAAGAAATTGTACAGTCCATTTTCTCCTTTTACCTTTGTAAACATTTGGGGAAAAACTAACATTTTTGAGGGAAAAATGTATCTTTTCATTTTCACGGTCAACGTTATAAAATTCTGTGAAGCACCTGTGGGTTTAAGGTACTCACCACACGTCTAGAGAAATTCCTTGTAGTTTCCAAAATGGGGTCATTTGTGAGGTTTTTCCACTGTTTGGGTGCATCATGGGTTCTGCAAACGCGACATGGCATCTGCAATCGCGACATGGCATCTGCAATCACGACATGGCATCTGCAATCGCGACATGGCATCTGCAATCGCGACATGGCATCTGCAATCTATTTCAGCCAATTTTGCACTTCAAAAATCAAATAGTGCTCTTTCCTTTCCGAGCCCAACCATGTGCCCAAACAGTAGTTTCCCACCACATATGGGGTATCTGTTTACTTAGGAGGAATTGCATAACACATTATACACTGAATTTTCTCCTGTTACCCTTGTGAAAATGAAAAATTTGAGGTTAGATCTACATTTTTGTGGGAAAAAGTAAAAATTTCATTTTTTTCCTTCCACATTGCTTTAATTCCTGTTAAGCATCTGAAGGGTAAATTAACTTGTTGAATGTGGTTTTGAGCACTTTGAGGGGTGCAATTTTGAAATGGTGTCAATTTGGGTATTTCCTGTTACATGGGCTCCTCATAAGTCACTTCAAATGTGATGTGGTCCCTAAGTTGCTGATAAACTTTTAACTGTTCTAACTTCCTAATAAAAAAGATTATGTTTGAAAAATGATGCTGATGTAAAGTAGACACGTGGCAAATGTTATTTATTACATATTTTGTGTGATAGAAATATCTGGTTTTAGGGCATAAAAATTAAAATGTTTGCCAAAATTCCGATAATTTCACAAATAAATGCAAAAAAACTACCTAAATTTACCACTAACATGAAGAAGAATGTGTCGTGAAAAACAATCTCAGAATCAGTGGGATACATTGGTCAGGAAGGTGAAAACAGGCTCTGGAGTGAAGGGGTTAAAACATGAAATGCCAAAGAGACAAAACCCACAGCTGAAAAACGCCTATTTAAAAGAACACAATAAAAAAATGCAAATAACCTTTATTAGCTAATTGGTGCTGAAATGCTCCAGAAAACCTGCAGCATCAAAAATGCACAATTCTCCTTGTAAGAACTTAGCCTTAGATAGCAGATGCGAACGTCAGCTATGACCTCCCTGAAGATGCTGCTATTTACCAGTTGCATCCCTGACTGACCAAATCTCACAAACTCTACAAGTCAGCAAAGAGTAAAATGTAAGATTCAAGTTCTAAATCATTATCAATTCATTAAAGTTATTTCACATTTAGGCTAGGTTCACATTGCGTTAGTGGGTGTCCGCTAACGGACTCCGTTACATGGCGCAATTGTCGCAATTAACGCTATGTAACGGATTCATTAGCGCACCCATTGACTGCAATGTGCTAACGGATCCCTAACGCATCGCAAACGTATGCCATTTTTGGCATGCGTCTGCGATGTGCCGTTAGTTTCTGACAGACCTCGAACGCTGCTTGCAGCGCTCAGGGTCCGTTCCTCGCTAGCGCAGATCGGGCAGCTGCGCTAGTGGGATTGCCAAACGCAATCCCTTTTTGGACATTGCGTTGGATACGCTAACGGATTGCGCTAACGCAATGTGAACCTAGCCTTATTGAATCCCTCCAATGTTTCTGCACTTTAGTGAATAACTAGTAAAACATTACTACATTTAAATGAATATATATATATTAGATAAGAATATAAAGAAGGGCTACTACCTGGTCGTCTTCTCTATATCATATCTATGATATATTCTTTGCAGCCTCTGCTAAGAAGTGATAACAGTTTAGACTTACCCTTCACATTTCGGGGATTTGGGTTCTTCCATGTCGGTGTCATTAGTCAAGATGGTCCGGAAGTGGAAGGGAAACATGCCGCCAATGATAAGTTCATGGTTCTTAGATTGTACAAATCCATGGAGGTCAAATTTTCCTATCAGCCTGCACTCTTGGCCATGCACCAAATTCTGGTTCTGTAGACATATGACCAAAGCCACCAATATATGGAACATCTTGTGGCTCCTTAGCTTGGTCGTCATGATGATGAGGATGATGATAAGAAAACACCGTTTTGATCAATATCTGAGGCTCTCAGTTAGTATCCGAGCTTTGCAATAATGACACTTTTACAGTTGGTGACCTGTAAAGGTATAACAGGGTGTGCCTGGGATAAGAAGGCCTGATGCTTCCTCACGCAGATCATGGCACATTTGTCAGTCAGGAGAGAAACAGCTGTCAGCAGGTAGTGATCCCGATGCTTCGCTGTTCATTATGTTAAATACACCTACAGGTATTCCTGAGGGATCCCTCTGCTTTCTTGACTGGCTAGAAACATAAGTCATGAATGAAAGGTTTAAAATATCAGATGTCACCTAAACATATGTTATATCAACCCTTGCAGCTACTGAAGATATTGCTATTGTTGGAGTCACACAGTCAGGCTTGTAAAGTTCAACATTTCAATAATATTATTACATTTGCAGATTGCTCATAATGCACTTTCCTAATATAATATTCAGTGAATTTATATGTGAACTTCACACTCCCCTCATGGAAGGGTTAACACAAGTAGCTGATAACCAGGGGACTCAGCATCTGGACTTCTAGCTGACTTATAGATCTGGTTGTATATGAGCAGCGATCTTCATTGGAAATGAAACATTATACAGTACACTGCAATAATCTGACATACTTTAGTAGAGTTAATATTTTCCTAAAAATATTGTCTGGGACTCAACAACTGATGGTCTATGCCAGGCTGTCACTAGGAATTTCAGGGCTACATAATAACAACATTTTTGGGCCCCCTTGATACTGCGCCCAGGCTCTACCCCAACTGTGCCGCCACCCCTCGAACTTTCCACAGTCCCTCTGCCAGTGTCGAACTGGAGCACCTTGGGCCCACCAGAGAAAATCATTCTTGGGGCCCACTAAGTAGCTACATAGAAATAAATACAAGACCAATAATTGTGCGTTAAAACGTGCTAATATCAGAGTATAATATAAGGTAGTACACATCTTAATTATGTAGCAGGGGTTGGGGTAGCCCCCTCGTAGAAAATAAAGTAGCCCCTCATAGAATATACAGTAGACTCCTTCATAGAATATAATGTAGCCTCCCTCATAGAATATAATGTAGCCACCCTCATAGAATATAATGCAGCCCCCCTCATAGGGCATAGTGCAGCACCCCTACAAAATACAATGCAACCCCTCATAAGGTATAATGCAGCCCCCCCAATAGAATATAATGTAGGACCCTCATAGGGTATAATGCAGCCCTCCTCATACAGTATAATCACAACAGGAGGGAAAAAAAAGGAGGAAAAATGCTCCACTATTCTGGAAAAAACACCACAGAAAAACAGTCAAAGGTGCTTACGTGTCTAGGCCTCAAATCAAATGCACTATCATGGTGCAGTGGGCCCAAGTAAAGATGGCGACTACACAGGTGCAGTAATACCAAATGAGACAGCCAGCCTACATTCAGGGATTGGCCGCTTGGCACACCAGTGCAAATAATCTGCAGCAGTGTTTACACAGAGTATGCACAGCATCTGGATCATAGCCTATTAGTTACGCCCTGTGGCGGCTGCCCAGTGCTAACTATAAGGGTACTTTCACACTAGCGTTTTTTGTAAATCCGTCACAATGCGTCGTTTTGCAGAAAAAACGCATCCTGCAAAAGTGCTTGCAGGATGCGTTTTTTCCCCATAGACTTCTATTGGCGACGCATTTGCGACGGATTTGCACACTTCGCATCCGTCTTGCGACGGATGCGTCGTGCTTTGGCGGACCGTCGGGAAAAAAGAAACCTACATGTAACGTTTTTTTCTCCCGACGGACCGCTTTTTCCGACCGCGCATGCGCGGCCGGAACTCCGCCCCCACCTCCCCGCACCTTACAATGGGGCAGCGGATGCGCCGGAAAAATGCATCCGCTGCACCCATTGTGCAAAGCGTTAAACGCTAGCGTCGGAATCTCTCCCCGACGCATTGCGACGGGGAGATTCCGATGCTAGTGTGAAAGAAGCCTAAAGCGTCCCGTGTGAACAGAGGCCACAACTTACAAAGCCATCAGGGCCCAACTGCACCTCAAAAAGTAAAAGTAAAAAAAAAGTGCATAAGAACATATCAAACTATTTCAAAAGATTATTTATTTGCACTGGTGTGCCAAGCAGCCAATCCCTGATTATAGGCTGGCTGTCTCAGTTGGTATTACCGCACCTCTGTAGTTGTCATCTTTACTTGGGTCCACTGCACCATGATAGTGCATTTGATTTGAGGCCTAGACAGGTAAGCACTTGGGCCTGTTTTTCTGTGGTGTTTTTCATATAGTATAATGTAACCCCTCCACAGAATAAAATGTAGCCCCCTCAGAGTATAATGCAACCCCCTCATAAGGTATAATGCAGCTCCCCATAGGGCGTAATGCTGCCCCCCTCATATAGTATGATGTAACCCCCCAGAATATAATGTAGTCCCCTGAGAGAATAATGCAGCCCCACACAGAATATAATGTAGCCCCCTCAAAGGATAATGCAGCCCCCCTCCACCTCCATCATTGTTCTCCCCCTCCACCCGATCATTGTCCTTTCCACCGCAACCATCATTGCTTTCTCCCCCACCATTGCCCAATTCAGCACCTCCATCATTGCCTCCCCCACAACCATGATTGCCTTCTCCCCTACCACCCCATCATTGCCCATTCCACCACTCCATCATTGCCCATTAAAACACCTCCATCATTGCCTACCCCCACCACCCCATCGTTGTCCTTTCAACCACAACCATCATTGCTTTCTCCCGTAGCACCCCATCATTGCTCATTTCAACACCTCCATTATTGCTTCCCCCACCACCCCATCATTCTTTACACCACCATAAACATTGCCTTCTCCCCCACCACCAATATCACTGCTCTCTCCATCACTCACAT
The DNA here is from genome assembly GCF_032444005.1 of Ranitomeya imitator. Lineage (NCBI taxonomy): Eukaryota > Metazoa > Chordata > Amphibia > Anura > Dendrobatidae > Ranitomeya > Ranitomeya imitator. The sequence continues at coordinate 503,219,476 of NC_091286.1, forward strand.
CATTGCCAATCTCCAATACACATCTCTAATACACACACACAGCACCGCACCACTCTGTCACACACACAAAGCACTGCACCACATACACACGCAGACAGACACACAGCACCACTCACCTCTCAGAACGTTCCCCGCAGCACATCCCGGCAGTATCTTCGTCGCCAGCAGCTTTCTGTCTGAAACAGCCACATGCTGAATGATGTCATCCAGTCGTGCTGTGTCAGACAGGAAACACTGGGCTCTGATCCGCTGCCAAGCTGCAGCGATCGCTCCGTGCCCGCCGATTGCCCTCAGGGTTAGCTGCCCTGCAGGGGCCCACCTCTGGGGCCTGATGTAGCTGCATCAGCTATAAATGCAGGCAGTGTTAGCCTCAACCTGCAGCTAACAGTGCCTGCTATTAAAGTGAAATGAATGTTCACGCCTCTCCATGCCCATGGAGGCATGGGGAAGCGTGAATATTCATTTCTCTTTAGCAGCGGGGACAGGCTCCTGTTTCCAGCTGCTGCTCTGCTGGCACCCTTGACTCAGGGGCCCCATAGCTGATGGGTGTGCCACTATTAGCGACACGCCACTGGCTGGGGGCCTTTGGAGCAGTGGGGGCCCTAGGCAACTGCTGGCCAGTATGCCAGCAGGTGTCAGTGCCTGGGCCCACCGGAGAATCCTAAGGTTCTCTGGTGGGCCTGTCCGACCCTGCCCATTGCCCACTCTTGGAAAGACTCCATTTTTGCACCCCATCCTGCGATGGTCGCATGGACTTACGGTGGAGGCCGCGTCCCTTCAGACCACACACACAGGCTCCAGATTCTCCTTAAGGGCACCTTCCGGATACTTATACAAGCCCTGAGACACTGTCAGTATCCACCATCCCCCATGAATCTACTGAGATCTCACAATCCTGGGGTCTGCCTGGTGTCAACCATATCTTATTACTGTGACTGAGGAAGGTCCGAATATTAGGACCGAAACGTTTCTGTTGTTTAACGTGGACACAATTAAACCACTGACTAAAAGCTAAGTTAGAGTGCTGGGTTTTTTTACTACAATTTATGATATTGGAATCTACCCAGGCACCTCACTATCACCTTTCTAGTGTACAAGTAACACACTGACTCACCGATGACATCTGTAGTTGAAGTCCCTCATCTTCACTTTTCTTCTTCATCCAGCACAGACCGACATCACTTTTTCCAGCCTAAACTCGTCTCTGCATAAAATAACACAGTTACCTAGAGCATCGCTTCCAGAGCACATTCCCCACTTTTTCCCTTTCTTCTTCACTACGCAGTTGAATCCAGACATGCACCCACTATTAATATATAATTAGATAGTTATTCTACAACCCACCATTCCAAATATAAATTGTAATCTACTACTGTGCCCCTACCAACTATAAATAGCCACTTTCCACATTAATACATATATAAATTAATTAGCACCTGTACTCTTTCCTCAATTCAATACCAGTCACTGCATCCTCAATGACCCCACTATATACCTCCCGCTCCCCGATTCATTATATTTACATGCCCCTTCCACCCCAATTCATTGTCATATCTTCTCTCTCTCCTACCCCCTCCCTCAGTTCATTATCAACTGCTCTTCCCCACATTCAATACATCATTTACTCTCCCCCTCACTCAATTTATCATTATTTGCTGCCCCACCCCAATTCATTTGTTGTCCTCCACCCTCAATTCATCATCATTTAATGTCCCCATCCCCCAGTCTCAATACATCATCATTTACTCCCCCACCCTCAATTCTCCATTTGTAGTCCCCTGTCCCCCACCCTCAAATTCATCATTGGCAGTTCCCTACACTCATTTTATCATTTGTAGGAACACTCGGTTAAGCCAATATTTCCAGTGTATGGAGGTGTCAAATGAGAGAGTATTCCTTTGTCTAGATGTCTTATGCAGCAAGAGACACTGATATCTATGTCCCTTATTCATTAATTCAGTCGATGCTTGTGTACTAATCAAGCAACATGAGCCCCTGCATTGCAATGTTGGTTGTCCTGTCTCCCCACCCCCTCACTTCATCATTTGAAGTTCCCCCTCACTTCGTCCTTTGCAGTTCCCCCCACTTCATCATTTGAAGCCCCTCCCCCACTCGCTTCATCATTTGCAGTGCCCCTTCCCCACTTACTTCATCATTTGCAGTCCCCCTCCTCCTCACTTCATCACTTACAGTCCTCCCTCCCCACTCACTTCATAATTTGCAATCCCCCCTCATTTCATGATTTGCCATCCCCCTCACTTCATCATTTGCATTCCTCCTCCCCTCACTTCATTTTATACACATACAGTATATAATTATTTCAGAAAGCTTCAGAAATGTTTAACTTTAGAATAATTATTTTGTCTTAATTTTTTAAAGACCAAGATATTAAATAACATATGAAATATAAAATTATTAATAACCTAAATATTTCTTCTATTTTATTAATAGTTATCATTAATTTATTTTAATTTTTATCAGACTTGCATTTCACCTGGGATAGTTAAAAACTTTTATATTTTGTGGTAGATTAACTAGGCTACTTAAAGAGGTAGCATCAGGAATATTTTCCTTTTAAGTTTTCAACTGGTTTATTAAAACCAAACTGCATAAACCAGATCATAATTATGTACACAAACACAGCCCTTCTGGCATAACAGCAAAAACAAAATAGCGTACAGTCTGTGTGGCTGCAGGGATCAGCCCACTCAGGGAAACAAAAATAAGGTTCAGTTCGCTTTAAAATGAGCACAGCTCTGGAGCTCTCATCTCCAGACACACTGAATTAATCCAAAGGCTTTATATTTACCTTCTGGGCCACATATATGGTGAACAGATATGGAGATATGGTGAACAGCTTCCCACCCACTCTTCAGCTGTTCACAAAAAACTTGCCCTTAACATGGTCGATTAACCCCTCTCAGCACTTAGTATGCTGGAGCAGTTTTCCAGGTTCATATTACTGAGGCTAACATCCTGAGTGACACATATCTCTCCTCCTGTATTTTACAAATGACCTTCTCACAATTTTAACAAACTTATAAATTGCTATATTTGCTGCTTATGTGAGTCACTAATGCATTAAATGCACCAAATTTTATGGGCAAATTTCTGGCAAAAGCTTAAAGGAATATTCTCAAATTTGGAAGTTATCCGTCATCACAATCGCTGAGAATCAGATCGCTGGACCCCAACCGATCCCATTTCTGTGTTGTTGGCTATAAGCAATGTACAAGGCAGAGAACAGAGGCCCTAATATTGTTTAGTGGTCGGTGATGAGCACTATATTTGATCTACTTACTTGAATTAGATGATCTTATGCTGATTGTTGGATACACATCAGTCTCTTATTAATGACCTCTCCTGTGCATAGACCAGGGTCACCATCAGGGCATTACTTCCCTTACTGCTTAATGGGACCCGGTGAGCAGAAGATCAGACGTGGGGTCCGGACCAAGTCCGGGAACCGCCTCTTTTGCTTCTGCTCCCATCGTGCAATAAAGTGCTGTGCATGGCACACACGTCGGCACTGGGAGCTTCCCGAAGTTGCACGGACGTCTAACCTGAAAGTCTGCACAGCTCCAGCTCCCTCCACCTTCTCTAGACTTCTGGTCATGTGATAGAGCATACACAATGACATAATCGCGTATGCACCATCATGTACGAGGTCACCAGAAGCAGTGCTGCGCCTCCAAGGGACCATCAGTGAGGTAAGTATGAAATAGTTTTTTTTTTCTTTATAAAATGATTAAATGGGTGAGGGGGAGATGGAGGGGGACTGCAAATGATGAAGTGAGGAGGGAAGGGGACAGCAAATGATGAAGTGAGGGGGATGGCAAAATATGAAGTAAGGGGGAGACTGCAAATGATTAAGTAAGTTGGGGAGGGGGACTGTGAACGATGAAGAGTGGGGGGAGGGGGACAGCAAATTATGAAGAGAGTGGAGGGAGTGTCCAAAGTCTTTATAGACTGCGCAAGAGCGACGCGCCTGCGCAGTCTGGACCCCACAGAGTTACGCATCCGGGGATGAGGATTGTGGCTCAGTAGATTGCAGTATGCGAAAGCTCTGAATGCATACCGTGATCTCTGGCGTCCCCCACTCCCGCTATCGCTTCCTCCGGTGTCCCCCACTCCCCCCCTTCCGTTATCGCATCCTCTGACTTCCCCCACTCCCTCCTTCCGTTTTCGCATCCTCCAGCATCCCCCACTTTCCCCTTCCGTTATCGCATCCTCCGGCATCCCCCACTTTCCCCTTCCGTTATCGCATCCTCTGGCGCCCTCCACTCCCCCCTCCTCCTGTCATTACATCCTCTGGCATCCCCCTTTATAACATGCTCTCATTGCCCCATTGCCTCTCTAAGGCTACGTTCACATTTGCGTTGTGCAGGGCTGCGTCGGCGACGCAACGCACAACGCAAACAAGAACGCATGCAAAACGCATAGTTTAGCGACGCATGCGTCCTTTTTTTGCCGGATTTTGGACGCAAAAAAAATGCATCTTGCTGCGTCCTCTGCGCCCTAACGCTTGCGGCAAAAAAGACGCATGCATCGCAAAACGCATGCAAACGCATGTCCATGCGCCCCCATGTTAAATATAGGGGCGCATGCGTCGCCGCGGCTGCGCCCGACGCAGCCCGGCAGAACGCAAATGTGAACGTAGCCTTAGTTCTGCAGTATAACCCTCACCATCCTCAGGGCTGTTATAAACTCTGTCTGTTACTGAAGGGATTCTATAATTACAGCTGTAGTCACTGAAGCCACACGGCTGCCCCTCACTCCTGCCGGCCGCCATGTATCCTCTCACCTGGAACACACCTGATCTGAGTCACATGACACCTAGCAAGCCACGCCCACTGACATCACAACATAACTCACCTGTGAACATAGAATTCCAGGTGAATGCGGACGGCAGCTCCATCAGGAAGACGCCTGCTCCTTCATGTGTGCAGCTCCATCCACTGCTATATACATCCTGTTCATTATGCTATATATGACCAGTACATTATATTATATGTGATCCGTACGTTATATTACATATAATAACTCATAAGATATATTATATGACCCAAGCAGCACATGACAGAATGGGGGCGCAGGATGGGAGCAGCACATGACAGGATGGGGATGCAGGATGAAAGCACCACATGACAGGATGGGGGCATAGAATTGGAGTAGCACATACCAGGATGGGGCAGCACATACCAGAATGGGGACGCAGGATGGCAGCAGCACATGACAGCATGGAGGTGCAGGATGGGAGCACCACATGACAGGATTGGGGCACAGGATGGTAGCACAAGACAGGATTGGGGCGCAGGATGGGAGCACATGACAGGGTGAGGGCACAAGAAGAGAGTAGCACAGGACAAAATGGAGGTGCACAAAACAGGATGAGGGCGCAGGATGGGGGCTGCACATGACAGGAAGGGGGCGCAGGATGGGAGCAGCATATAACAGGATGAAGCGCAGGATGGGAACAGCACATGACAGAATGGGGGTGGAGGATGGGAGCACCACATGACAGGATGGCGGTGCAGGATGGGAGCACCACATGACAGGATTGGGGCACAGGATGGGAGCACATGACAGGATTGGGGTGCAGGATGGGAGCACATGACAGGATGAGGGCACAGGAAGAGAGTAGCACATGACAAGATGAAGGCGCACAAAACAGAATGAAGGTGCAGGATGGGGGCTGCACATGATAGGATTAAGGTGCAGGATGGGGGCTGCACATGACAGAATGGGGGCACAGGATGGGAGCAGCACATGACAGAATGGGGGTGCAGGATGGGAGCAGCACATGACAGGATGGGGATGCAGGATGAGAGCACCACATGACAGGATGGGGGCATAGAATTGGAGTAGCACATACCAGGATGGAGGCAGCACATACCAGAATGGGGGAGCAGGATGGGAGCAGCACATGACAGGTTGGGGGCCCAGGATGGGAGCACCACATGACAGGATGGGACGCAAGATGAGAGCACCACATGACAGGATGGGACGCAAGATGAGAGCACATGACAGTATGGGGACGCAGGATGGGAGCACCACATGACAGGATGGGGACGTAGAATTGGAGTAGCACATACCAGAATGGGGGTGCAGGATGGGAGCAGCACATGACAGCATGGAGGTGCAGGATGGGAGCACCACATGACAGGATAGGGGCGCAGAATTGGGGTAGCAGATACCAGAATGAGGATGCACGCCGCACAGAGACCCGGCACTCCGCACAGAGCCCCGGCACGCCGCATACAGCCCCGGCAGGCCCACATAGAACCCCGGCAGTCCACATACAGCCCCGGCAGGCCGCATAGAGCCCCGGTAGGCATGCACAGAGACCCGGCAGGCACGCACAGATCCCCAGCAGGCCCGCACAGACCCCGCCCACACACACAGACACGCACAGTGTCCGCCCACGCACCTCCCACACTCTTCCCCCCTCCGGAACAGGATGTAGAAGGACAGAAAGGGCTTATTTACGTTCCGATATTTGTGTCCCATTGACTTGCATTGGTATCAGGTATCGGCGATAACCGATATTTTTTGGATATCGGCCGATCCAATCCGATACCGGTACTTCGGTATATCAGAAGGTATCGCTCAACAGTATCCATCATTCTTCCTCAGCCGGTGTAATGAGGCCAGGAATCAAGCCTCGAACGACTTCAATATTGTCGTTTATTGACCTGAACTCAAAGCATGTAAATGCAACCGAAATGTTTGTGTGATGGTGGAATATGGTAGAATATGTTAGCATTTGGGGCCCCACTTTAAACTTTTGCCCAGGGCCCCACTTTGCCTTGAACCGGCCCGGATTCTTCCTATTTGCTCCTCGTTGAACTACGTTTCCAATAACTTCAGACATTTCAGTGGGTGAGCTGACTTTCCTACTCTTGTATACATTTTTTTATGTTCCTCACTGATTTATGTGTCTCGTAGCTTTGCCTCTATAAATCTCTTAGCTAAAGGTATTACCTGAAAATGTTCAGTGTGACATTTTACTACCTTAGGCTCCTTCATGCTATACTATAAGGCATACTTGTTATTACTTGTTTCTTTCCCTTCCAGCAATACAAAACACCTGAACCTGCCAGAGATGCTAATGTTTTGTTTGTCAGGGGACGGAGATAATAGCGGATAAATTATATGTTCCTGTTATTAACACAGAACATGCTGGATATGATGCAGTAACTCTAACATGCACAGTAAATGGTTTCCATAGAAATCCTGTAATCCATTCATACTGGTAAACAGCTTCTAAAATCATGAAAATGTCACTTGTATGGTGACATTAAACTGTCCCCCATTACCTATAAAAACAGCAGGGCCATATGTTTGGAGGATGATTTTTTTTATTTGGGCTCAAGAGCAGAGAGATTGTAAATGCCAAGAAATCCTCAAAAGAGCAGCTGTCACTTTACCTGCAATGCGGGGGAGATACCTAAAGGGAACAAGTCTGCCGAAACCACAGGCATCATGAATCGCAGCCTGCCTGCACGATTGCAGCTGTGGCATTTTACAAAAAATATAATTTGAAGATCCGGTAGAGACCATAGGGAGAGAAAACTAGTCCCTTTGGCCGGCTCTTCCCAGCGCTGCTAGAAATGATTGACAGGACTTTACCTATGTACACAGATAACAGTATAATTAACTTTTGATAATCTTTTCAACCATTGCCAAAAAGGATGTAATAGGAAATGCTAGGTTGGTAGGTAAACATAAAAGCAAAATATGGTAGCAGGCTGTGGTATAGTTTTGGTGTGTACAGTTGTCAAATTGTGCTAGCAAAACAACTGTGCAAAAGCAGGCATGCACAGTAAAATGTCTATTTTTTTTCCTATTTTTTCAACATAATTCAACCATCTTCATGAAAGTGATAACTAAGAAATGCTTAGTAGGGACACAACCAAAAAGCCAGCATCAGCATCAGTGCGCTATATCGGTGTTGGGAGTATAGATGTAAAAATTTGACTTGTAAAACAGACATGCAAAAAAAAAAATTTTTTAAATTGCCGCATGCACACTTTGTGAGGTAGACAGTCGCAATTAAATGTATGGATCTTTGGGGATTTTTTAAAAACTTTTTAAGACCAGACATTTTTTTTTGTTTTTTGCACTTTAGTATTTCATCACCTTCTTCCAAGAGCTTCCATAACTTTTTTACTTGTTTTTGTTGGATTTTTAATGACACTATTTATTTTAAACAGCAAGAGCACAAGAAGAAGATTCAGAGATCCTCCAAAAAATAGAAAAAAATAGCAAAACAAGGCAGAGCTTCTTACCTGCCTAGGCCTCTAAACAAATGTACTATCAGGATGCAGTGAACCCATGTGGTTAAGATGAAGACAACACAGGTGCAGCATAACCGATGAGGCAGCCACTCTCAACCTACCAAACTAATGGAGGGGGTGGCTGCTTGGCACATTGCTGCACATAAAAGACTTGTATGTGGCGCTGTTCACACAATGGAGATGCACAGCATCCAGGCAAGCCTAGTAGTGACACCCTTCTATTAGATCAGGCGGGCCTGCCCAGCGCTAACCAAATGCACCCCATGTGAACAGACACCACAGTTTACAAGACAAAAATGGGCCCAACTGCACCCCGAAAAAAATGCAAAAAACACAAAAAAAATAAGAAAATTTTTTTTGTGAGGTATTAGTTTATACTTTGGCTAAAATACGCAAGCTCGTAACCTGCGTCAAGGGTCCCCACGCTTACGAGTCCTAATTCTAAACAGCAAGAGCACAAGAAGAGGATTCAGAGATCCTCCAAAAAATAGAAAAAAACAGCAAAACAAGGCAGAGGTGCTTACCTGCCTAGGCCTCTAAACAAATGCACTATCAGGATGCAGTGGACCCATGTGGTTAAGATGCGCTATATCGGTGTTGGGAGTATAGATGTAAAAATTTGACTTGTAAAACAGACATGCAAAAAAAAAAATTTTTTAAATTGCCGCATGCACACTTTGTGAGGTAGACAGTCGCAATTAAATGTATGGATCTTTGGGGATTTTTTAAAAACTTTTCCAGACCAGACATTTTTTTTTTGTTTTTTGCACTTTAGTATTTCATCACCTTCTTCCAAGAGCTTCCATAACTTTTTTACTTGTTTTTGTCGGATTTTTAATGACACAAACCAGGGATTCAAGCTTCAGGAGGCTAATTTGCATATTCCAGGTGCCTTCTGGGAGAAGCGAAGTCTCCCTAAGCTAGAAGATCGTTGGGTACAGCCGGGACCAGCTGCTTCGAAAGCATCACCAAACCAGGGATTCAAGCTTCAGGAGGCTAATTTGCATATTCCAGGTGCCTTCTGGGAGAAGCGAAGTCTCCCTAAGCTAGAAGATCGTTGGGTACAGCCGGGACCAGCTGCTTCGAAAGCATCACCAAACCAGGGATTCAAGCTTCAGGAGGCTAATTTGCATATTCCAGGTGCCTTCTGGGAGAAGCGAAGTCTCCCTAAGCTAGAAGATCGTTGGGTACAGCCGGGACCAGCTGCTTCGAAAGCATCACCAAACCAGGGATTCAAGCTTCAGGAGGCTAATTTGCATATTCCAGGTGCCTTCTGGGAGAAGCGAAGTCTCCCTAAGCTAGAAGATCGTTGGGTACAGCCGGGACCAGCTGCTTCGAAAGCATCACCAAACCAGGGATTCAAGCTTCAGGAGGCTAATTTGCATATTCCAGGTGCCTTCTGGGAGAAGCGAAGTCTCCCTAAGCTAGAAGATCGTTGGGTACAGCCGGGACCAGCTGCTTCGAAAGCATCACCAAACCAGGGATTCAAGCTTCAGGAGGCTAATTTGCATATTCCAGGTGCCTTCTGGGAGAAGCGAAGTCTCCCTAAGCTAGAAGATCGTTGGGTACAGCCGGGACCAGCTGCTTCGAAAGCATCACCAAACCAGGGATTCAAGCTTCAGGAGGCTAATTTGCATATTCCAGGTGCCTTCTGGGAGAAGCGAAGTCTCCCTAAGCTAGAAGATCGTTGGGTACAGCCGGGACCAGCTGCTTCGAAAGCATCACCAAACCAGGGATTCAAGCTTCAGGAGGCTAATTTGCATATTCCAGGTGCCTTCTGGGAGAAGCGAAGTCTCCCTAAGCTAGAAGATCGTTGGGTACAGCCGGGACCAGCTGCTTCGAAAGCATCACCAAACCAGGGATTCAAGCTTCAGGAGGCTAATTTGCATATTCCAGGTGCCTTCTGGGAGAAGCGAAGTCTCCCTAAGCTAGAAGATCGTTGGGTACAGCCGGGACCAGCTGCTTCGAAAGCATCACCAAACCAGGGATTCAAGCTTCAGGAGGCTAATTTGCATATTCCAGGTGCCTTCTGGGAGAAGCGAAGTCTCCCTAAGCTAGAAGATCGTTGGGTACAGCCGGGACCAGCTGCTTCGAAAGCATCACCAAACCAGGGATTCAAGCTTCAGGAGGCTAATTTGCATATTCCAGGTGCCTTCTGGGAGAAGCGAAGTCTCCCTAAGCTAGAAGATCGTTGGGTACAGCCGGGACCAGCTGCTTCGAAAGCATCACCAAACCAGGGATTCAAGCTTCAGGAGGCTAATTTGCATATTCCAGGTGCCTTCTGGGAGAAGCGAAGTCTCCCTAAGCTAGAAGATCGTTGGGTACAGCCGGGACCAGCTGCTTCGAAAGCATCACCAAACCAGGGATTCAAGCTTCAGGAGGCTAATTTGCATATTCCAGGTGCCTTCTGGGAGAAGCGAAGTCTCCCTAAGCTAGAAGATCGTTGGGTACAGCCGGGACCAGCTGCTTCGAAAGCATCACCAAACCAGGGATTCAAGCTTCAGGAGGCTAATTTGCATATTCCAGGTGCCTTCTGGGAGAAGCGAAGTCTCCCTAAGCTAGAAGATCGTTGGGTACAGCCGGGACCAGCTGCTTCGAAAGCATCACCAAACCAGGGATTCAAGCTTCAGGAGGCTAATTTGCATATTCCAGGTGCCTTCTGGGAGAAGCGAAGTCTCCCTAAGCTAGAAGATCGTTGGGTACAGCCGGGACCAGCTGCTTCGAAAGCATCACCAAACCAGGGATTCAAGCTTCAGGAGGCTAATTTGCATATTCCAGGTGCCTTCTGGGAGAAGCGAAGTCTCCCTAAGCTAGAAGATCGTTGGGTACAGCCGGGACCAGCTGCTTCGAAAGCATCACCAAACCAGGGATTCAAGCTTCAGGAGGCTAATTTGCATATTCCAGGTGCCTTCTGGGAGAAGCGAAGTCTCCCTAAGCTAGAAGATCGTTGGGTACAGCCGGGACCAGCTGCTTCGAAAGCATCACCAAACCAGGGATTCAAGCTTCAGGAGGCTAATTTGCATATTCCAGGTGCCTTCTGGGAGAAGCGAAGTCTCCCTAAGCTAGAAGATCGTTGGGTACAGCCGGGACCAGCTGCTTCGAAAGCATCACCAAACCAGGGATTCAAGCTTCAGGAGGCTAATTTGCATATTCCAGGTGCCTTCTGGGAGAAGCGAAGTCTCCCTAAGCTAGAAGATCGTTGGGTACAGCCGGGACCAGCTGCTTCGAAAGCATCACCAAACCAGGGATTCAAGCTTCAGGAGGCTAATTTGCATATTCCAGGTGCCTTCTGGGAGAAGCGAAGTCTCCCTAAGCTAGAAGATCGTTGGGTACAGCCGGGACCAGCTGCTTCGAAAGCATCACCAAACCAGGGATTCAAGCTTCAGGAGGCTAATTTGCATATTCCAGGTGCCTTCTGGGAGAAGCGAAGTCTCCCTAAGCTAGAAGATCGTTGGGTACAGCCGGGACCAGCTGCTTCGAAAGCATCACCAAACCAGGGATTCAAGCTTCAGGAGGCTAATTTGCATATTCCAGGTGCCTTCTGGGAGAAGCGAAGTCTCCCTAAGCTAGAAGATCGTTGGGTACAGCCGGGACCAGCTGCTTCGAAAGCATCACCAAACCAGGGATTCAAGCTTCAGGAGGCTAATTTGCATATTCCAGGTGCCTTCTGGGAGAAGCGAAGTCTCCCTAAGCTAGAAGATCGTTGGGTACAGCCGGGACCAGCTGCTTCGAAAGCATCACCAAACCAGGGTTTCAAGCTTCAGGAGGCTAATTTGCATATTCCAGGTGCCTTCTGGGAGAAGCGAAGTCTCCCTAAGCTAGAAGATCGTTGGGTACAGCCGGGACCAGCTGCTTCGAAAGCATCACCAAACCAGGGATTCAAGCTTCAGGAGGCTAATTTGCATATTCCAGGTGCCTTCTGGGAGAAGCGAAGTCTCCCTAAGCTAGAAGATCGTTGGGTACAGCCGGGACCAGCTGCTTCGAAAGCATCACCAAACCAGGGATTCAAGCTTCAGGAGGCTAATTTGCATATTCCAGGTGCCTTCTGGGAGAAGCGAAGTCTCCCTAAGCTAGAAGATCGTTGGGTACAGCCGGGACCAGCTGCTTCGAAAGCATCACCAAACCAGGGATTCAAGCTTCAGGAGGCTAATTTGCATATTCCAGGTGCCTTCTGGGAGAAGCGAAGTCTCCCTAAGCTAGAAGATCGTTGGGTACAGCCGGGACCAGCTGCTTCGAAAGCATCACCAAACCGCGCGCCTGTAGGACATTATTGCAAGAGAGCTTGGCTGAGTAGATTACACAAGAAGGAAAACACACAGCAAGTCAGCAGGATCTAGGAGCAACATGGCAGATGTGACAACCTACATGGTGAGCTGCAGCATGTGCTACATGTTCACAGATCGACCAGAAGAAGAATCCAATTTCACCTGTCAGAAGTGTAGACTAGTGGCCCTTTTAGAAGAAAAGGTGCGGGGTCTGGAAGAAAGAATAGCAACTTTGAAACTCATCAAAGAGAATGAAGACTTTCTAGACAGAACAGAAGCATCTCTACTGGTCACAGAAGGTGCAAAAAGTGTCAGAGAACCTCCAAAAGCAGATGAGTGGAAGCATGTGACCAAAAGAAGCAAGAAGACCATGGAGAAATCACCAACCACACAACTGAAGAACCGATATCAAATCTTTGTAGAGGATGAAGATGGCACACCTAAGAATGAAGCAATACCAGCAAGCAAAAAAGAAAAGGGCACACAGCAACAAGTGACAGCAAAAAGTACAGCCAAGAAGCAACGAAGAGTGGTGGTGGTGGGAGACTCACTACTGAGAGGCACAGAAGCAGCCATCTGCAGACCGGACATAACTGCAAGAGAAGTATGCTGCCTTCCAGGTGCGATGATCAAGGATGTGACCGATAGGATACCAAAGCTCTTCAGCTCCAAGGACGTCCACCCATTTCTTCTGATACATGTTGGCACCAATGACACGGCAAGGAAGGACCTACCGACAATCTGCAAGGACTTTGAAGAGTTGGGGAAGAAAGTAAAGGAACTGGATGCACAGGTAGTTTTTTCTTCTATCCTTCCAGTAGATGGGCATGGCACCAGGAGATGGAACAGGATCCTTGATGCAAACAACTGGCTAAGACGATGGTGCAGACAACAAGGATTTGGATTCCTGGACCACGGTGTGAATTACTGGTATGATGGACTCCTCGCCAGAGACGGACTACACCTCAACAAACCTGGGAAACACACGTTCGCCAGAAGACTCGCTACACTCATCAGGAGGGCGTTAAACTAGAAGAAGAGGGGACGGGAAGAAAAACATTAGACTCGAACAAAGACGACCCAGGAAAACATACTCAGAAGGGAGGTAAGAACATTTCTAAAACAATCCACAGTGAGGAGATTGGAACAAAACAAAATCCTCTAAACTGCATGCTCGCAAACGCCAGAAGCCTGACAAACAAGATGGAAGAACTAGAAGCAGAAATATCTACAGGTAACTTTGACATAGTGGGAATAACCGAGACATGGTTAGATGAAAGCTATGACTGGGCAGTTAACTTACAGGGTTACAGTCTGTTTAGAAAGGATCGTAAAAATCGGAGAGGAGGAGGGGTTTGTCTCTATGTAAAGTCTTGTCTAAAGTCCACTTTAAGGGAGGATATTAGCGAAGGGAATGAGGATGTCGAGTCCATATGGGTTGAAATTCATGGAGGGAAAAATGGTAACAAAATTCTCATTGGGGTCTGTTACAAACCCCCAAATATAACAGAAAGCATGGAAAGTCTACTTCTAAAGCAGATAGATGAAGCTGCAACCCATAATGAGGTCCTGGTTATGGGGGACTTTAACTACCCGGATATTAACTGGGAAACAGAAACCTGTGAAACCCATAAAGGCAACAGGTTTCTGCTAATAACCAAGAAAAATTATCTTTCACAATTGGTGCAGAATCCAACCAGAGGAGCAGCACTTTTAGACCTAATACTATCTAATAGACCTGACAGAATAACAAATCTGCAGGTGGTTGGGCATTTAGGAAATAGCGACCACAATATTGTGCAGTTTCACCTGTCTTTCACTAGGGGGACTTGTCAGGGAGTCACAAAAACATTGAACTTTAGGAAGGCAAAGTTTGAACAGCTTAGAGATGCCCTTAATCTGGTAGACTGGGACAATATCCTCAGAAATGAGAATACAGATAATAAATGGGAAATGTTTAAGAACATCCTAAATAGGCAGTGTAAGCGGTTTATACCTTGTGGGAATAAAAGGACTAGAAATAGGAAAAACCCAATGTGGCTAAACAAAGAAGTAAGACAGGCAATTAACAGTAAAAAGAAAGCATTTGCACTACTAAAGCAGGATGGCACCATTGAAGCTCTAAAAAACTATAGGGAGAAAAATACTTTATCTAAAAAACTAATTAAAGCTGCCAAAAAGGAAACAGAGAAGCACATTGCTAAGGAGAGTAAAACTAATCCCAAACTGTTCTTCAACTATATCAATAGTAAAAGAATAAAAACTGAAAATGTAGGCCCCTTAAAAAATAGTGAGGAAAGAATGGTTGTAGATGACGAGGAAAAAGCTAACATATTAAACACCTTCTTCTCCACGGTATTCACGGTGGAAAATGAAATGCTAGGTGAAATCCCAAGAAACAATGAAAACCCTATATTAAGGGTCACCAATCTAACCCAAGAAGAGGTGTGAAACCGGCTAAATAAGATTAAAATAGATAAATCTCCGGGTCCGGATGGCATACACCCACGAGTACTAAGAGAACTAAGTAATGTAATAGATAAACCATTATTTCTTATTTTTAGTGACTCTATAGCGACAGGGTCTGTTCCGCAGGACTGGCGCATAGCAAATGTGGTGCCAATATTCAAAAAGGGCTCTAAAAGTGAACCTGGAAATTATAGGCCAGTAAGTCTAACCTCTATTGTTGGTAAAATATTTGAAGGGTTTCTGAGGGATGTTATTCTGGATTATCTCAATGAGAATAACTGTTTAACTCCATATCAGCATGGGTTTATGAGAAATCGCTCCTGTCAAACCAATCTAATCAGTTTTTATGAAGAGGTAAGCTATAGACTGGACCACGGTGAGTCATTGGACGTGGTATATCTCGATTTTTCCAAAGCGTTTGATACCGTGCCGCACAAGAGGTTGGTACACAAAATGAGAATGCTTGGTCTGGGGGAAAATGTGTGTAAATGGGTTAGTAACTGGCTTAGTGATAGAAAGCAGAGGGTGGTTATAAATGGTATAGTCTCTAACTGGGTCGCTGTGACCAGTGGGGTACCGCAGGGGTCAGTATTGGGACCTGTTCTCTTCAACATATTCATTAATGATCTGGTAGAAGGTTTACACAGTAAAATATCGATATTTGCAGATGATACAAAACTATGTAAAGCAGTTAATACAAGAGAAGATAGTATTCTGCTACAGATGGATCTGGATAAGTTGGAAACTTGGGCTGAAAGGTGGCAGATGAGGTTTAACAATGATAAATGTAAGGTTATACACATGGGAAGAGGGAATCAATATCACCATTACACACTGAACGGGAAACCACTGGGTAAATCTGACAGGGAGAAGGACTTGGGGATCCTAGTTAATGATAAACTTACCTGGAGCAGCCAGTGCCAGGCAGCAGCTGCCAAGGCAAACAGGATCATGGGGTGCATTAAAAGAGGTCTGGATACACATAATGAGAGCATTATACTGCCTCTGTACAAATCCCTAGTTAGACCGCACATGGAGTACTGTGTCCAGTTTTGGGCACCGGTGCTCAGGAAGGATATAATGGAACTAGAGAGAGTACAAAGGAGGGCAACAAAATTAATAAAGGGGATGGGAGAACTACAATACCCAGATAGATTAGCGAAATTAGGATTATTTAGTCTAGAAAAAAGACGACTGAGGGGCGATCTAATAACCATGTATAAGTATATAAGGGGACAATACAAATATCTCGCTGAGGATCTGTTTATACCAAAGAAGGTGACGGGCACAAGGGGGCATTCTTTGCGTCTGGAGGAGAGAAGGTTTTTCCACCAACATAGAAGAGGATTCTTTACTGTTAGGGCAGTGAGAATCTGGAATTGCTTGCCTGAGGAGGTGGTGATGGCGAACTCAGTCGAGGGGTTCAAGAGAGGCCTGGATGTCTTCCTGGAGCAGAACAATATTGTATCATACAATTATTAGGTTCTGTAGAAGGACGTAGATCTGGGGATTTATTATGATGGAATATAGGCTGAACTGGATGGACAAATGTCTTCTTTCGGCTTTACTAACTATGTTACTATGTTACTATTTATTTTACCATATCATTTGCTGGAAAATATGAAAAAAATTCCAAGTGAAGGGAAATTGTGAAAAAAACTCCAATTTCGCAATTATTTTTCGGGTTTCATTTTCACGGAAGTTATTGTGCAGTAAAAATTAACCTGGCAATATGAATTCTCGGATACATTCGAACAGGAAGGATGATACCAAACTTATATCTTTGTTTTATATTTTAAAAGTAATTAAAAAAATAGGAATTTGTAAAAAAATATATATATATATGTTGTGTGTCTTCTTTGATACCATTCTGAAGTACATATGACATATTTATCACTTTTTATTGCATTTTTAGGGAATTCCATGGACTGAAAGATTCCAAATCTGGTGGGGGGGGGGGGGGGGGTTTGTATTTTTTTCGACATTCAACGTATGTTTTAAATAATTTACCGTAATATTTTAATGGACCAGGCTTTTATGGAGGCAGACATACTTATTATGTTTATAATAATAATTATTATCATTATTATTTTTATTTTATCACAGGGAAAAAGGGGGTGATTTCAACTTTAATATTTTTTTCTTCATTTTTAATTCTTTTTAAACTTGTTTATTTACTGTTTACCTTATTTTTTAGTCCTCCTATGTAACTTTAATCTGTGATCATTTGATTATTTATACTAAATACTGCAATATCACAATATTACAGTAAACAGTATAAATCGCAGTCTCTTTTGAAGACTTGAGCAAACAATTACTGCACCCACACCAACGGATTATCTGGTGGTTCAGTCGTCAATGGCAACGGACGGATATGGACTGACTCGGACATTCCGGCTGCGAACTTGAGGATAAAGTTCTCGATTTGTTTGTAAGTTGGAAAATAAAGTTGTTTAAGTTGAACTTTCTTGGGTCACTGCCTCATTGCGGCACAGACACGAAAGCCGCTGCCTAAGGCTACTTTCACACTAGCGTTTTTTTAATACATCGCAATGCGTTGTTTATGGGAAAAAACGCATCCTGCAAAGTTGTCTTCTGGATGCGTTTTTGCCCTATAGACTAACATTAGCGACGCATTGCGACGCATTGACACACGTCGCAACCGTCGTGCGACGGTTGCGCTGTGTTGTGGCGGACCGCCGAGAGCAAAAAACGTTACATGTACGCGCATGCACGGCCGGAACTCCGCCCCCACCTCCCCGCACCTCACAATGGGGCAGCGGATGCGCTGGAAAAATCCATCCACTGCCCCCATTGTGCGGCGCATTCACTGCTAGCGTCGGTACGTCCGACGCTATTGTGAAAGTAGCCTTACAGCACTTTGTTGCAGGCTACTACACTCATCCTCTGCACTGCTACAGTGGTACAACACATTACTGTCTTGAGTAGTATTTATTCAATGTTTTAGGGTTTCTTTTCCTATCACTATTGCTGAGCTCTGATGTCCTCTGACTATCCTAAAATCACTCTAAAATCACGCATGCATTCATTGTTTTAGCTGTTATACGAGTAATTATAGTCCCTTCTGATTGGGTGTGCTATACCATGTGATCTCATACCAGCAAGGCATTATGCAGTAGCCTGCGTGATTGCGCCTGAGGTCACATCGGCCTTCTGTGGCTTATAGAATATTTTGCATTGAGTAAAATTGAGCCGATCCACTTAAAATAGTGTCAATATGTACGAATAAGCCAGGACCTGGAAATTTCATAGAATACGACTCAAATACTATTCATTATTTCTAATAATCAGGCAATTTAGCAGCTCTACGGTTTACTGGTGCTTCTTCTGGGGAAAACATTTAGTGGACATATCCGGAGCTTATTCTTCTTTCCATATTGCAATAAACCCAGACTTTTAGCAATTGGATCTCTGTAGTATGCAGCACACAAGCGGGAAATCATAAATATTTTGCAAACAGCTTTATCATCAGTGCTGAGAAGCTAACTCAAAAGTGCCAACCAATGTGATTGTACTAATGTAATTGTACCAATATGTCTGAACAATTTTTCAAGAGAATCTAATTATCAAATTGGCTAATACCTGTGTCCGTTTTGAATGAAACTCCCATTTAAACAATTAACAAATGCATTATATTTATATTTGTAAGGTGTGATCTCTACAGGCTGTGTTCATTCGTCCATGACAGGCATACATTTCCTGGTTATTCACACTTTGGCATGTTCTGCCTGCACCTAGTTTTCAGTCTCATTTTATGGCTGCCGTCACACTAGCAGTATTTGGTCAGTATTTTACATCAGTATTTGTAAACCTAAGGCCGGCTTCACACTTGCGAGTTTTACGGACGTAAGAGCGCAGAAACTACGTCCGTAAAACTCGCAAAAAATACGGCACAATTATTCTCTATGCCCCTGCTCCTATCTGCCGTATTTTACTGATCAGTATTATACGGCTTTCTACGGCCGTACAAAATCGCAGCATGCTGCGTTTGTCACCGTACTGCGCAAGAAATACGCCAATGAAAGTCTATGGAAGCGTGAAAAATACGGATTTCACACGGACAAGCAGTGTGACTTGCGAGAAATACGCAGCGCTGTTAGAGAGAAAAGCCGGTAATTCAGTGCGGTGTACAGTAAAATCACACTGACAGCTTACAGTCCAATAGGTAGAATAAATGTGTACACATAGAATAGGTATATATATATATATATATGTCAGTGAGACACATATATGTATATATATTACTATTTATTCCAGCGCTATACAGCTTGAAAGCCGGTAATTCAATTACCGGCTTTTTCTTTCTCCTTCCTAAAACCCGACATGATTTGAGACATGGTTTACATACAGTAAACCATGTCTTCTCTCCATTTTTTTGCAGATTCCACACTACTAATGTCAGTAGTGTGTATCTGCAAAATTTGGCCGTTCTAGCTCTTAAAATAAAGGGTTAAATGGCGGAAAAAATTGGCGTGGGCTCCTGCGCAATTTTCTCCGCCAGAGTAGTAAAGCCAGTGACTGAGGGCAGATATTAATAGCCTGGAGAGGGTCCATGGTTATTGGCCCCCCCCTGGCTACAAATATCTGCCCCCAGCCACCCCAGAAAAGGCACATCTGGAAGATGCGCCTATTCTGGCACTTGGCCACTCTCTTCCCATTCCCGTGTAGCGGTGGGATATGGGGTAATGAAGGGTTAATGCCACCTTGCTATTGTAAGGTGACATTAAGCCTAATTAATAATGGAGAGGCGTCAATTATGACACCTATCCATTATTAATCCAATTGAATGAAAGGGTTAAATAAAACACAAACACGTTATTTAAAATTATTTTAATGAAATAAAAACAATGGTTGTTGGAGTATTTTATTCTACGCCCAATCCAATCACTGAAGACCCTCGTTCTGTGAAAGAAAAAACATAATAAACCAACAATATACTTACCCTCCGCAGATCTGTAACGTCCAACGATGTAAATCCTTCTGAAGGGGTTAAAACATTTTGCAGCAAGGAGCTTTGCTAATGCAGGCTGCTCCTCGCTGCAAAACCCCGGGGAATGAGTCTAAATATAGATCAATGAGCTATATTTAGCTTCATTTGCGGTGAGGCGCCCTCTGCTGGCTGTTCATAGATCGTGGGAAATTTCCTAGAAAGCTCCCAGGCTTTCTAGGCAAGTTCCCACGATCTATAAACAGCCAGCAGAGGGCGCCTCACCGCAAATGAAGCTAAATATAGCTCATTGATCTATATTTAGACTCATTCCCCGGGGTTTTGCAGCGAGGAGCAGTCTGCATTAGCAAAGCTCCTTGCTGCAAAATGTTTTAACCCCTTCAGAAGGATTTACATCGTTGGACGTTACAGATCTGCGGAGGATAAGTATATTGTTGGTTTATTATGTTTTTTCTTTCACAGAACGAGGGTCTTCAGTGATTGGATTGGGCGTAGAATAAAATACTCCAACAACCATTGTTTTTATTTCATTAAAATAATTTTAAATAATGTGTTTGTGTTTTATTTAACCCTTTCATTCAATTGGATTAATAATGGATAGGTGTCATAATTGACGCCTCTCCATTATTAATTAGGCTTAATGTCACCTTACAATAGCAAGGTGGCATTAACCCTTCATTACCCCATATCCCACTGCTACACGGGAATGGGAAGAGAGTGGCCAAGTGCCAGAATAGGCGCATCTTCCAGATGTGCCTTTTCTGGGGTGGCTGGGGGCAGATATTTGTAGCCAGGGGGGGGCCAATAACCATGGACCCTCTCCAGGCTATTAATATCTGCCCTCAGTCACTGGCTTTACTACTCTGGCGGAGAAAATTGCGCGGGAGCCCACGCCAATTTTTTCCACCATTTAACCCTTTATTTTAAGAGCTAGAACGGCCAAATTTTGCAGATACACACTACTGACATTAGTAGTGTGGAATCTGCAAAAAAAATGGAGAGAAGACATGGTTTACTGTATGTAAACCATGTCTCAAATCATGTCGGGTTTTAGGAAGGAGAAAGAAAAAGCCGGTAATTGAATTACCGGCTTTCAAGCTGTATAGCGCTGGAATAAATATTAATATATATACATATATGTGTCTAATGACATATATATATATATATATATATATATATATATATATATATATATATATATATATATATATATATAGACAGTATATATATATATTTTTTTCTTTTTGGGACACATGGATCATTTCTATAGCGGTATGTTGGTTTTGCAAGCCTGCGAGAAAACCACTCAGTACGGATGCCATACGGATTACATACGGAGGATGCCATGCGCAAAAAACGCTGACACACCCTGCCTACGGAGGAGCTACGGACGACTATTTTCGGGACATTTCAGCGTATTACGGCCGTAATATACGGACCGTATTTTCATACGCTGAGTGTGAAGCCGGCCTAAGGCTGCCGTCACACTAGCAGTATTTGGTCAGTATTTTACATCAGTATTTGTAAACCTAAGGCTGCCGTCACACTAGCAGTATTTGGTCAGTATTTTACATCAGTATTTGTAAGCCAAAACCAGGAGTGGAACAAATAGAGGAAAAGTATAATAGAAATATATGCACAACTTCTGCATTTATCACCCACTCCTGGGTTTGGCTTACAAATACTGATGTAAAATACTGACCAAATACTGCTAGTGTGACGGCAGCCTAAGTGTGCAGAACAAATCAGTACCAGTAGTGGGCGTTCATAGAGTAAATACAGTAATTGTATAATGCTTATTTAATAAACGTGTCTGCTTTATATGCACTCTATTGCTTTATATACATACTGTACATTACATAATATAATTGTAAATTACAATGTACAAATAACAAACCTCTAAATATTCAATTTATAATGACATACCTTTGGCAAAGAAAACTTATTGATAAAGTGCCAGCTATTAAAGAAAACCTATCAGTCCGATTTCGATTTTGCATATTAAGGGCACAGTCAGTTGGCTGCAAAACAGACGATTATTGTATTGCAATATGTGAGCAGGTTGCAGTGACAGGCATGAAACAGAGCAGGGGTTAACTGGGTTTTAATCAACAGTGGGATACCTCACGCAGGGAAGTAAAGGGTTAAACAAGGAATACAACAGTTCAATGGTGAAATTGTGGGTTGGGTTAAAGAACAGGAAAAACAGTAGGGACAGTTCTTGTGGGGTTAACTTATCTTATATGCTGGTCCTCAGGCAGAGGGTATTGTGAAGCTGACATGATGCTTGTCCATGGAGGTCCTGGAAACTGTACTTGAGGTACTCCAACACTCAAATGGTCTGCACACAGTGCAGAGCTTGCCAAGAATTACAAGCAGGGTCATCCATATACCCTTCAAGACCCTAAATGTAATACCTCATTCAAATATTGTGAACAAAGTGAAGTATGGTACTCCCACACTCATAAAAGCTCTGCAGACAATGCAAAGCCTACCAAAAATTAGAAGCAGGGTCATCCATACACCCTTGAAGGCACAAGCTGTAGTATCTCACTCAAATATTGTGAACAAGGTGTAGTTGTGGTACTCCCACACTAATAAAAGCTTTTCACACAATGCAAAGCCTGTCAAAAATTGCAAGTAGGGTCTTCCATACACCTTTCAAGGCACCAACTGTAGTATCTCATTCAAATATTGTGAACACAGTGTAGTTGTGGTACTCCCATACTCATAGAAGGTCTGCATTAAGTGATATGCCAAAAAATTACAAGCAGGATTATCCATACACCCTTGAAGGCACCAACTGTAACATCTCATTCAAATATTGCAAATATTGTAAATAAAGTGTAGTTTTGGTACTCCCACACGTCTGCAGCCAGTGGAAAGCATACCAACAATTACAAGCAGGGTTATCCATACACCCTTGAAGGCACAAACTAGTATATCATTCAAATAATGTGAACAAAGTGTAGCTGTGGAACTCCCACACTCAGACAAGCTCTGTATACAGTGCAAAGCCTGTCAAAAACTCCAAGCAGGCTCATCCATACACCCTTCAAGGCATTAACTGTAGAATCTCATTCAAATACTGTGAACATATAGTTGTGGTACTCCTGCACTTATAAAAGGTCTGAACACAGTACAAAGCCTGCCAGGAATTACAAGCAGGGTAATCCATATACCCTTCAAGGCACTAACTAATACCTCTTTCAAATATTGTGAACAAAGTACAGTTATGGTACTTCCAGACTTATAAAATCTCTTCACACAGTGCAAAGCCTGTCAAAAATTACAAGTAGGGTCTTCCATACACCCCAACTCTAATATCTCATTCAAATATTGTGAACACAGGGTAGTTGTGGTACTCCCATACTCATAGAAGGTTTGCTCTAAGTGCAAAGCATGCCAAAAATTACAAGGAGGGTCACCCACACACGCTTGAAGGAACCAACTGTGGTATCTCATTGAAATATTTCAAATATTGTGAATAAAGTGTAGTCGTGGTACTCTCACTCATAAAAGGTCTGCGGACAGTGCAAAGCCTACCAAAAACAAGCAGAGTCATTCATACACCTTTGAAGTGTAGTTGTGGCATTTCCATACACATAAAAGGTCTACAAGAAAGTGTAATTGTGGTACTACTACATTCATAAAGGCTCTGTACACAGAGCAAAGACAGAAAAAAATTATAAAGCAGGTCATCTTACAACCTTGAAGACACCAACTGGAGTGCCTCATAAAAAAAATTAAGAAAGTATAGTTATGGAACGTCTACACTCATAAAGGCTTTGCGCAAAATGCATACCATGAGGTACAGCCTTCCAAAAACCCTGTCTGATGACAAATGCACACTTAGCAGGATGCAGCAGTCCTCCACTAGTAAAGGCTAGGGGCGGCACAGGTGCAAACTACTTGATAAAAACAGCCACCTCCACACCAGCCAGACATTGCAGGGGTTGGTTGCCTAGTAGAAAAAATGCATATTGATATAACTCACATAGGACGCCAGTCACACAGGTAAGCGTGATGCACAGTGTCTGGTATGCAGCTTATTAATGACGCCCCTTGTATTAACAGGCAGGCTGCCCAGCACCATAGCATGCAGCACACTGTGACAGAGGAACCAAAAAACCTAACCAACAAAAAGAGGCCTGGCCACATCCTGCAAAAAAAGATATGATATAGTGCAAAAAATTAATGCATATGATAAACACATACATTATATGAGGTATTGGTTTAATATTTTGGCCAAAATAAAGTAAGCTCGCAACCCAACGAGCTGGCTGGTGTGGGGGTGGCTGTTTTTATCAAGTAGTTTGCACCTGTGCCGCCCCTTGCCTTTATAAGTGGAGGCCTGCTGCATCCTACCAAGTGTAAAATACCAGTACAAGGGTGCCACCCTAAATAGATAGAGAATTTTTTCATATAAAACCACCAAATAAAACTACAAATACGCTGCGTAAAGTAATAGTGATGATGATCGTAATAATAATAATAATAATACTGGTAGCAGCGCTGTGTAGTATGGTAGTAACTTAAGGGGGCAAGACTAATAGTAAAGGACAATCGGGAAAATTAGCCAAACAAGAACAAAAACAAAAAGAAAAAACCCGATCAAAAAGTCCAAAGTAGTTAATATAAAAATATAAAATGAAAATAAAAATGAAATAAATAATATCCAGGAAACCGGGACTTTAACCCCTTCGCGACATGCGCCGTACTAGTACTGCGCTGCCGGCACTGCATTTGTGCCAGCAGCAGTACTAGTACGGCGCACCGATCACCGCGGTCTCGCGCTGAGCGCCGCGGTGATCGGGTGCAGGTGTCAGCTGTATATGACAGCTGACACCCCGCAGCAATGCCCACGATCGGCGCTATCGCCGATCGTGGGCATTTAACCCCTCTGATGCCGCTGTCAGTAGTGACAGCGGCATAGAGGGGGATCGCGCAGGGACGGGGGCTCCCTGCGCTCTCCCACCGGAGAAACGCGATGAGATCGCGTTGCTCCGGTGACCCGGAAGGAGTCCCCGGATCCAAGATGGCCGCCGGACTCCTTCCGGGTCATGAAATGACATGGCTAGCCGGCGCCTGCTGAGAGTTGCTGAGAGCAGGCACCGGAAAGCCACCTAAGCTTGTCTGTCAGATCGTTGATCTGACAGAGTGCTATGCACACTGCCAGATCAACGATCTGATCTAACACAGTGATGTCCCACCCTGGGACAATGGTAGAAAGTAAAAAAAAAAAA
This sequence comes from Ranitomeya imitator, assembly GCF_032444005.1. Lineage (NCBI taxonomy): Eukaryota > Metazoa > Chordata > Amphibia > Anura > Dendrobatidae > Ranitomeya > Ranitomeya imitator. The sequence continues at coordinate 503,244,725 of NC_091286.1, forward strand.
AAATAGAATGTATAAAAAAAAAATAAAAAAATCGCCAAATAAAGAAAAAAAAAATTCCAAGTAAATCCATTTATTTATGTAAATTAAAAAAAAACAATAAAAGTACACATATTTGGTATCGCCGCGTCCGTAACGACCCGCTCTATAAAACTATCCCACTAGTTAACCCCTTCAGTGAACACCGCAAAAAAAAAAAAAAACAAGGCAAAAAACATTGCTTTATTATCATACAAGCGAACAAAAAGTGGAATAACATGCGATCAAAACGACGGATATAAATATACATGGTACCGCTGAAAACGTCATCTTGTCCCGCAAAAAAAAAGCTGACATACAGCATCATCAGCAGAAAAATAAAAAAGTTATAGCTCTCAGAATAAAGCGATGCAAAAACAATTATTTTTTTATATAAAATAGTTTTTATTGTGTAAAAGCGACAAAACATAATAAAATGATATAAATGAGGTATCGCTGTAATCGTACTGACCTTAAGAATAAAGCTTCTTTATCAATTTTACCACACGTGGAACGGTATAAACGCCCCCCCCTAAAAGAATTTCAGGAATTGCTGGTTTTTGTTCATTCCGCCTCATAAAAATCGGAATAAAAAGCGATCAAAAAATGTCATCTGCCCGAAAATGTTACCAATAAAAACGTCAACTCGTCCCGCAAAAAACAAGATCTCACATGCCTCTGTGGGCCAAAATATGGATAAATTATAGCTCTCAAAATGTGGTGATGCAAAAACTATTTTTTGCAATAAAAAGCGTCTTTTAGTGTGTGACAGCTGCCAACCCTAAAAATCCGCCAAAAAAAACGCTATAAAAGTAAATCAAACCCCCCGTCATCACCACCTTAGTTAGGGAAAAATAATAAAATGTAAAAAAAAATGTATTTATTTCCATTTTCCCATTAGGGTTAGGGCTAGGGTTAGGACTAGGGTTAGGGCTAGGGTTAGGGTTGGGGTTGGGGTTGGGGCTTGGGTTACCATTGGGATTAGGGTTAGGGGTGTGTTTGGATTAGGGTTTCAGTTAGAATTGGAGGGTTTCCACTGTTTCGGCACATCAGGGGCTCTCCAAACGCGACATGGCGTCCGATCTCAATTCCAGCCAATTCTGCTTTGTAAAACTAAAACACTGCTCCTTCCCTTCCGAGTTCTCCTGTGCGCCCAAACAGTGGTTCCCCCCAATATGTTACTCTTGGGAAAAAAAAAACTTGGGGGCTAAAATATCATTTTTGTGGAAAAAAAATATATTTTTTATTTTCACGGCTCTGCGTTATAAACTGTAGTGAAACACTTGTTGGTTCAAAGTTCTCACAACACATCTAGATAAGTTCCTTGGGGGGTCTAGTTTCCAATATGGGGTCACTTGTGGGGGTTTCTACTGTTTAGGTACATCAGGGGCTCTGCAAATGCAACATGACACCTGCAGACCAATCCATCTAAGTCTGCATTTCAAACGGCGCTCCTTCCCTTCCGAGCTCTGCCATGCACTCAAACGGTGGTTCCCCCCAACATATGGGGTATCAGCGTACTCAGGACAAATTGGACAATAACTTTTGTGGTCCAATTTCTCCTGTTACCCTTGGCGGAAAAAAAAATTGCGGGCTAAAACATCATTTTGTGGAAAGAAAAAATTATTTTTTATTTTTCACACCGCTACATTCTAAACTTTAGTGAAACAATTGGGGGTTAAAAGTGCTCACCACACATCTAGATAAGTTCCTTAGGGGGTCTTCTTTACAAAATGGGGTCACTTGTGGGGGGTTTCCACTGTTAAGGCACGTCAGGGGCTCTCCAAATGCGACATGGGTTCCGATCTCAATTCCAGCCAATTTTGCATTGAAAAGTCAAATGGCGCTCCTTCCCTTCCGAGCTCTGCCATGCGCTCAAACAGTGGTTTATCCCCACATATGAAGTATCGGCGTACTCAGGACAAATTGCACAACAACTTTTGGGGTCCAATTTATCCTGTTACCCTTGGGGAAAAAAATGGGGGCAAAAAGATCATTTTTTGTGAAAATTAATAAGAATTTTTTTTTTACGGCTCTACATTATAAACTTCTGTGAAGCACGTGGAGGTTCAAAGTGCTCACCACACATCTAGATTAGTTCCTTAGAGGGTCTACTTTCCAAAATGGTGTCACTTGTGGGGGTTTCCACTGTTTAGACACGTCAGGGGCTCTCCAATCGTGACATGGGCTCCGATCTCAATTCCAGCAAATCTTGCATTGGAAAGTCAAATGGCACTCCTTCCCTTCCGAGCTCTGCCATGTGCCTAAACAGTGGTTTACCCCCACATATGGGGTATCGGCGTACTCAGGACAAATTGTACAACGACTTTTGTGGTCCAATTTCTCCTGTTACCCTTGGTAAAATGAAACAAATTGGACCTGAAGTAAAAATTTTGTGAAAAAAAAGTTAAGTATTAAATTTTTTTTAAACATTCAAAAAATTCCTGTGAAGCACCTGAAGGGTTAATAAACTTTTTGAATGTGGTTTTGAGTACCTTGAGGGGTGCAGTTTTTAGAATGGTGTCACTCTTGGGCATTTTCTGTCATATAGACCCCTCAAAGTCACTTCAAGTGTGAGGTGGTCCGTAAAAAAATGGTTTTGCAAATTTTGTTGCAAAAATGAGAAATCGCTGGTCAACTTTTAACCCTTATAACTCCCTAACAAAAAAAAATTATGTTTCCAAAGTTGTGCTGATGTACAGCAGGCATGTGGGAAATGTTGTTTATTAACTATATTGTGGGATATAACTCTCTAATTTAAGGGCATAAAAACTAAAAGTTTGAAAATTGCTAATATTTCATAATTTCTGACAAATTTTTGTTTTTTTCACAAATAAATGCAAGTCATATCGAAGAAGTTTTACCACTTTCATGACGTACAATATGTCATGAGAAAACAATGTCAGAATCACCAAGATCCGTTGAAGCGTTTCAGAGTTATGACCTCATAAAGTGACAGTGGTCAGAATTGTAAAAATTGGCCCTGTCACTTAGGTGAAAACAGGCTTTGGGGTGAAGGGGTTAAGAGTATAGTAAGTATTTGTCTATCATGACCGCATTATATCTTTATCACTACCAGTCTGTTTTCCCGTGCGCTAATACTTGCTGTTACTAAAAGTGACACCTAGTGGTATTTTTGTATACTCCAGTCTACATCCTTATTAAAATTTTCCTATATATGCACTTTGGCTTGCACATTGTTTGCACACTAATATTTCTCCGGATGAGATTACCATCTCAAACGGTGCCCAATTGTGGTTATCACTTTTGCATGCATTTAACAATTTATCTTTTAATTATTTATTTCACTTATTTTCATTTTTTGTTTTTTACCACGTCCTTTGCGCTTCATGTGTGTCAATTAATAAATATAGAATCTTTTATCCCGGTTAGGTGCGCCCTTTATATATTTTTATATAATATATATATATATATATATATATATATATATATATATATATATATATACTGTATGTTTTTCATTGCATGTGTTCTATTTCATGTGATAAATCTGATGTACCATTATTTAATAAACATTTTCATGATTTTATATTAACTACTTTGGACTTTTTGATCGGGTTTTCTCTTTTTCATTTTATCCTACTAAGTGTGCATTTGTCATCAGACAGGGTTTTGGGAAGGCTGTATCTCACGGTATGTATTTTTTCTGAGTTTTTTCTATGTTAGCTGTTTTTTTATATTAGTGGTAGGACTCACAAGATTATGAGGATCCTTGACGTTGGGTTGCGAGCTTACTTTTTTTGGCCAAAATATTAAACCAATACCTCATATAATGTATGTGTTTATCATATGCATTAATTTTTTGCACTATATCATATCTTTTTTTGCAAGATGTGGCCAGGCCTCTTTTTGTTGGCTAGAGTTTTTGGGGCTTCTGTCACAGTGTGCTGCATGCTATGGTGCTGGGCAGCCCGCCTGTCAATACAAGGGGCGTCATTAATAGGCTGCATGCCAGACACTGTGCATCACACTTACCTGTGTTACTGGCGTCCTATGTGAGTTATATCAATGTGCATTTTTTCTACTAGGCCACCAACCCCTGCAATGTCTGGCTGGTGTGGGGGTGGCTGTTTTTATCAAGTAGTTTGCACTTGTGCCGCCCCTTACCTTTATCAGTGGAGGCCTGCTGTATCCTGCTAAGTGTGCATTTGTCATCAGACAGGGTTTTTTTGGGAAGGCTGTATCTCACAGTATGTATTTTTTCTGAGTCTTTTCTATGTTAGCTTTGCGCAAAATGCAAGCACGGGAAAAAAATATAAGTAGAGTCATCCAGTCATTCATAGACCCTTAAAAGCAACAACTGGCAGACCTCATTCAAATATTTTGAAAAGTGTAGTTGATGTACCCCTACACTCAGAAAGGCTTTGCACAAAGTGGCATTCCAGGCAAAAAATTAATTATAAATAGGGTCACCCAGTCATCCATAGACCCTTGTAGGCAACAACTGACAGGCTTATTCAAATATTGAAGATTAAAAACAATTCATGTGCTGCTTTCATCTGGTGGTGTGAAAAAGTCGGTGCTAATCCAGGCTTTGTTCATTTTTATCAGAGTGAGTCTGTCAGCATTTTCTATTGACAGTTGAAAGCACCTGTCTGTTATAACCCCCTCCCCACCCCCCCCTGGTGGCACTAAAAACCTGCTCAGACAAGACACTAGTGGCAGGGCAGCACAACACTTCCAACACATCCAAGGCATAGAGGGACAGCTCATGCCAGATTTCCAGCTTTGAGACCCAATACTTGAAGGTTGCAGAGGAATTAAAGAGTATGCTGACTTTGTCAGCCAGGTATTGCTTGATCATCTTTAAAAACTTTTTCCTCCTTGTAAAAAATACCCGGTCATCAGGGCATGTACGCTGGGAGTGTGTCATGAAATTGGTCCAGGCCTTTGACAGTGTATCACTGCCCATGCTGTACCTAGTGTGTGTCTCCCTCGCCTCTCCTCCTTGGTTGGACAATGAAGCTTGCCCCCTGCCACTAGTGTTGTCTGATAGGAATTTTTTCAACATATTTTCCACAATGCACTTCTGCTGTAGCACTATTTTAGTAGACCTTTCCACCTCAGCAAGGAGAAATGCAAGGTGTGTGGGAGCTGATATTTGACAATTGGCCTCTGCTGCTCACAAAGCTTTGCCAGCATTCCAGATCGTGGTGACATCGCACATCAGTTGTTGAGCTGGCACTTGCATGCTCTGCTGCAGCACTGCCAGAGCAACAGCAGCTGTAGCAGACTGGCGGAAATGGGAGCTGACGAAGAGTACTTTGACCAGAAGCTCTGACAAATCTCGATAGGTTTTCAGAAACCACTGAACCATAAAGTTTAGCATGTGGGCCAAGCATGGTACGTGTGTGAGCTGGCCAAACTTCACAGCCGCCACCAGGTTACAGCCATTATCACACTCGGCCATGCCTGGTTGGAGGTTCATCAGCGAGAGTCACAGATCTTTCTGGTCTGATATTCCTTTGTCTCCTAGACAAATTAGCTTCAGCAGAGCCTGTTGCTGCTTCAGTGAGACAATGCTGCAGAGTTTCCAGTTTCCAGCTGATGTGGATGACGTGCTCTGAGAAACCAAATTGGAGATGGAGAATGAGGAGGAGCAGGAGGGGGTGCAGGAACTGGTGTAAGAGGTGAAGGAAACACGGATAGAAGTAGGGCCAGCAATCCTCGGTGTCAGTAGCATGTGTTGTGCCAGGGTGGGACTCAGCCCAGCCTTCACAATGTTCACCAATATGCATCAGGGAAATGTAGCATCCCTGGCCACAAGTGCTTGTTCACTTGTCAGTTGATAACTGGATAATCGAAGCAACTGCTTTGGTAAGGGCACAGGTGATGTCCCTGGACACGTGCTGGTACAAGGGAGGAATGCCACACTGGGAGAAATAATGGTGGCTGGGGACTGAGTTTCAAGGGGCGGCTGCTGCCATGAGTCGGTGGAAATCCTATGTAATATCTACAAGACTAAACAACAATATTTTTATGGCAAGCAACCTGACAATGTGTCCGTTTAGCGTTTGGGCCTGAGGGTGGGTTGCTGGGAACTTTTTTATTCCAAGGCATGGAGTAACTACAGCTGAAAGCTGTGATGTTAATGCCTGATGATGGTGTCTTAGAATGTGCAAGGCCAGGTGCAGGGAATCTGCACCAGTGTCATGGACAGGGGATTAAGAAGCACCTTTCACAGGGAAAGAGGCAGTGGTGTCACCTGCTGGCACCAATCGTAGACTCAGGTGTTCGGTCCAACAAGTCGGGTGCTTAGATGACATGTCCCAGTTAACAGCCCCACTTCCACATCTGCATCTCAGATTCTATCACTAACCACTTCTCTAGGCCTCTCACAGCTCTCAACCTCTGAAACACACAAAGACGGTAACACCCTTGACCTGGTCTTTTTCCAGCTCACAATTTCTCAGCCATCCCAGCACACTCCTGCCTACCACACATTCAGAAATCTACATGCTTTTAACTCTCATACACTTTCAGACACCCTACACTCATCATTGTCCCCAATCTCCTCTTTTTCCAGTCCTGATCTGGCTGTACATCACTACAATGACACTCTTAGAAGCACATTTGACCAAGTAGCCCCCCTCACCCTCAGAACCTCTAAACACATAGTAAAACAGCCCTGGCTCACATCGCAAACCCGATTTCTCCAGCTATGCTTTAGGTGTGCTGACCGCTTATGGAGGAAAACTCGCTCATCAGAAGATTTCATACACTTCAAATTTATGTTAAGAACCTATAATTCTGCCCTTCATCTCGCCAAACAGGTCTACTTCACCACCCTGATCTCCTCACCAGCCAACAACCCCAAGAAACTTTTTGACACCTTTCACGCTCTCCTCAAGCCAAAAGCACAAGCCCCTATCACAGACATTTGTGCTGATGACCTGGCCTCCCACTTTATAGAGATAGATAATATCCGTCAGGAAATCCACTTCCAGCCACCAAGTGCAGTGACTCCCATACCTCCCTGCAGTTCCCCTGGCTCATTCTCCACATTTGATCCCATCACAGAAGAAGAAGTCTCCAACCTCCTCTCTTCTTCTTGTCCGACTACATGCACTACCGACCAGATTCCCTCTCATCTCCTCCAGTCTCTCTCTCCAGTCGTCACAACTCACCTAACTACAATCTTTAATCTCTCCCTCTCCTCTGGCATTTTCCCCTCCTCCTTCAAACACTATCATTACTCCATTACTAAAGAAACCCGCCCTCGACCCATCCTGCACAAATAACTACAGAAAAGTCTCCAATCTTCCCTTCATTTCTAAACTCTTGAAGCGCCTGATCTATTCCCACCTTACCTGTTATCCCGCCACTCATTCCCTCCTAGACCCTTCAGAGTCCGGTTTCCGCCCCATACATTCAACAGAAACTGCACTCATCAAGGTGACCAACAACCTTCTGACAGCAAAATGTAACAGTGATTACTCTCTGCTCATTGTTCGACTTTTCTGCCACTTTCGACACTGTTGACCACTCTCTCCTACTCTCTAGGCTCCAATCACTAGGCACTAAGGACACTGCTCTCTTCTGGTTCTCTTCCTATCTTTCTGAATGCTCTGTCAGTGTTCTGTTCTCTGGCTCCACTTCATCTCCTCTTCCTCTCACTGTCAGGGTACCTCAGGGCTCAGTCCTTGGCCCCCTTCTCTTCTCCCTCTACACGGTCCCAATTGGACAGACCATGAGCAGATTTGGCTTTCGGTACCATCTTTACGCTGATGACACACAACTATACACGTCATCCCCTGACCTTACCCCAACTGTACTACAGAACGCCACTGACTGTCTGTCATGTTGTGAATTCTGCTTTTGGGCGCCCTCCGGTGGTTGTAGGTGGTAATGCAGTTGTCTCTGGGCTGCAGTCCTGGACAGGTGTATCTGCTGATGGCAGTTCTGACTGGAGCGTGGTTAAACCCTTGACCGATTTGACGAAGAAAGGCGCTGATGTGGCGAATTGGTCCTCTGTGGCTGTCTCTGCCTTTCAGGAGCTTAAACGTCGTTTTACTTCTGCTCTGGTGTTGCGCCAACCGGATGTTTCTCTTCCGCTTCAGGTTGAGGTTGACGCTTCTGAGATTGGGGCAGGAGCCGTTTTGTCTCAGAGGGATCCTGTTGGTTCCTTAATGAAACCGTGTGCCTTCTTTTCCCGTAAGTTTTCGCCTGCTGAACGCAATTATGATGTCGGCAATCGGGAGTTGTTGGCTATGAAGTGGGCGTTTGAGGAGTGGTGACATTGGCTTGAGGGAGCTAAGCATCGTATTGTGGTCTTGACCGATCATAAGAATTTGATTTACCTCGAGTCTGCCAAACGGCTGAATCCTAGACAGGCTCGATGGTCCTTGTTTTTTTCCCGTTTTGATTTTGTGGTCTCGTACCTTCCGGGTTCTAAGAACATTAAGGCTGATGCCCTCTCTAGGAGTTTTTCGCCTGATTCTCCTGAGGTCTTAGAACCGGTCAGTATTCTGAAAGAGGGGGTGGTCCTTTCTGCCATTTCCCCTGATTTACGACGGGTTCTTCAGGAATTTCAGGCTGACAAACCTGACTGCTGTCCTGTGGGGAAACTGTTTGTTCCTGACAGATGGACAAGTAGAGTGATTTCTGAGGTTCACTGTTCCGTGTTGGCTGGTCATCCTGGCATTTTTGGTACCAGAGACTTGGTTGGTAGGTCCTTTTGGTGGCCTTCTTTGTCGCGTTATGTGCGTTCTTTTGTGCAGTCCTGTGGGATTTGTGCGCCGGCCAAGCCTTGTTGTTCCCGTGCTAGTGGGTTGCTTTTGCCATTGCCGGTCCCTGAGAGGCCCTGGACGCATATTTCTATGGATTTTATTTCCGATCTTCCGGTTTCCCAGAGGATGTCGGTTATCTGGGTTGTTTGTGACCGGTTCTCTAAGATGGTTCATTTGGTGCCTTTGCCTAAATTGCCTTCCTCTTCGGATTTGGTTCCGTTGTTTTTTCAGCATGTGGTCTGTTTGCATGGTATTCCGGAGAATATTGTGTCCGACACAATAGGCTAGGCTGGGCATTGATTTGTCTTTTTCTTCTGCGTTTCATCCTCAAACAAATGGTCATACCGAGCGAACTAATCAGACTTTGGAGACTTGAGATGCTTTGTGTCTGCTGATCAGGATGATTGGGTGGCTTTCTTGCCATTGGCCGAGTTTGCCCTTAATAATCGGGCTAGTTCGGCTATTTTGGTTTCGCCTTTCTTTTGTAATTTTGGTTTTCATCCTCGTTTTTCTTCTGGGCAGGTTGTGCCTTCTGACTGTCCTGGTGTGAATTCTGTGGTTGACAGGTTGCAGCAGATTTGCGCTCATGTGGTGGACAATTTGGTATTGTCTCAGGAGGAGGCTCAACGTTTTGCTAACCGTCGTCGGTGTGTTGGTTCCCAGCTTCGGGTTGGGGATCTGGTCTGGTTGTCTTCCCGTCATGTTCCTATGAAGGTTTCTTCTCCTAAGTTTAAGCCTCGGTTTATTGGTCCTTATAGGATTTCTGAGATTATTAATCCGGTGTCTGGTGCTTCCGGCCTCTTTTGCTATCCATAATGTCTTCCATACATCTTTATTGCGGAAATATGTGGAGCCCGTTGTTCCCTCTGTTGATCCTCCGGCCCCTGTGTTGGTTGATGGGGAGTTGGAATATGTTGTTGAGAAGATTTTGGATTCCCGTTTTTCGAGGCAGAAGCTTCAGTACCTTGTCAAATGGAAGGGCTATGGCCAGGAGGATAATTCTTGGGTTTTTGCATCTGATGTCCATGCTGCTGATTTGGTTTGTGCCTTTCATCTGGCTCATTCTGATCGGCCTGGGGGCTCTGGTGAGGGTTCGGTGACCCCTCCTCAAGGGGGGGTACTGTTGTGAATTCTGCTTTTGGGCTCCCTCCGGTAGTTGTAGGTGATAATGCAGTTGTCTCTGGGCTGCAGTCCTGGACAGGTGAATCTGCTGATTGCAGTTCTGACTGGAGTATTTAGGTTTGCAGGACTCATTAATCCTTGCCAGTTGTCAATGTTTCTTGTGAAGTATTGGATCTCTGTCTGGCTTCTCCTGCTTAGCTGCCAATTCAGCAAAGATAAGTGTCTGTTTCTTTTTCTATGGCACACAAGCTGTGTGCTTGTTTTTGATTGTATTCCTGCTCTGAGTTTAGTAGTCTCTGGAGTTGCAGATATACGTTCCACGTCTTTAGTTAGATGGAGGAATTTTTGTATAATCTGCTGTGGATATTTTTGGAAGGGTTTTAATACTGACCGCACAGAACTCTGTCCTATCCTTTCCTATTTTAGCTAGAGCGGCCTCTTGTGCTAAATCCTGTTTTCTGACTGTGTGTTTTTCCTCTCCTACTCACAGCCAATATTTGTGGGGGGCTGCCTATCCTTTGGGGTTCTGCTCTGAGGCAAGATAGTATTCCTATTTCCATCTTTAGGGGTATTTAGTCCTCCAGCTGTGACGAGGTGTCTAGGGCTTGTTAGGTACACCCCACGGCTACTTCTAGTTGCGTTGTTAAGATCAGGATTTGCGGTCAGTATAGTTACCACCTACTCCAGTGAAAGTTTTCATGCTGCTCCAAGGTCACCGGATCATAACACTGTCTGCAGTCTCCAACATCATGTCCACTCTCTATCTGAAACTCAACCTCTCCAAAACTGAACTTCTTCTGCTCCAACCATCTACTAACCTCCCTAAATCTGACATTTCCCTCTCCGTGGGTGGTACCATAATAACACCCCGGCAGCAGGCGCGCTGTCTGGGTGTTATGTTTGACGCCGATCTCTCCTTCACATCCCATATACAATCTCTTTCCCGCTCGTGCCACTTACACCTAAAGAACATCTCTATAATTCGCCCCTTTCTCACCATGGAAACAAAAAAACTCTCACTGTCGCCTTGATCCACTTCCGCCTGGATTACTGTAATGTTCTATTAATTGGCCTCCCCCTTACTCAACATTCCCCTCTCGAGTATCCTTAATGCAGCAGCCAGGGTTGTCCATCCAACTAATCGGTATTCAGACGTGTCTGCTCTTCACCAGTCATTACACTGGCTGCCCATTATTATAGAATCCAATTCAAAGTACTTGCTCTCAACCACAAAGCTCTCCACAGTGCGGCACCCCCTTACATCTCCTCCCCCATTTCGATCTATCGGCCTAACCGACCGCTGAGCTCTGCAAACGACTTTCGACTAACCTCTGCACTAATCCGTACCTCCCACTCCCGACTCCAAGACTTCTCCCGTGCTGCGCCAATCCTCTGGAATGCTCTACCCCAAGATATTAGGACCATCCACAATTTGCATAGTTTTAGGCCCTCCCTCAAAACACATTTGTTCAGAGCAGCCTATCACGTTCACTAATCAGTCATTTTATGTTTGTGTGGGTGTGTGTGTAGCCCATTCACTACTTCCATCTATCCCCCACCCCCTGTAGATGGCTAGACCATCATTGTAAATGCATCATTGTAAATACACACCTGTACTTTGTATCTTCCCCACCTCATTGTAGATTGTAAGCTCTCACAAGCAGGGTCGTCTTATTTTGCTTTAATTATTGTATTGTTAATGTTGTTATTTATGACTGTTTTGTTTGAAACTGTTAAACTGCAAAGCGCTGCGGAATATGTTGGCGCTATATAAAGATTATTATTATGTGCCTGATCATGCTGGTGGTAAGTGCCATAGCATAGGTTGCAAATTACCATTTTTTGTCTCTGAACTCTCTTTGAAAAAGTCACAGACAAAAGAGTTAAGTGAACACTTAACTCTTTGATGAAAAATATTTAGAATTGAGAGTCCTCAGTGGTTGATACCTTTTAATGGCTAACTGAAAAGATGGTAACAAATTGCAAGCTTTCGAGACTACACAGGTCTCTTCATCAGGCAAAGACTAAAAGAAATTCTGAAGAATCACATAAATATTTTTCTATCACATAAATATTTTTCTATCTACTGGCTGACACAGTACCAAGATATATATCTTTCCTCTTTGATGAAGAAATACACAAGCGTCGGTGCACTGCACAACAGTTGCTAGTCTTCTCCCTCTGGTCACCCCATTTCCTCTTCCTGCTGGTTTCAGTGCTACCAATATCCCCCCCTTAGCACTGCTGGCCTCGCTCTGCATGCCAGATTCCTTAATTGAGTCAGTGACTTTGTCATCCACCACCTTGTCTTCCGCTGCAGCACCCTGGTCCTCCTGACTTGGTGACTGAACAACCTGATTTATCGGCAACTGTGCCTTATTATCATCTACCTCTTTAGACACAATTTGCCAATCCCCACCATCATCTTCTGCTGACCATAGCTGCTCTAAGTTTTCTGCATCACTACACAGAATCTCCTCCTGTCTCTCTTGAAACATGCAGGGTAAATGGCAACAATCAAGAAATTATGTTGTAAACAGCTCCTCAGAGAGTCCTAGTGTGAGATCACTGGTTTCCTGACTGAGACTCATCATAGTGGGAGGATGGAGGATCAGGGTGAAGATTAAGTGATTCAGACTTTTGGCTGGGGAGAGTGGACCCTGTGGAAGACTGGATGGTGCTGGCAATCATGTTAAAGGCATTATCTGCTATCCAAATGACCAACTGTTTGCACTGGTGTGGCTTCAGAAGTGATGTCCCGTGCCTCCCTGGAAAGTGTGACAGCAAGCTAAGTGTCATGGATGTAAGTCTGCAAGGACAGGGTCCTCTCCCCTCTGTACCAGTCTGTCATTGTAAATTTGTTTACTGTAAACGATATCTATAACTCTGTACGTAACCCCTTTTCTCATGTGCAAATCAAAGAAAAAGTGTATGCATAAAAAAGAAGGGGATCACCAAGAGAATGTTTTTATGAAGTGTTATATAAGAATGCTTTTTATTGAAAACCACCACATACAAAAACCATTAAAAACATTTAAAAAATACATAACTCCGATTACAATCAAAAGAGTATGGGTCATACAAATAATGTGTACAATACACCAGAGCCCTACATGCCATAATATTTGATAATTAACAAACCTCTAAATAGTAGCCTGATGCAAAGATTTGCAGATAAGAATAAATAAATGCAGGCTGGCAGCAGTCACGAAATATATACAAAATATACCTGCTGCTATCATATAGTAAATTTTAGATATTCAAACCATCCTCTTGTGAGAGGGTTGTATGAAACCAGTCAGCTGCAAGGACCTCATTAAGCATAGATTTAAATTAATGAAGCTAACAAGTAATGTGTAAACCGCTGACACATGAGCAACATAATACCTTTATCACAATTACAAGATAATAATTTAGACCCATATGGGTATAATGGTCCATAAAAATTGCAAAAAAAGGCAAAAGGCAAAATGAGGCAAAAGGCAAAATGAGGCATAAGGATAGAGAGACTGCCACTGGGGATACTAATGAACCAGTAAGACCAAATACTTTACCCTATTCTAAGGTCATGGTCTCCCCCATGTGCAGACTGTGTTCCGATGACAGTGACTTTGTGAAGCAGGCAATGGAACTTAAAACTAGATTTCAAGAACGTGTGTATAGCCAGCGCTCTATTGAAAGGGCTTATCATTGTGCTAAATACACATCTAGGCATCAAGCTCTTTATTGTTCTAAATCCATCTCGCCAAATAATGTAGTGAGATACATTACTCAGTTCCATGGCCAGACCAATTTGATGAGACATTATCTCTCCAAATCATGGTCAATCCTTCAGGCTGATCCAGTTTTATCGCAGTACATTGGCAATGCCCTGTCACGGGGGTATTGGGTAGACTAAAGCTGATTACCCGGGCCCCTGCGATATCCCTCAGACTAGGGAAAACCCTGTCTGTCCCTCTCCCAGAACTTACACTGATGGTGTGCTTGTCTGGGCCGCCAGGCTTGGCCCTGACTCCTGTTTCAGCCCTATGCTGAAACCTCCACCCGCCACCCAGTGATAAGACCACACACCAACCTACACAGAAAGTACAGACAGGGAAAACTAAAACGCACCACGCCGCAGACACACAGGAAAACACTATAATGTGCACAGGGCAAAAATAAACACAAATATAGGAAGGAAAAATATGACAAAGTATAATACACCACCAGATACGATACTTCAACTCCTAGACCACCACTCCAGACCGAGATCACCAGGCACAAGACACAAGCTATAATTGGCAACGCCCAAAGTCCAGAATGACTATTTAAAGGCCACGGGTGTGACCCAGCCTCCAACCAGATTACCAGCCAGATTAACCCTGGATAACCTGGATAAAATCTAGCCGGCGCAACTGAGAGTATAGTGGACAAATGTGGAATTACCGCTGTCTGTCGGACACCCTAGTGTGAACAGCGTCCGACATGACAGTACCCCACCTTCTACGAGGGACCCCAGGGCCCTCACGACTTATAGGACCCGGCTTGTCCGGATGGCGGTGGTGAAACATACTGACCAGCCGGTCCGTATTGATGTCCAAAGCTGGTACCCAAGTCCTCTCCTCTGGCCCATAACCACACCAGTGTACCAGGTACTGTAATGTGCAGCGCACTATACGAGAGTCAACCACCTTGGAGACTTCAAACTCCAAATTGCCATCCACCAAGACTAGAGGTGGCATCGGCGCCGCGTCCATGGAACCCACCACCTTGTTTAACAGAGATCTGTGAAACACGTTGTGTATTTTATATACCGCAGGAAGCTCCAATCGGTAGGCTACCGGGTTAATGATGGCGGCGACCCTAAATGAACCAATAAACTTTGGACCCAATTTCAGGGATGGTATTTTGAGCTTTATGTTTTTTGTGGACAACCACACCGAATCAACCACACTCAGGTCCGGACCTGGCACACGTCTACTGTCAGCCACTCGTTTGTACCTAGTACCCACGCTCAGCAAGCGCTGTTTCACTCTCCTCCAAACAGATGACAGTTGTGCTCCTAGCTCGTCCTCCTCAGGAACGCCAGCAGAGCCACCCTGACGCAGAGTACAAAATTGAGGATGGTACCTGTAAACACAAAAGAACGGGGACTCCCCAGACGATTCCTGGCGGTGATTGTTAATTGCAAACTCAGCCAAAGGAAGGAACGTCGACCATTCCTCCTGGTTGTCAGAAACAAAGCAGCGTAAGTACTGCTCCAAATTCTGGTTCATACGCTCGGTCTGACCATTTGACTGAGGATGAAACGCCGAAGAATGCGACAACTTGATCTCCAGCTGTGAGCAAAAAGCTTTCCAAAACTTTGCCACAAACTGAGTACCCCTATCAGACACTATGTCAGATGGGACCCCGTGAAGTCTGACCACCTCCTGCACAAAAACCTCAGCCAGAGTCTTTGCGTTAGGCAACGAAGGTAAGGACACAAAGTGCAACATCTTTGAGATGCAGCACTGCTTACACCTTAGCGGCGTCCATTTTAAACCCTGAAGCAGACACAATATAGCCCAAGAAAGGCAACTCCTGAACCGAAAAAACACATTTCTCAAGTTTTGCATAGAGCTTATTTTCTCTGAGTAGCTGTAACACCTGCCTCACATGCTCTAAATGAGTATCACAGTCGCATGAATAAATGAGAATGTCATCTAGGTACACAATGACGAATTTCCCCAGTACATGCGAGAACACATCATTTATGAAATGTTGGAATACAGCAGGCGCGTTTGTCAACCCAAATGGCATCACCAAATTTTCAAAATGACCCTCAGGAGTATTAAAAGTTGTCTTCCACTCATCACCTTGATAGACTCTTATGAGGTTGTATGCCCCCTTGAGGTCAAGCTTGGAAAACCACTTAGCACCAGCCACCTGGTTGAACAAATCAGGTATCAGTGGCATAGGGTATGGATCACGAACCGTAATCTGGTTTAACTCCCTAAATCCAGACATGGGCGTAGTCCGCCATCTTTCTTCTTAACGAAGAAGAACCCCGCTGCCACCGGCGAGGACAAAGGCTTGATGTGCCATTTGCTCAGACTCTCAGCAATGTAGTCCTTTAGGGCTTGCCTCTCAGGACCAGAGATGTTAAACATCCTAGCTTTCGGCAACTTGGCCCCTGGTTTAAACCTAATAGTACAGTCGTAGGGTCGATGTGGTGGTAATTCAGAGCAACCCTTCTCAGAGAACACATCTGCGAAGTCCAGCAGTGACTCAGGAATACTGGAAGTCACAGCAGACACACATGTCGCCAGGCAATTCTCCTGGCAAAATCCGCTCCACTGAATTATATCCTGAGTTTTCCAGTCAATCACCGGGTTGTGCATGGACAACCATGGAAAACCCAGAACCATTTGTGCAGGAAGATTACTGAGCACCCTACATGTAACCTGCTCAGAATGTAGGACCCCAATGTGGAGTTTAACCTCAGCCACAAACTCAGTAATCTCCCCCTGTGGGAGTGGAGTAGCATTGATGGTGACCACCCGGATAGGATGAGGCAGTTTATCGACCGTGAACCCGGCCGTGTGCGCAAACTCCTCATCAATGAGATTATTGGCCGACCCACTATCCACAAAAACAGTGATTGGCAGCTCTCTGCCAGCGACCGTAACTCTGGCAGGGAGCATACATTGAGAGACCCCCATGGAGGATATGCATAAGCTCAGATTGGCTTCCTCCACACCCTCTGAGCTTAGAAGTTTTCCGCTGTTGCGCTTTTCTTAGAAAACAGAGGACAAGCATTTACATAATGCCTTTTTTACCACAGCAAAAACAGGCTCCCTGCTTCCTGAGTGAGGAGGCAAGATGATGTGACACCCCTGAGATTTGCATAGGCTCCGTGGGCTCACCTGCATCAACCACACGTGCACCTATGCCCTCCCCCATAGGCAGAGTCTCTTGCGCCCCTGACGCAAACGGCGATCAATGCGAATAACAAGACTCATGGCAGACTCTAGAGAAACAGGAGTCTCATACATAAGGAGGGCTTGTTTAACCCTTCTCGAAACCCCATGTACAAATTGACTCCGCAGCGCAGGGTCATTCCATTGTGTGTCCACCGCCCAGCGGCGAAATTCAGAACAGTAATCCTCCGCCATTCGCTCCCCCTGGCGGAGAGCGCGTATTTTAGACTCTGCTAGAGCCAGTCTGTCAGGATCATCATATATGGGTCCAAGAGCAGAAAAAAAATCTCCACTGAGTAAAATGCAGCTGAATCAGATGGTAATGAAAACGCCCATGCTTGGGGGTCTCCGTTCAGTAATGACAATACCAGGCCCACACACTGAGCCTCATTACCTGAGGAAACCGGGCGCATATGAAAATATAATTTGCAAGCTTCACGAAAAACAACAAATTTACTGCGTTCCCCAGCAAACCTCTCAGATAAAGGATCTTTGGCTCTGCGACTCTACCTGCAGTTTCAGCTTGCACATTAGATACTACAAGACCTTGTGTGCTGAACTGCCCCCTTCAACTCAGTGACCTGTAAGGACAGCGCCTCCAACTGGTAGGTTATGGAAGTCATGGGATCCATGGCATCCAAAATTTATTTGGGCCGATTATAATGTCACGGGGGTATTGGGTAGACTAAAGCTGATTACCCGGGCCCCTGCGATATCCCTCAGACTAGGGAAAACCCTGTCTGTCCCTCTCCCAGAATTTACACTGATGGTGTGCTTGTCTGGGCTGCCAGGCCTGGCCCTGACTCCTGTTTCAGCCCTATGCTGAAACCTCTACCCGTCACCCAGTGATAAGACCACACACCAACCTACACAGAAAGTACAGACAGGGAAAACTAAAAACGCACCACGCCGCAGACACACAGGAAAACACTATAATGTGCACAGGGCAAAAATAAACACAAATATAGGAAGGAGAAATATGACAAAGGATAATACACCACCAGATATGATACTTCAACTCCTAGACCACCACTCCAGACCGAGATCACCAGGCACAAGACACAAGCTATAATCGGCGACGCCCAAAGTCCAGAATAACTATTTAAAGGCCATGGGCATGACCCAGCCTCCAACCAGATTACCAGCCAGATTAACCCTGGATAACCTGGATAAAATCTAGCCGGCGCCACCGAGTGTATAGTGGACAAATGTGGAATTACCGCTGTCTGTCGGACGCCCTAGTGTGAACAGCGTCCGACATGACATGCCCCCAACATTATGTACAAAAGAGTGAGAAACTTGGATAATTACCTTGTTAAGAGTCACTACAACCACGACCCCACGGTCCCCACCATTTTATCATAGACCATGCACGGGATGTGTGGCGTGTCCCAATGTCATAAGAGCTCAGACCTTTTCAAACTCAAAAGGGACTAGGATGTATGACATCAAAAATACAATAACTTGCAAAACTAAGGCAGTTATTTACTATGCCACCTGTCCTTGTGCCTTAATTTATGTAGGGATGACAACAAGGCATTTGAAAGTTCGCATCCGCGAACACGTTCTGGGCATACAAGCCGCCAGGGAAGTTGATGATATCACTATTTTAAAAACTTTACCCAAACATTTTAAAAATGTTCATAACTGTGATGCGTCCGTAACTGGGATTGATGTGATTAAACCAAGCGAACAGGGTGGAAAAATTAGTTCACGTTTGGCCATGTTGGAAACTAAGTGGATTTGGACACTTGATACTGTCTCCCCTAACGGATTAAATGAACATCTATCCTTTGCCTCTTTTTTATGTTCCTTTGTGTTCCTCCTTTTTGGTCCTCCTGCACACTTTCATCTTTTTTATTTTCTTTTATTGTTCTTATGTTTCTTATATGTTTTAACGCCTTGATTTTATATTTTTAGATTTTTATTAGCTACTATCGACTATCACTTTTTGAAAATGGACTCCATTGCATTGTGGCCATCACGGACATTTACCTTTACCGGATAAATTTATCAATCATCAGTCATACAAAGAATTCAATGATTAAATATCCCTTGATATTGGACTACATTATATCTGGAGCATCATATATCTTACCTTGATGTTTGGAATACAGTAACCACCATCTAATTATGGTTATATTGATAATGCATATGTTAAATGTTGTCTACTAATTATTCTATATTTGATTCATTGTGCTAAGGCTGTTATATGTATTTCTGTGATGCATCTTGGTTTGGCCTTTTTTTTCTATGGCCAAATATTACATACAAAACAATATCACCGGCGCTCTACACCTCAACCCACTTGAAAAAATGGGGATAGCCTAGTACAATAACCCAGCTGCTGGTGACCACAGAACATGTGCCACTTTCTGAAAAAAACAAAAAATATATTGTAAATAACGGCACCGCGCTCGGGTTATGAAAGGAATGCCATTACCCTAATACTCCTGAATACTCCAGGAGTATTAGGGTAATGGCATTCCTTTCATAACCCGAGCGCGGTGCCGTTATTTACAAATGCTACATAGCTTCACCTTCTACCTTGTATCGTCCAGGATACTTATATATTCTTTTCATTTTTTTTAATTAATTTATCAATATTTTCATTCATTTTTTTCTGCATTACTGCTTTATTTATTTTACTTTTTAATTATTTTTTCTTTACAGTATTATTTTCTGGCTTTATTTGTTATGTTTGTACTATTACTACTACTGTAGTATCTTTCCTCTTTTTTATAGTTATACATCTTTCGCTCTTTTTTTCATTTTCATGTAGTCCTTGTAGCTCATTATCTTTTGTTGTTTTGATTTACCATTAATGGGTCATGAGCCATTTTGTTATTATCATAGGATTTATTTTCTTTGTTATTTTTGTGTAGCGCTTTTATATTGGTATTAATATATTAGCCGCATTCCCTTTATCCGTGCTGTGCTTACCCATCACTTTTTGTCTCTTTGTATTTGATGATGGCGCGCTCCTGGCTGTGCGCATGCGCGGTCTGCGTCCCTGGGCTCTGGGGCATCGCGTCACTGTGTCCTTGGTTACGCCGGATTCATAATGCCGTAATTCTGGTCACGTGACGTGTTGCTCTGGGACTTCTGGGACCTCCTGACGGCGCATGTGCAGAGTGTACATGGACCACGTCTGATCACCATTTGTACATGCTATATACACTCGGCGTTTTTTACTATTACCTACACCCCTGACGAAGGAAATCTCACTGAAATGCGCGTCAGGGCGCATGTGCACACGGACATTAACCCCTAAAGGTATCCTGTATGCTTGTATTGTTAGTTACATTATTCACTGATCTTGTTTTTGGCAGAGCATTGACATTGATATATTCTGGCCCTTTCATTTATGCTTGGCCGGTGTGAACACCTTCTATACTTTTTTGCTGTGGCACTTGTGCACTTTACCTATTCATACACCATTTCAATATTTACTTTTATGCTAATGTTTGAGGCACTTTTGCAAAAATTTTAAATAACATTTTTTTATTACTTTATTGGATGTTCCTCACTTTTTCATGTTCATTATTTATTTTACTTTTTTCAGCATCAGGTTTCCTTGTAATATCATACTGTGGGCGGCTATTTTTATATATCTATTTATCAATTGCACTATTGACCTCTAGTACTATTATATGTCCTGAAGTGCACATCTTTTCCATTTTTTATCATTTTTTTGTAATGTGACCATCTGCTATCCTAATAAAGATAAATATACATATATCCTAGCCTGTATTTCTTCTCCTTCTTTTAGTCTATGCTTTTGGGCTTTGGTTTTACCCAAATCAAGTCCTATCAGTTTTTGGAAGTGCATTTGACCAGCAAGGGTGATTGCTGTTGAAGGGAACTAGAAAAAAAAAAATCTATAAATCTTCAGCATAGCGAGTGTGAGCGAGCTGAGTGTGACCAGAGCGTAAGTGTGGACGGCGGTAAGTGTGACTTGTGATTCAGTGACTTTGGAGTCAGGGAGTTTCCAAGGGAGGAAGTACTGAATTGCTGTCTGTTTTGTATTAATACTTTGTATTTATTTTTTTTTTATAATTTACATTTTCTGTCTGGTGCAATCCCCATTAGGAAATGTGCTCCACTCTTGTTAATGCCATCCAGTGCACATCTTGCCACATGTATGCAGTCCTTGAGCAGCCGATCGAGGGTGCATGCTGCTGTGCGAGATGTGAGCACGTTGTGCATTTGGAAACCCAGATTCTGACTCTAAATGTGCAGCTGGCAACACTGAGATCCATTGACAATATGGAGAGGAGTCTTCTGCTCACGGAGCAGACGCTCAATGGGACAGATGAGGGGGGGGGGGGATGGTGGGATGGAGCTGCAGGACAGTGAGGCAGCTAGCTGGGTAACAGTTAGGAAGCGGGGTAGAGGGAAGAGTGCCAGGGAGGCTAGTCTTGATCTGGAACACCCCAATAAGTTTGCTAAGTTGGCAGATGAGGGGGGTGCCAGTACAGGGGTAGCACTGCTGCAGCCAGGCATGTCCTCTGAAAGCCGGGGGAGTGACTGCTCCAGTAAGGAGGGAAATAGGAGAGCAGGGCAGGCCAGACAGGTGCTGGTAGTGGGGGACTCAATTATTAGGGGAACAGATAGGGCAATCTGTCACAAAGGCAGGGATCGTCGAACGGTGTGCTGCCTACCTGGCGCTCGAGTCCGACACATCGCTGATCGGGTGGACAGATTACTGGGAGGGGCTGGTGAGGACCCAGCGGTCATGGTGCACATTGGCACAAATGACAAAGTTAGAGGTAGGTGGAAGGTCCTTAAAGATGATTTCAGGGAATTAGGCTGCAAGCTGAAAGCAAGGACCTCCAACGTGGTATTCTCCGAAATACTGCCTGTACCACATGCCACGCCAGAGAGGCAACGGGAGATTAGGGAGGTTAATAAGTGGCTCAAGAATTGGTGTAGGAAGGAGGGGTTTGGGTTCCTGCAGAACTGGGCCGACTTCTCAGTTGGCTACAGGCTCTACGCTAGGGATGGACTGCACCTCAATGGGGAAGGTGCAGCTGTGCTGGGGGAGAAAATGGCTAGAAGGTTGGAGGAGTGTTTAAACAAGAGATTGGGGGGAGGGTATTCAATTTATAGGAGGGGAAGATAGTGCAGACAGAGACCTGGGCACAAATAAGGAAGTTGGGGGTGGCAGGGGCATGGGGGGTGGGGTTAGAACAGTTAATAATTTAAGAAAGAGTAGAGGTACAGAGAGGAACATCAAGTGCATGTATACTAATGCCAGAAGCCTCACCAACAAAATGGACGAATTAGAACTAATGTTGTTGGAGCATAATTATGACATGGTGGGGATATCTGAAACGTGGCTGGATGAGAGCCATGACTGGGCTGTTAACTTGCAGGGCTATAGTCTGTTCAGAAATGACCGTACAGATAAGCGAGGGGGAGGGGTGTGTCTATATGTAAAATCGTCCTTAAAACCCATCCGGCGTGATAATATAGGTGAATTTAATGAAAATGTAGAATCCCTGTGGGTGGAGATAAGGGGAGGGGGAAAAAATAATAAATTACTGATAGGGGTTTGTCATAAATCTCCAAAAATAATGGAAGCAATGGAGAATATCCTCGTAAAGCAAATAGATGAAGCTGCGACTCAAGGAGAAGTCATTATTATGGGGGACTTCAACTACCCTGAAATAGATTGGGGAACAGAAACCTGCAGTTCCAGCAAAGGTAATCGGTTTTTGACAACTGTGAGAGACAATTACCTTTCACAGCTGGTTCAGGACCCAACAAGAAGGGGGGCACTGCTAGACCTAATATTAACCAACAGGCCAGACCGCATAGCAAATATAAGGGTTGGGGGTTACTTGGGAAATAGCGATCACAAAATAATAAGTTTTCATGTATCCTTTAAAAAGATGTGTAATAGAGGGGTTACAAGGACATTAAACTTCAGGAGTGCAAATTTCCAACGGATGAGAGAGGATCTTGGTGCAATTAAATGGGACGATATCCTGAGACACAAAAATACACAAAGAAAATGGGAGACATTTATTAGCATCCTGGATAGGACCTGTGCACAGTATATACCGTATGGGAATAAACATACTAGAAATAGGAGGAAACCAATATGGCTAAATAGAGCTGTAAGGGGCGCAATAAGTGACAAAAAGAAAGCATTTAGAGAATTAAAGGAAGTAGGTAGTGAGGAGGCATTAAATAAATACAAAAAAATTAAATAAATTCTGTAAAAAGCAAATCAAGGCAGCAAAGATTGAGACAGAGAGACTCATTGCCAGAGAGAGTAAAAATAATCCCAAAATATTCTTTAACTACATAAATAGTAAGAAACTAAAACATGATAGTGTTGGCCCCCTTAACAATAGTCTGGGTGAAATGGTGGATGAGGATGAGGAAAAAGCCAATATGCTAAATGACTTTTTTTCATCAGTATTTACACAAGAAAATCCCATGGCAGACAAAATGACTAGTGATAAAAATTCCCCATTAAATGTCACCTGCTTAACCCAGCAGGAAGTGCGGCGGCGTCTAAAAATCACTAAAATTGACAAATCTTCGGGCCCGGATGGGATACACCCTCGAGTACTGCAGGAATTAAGTACAGTCATTGATAGACCATTATTTTTAATCTTTAAAGACTCCATAATAACAGGGTCTGTACCACAGGACTGGCGTATAGCAAATGTGGTGCCAATATTCAAAAAGGGAACAAAAACTGAACTCGGAAACTATAGGCCAGTAAGCTTAACCTCTACTGTGGGTAAAATCCTGGAGGGCATTCTAAGGGATGATATACTGGAGTATCTGAAGAGGAATAACCTCATGACCCAGGATCAGCACGGGTTTACTAAGGACCGTTCATGTCAGACTAATTTGATCAGTTTCTATGAAGAGGTAAGTTCCGGACTGGACCAAAGGAACCCAGTAGATGTAGTGTATATGGACTTTTCAAAAGCTTTTGATACGGTGCCACACAAAAGGTTGATACATAAAATGAGAATAATGGGGATAGGGGAAAATATGTGTAAGTGGGTTGAGAGCTGGCTCGGGGATAGGAAACAAAGGGTGGTTATTAATGGAGCACATTCGGACTGGGTAGCGGTTAGCAGTGGGGTACCACAGGGGTCAGTATTGGGCCCTCTTTTTTTAACATATTTATTAATGACCTTGTAGGGGGCATTCAGAGTAGAATTTCAATATTTGCAGATGACACTAAACTCTGCAGGGTAATCAATACAGAGGAGGACAATTTTATATTACAGGATGATTTATGTAAACTAGAAGCTTGGGCTGATAAATGGCAAATGAGCTTTAATGGGGATAAATGTAAGGTCATGCACTTGGGTAGAAGTAATAAGATGTATAATTATGTGCTAAATTCTAAAACTCTGGGCAAAACCGTCTATGAAAAAGACCTGGGTGTATGGGTGGATGACAAACTCATATTTAGTGGCCAGTGTCAGGCAGCTGCTACAAAGGCAAATAAAATAATGGGATGCATTAAAAGAGGCATAGATGCTCATGAGGAGAACATAATTTTACCTCTATAGAAGTCACTTGTTCGACCACACTTAGAATACTGTGCACAGTTCTGGTCTCCAGTGTATAAGAAAGACATAGCTGAACTGGAGCGGGTGCAGAGAAGAGCGACCAAGGTTATTAGAGGACTGGGGGATCTGCAATACCAAGATAGGTTATTACACTTGGGGCTATTTAGTTTGGAAAAACGAAGACTAAGGGGTGATCTTATGTTAATGTATAAATATATGAGGGGACAGTACAAAGACCTTTCTGATGATCTTTTTAATCATAGACCTGAAACAGGGACAAGGGGGCATCCTCTACGTTTGGAGGAAAAAAGGTTTAAGCATAATAACAGATGCGGATTCTTTACTGTAAGAGCAGTGAGACTATGGAACTCTCTGCCGTATGATGTTGTAATGAGTGATTCATTACTTAAATTTAAGAGGGGACTGGATACATTTCTGGAAAAGTATAATGTTACAGGGTATATACACTAGATTCCCTGATAGGGCGTTGATCCAGGGAACTAGTCTGATTGCCGTATGTGGAGTCGGGAAGGAATTTTTTTCCCCAAGGTGGAGCTTACTCCACATGGAGCCACATGGGTTTTTTTGCCTTCCTCTGGATCAACATGTTAGGGCAAGTTAGGTTAGGCTATGGGTTGAACTAGATGGACTTAAAGTCTTCCTTCAACCTTAATAACTATGTAACTATGTAATTAAACACAGCTGGCCTCCTCCTGAAGGAGTAGAACCATCTCAAGGAGGATCACAAGGAAATGGACAGCATGTGACTTAAATTTGAGTTTCTGAGCAAAAGGTCTGAATACTTATGACCATGTGATATTTCAGTTTTTCTTTTTTAAGAAATTTGCAAAAATTTCTACATTTCTGTTTTTTCAGTCAAGATGGAGTGCAGAGTGTACATTAATGTGAAAAATTTTTGAATTTACCAAATGGTTGCAATGAAACAAAGAGTGAAAAATGTAAAGGGGTAGGAATATGGTACTTTCCGCACCCACTGTAAGTAGAAAGGTAATAATACTCATATTAACCACACCAGATAAAATCGCATACGGCATATACAGTATGCTACAGCATAAAAATAATACAATAATCTATAAAAATGTGAACCCTCAGGGTATACTGAAATTATCATTAAAAGAGAAGATTATTAATATCCTACAAAACATTCAAGCTGCACAGGGTCGGATCTTTTTATATATTTTACTAGATGGTGGCCCGATTTTAACGCATCAGGTATTCTAGAATATGCATGTCCACATACAGTTAGGGCCAGAAATATTTGGACAGTGACACAAGTTTTGTTATTTTAGCTGTTTACAAAAACATGTTCATAAATAAAATTATATATGTAATATGGGCTGAAAGTGCACACTCCCAGCTGCAATATGATAGTTTCCACATCCAAATCGGAGAAAGGGTTTAGGAATCATAGCTCTGTAATGCATAGCGTCCTCTTTTTCAAGGGACCAAAAGTAATTGGACAATGGACTCTAAGGGCTGCAATTAACTCTGAAGGCGTCTCCCTCGTTAACCTGTAATCAATGAAGTAGTTAAAAGGTCAGGGGTGGATTCCAGGTGTGTGGTTTTGCATTTGGAAGCTGTTGCTGTGAGCAGACAACATGCGGTCAAAGGAACTCTCAATTGAGGTGAAGCAGAACATCCTGAGGCTGAAAAAAAAGAAAAAATCCATCAGAGAGATAGCAGACATGCTTGGAGTAGCAAAATCAACAGTTGGGTACATTCTGAGAAAAAAGGAATTGACTGGTGAGCTTGGGAACTCAAAAAGGCCTGGGCGTCCACGGATGACAACAGTGGTGGATGATCGCCGCATACTTAATTTGGTGAAGAAAAACCCGTTCACAACATCAACTGAAGTCCAGAACACTCTCAGTGAAGTAGGTGTATCTGTCTCTAAGTCAACAGTAAAGAGAAAACTCCATGACAGTAAATACAAAGGGTTCACATCTAGATGCAAACCATTCATCAATACCAAAAATAGACAGGCCAGAGTTAAATTTGCAGAAAAACACCTCAAGAAGCCAGCTCAGTTCTGGAAAAGTATTCTATGGACAGATGAGACAAAGATCAACCTGTACCAGAATGATGGGAAGAAAAAAGTTTGGAGAAGAAAGGGAACGGCACATGATCCAAGGCACACCACATCCTCTGTAAAACATGGTGGAGGCAACGTGATGGCATGGGCATGCATGGCTTTCAATGGCACTGGGTCACTTGTGTTTATTGATGACATAAGAGCAGACAAGAGTAGCCGGATGAATTCTGAAGTGTACCGGGATATACTTTCAGCCCAGATCCAGCCAAATGCTGCAAAGTTGATTGGACGGCGCTTCATAGTACAGATGGACAATGACCCCAAGCATACAGCCAAAGCTACCCAGGAGTTCATGAGTGCCAAAAAGTGGAACATTCTGCAATGGCCAAGTCAATCTCCAGATCTAAACCCAATTGAGCATGCATTTCACTTGCTCAAATCCAGACTTAAGACGGAAAGACCCACAAACAAGCAAGACCTGAAGGCTGCGGCTGTAAAGGCCAGGCAAAGCATTAAGAAGGAGGAAACCCAGCGTTTGGTGATGTCCATGGGTTCCAGACTTAAGGCAGTGATTGCCTCCAAAGGATTTGCAACAAAATATTGAAAATAAAAATATTTTGTTTGGGTTATGTTTATTTGTCCAATTACTTTTGACCTCCTAAAATGTGGAGTGTTTGTAAAGAAATGTGTACAATTCCTACATTTTCTATCAGATATTTTTGTTCAACCCTTCAAATTAAACGTTACAATCTGCACTTGAATTCTGTTGTAGAGGTTTCATTTCAAATCCAATGTGGTGGCATGCAGTGCCCAACTCGCGAAAATTGTGTCACTGTCCAAATATTTCTGGCCCTAACTGTAGTATATTGCCCAGCCACGTAGTATATTGCCCAGTCACGTAGTATATTGCCCAGCCATGTAGTATATTGCCCAGCCACGTAGTATATTGCACGTATTATGTTGCCCAGCCAAGTAGTATATTGCCCAGTCACGTACGTAGTATATTGCCCAGCCAAGTAGTATATTGCCCAGCCACATAGTATATTGCCCAGCCACATAGTATATTGCCCAGCCATGTAGTATATTGCCCAGCGACGGAGTATACAGCACAGAGCCACGTAGTATACAGACTTAAAATAAAAAATAAACATATTCTCACCCTCCGAAAGCCCGTTGAAGTCCTGGCCCTGTGTGCGGTGCACGCGGCAGCTTCCGGTCCCAGGGTTGGTATGGGCGCAGGACCTGTGATGACATCGCGGTCACATGACCGTGACATCATGGCAGGTCCTTCTCGCAGGACCTGTGATGACATCGCTGTCACATGACCGTGACGTCATGGCAGGTCCTTCTCGCATACCATCCTTGCCACCGGAACCTGCCGCTTGCATGGAGCGGTCACCGGAGCTTCGCGAGGAGCGGGAAAGGCGGAGGAAGGTGAGTATATAATGATTTTTTTAATTTTTTATTATTTTTAACATTAGATCTTTTTACTATTGATGCTGCATAAGCAGCATGAATAGTAAAAATTTGGTCACACAGGGTTAATAGCAGCGTTAATGGAGTGCATTACACTGCGGCATAACAGGGTCCGTTAGCGCTGCCATTAACCCTGTGTGAGCGCTGACTGGAGGGGATAATGGAGAGGGCACTGACTGCGGGAAGGAAGGAGCGGCCATTTTGGTGCCAGAATGTGCCCGTCGCTGATTGGTCGTGGCTGTTTTGCCGCGACCAATCAGCGAGTTGGATTTCCGTGACAGACAGAGGCCGCGACCAATGAATATCCGGGACAGACAGACAGACGGAAGTACCCCTTAGACAATTATATAGTAGATGATTCTGTAGTTATAAATGAATGGTGGCACTATGTTTATTAGCGGAAGATCACACATGACCACAATGGGTACAGTGAGCGATTTCAATAGCTGTACAGCACCGCAGAGCACATTGCTGCTATATAAGATATAGGTAATAGATTGATCAATTAAGACAAAGTGGTAAAATAGATACAGGCAGAAGAAACCTCCACTTTACTATTGTTTTTTTTTTTTTTGCTCCAATGTGGCAGTTTGTGGATTGTTTTGGTCATTTATTTTGGTTTATTGAGAAATAATAGAAATGTGTTCTTCACTATGATGGTGAATAATGATTATAGGTGCAGGGACCCATAAATTCATATATAAGGAATTTCATTTTGGGGTGAAAGTTCACATCAGGCAAGAGGTGATGAAAAGAAAATATATGAAATGTGCGTTAGTTTGATAAATTTTGTGTAATTTGTCCCAAATACTTAAATAAAATACAACAAGGTAATAAAATACAACACTATTAATAAATTCTTCCCAGTAAGCAGTGAAGAGAGCCAAGTTTGCCTTTTGCATAGGCCCTCTACACTCAGCACTGTTGGCGAGCATCTTAATGATTGAATCGCTCAATATTATAGCAGAGAAAATTATTTTTTGATATACATAAGTACTTTATACTGTATATTCAGCTTCATGTCTGTACACCTTAAAAAATCTACATCTGATCTGATGTAGTTGACTTATTCAGGCTCATATACACACTAGGGCCATAATAGCACAAATAAACTCACTTTTTATAGTATTTGCTTCCAAGTTAGTAGCAAATGATTGAGGATTTTTTTGCCATTTTACATTTATTTTTCAAGGTTGGGGCGTGAAGTTAGGTTTTTCTTGGAATTTTTCTCTGGCTTTAGTAGTATAATGTAACATTTAGGAAAGAAAATACAAGCAAGCAATCCAGCAGCAGAAGAAAGAATAGCAAAGATTTCCACAGCAGTAACGTATTTGCCACTTGTGCTCACGTAGCCAGGAATGAAGCTCACCCAGACCACGACAAACACCAATAAGCTGAATGTTATAAACTTTGCCTCATTAAAACTGCCTGGCAAATTTCTGGCCAGGAAGGCAAGGATGAAGCAAATTACGGCCAGGAGGCCAATATATCCGAAAGAAACTAGAAATGCGAGCTCCGACTTCCGATTGCACTCTATGATTATCTTGGTCGTTGAAGCTTCTCTGTTCTTCCTCGTGAAAGAAGAAGCGGATGATAAGAACCCCATGCAGATGACCAACTGAATAATCGTTGTGAATCCAACTAATATTCTCTGATGGGAAGGGTGGAAATATTTCATCACACCCTGGTTTGGCCTTGACATTGTAAATGCTAGAATGACAACTAACGTCTTTACTAGGATACATGATATAGTTAAGACAAAGCTTATTCCAAACACAATTTGTCTGAGGAGGCACATGCAAGTGGAGGGTTCTCCAATGAAAGTGAAGGTTCCAATGAAAGACAATGTCAATGACGTTAGGAGCAGGAAGCTGATTTCTAAGTTGTTGGCTCTGACAATTGGGGTATTTCTATATTTTATGAACACCACTATGACCAAAAGAGTCTGACAGATACCAAATCCAGCAGCTGCAGAGAATGTGATTCCAAGTGGCTCTCCAAACGACAGGTAATCTACCTCCTTGGGAATACAAGCATCTCTATTCCTATTAGACCAGTAGTCTGGTGGGCACTTTAAACAGTCTGTATGATCTAAAAATAAATAAAGCATAAATGTCAAAAAGAATTAAATGGAAATATGTTTATTAATCTATATTCTATTATATCTATAGCATACATGCAAATGCATACAACCACACTCAGAGTGCACTAAAGCTTACGTGAAAATTAAGTACATCAATTTTATCCCCTTAACAGCCTTGGGGTTTTTCATTTTTGTGTTTGGTTTTTGCTTCCTATCTTCCCACAGCCATAACTTTTTTATTTTTAGGTCAATATGGCCATGTGATGGCTTGTTTTTTGCAGGATGAATTGTACTTTTAAAATACACCATTGCATTCACCATGTCATGTACTGGAAATGGGGAAAAAAATTCAAAGTGTTGTGAAATTTCAAAAAAAAATTGGGTTTTTTTTTTATACCATGTTTACTAAATACTAAAACTGACATGCCATTATCATTCTCCACGTAATTACGAGATTGAAGATACCAAAGATGTATAGGTTCTGTTTTATTTAAAAAATAAAAAAAGGTGAAAGAAAAATTCAAAATTTGCAAAAAACAGGGTGCCATTTTCCGAGACCCGTAGCGTCTCCAATTTAGGGATATGGGGCTAGGTGAGGGCTTATTTTTTGCACACCGAGTTGACATTTTTATTGCTATCATTTTGGTGTAGCTATGATGTTTTCATCATCTGTTATTGTGTTCTATTGCAATGTTGCAGCGACCAAAAAAACCCCGCAATTCTGGCGTTTTGATTTTTTTCTCGCTACATTGTTTACCAATCCGATTAATTTTTTTTAATTTTGATAGATCGGGCATTTCTGAACGAAGCTATACCAATTTTTTTTATTGTTTTATTTAGAATGGAGTGAATGGGGGGTGATTTAAACTTTTATAATTTGGAAATTTTTAAAATATTTTTAAAAACATTTTTTTTTTTGCTTTCCATCGGCTTTAATAGTTTCCATGAAAGACTAAAAGCTATGATCATCTGATCGCCTGTGCTACACATGGCAGGGCTGTCACCCTGCCATGTGTAGCTAAAATGATCATCTGCTATGAGGGCTGGCCAGAGAGCGGCGCTCATATCAATCCAGCAATGACAACCTCAGGGGTCTCCTGCAGACCCTGGGTTGCCATGCCAACCCATCGGCGACCCACGTTCATGTCACGGTGCCAGTAGGCAAAGTTTGTGACATGCTTCTTGCGCAAGCATGCTAAATGCCGCTGTCAGAGATTGACAATGGCATTTAACATGTTAATGATTGGATCGTGATCCTATCCACAACTGTTAGGGGCACATGACAGTTGGTCAGAACATGCAGGCTCAGGCCGGAGCACGCATGGAGTGGTGACACAACCTTTGACGTGTATATATGTCAAAGTTTGTATAGGGGTCAAACTGTATTGCTGTACAGTGGCATATACAGTACAGACCAAAAGTTTGGACACACCTTCTCATTTAAAGATTTTTCTGTATTTTCATGACTATGAAAATTGTACAATCACACTGAAGGCATCAAAACTATGAATTAACACATGTGGAATTCTATACTTAACAAAAAAGTGTGAAACAACTGAAATTATGTCTTATATTCTAGGTTCTTCAAAGTAGCCACCTTTTCTTTGATGACTGCTTTGCACACTCTTGGCATTTTCTTGATGAGCTTCAAGAGGTAGTCGGCAGAAATGGTCTTCCAACAATCTTGAAGGAGTTTCCAGGTGCTTAGCACTTGTTGGCCCTTTTGCCTTCACTCTGCGGTCCAGCTCACCCCAATCCATCTCAATTGGGTTCAGGTTTGGTGACTGTGGAGGTCAGGTCATCTGGCATAGCACCCCATCACTCTCCTTCTTGGTCATATAGCCCTTACACAGCCTGGAGGTGTGTTTGGGGTTATTGTCCGGTTGAAAAATAAATGATGGTCCAACTAAACCCAAACTGGATGGAATAGCATGCCACTGCAATATGCTGTGGTAGCCATGCTGGTTCAGTATGCCTTTAATTTTGAATAAATCCCCAACAGTGTCACCAGCAAAGCACCCCCACACTATCACACCTTCTCCTCCATGCTTCACGGTGGGAACCAGCATGTTGAGTCCATCCGTTCACCTTTTCTGCGTCGCACAAAGACACGGTGGTTGGAACCAAAGATCTCAAATTTGGACTCATCAGACCAAAGCACAGATTTACACTGGTCTAATCTCCACTCCTTGTGTTCTTTAGCCCAAACAAGTTTCTTCTGCATTTTGCCTGTCCTTAGCAGTGGTTTCCTAGCAGCTATTTTACCATGAAGGCCTGGTGCACAAAGTCTCTTCTTAACAGTTGTTATAGAGATGTGTCTGCTGCTAGAACTCTGTGTGGCATTGACCTGGTCTCTAATCTGAGCTGCTGTTAACCTGCGATTTCTGAGGCTGGTGACTCTGATAAACTTATCCTCAGAAGCAGAGGTGACTCTTGGTCTTCCTTTCCTGGGGCGGTCCTCATGTGAGCCAGTTTCTTTGTAGCGCTCATCAAGAAAATGCCAAGAGTGTCATGAAAATACTGAAAAATCTTTAAATGAGAAGGTGTGTCCAGACTTTTAGTGTGTACTGTATATATACTGTGTATATATATAGTCATATTTTTCATTTTAAAAATTACAAAAAATGAAATGAGCAATGCAAAAGGTTTCGTACCCTTGGAGATTTGTGTGCTCAGATAACTTTGACCAAGGTTTCAGACTTTAATTAGACTGTTAGGCTTATGACTGTTCACTATCATCATTAGGAAAGGCCAGGCAATGCAAATTTCTCAGTTTATAAAAACCCAGCCTCCTCTAACTTTGTGCCAAAAAAGAGTAGCTGTGGGTTCATCTAAGCAGCTGCCTAGCACTCTGAAAATGAAAACGGAGGAGGCCTGCAAATCAGGAGAGGGTTATAAGATGAAAGCAAGGTTTTTTCAAGTTGTCCTTTCCTCAGTTCGAAATGTAATTAAGAAATGGAAGCTAACAGGAACAGTGGAGGTCAAGATAAGATCTGGAAGACCAAGTAAAATTTAAGGAAGAGTTGCACGTAGGATTGCTAGAGAGAGGCAAATCAGAATCCCAGCATGACTGCAAAAGACCTTAAGAAAGATTTAGCAGACTCTCAGATTCTGGAGTTGTGGAACATTGTTCTACTGTTCAGAGACACCTGCACAAATATGGCCTTCATGGAAGCATCATCAGAATAAACAATAAACAACATCTCACCAACTATTAACCATGGGGGTGGATCAACCATACTTTGGGGTTGTGTTGCAGCCAACAGCACAGGGAAACATTACACGGGTAGCAGGAAAAATTGATTCAATGAAATTTCAACAAATTCTTGATGCAAACAACACCATCTGTATAAAAAGCTTAAGTTGAAAGAGGATGGCTTCTACACATGGATAATATTCATAAACACATGTCAAAATCCACAATAAACTAAGTCAAAAGGTGCAAGCTGAAGGTTTTACAATGGCCCTCACAGTTCCATGATCTGAACATCATTGAAAAGCTGTGGCTAGACCTCAAAATAGCAGTGCATGCAAAATGACCCAGAAATCTCACAGAACTGGAAGAATTTTACAATGAAGAATGGATGAAAATCCCTCAAAATCCCTCAAACAAGAATTAAAAGACTCTTGTCGGGCTGCAAAAAGCATTTACAAGGGGTGCTACTGGGTACTAACCATGCAGGATGTCCAAACTTTTGCATCTGTTCAGATTTTTTTTGTAATTTTTAAAATGTAAAAGATGAAAATGTATATTTATTTTTTGCCTAAAATACTAAGGAAATGTGTAATCTTTAACTTAAGGTATTTAGAGATCATTTCATCTTCAACTTGCTTAACTGTTCACAATAACAACAATTTTGATGAGAGGTGCACAAACTTTTACATACCACTGTACTGTAGTATTGCGGTATATAGAACAAGTGATCAGAGGATCACAGGTTCAAGTTCCTTAGAGGGACTAAAAAACAATGTAAAACATTTTAAAAAGTTATCGAAAATATAAAAAATAAATAAATAAAAGTATAAAAATTCAAATCGCTCAATGTTAAAAAAATAATTAAACATATTTGGTATGGCATGGCCATATGCATAAAAGTGAAGTCTATCAAAATATAAAATCAATGAACCCATAAGCTGTAAATAGAAACAAATTCAAAAACACCAAAATTAGGGTTTTCTGGTCACCACAACTACCTAAAAAATTACATTAAAAAATAATGCAAATTTCATATCTACCGCAATTGTTTGCAATGCAACTGACAAAAAAAATCAAGACCTCAAACAACTCCATTGATGGAAAAATAACAATGCAAAAATCTCGGAAAATAGTGCCAGAAACCTTTTTTTTTTTTACATACGGCTAATTTTTTTTCACTATTTAAATATATAAGTGCATGGTTGGTATAGAGGTATTTATATTGAATTGTAAAATTATATTTGCAGGTCATTTTTACGATACAATGAACACTGTAAAAACTAAACCCAAAAAACAATGGCATAATTGCCATTTTTTCTACATTGCATCCCTTTTGCAATTTTTTTCTGGTTTTCTGTAAGCTGCGTAGTAAAATGAACGGTGTAATTCAAAATGATAACTCCTCCGACAAAAAACAAGTCCTCATATAGATGTCTTGACAGAAAGATAAAAAAGTTGCTTAAAGCAAAGCAGTAAAGTAAAGCAGTTAATACAAGAGAAGATAGTATTCTGCTACAGATGGATCTGGATAAGTTGGAAACTTGGGCTGAAAGGTGGCAGATGAGGTTTAACAATGATAAATGTAAGGTTATACACATGGGAAGAGGGAATCAATATCACCATTACACACTGAACGGGAAACCACTGGGTAAATCTGACAGGGAGAAGGACTTGGGGATCCTAGTTAATGATAAACTTACCTGGAGCAGCCAGTGCCAGGCAGCAGCTGCCAAGGCAAACAGGATCATGGGGTGCATTAAAAGAGGTCTGGATACACATGATGAGAGCATTATACTGCCTCTGTACAAATCCCTAGTTAGACCGCACATGGAGTACTGTGTCCAGTTTTGGGCACCGGTGCTCAGGAAGGATATAATGGAACTAGAGAGAGTACAAAGGAGGGCAACAAAATTAATAAAGGGGATGGGAGAACTACAATACCCAGATAGATTAGCGAAATTAGGATTATTTAGTCTAGAAAAAAGACGACTGAGGGGCGATCTAATAACCATGTATAAGTATATAAGGGGACAATACAAATATCTCGCTGAGGATCTGTTTATACCAAGGAAGGTGACGGGCACAAGGGGGCATTCTTTGCGTCTGGAGGAGAGAAGGTTTTTCCACCAACATAGAAGAGGATTCTTTACTGTTAGGGCAGTGAGAATCTGGAATTGCTTGCCTGAGGAGGTGGTGATGGCGAACTCAGTCGAGGGGTTCAAGAGAGGCCTGGATGTCTTCCTGGAGCAGAACAATATTGTATCATACAATTATTAGGTTCTGTAGAAGGACGTAGATCTGGGTATTTATTATGATGGAATATAGGCTGAACTGGATGGACAAATGTCTTTTTTCGGCCTTACTAACTATGTTACGATGTTACTATGTTATGGCTCTTGGAAAAAGAGGAGAAAAAAAGAAAAAGCAAAAAAGAAAGTTTGCCTGTGCATCTTGTGACGTTATTGATACGTTGTGAGTAGAAACCTTCTAAAATTGAGTAATCACATCATTACTAAATTGTGGAGGACTCAGAGGAGATTGACTCCCACGTCCAGTCCTGTGGCAAGCGGCTTAAAGGGGTATTATCAAGTTCTTAAATTGCTTTAAATTGTTAGACAGCATGAAAATAAGCAACTTTGCATCTGAATTACTTTCTATATCTGCTGTCATTCTCCTGAGCCTTGAGAGCTTTTATCTTTTATAAAATACAGCTCATTTTTATGGAGACCAGTCTCCAGAGCATGGACAAGAGTAACAGTATTTACACTCCAGGAGAGGGGTTAACTCTTAACATTCCAGCCACCTCTCTCCAGTTCATCGATTTCTATATATAGCAGTCAGCTGCTCACCTCCATCACCCTCCCTCTCATCTTGTGCAGAGAATCTGTTACAAATCTTGAACAACCACCAGCCTACGACTTTCACAGCAGGTCTCCAAATCACAGCTTCTGCTCTTGCTGTTCGAATCTGTGCTTGTTCAAATACCTTAATATCTCTATGTGTAAATACAGTGAAAACAGTGTAGACTCGGAACAAACCACAGACAGATTAATGTGTTATAGCAGAAGTGGTGCTGAGCTTTATAATTCTACTAATATTATAGTTGTAGAACTCACCAGACATGTCACTCAAAGAGGAGAGCTGGTGCTGCTGGAAACTAGGAAGTAAGGAAACTAAGGAGACTGCATAGCTCTAAGCTGCGCAAGAGACAACTTGAGAATACCCCTTTTATGAAATAAAAAGATGAAGGTAGGTTATGTTTGAAAAAAAGGTGAATGATTCAGAGTTTGATGATATATTTTACGAGACATGTTGCAAGGAGAAGGTAATGAGGGAGAATGTATTATGAGATTGTTGTTAATATTTCTGTGAATTATACCATCGCACCCCATGGTCTTTTCACATCTCAATACCAAGGAGCTCTTAAGACCATCATCTACCACTCTACTACACATTATTAAGGACTAGAAGATCAATAAAGTAAAGTATAAGTAAAAGGCTTATACCAGTTCCATTGGAGATTTCACCATCTGGGCATGGAAGACAATTGAAGCAGCACACTGGTTGCCCCTGTAAGATACTTTTTCTATATCCAGGCTTGCAGCTTTTATTGCACTCTGATAGTGGAGGCTGAGGCAAAGGAATTACAATAAATTATTACTGCAAAGTGCAAATAAAGCAAATAGAGATTTTATATTATATTTTATATATTGGCATTTTTCCAGTAATGGGGGAAACAGAAATACAAAGATACTTTTTGAACACTAGACAAAGCAAAATTTAAATGAACTTAGAACAATCCAAACCTGAGACTCGTCTCCATTCCACAAGGTACTCTGTTCATTAATCACAAGCTGATGGTCCATAAGTGTGCTGCCATAGTAGCTTCCAACCTTCTTGTAGCTTAGAAAGCCATTTTCTCCTATCTGCCAGTTGACAACATCATACTTTGCTACTGGATCTCCATTTTTGTCAAAGTAGTGAAAATTTCCATTTGGATCTGTGAAATTGACTGCTTTTAAAGCTTCAACCAACTACACAGAACAGAGAAATATAGATATTTATACAGAAGCAATATGATACTATGTAGCATGAGAAACTACAACTCCCAGAATATGGTTGTGCTTTGCAATCACTACCTTTACCTTAACTGGACATAAATATCTTAACGACACAGACGTCTCCCATGTGTAATTGGAAAAAGATCACATTTTCATGTAGTGTCCACATATTTCTAGTTTATACATGTTCATATTTAGTCATTGCATTATGCGATTTTAACATTATTTCCTAGATTTAATTGAGTGGAGAATAAGAATAAGTAAAATCTGCATTGCTAAAATTCTGTTTCCTCACCATGGATCTAGCAACTAGACGATGGAAAAGATGTATTCATAATTTGTAATGCATTTACTTTATACTGGATGTCAAAATTGTCCTTCCTACCCCTTCATGACATGAGCAGTACATGTACTGCTCAAATCGTGTCTCCCCCTTTGATGTGGGCTCCGGCGGTGAGCCCACATCAAAGTCGCGACATGTCAGCTGTTTTGTACAGCTGACATGTGCGCGCAATAGCGGCGGGTGAAATCGCTATTCACCCGCCACTATTAACCTGTTAAATGCCGCTGTCAAACACAGACAGCGGCATTTAACTACCGCATCCGGCCGGGCGGCCGGATATGACGTCATCGCCGACCCCGTCACATGATCGGGGGTCGGCGATGCATCAGGAAGGTAACCATAGAGGTCCTTGATACCTCTATGGTTACTGATCACCGGTGGCTGTGAGCGCCCCCCTGTGGTCGGCGCTCACAGCACACCTCCATTTCTGCAACATAGCAGCGATCTGATGATCGCTGCTATGTAGCAGAGCCGATCAAGTGGTGCCAGCTTCTAGCCTCCCATGGAAGCTATTGAAGCATGGCACAAGTAAAAAAAAAATGTTTTTAAAAATATGAAAAAAATATAAAAAATATAAAAGTTTAAATCACCCCCCTTTCGCCCCATCCTAAATAAAACAATAAAAAAAAAACAAACCTACACGTATTTGGTATCGCCGTGTTCAGAATCGCCTGATCTATCAACTAAAAAAAAGCATTAACCTGATCGCTAAACGGCGTAGCGAGAAAAAAATCCGAAACGCCAGAATTACGTTTTTTGGTCGCCGCGACATTGCATTAAAATGCAATAACGGGCGAGCAAAAGAACGTATCTGCGCAAAAATGGTATCATTAAAAACATCAGCTCGGCACGCAAAAAATAAGCCCTCACCCGACCCCAGATCATGAAAAATGGAGACGCTACGGGTATCGGAAAATGGCACTTTTTTTTTTTTTTTTTTTAGCAAAGTTTGGAATTTTTTTTCACCACTTAGATAAAAAATAACCTAGTCATGTTTGGTGTCTATGAACTCGTAATGACCTAGAGAATCATAATGGAAGGTCAGTTTTAGCATTTAGTGAACCTAGCAAAAAAGCCAAACAAAAAACAAGTGTGGGATTGCACTTTTTTTGCAATTTCACCGCACTTGGAATTTTTTTCCCGTTTTCTAGTAAAAGACATGGTAAAACCAATGGTGTCTTTCAAAAGTACAACTTGTCCCGCAAAAAATAAGCCCTCACATGACCATATTGACGGAAAAATAAAAAAGTTATGGCTCAGGGAAGGAGGGGAGCGAAAAACGAAAACGCAAAAATGAAAAAGGGCCGCGACTTGAAGGGGTTAATCTATGACTTAAAGCTGTTAAGAATAATATGTATACAGTAGAAAACCTGGAAAAAGTAGCTACACACTACAAATGCATCAAATTTATTTTTTCTGTGCAGAAATATCCTACGGTTATGAGACCATTATAATATTTGTTCTTTGTCCCAATATCTATTTCTAACTTCAACACAGGGCAAAGCACACTTGTGCCATTGAACATAGCGGTATAACTTTTCTGCTGAAAAGCTGACTGCATAGCCTCCCTTTTAGGATATGTGCACATGACATCTTTTAGGCACTGTTTTTCCTAAAGCATCTTTTTTGGCGTATCCTGCGTTGTGATTTGTAGCAGCTTTGTCGCCGGCCTTTTTCTTTAAGCATTATATATGCATAGTGAGCAGCTTCCAAACAGAATCCGTTTAAAAAAATGACTTAGCTTCTTTTAATTGCATTATGGTTTCATAGCGGGCTCACCTGAAAAAGACGTAGTGTGCACATGTTCTAACAAGCTTCATGGAGCAGCGTAACAGACTATTTTTAGCTGACTAGAGGAGGAAGACTAGAGAAAGAAGTTTTGGCAAGACAGAAAACTACCGGGAGCTAGATGCTGCCCATCCACAAGTGACCAATGGAGTAGAGGATAAAGTCTGGAACAAGCCATTGGAAGAAAATTGAAAATTTGAGTTTAAATGATTTTTAGAAATTAACATTCATTATTTATAGCCTGTAGGTAAGAGGTTCATGGAATAACTCCTTTTAAGCTGATCTTTCACCAGTTATCACAATGCAACTTTTATACATTATCAAATGGATCTCCTAGACCTGCCAATGAAGATAAAGGAGTTGACTGTGAGTAAAATATGCATTAAAGTATCCCGAACATGCTCCCATCAGTTGGATATTTTTATATTAGTCATCACATACAATCATGCTCAAAAGTTTACATACTCCAGCAGAATTTTTGCTTTCTTGGCCTTTTTTCAGAGACTATGAATGATATCACCAAAACTTTTCCTCCACTCATGGTTAGTGGTTGGGTGAAGCCATTTATTGTCTAACTACTGTGTTTTCTTTTTTTAAAATCATAATGACAACCCAAAACATCCAAATGACCGTGATCTAAAGTTCACATACCTTGGTGATTTTGGTCTGATAACTTGTAATAAAGTTGACACAAATGGGTTTGAATGGCTACTAAAGGTAACATCCTCACCAGTGACTTGTTTGCTTGTAATCAGTGTGTGTGCATAAAAGCTGAGTGAGTTTCTGGGATCCAGACAGACTCTTGCATCTTTCAGCCAGCCACTGATGTTTCTGGATTGTGAGTCATTGGGAAAGCAAATGGATTTTCAACGGATCTACGAGAAAAGGTTGTTGAACTGTATAAAACAGGAAAGGGATACAAAAAGATATCCAAGGAATTGATAATGCTAGTCAGCAGCATTCAAACTGTGATTAACAAATGGAAAATCAGGGGCTCTGTAAAACAAAATTAGACCAACAAAAATGGCTCCCACAACTGCCAAGAAAATTTTTCAGAATGCAAATAAAAAGCCACAAATAACATCAGCTGAAATACAGGAATCTGAAAACTAGCTGTGTGCTGTTTCAAAATGCACAACAAGGAGGCACTTGAAGAAAAATGGGCTGCATGGTCGAGTCGGCAGAGACCAAAATTGAAGTTTTTGGCCACAACCATAAACATTACATTTGGAGAGAGGTCAGCAAGACCTATGATGAAAGGAACACCATTACTACTATAAAGCACCGCAGTGAATCCCTGATGTTTTGGGGATGTGTGAGCTACAAAGGCACAGGAAACTTGGTCAACGCTGAAGGAAAGATGAATGCAACACATTATCAGCAAATACTGGAGGCAAATTTGCACTCATCAGCACAAAAGCTGCACATGGGATGTACTTGGACGTTCCAACATGACAATGATCTAAAACACAAGGCCAAGTCGACCTGTCATTTGTTACAGCAGAACAAAGTGAAGGTTATGGAGTGGCCATCTCAGTCTCCTGACCTCAATATCATTGAGCAAATCTGGGGAGATCTCAAGCGCACAGTGCATGCTAGACAGCCCAGGAATTTACAGAAACTGGAGGCTTTTTGCCAAGAAGAGTGGGCAGCTTTACCATCTGAGAAAATAAACAACCTCATCCGCAGCTACTATAAAACAGAGGTCCCCAACTCCAGTCCTCAAGGCCCACCAACAGGTCATGTTTTCAGGATTTCCTTTGCATGGCACAGGTGATGCAATTATTACCTGGGCAAGACTAAGGAAATCCTGAAAACATGACCTGTTGGTGGGCCTTGAGGACTGGAGTTGGGGACCTCTGCTATAAAAGACTTCAAGATGTCATTGATGTTAGAGGGGACAATTTTTAAATCATAATGACAACCCAAAACATCCAAATGACCCTGATCTAAAGTTCACATACCTTGGTGATTTTGGTCTGATAACTTGTAATAAAGATGACACAAATGGGTTTGAATGGCTACTAAAGGTAACATCCTTACCAGTGACCTGTTTGCTTGTAATCAGTGTGTGTGCATAAAAGCTGAGTGAGTTTCTGGGATCCAGACAGACTCTTGCATCTTTCAACCAGCCACTGATGTTTCTGGATTGTGAGTCATTGGGAAAGCAAATGAATTGTCAACGGATCTACACGAAAAGGTTGTTGAACTGTATAAACCAGGAAAGGGATACAAAAAGATATCCAAGGAATTGATAATGCCAGTCAGCAGCATTCAAACTGTGAGTAACAAATGGAAAATCAGGGGCTCTGTAAAAACTAAATTAGACCAACAAAAATGTCTCCCACAACTGCCAAGAAAATTTTTCAGAATGCAAATAAAAACCCACAAATATCATCAGCTGAAATACAGGAATCTCAAAACAAGCTGTGTGCTGTTTCAAAATGCACAACAAGGAGGCACTTGAAGAAAAATGGGCTGCATGGTCGAGTTGGCAGAGACCAAAATTGAACTTTTTGGCCACAACCATTAACATTACATTTGGAGAGAGGTCAGCAAGACCTATGATGAGAGGAACACCATTACTACTGTAAAGCACCGCAGTGAATCCCTGATGTTTTGGGGATGTGTGAGCTACAAAGGCACAGGAAACTTGGTCAAAGCTGAAGGAAAGATGAATGCAACACATTATCAGCAAATACTGGAGGCAAATTTGCACTCATCAGCACAAAAGCTGCACATGGGGTGTCCTTGGACGTTCCAACATGACAATGATATAAACCACAAGGCCAAGTCGACCTGTCATTGGTTACAGCAGAACAAAGTGAAGGTTATGGAGTGGCCATCTCAGTCTCCTGACCTCAATATCATTGAGCCAATCTGGGGAGAGCTCAAGCGCACAGTTCATGCTAGACAGCCCAGGAATTTACAGAAACTGGAGGCTTTTTGCCAAGAAGAGTGGGCAGCTTTACCATCTGAGAAAATAAACAACCTCATCCACAACTACCACAAAAGACTTCAAGCTGTCATTGATGTTAGAGGGGACAATACACAGACTAAGAAATGGGGTATGTGAACTGTTGATCAGAGTAATTTAGATGTTTTGGGTTGTCATGATTTAAAAAGAGAAAACACAGTAGTTTGAAAATAAATGGCTTCACTCAACCACTAACCATGAGTGGAGAAAAGTTTTGGTGTTACAATTCATATTCTCTGAAAAAGGCGAAGAAAGCAAAAATTCTGCTGGGGTACGCAAACTTTTGAGCACAACTGTATATGACTACATCATACAAGAAACAGCAAAAAGCAGTGATCTCCCATTACCTGATAGGGTTGCAGGCTGTGTCCTCTTGCACATGGCTCATTGTCGCCACAAGACCATAAGCTGTTGATCGCATGTGCGATAGCATATACCGCATTGTAAACATTACAGCTAATTCTCAGCTGGGACACATCTGTATATATATTGTTCACCAATGTAATATCTTCATTACCAGTGCAAATCGTCATGTTGCTTTGTATTTTTGTATGATCGGGCCAGGAACACTTGAATGTGTGTTCCCAAAATGATTTTGTTATGATATCTACAGGGTCTTGTTGAGTGTTCAGCTGAAGGAGGAAATTTTCAAGGCCTGGAATATTCCCTGTGGGTATCGTTAGCCCCAAAGTGCCACTAAAAAAACTAGTGTGCTCCTTTTCTAGGACAAAAACAGATGTGCTCCAGCCTTCACTTGCTAGCCAAGTTCTACCAATAATATTTTGCTTGGCTATTTCCCAAACCAGTGGTAATAAGTTGGTGTCCCCTGAGAATACAATGATAACATTAGCTGAGGATTGTTTTATAGTCTCAGCAATCTGAAAGTATTTGGCCTTGGAAAACACTAAAGGAATTGTCTCTGAGAATGCAATACAGACACCAAGTCGTACAACCTGCTCAGTGAAAAGCTGAACTCCAAGTTTCCCGTAATCATTGTCTTCAGCTAGGGTTCCCACCCATTTCCAACCAAAGTGTTCCACTATAGCCGCAAAGGCAATGGTTTGAAATGTGTCACTCGGAATGGTCCGAAAGAAAGAAGGGAATTCATATTTATTACTCAGGATATTGATGGAGGAGAAATAGCTTACCTAGGAATGAAAAGAGAATGGAACAAATTTCTAATTTAGCAGTGTAATTGCCAAAATACAGAGTCCAGTATGTCAGCAATATGCTGAGTGTAACCATACTTTTTATATGAATGTGTATATATATGTATGTGTTTTGTACACTGTTATACAATTTTATATATATAAATTTATTTTAACGTTAACTTACTTGTGGATAGTGGTATATGCCCAATATCCTCGCCATTGCTATGGATATAACTGAAGCTGATTCACCAATAACAGCAGATAATGTAGATTTCTCCTGGTATTGGTAATTTGGAATACCTTTTCCTTCAACTCCGGATCCGGAGATCAATGTGAATATCTGTTTTACAACTTCCGCTATATTATCACAAGTGTCATAGAGTGAATAGCCTAATGATATGTTAGGAAGCAAGTGAGTGTTATTATTTATCTCTTCTATGGCATAGATCATCGTTCTGATCCAACGGAAGCTCCTGAAATCAAAGCTAAAGACAAACATTAAACGTTAATATGTATTATTAACATCTTATGTTTATAGAATAGACAATAAGCCATAAAAATGTATTCCAAAAATCTGCCTAAAAGTGTAGGTAAAAATTTTTCGATTTTGCGATCTGTAACATTTGAATAGAAAATGAACTAAGGAGGAAATCTTCTAAGTAGACCACAGTCTCTCTACATCTCCTAGTCTGTTTCCATGTGCTGTCCTTTAGCACTCAACCCTTAGTTTACTTTTCTCCTCTCCAATTTTCCTTCAAGTTCTGTTCATCCTATTTTCTTAGAATCCAGGTTTAGTCTAGAGTCTAGTTCCAGTTTAGTATGGTTGGTCCAAAGTGGTTTCCTATTTCTATACTAATATGCATTCTTTAAAAATACAATAATGGATTGTTTGGGGTCTTCTATTTCTTAAAAAAAATAAAGTTATTAAAGTACATATGTGTGGTTGAATATGAACAATGTAAATTCCCTCCTGCATTCAACAAACTTAATTAAAATAAATGTAAATAATTGCCCATATGATATGAACACTCACCTGTCATCACACATTTGAGATGCCGGGTTTGAAGTAAAATTTATAATACCTACATTACTAGACCTTTTGACGGGGAAGACTCCTCCAATCACTATATCTCCAGAGCTGAATATGCCTGGGATTACATTTGTGTCTAGTGTACAAGAGGGGAATGCTACTTCACAAAAACATACATGATACATCAGTAAGTGCAGCATGTAACACAACATCTTGGAGCTTTATGAGATCTCCTGCACCAGGCCCCCATTTATACCCTCAAGAACACTTGTGTACTCAGGTTTAATTGTTAAAAAAACCTCGTAGTCAGGCCCTCTGGGAGGCT
Source organism: Ranitomeya imitator (assembly GCF_032444005.1). NCBI lineage: Eukaryota > Metazoa > Chordata > Amphibia > Anura > Dendrobatidae > Ranitomeya > Ranitomeya imitator. The sequence goes on from NC_091286.1 coordinate 503,289,589, forward strand.
CCAATGTGGATGCACAAACTGACAAGAGTTTTTCCTGTCAGTCCTGATTATACTTGATGTGAGTGCAAACTCCTCGCTAGAGAGATTTTCTTGCTAAATTAAACCCAAACATAAGTGTTACATATATTTTTCAAAATGCCACATGCATGATATAGATGGATAAAATATGCATTCAGATTGATATCTTATTAATATCATCTGTGAAACAAGAGGAGACTCCTTGTTAAACACTTGAACATAAACAGAATACACACGTGGTCAAAATTGTTGGTACCCCTCGTTTAATGACAGAAAAACCCATTATGGTCACAGAAATCTGACAAAAGTAATATTAAATAAAAAATTATGAAAATTAACAAATGAAAGTCAGACATTGCTTTTCAACCATGCTTCCACAGAATTAAAAAAAAAATAAAACTCATGAAATAGGCCTGGACAACAATGATGGTACCCTTAACTTGATATTTTGTTGCACAACCTTTTGAGGCAATCACTGCAATCAAATGATTCCTGTAACTGTCAATGAGACTTCTGCACCTCTCGACAGGTATTTTGGCCCACTCCTCAAGAGCAAACTGCTCCAGTTGTCTCGTGTTTGAAGGTTGCCATTTCCAGATGGCCATTCTTGGGTATTTTTAGCTGTGTGTTTTGGGTCATTATCCTGTTGCAAGACCCATGACCTGTTACTAAGACTCTGACACTGGGCAGAACATTTCTCTCTAGAATCCCTTGATAGTCTTGAGATTTCATTGAACCCTGCACAGATTCTAGACAGCCTGTTCCAGATGCAGCAAAGCAGCCCCAGAACATAACATAACCTCCTTCATGTTTCACAGTAGGGACAGTGTTCTTTTCTTGATATGCTTCATTTTTCCATCTGTTAACATAGAGCTGATGTGCCTTGCCAAAAAGTTCCATTTTTGTCTCATCTGTCCATAGCACATTCTCCCAGAAGCTTTGTGGCTTGTCAACATGTAGTTTGGCAAATTCCAGTCTGGCTTTTTTATGATTTTTTTCAACAATGGTGTCCTCCTTGGTCGTCTCCCATGAAGTCCACTTTCGCTTATACAATGACGGATGGCACGATCTGACACTGATGATCCTTGAGCTTGAAGTTCACCTGTAATCTGTTTAGAAGTTTTTCCGGGCTCTTTTGTTACCATTTGTATTATCCGTCTCTTTGATTTGTCATCAGTTTTCCTCCTGCGGCCACGTCCAGGGAGGTCGGCTACAGTCCCATAGATCTTAAATTTCTGAATTATTTGTGCAACTGAAGTCACAGGAATATCAAGCTGATTGGAGATGGTCTTATAACTTTTACCTTTAACATGTTTATCTATAATTTTCTTTCTAATCTCCTGAGACAACTCTTTTCTTTGCTTCTTCTGGTCCATGTTGAGTGTGATGCACACCATGTCACCAAACAGCACAGTGAGTATCTGTAGCCCTATATACAGGCCACTCACTGATTCCAAGATTGTAGACACCTGTGATGCTAGTTAGTGGACACACCTTGATTTAACATGTCCCTTTTGTCACATTATTTTCATAATTTCTGTCCAGGCCAATTTCATAAGATTTATTTGTTCTTTAAATTCTGTGGATGCATGGTTGAAAAGCAATGTCTGACTTTCATTTGTTCATTTTTGATCTTTAATTTATTATTACTTTTGTCAGATTCAAGTTATTTCTGTCACCATTGTGGATTTTTCTGTCATTAAACAAGGGGTACCAACAATTTTCACGTGTGTATATTTCATATTTTAGCAATATAAGAGTTAGTTGACAATATATGTGGGACATCACTGGTGGACACAGACAGAAGAGGCCCCTTGTGCAAGAACTGCATATAGGTCTTTTGCAGTCCAATAGCTTAATATGATGCATAAATCCATTTGATTTGGAGGTGGAAATGGGCCTCTTTACCTCTTGGGCCCCTGGGCAGCTGCCCGGGTCGCACCAATAATATGTCCGACCCTGTGATACATGCTTACAACCCTTCACACTCCACTGAACAATATCAATCTTAGGAAAACACCCACATATAAGGTTCTGTATTTTTCGGACTATAAGACGCATCGGACCATAAGACGCACCCCAAAATTTCAGAATAAAAATAAGGGAAAAAAAAAATGTTTCAAATGGCGGTACATCTTACAGTCCGAATTCAGCTTACCAGTGAAGGGATCGGCACAGGTGGAGAAGTGGTCACAGGGGTCTTTCGGTGGTCCAGGCTGGTGCGTTGGCCTCCAGGAAATCCCATCCCAGGCTGGTGCTCTGTGCTTGGGCAGGGGTGGAGGCTCTGTGCTTCGGGGTAGTGGCTGTGCTCCGGGGCAGGGGCTGTGCTCCGCTGCAGAACAGTGGCTGTGCTGCGGGCCAGGGGCTGTGGTCTGGAATAGTGGCTGTGCTCCAGGGCAGGGGCTGTGCTCCGGAACAGTGGCTGGGCTCTGGGGCAGGGGCTGGGCTCCGGGGCAGGGCTCCAGGGCAGGGGCTGGGCTCCAGGGCAGGGGCTGTGCTGCGGGGCAGGGGCTGTGGGGATGTGGCAGCAGCTCTCTGGGCTCAGTGAGGGCTCCGATGGCATTTCATCAAAGCCCGGTGGCCCCCCACTCATCCGTTAATGGCCTGGCCATGTTGCGGTGGCCTCCGAGAACATGGGCGCCGGGAAAATGGCCGCCGGCTGGCGCACGCTCAGATTCAGATCTTGTTGCCGAGATCTCGGGAGACGAGATCTCGTTGACGAGATTTGAATCTGAGCTTGTGCCGGCCCGGCGGCCATTTTCCCTGCGCCCATGTTCTCGGAGGCCACCGCAACATGCCATTAACGGATGAGCGGGGGACCTCCGGGCTTTTTCGAAATGCCGTCAGAGCCCCCACTGAGCCCAGAGAGCTGCTGCCACAGCCCCGCAGCACAGTCCCTGCCCGCAGCACAGCCACAGCCGCACCAGCATGGGAAGGGAGGCTGCATCGGGACCGCCGCCGCTGCCACTGCCGCATGATTTTAAGTATATTGCGACTGCAAGACGCACCCCCATTTTCCCCTAACATTTTTGGGGAAAAAAGTGCGTCTTGTAGTCTGAAAAATACGGTATATAGTTTTTATTTTTTAAATGTTTTAAAGCAAAATAAAAAGTATGGCTCTCCCGTGTTAGAATATCAGCCCCAAGAAGTTTTTTAAAGGGAATCTGTCACCACATTTGACCTGTGTAAACTATTACTATGTGCATACAGATTAAGGAATGGCGAAAACAGGACTCCTTGTGTGTCTCATATCACATGTGTTGTTGCTGAGAAATCATCTTTTAACACTTTATATAAATGATCTCTTCCAGGCAGTGGGGAGGACGCTGCCTGGAAGGTAACTCAGCCCTCAGAGCTTATTTTACATGAAGGGGGAGTTACCAGTGTGACGTCTAATGGTTGCCAGTGTTACCAGTGTGACATGTAATGGTTACCAGTGTAAGGGGAAATGGCAACCAGTGTTACCAGTGTAATGTGTAATATCCGGTCTCTGCTCTCCTGATCTCACTGTAGAGCTGTGCGTGATTATACCTGACACATCTGCAGGTTCCTCTCAGCTTCCATCTCACAGGCAGATAGGGTTGCAATATTCTTACAATACAGCAGAGCTCAGAGAGCTGCAAAAAATGTGTTAGCAAGAAGAGAAATTTAATTTCTCCTGTGTTTGTTACATGTCTCACATTGGTAACTCCCTCTTTCATTTGCCTCCAGAGCTTAATTTTGAGGTCGGAGGGGGCAGAGGAAGGCAAAGGAGGGACTTAAAAGTGTTGAATAATTGTTTGGGGTTGTGGGATAAAGAAGATACAAGGGTGGAGAAGTAGGGTTGTTTAGCAGAGGTGAAGGCTGACTTGTATGTGAAATTTGCTTTTTTGAATGCAGTGAAGTCTTCTTGTGAGTTGTTTTGCAGACCTAAACACTTGCCAAAGAGGGCGGGCATGATATGTTTTAATCTGCTTCATTAAGTTTACTTGGGCAACCACTTTGTCCACAAAGTTGCCCATTTATTTGTGCTTCTTGAAGAGAGCTTAAACAGCACATCAGGAAAACTCAGTCTGCTTTGAAACCTTTGCCTGGGAATAACCTTGCTGATGCAGTATAACTACCTTATGTCTTGATGGAGGGCTTAGTCTTGTAATAGTTTATAACCTGTGACATGAAACTGTCTTCTATCTTTGTAGTTTGTGTTTGGCAGTTTTCTCCTAGTTTTTAGCCTCCTGCAAAGCTGTTTGTATTTCTATTATGTTGTGTTTCCACCTACATATGAAAATGATGATATAAATGGTTACTCATACACCTGACTATAATCCAACAAAATAATTGACTTTGTACAAGTGTATCTAGAAAAAATTATGCTATTTTGAAGGAAAAGGGTGGCCACATTAAATATTGATTTGATTAGATTTCTCTGTGGTTCCTTCACTTTCCATTTTGTTAATTGATTAAAATAGATTATTATCATTCCTATTTTTAAAGCATTCTTGTTTTACAGCATTTTTTTCCACAACATTCAAAGACTTTTGCATAGTACTATATGCTTTACCATTTACCTTTTTTTCTTGATACACTCCGGAGCGGAGCGTGCGGCTCCATGTATTGCTGTGCGGCCGCACGCTCCACTCTGGATTGCCGGTGCCAGAGCTTGGTTTTAATCTGCGAGACTCGGCCGTATCTCGCTGTGTGTGATCCCGGCCTAACGCAGAGAAGCAGGACATGGTTAACAATGGGGTTCCTGGAAACTAGATGCTGTAAAAAGTGTCAATAACTTTGACCAATATATTTTTAAAAGATTGATGTTTGTGAAATAAATAGTAAGCACATTTTCAGAATTTTTCAGAAACATTTAAATTATTAACCCCTTCAAGACCCAGCCTATTTTGACCTTAAAGACCTTGCCGTTTTTTGCAATTCTGACCAGTGTCCCTTTATGAGGTAATAACTCAGGAACGCTTCAACGGATCCTAGCGGTTCTGAGATTGTTTTTTCGTGACATATTGGGCTTCATGTTAGTGGTAAATTTAGGTCAATAAATTCTGCATTTATTTGTGATAAACACGGAAATTTGGCGAAAATTTTGAAAATTTCGCAATTTTCACATTTTGAATTTTTATTCTGTTAAACCAGAGAGATATGTGACACAAAATAGTTAATAAATAACATTTCCCACATGTTTACTTTACATCAGCACAATTTTGGAAACAAAATTTTTTTTTGTTAGGAAGTTATAAGGGTTAAAATTCGACCAGCGATTTGTCATTTTTACAACGAAATTTACAAAACCATTTTTTTTAGGGACCACCTCACATTTGAAGTCAGTTTGAGGGGTCTATATGGCTGAAAATACCCAAAAGTGACACCATTCTAAAAACTGCACCCCTCAAGGTACTCAAAACCACATTCAAGAAGTTTATTAACCCTTCAGGTGCTTCACAGCAGCAGAAGCAACATGGAAGGAAAAAATGAACATTTAACTTTTTAGTCACAAAAATTATCTTTTAGCAACAATTTTTTTATTTTCCCAATGGTAAAAGGAGAAACTGAACCACGAAAGTTGTTGTCCAATTTGTCCTGAGTACGCTGATACCTCATATGTGGGGGTAAACCACTGTTTTGGCGCACGGCAGGGCTTGGAAGGGAAGGAGCGCCATTTGACTTTTTGAATCAAAAATTGGCTCCACTCTTTAGCGGACACCATGTCACGTTTGGAGAGCCCCCGTGTGCCTAAAAATTGGAGCTCCCCCACAAGTGACCCCATTTTGGAAACTAGACGCCCCAAGGAACTTATCTAGATGCATAGTGAGCACTTTGAACCCCCAGGTGCTTCACAAATTGATCCGTAAAAATGAAAAAGTACTTTTTTTTCACAAAAAAATTCTTTTAGCCTCAATTTTTTCATTTTCACATGGGCAACAGGATAAAATGGATCCTAAAATGTGTTGGGCAATTTCTCCTGAGTACACCAATACCTCACATGTGGAGGTAAACCACTGTTTGGGCACATGGTAAGGCTCGGAAGGGAAGGAGCGCCATTTGACTTTTTGAATGAAAAATTATTTCCATCGTTAGCGGACACCATGTCGCGTTTGGATAGCTCCTGTGTGCCTAAACATTGGCGCTCCCCCACAAGTGACCCCATTTTGGAAACTAGACCCCCCAAGGAACTAATTTAGATGCCTAGTGAGCACTTTAAACCCTCAGGTGCTTCACAAATTGATCTGTAAAAATGAAAAAGTAATTTTTTTTCAAAAAAAAATTCTTTTCGCCTCAATTTTTTCATTTTCACATGGGCAGTAGGATAAAATGGATCATAAAATTTGTTGGGCAATTTCTCCCGAGTACGCCGATACCTCATATGTGGGGGTAAACCACTGTTTGGGCACTCGGCAGGGCTCGGAAGAGAAGGCGCGCCATTTGACTTTTTGAATGGAAAATTAGCTCCAATTGTTAGCGGACACCATGTCGCGTTTGGAGAGCCCCTGTGTGCCTAAACATTGGAGCTCCCGCACAAGTGACCCCATTTTGGAAACTAGACCCCCCAAGGAACTTATCTAGATGCATATTGAGCACTTTAAACCCCCAGGTGCTTCACAGAAGTTTATAACGCAGAGCCATGAAAATAAAAAATAATTTTTCTTTCCTCAAAAATGATTTTTTAGCCTGGAATTTCCTATTTTGCCAAGGATAATAGGAGAAATTGGACCCCAAATATTGTTGTCCAGTTTGTCCTGAGTACGCTGATACCCCATATGTGGGGGTAAACCACTGTTTGGGCGCACGGCAGGGCTCGGAAGGGATGGCACGCCATTTGGCTTTTTAAATGGAAAATTAGCTCCAATCATTAGCGGACACCATGTCACGTTTGGAGAGCCCCTGTGTGCCTAAACATTGGAGATCCCCCAGAAATGACACCATTTTAGAAACTAGACCCCCAAAGGAACTAATCTAGATGTGTGGTGAGGACTTTGAACCCCCAAGTGCTTCACAGAAGTTTATAACGCAGAGCCATGAAAATAAAAAAAAAAATTATTTTCTCAAAAATGATCTTTTAGCCTGCAATTTTTTATTTTCCCAAGGGTAACAGGAGAAATTTGACCCCAAAAGTTGTTGTCCAGTTTCTCCTGAGTACGCTGACACCCCATATGTGGGGGTAAATCACTGTTTGGGCACATGCCGGGGCTCGGAAGTGAAGTAGTGACGTTTTGAAATGCAGACTTTGATGGAATGCTCTGTGGGCGTCACGTTGCGTTTGCAGAGCCCCTGATGTGGCTTAACAGTAGAAACCCCCCACAAGTGACCCCATTTTGGAAACTAGACCCCCAAAGGAACTTATCTAGATGTGTGGTGAGCACTTTGAACCCCCAAGTGCTTCATAGAAGTTTATAATGCAGAGCCGTGAAAATAATAAATACGTTTTCTTTCCTCAAAAATAATTATTTAGCCCAGAATTTTTTAATTTTCCCAAGGGCAACAGGAGAAATTTGACCCCAATATTTGTTGTCCAGTTTCTCCTGAGTACGGTGATACCCCATATGTGGGGGTAAACTACTGTTTGGGCACATGCCGGGGCTTGGAATTGAAGTAGTGACGTTTTGAAATGCAGACTTTGATGGAATGCTCTGCGGGCGTCACGTTGCGTTTGCAGAGCCCCTGATGTGCCTAAACAGTAGAAACCCCCCACAAGTGACCCATTTTGGAAACTAGACCCTGAAAGGAACTTATCTAGATGTGTGGTGAGCACTTTGAACCCCCAAGTGCTTCATAGAAGTTTATAATGCAGAGCCGTGAAAATAATAAATACGTTTTCTTTCCTCAAAAATGATTATTTAGCCCAGAATTTTTTATTTTCCCAAGGGTTACAGGAGAAATTGGACCCCAAAAGTTGTTTTCCAGTTTCTCCTGAGTACGCTGATACCCCATATGTGGGGGTAAACCACTGTTTGGGCACACGTCGGGGCTCAGAAGGGAAGTAGTGACTTTTGAAATGCAGACTTTGATGGAATGGTCTGCGGGTGTCACGTTGCGTTTGCAGAGCCCCTGGTGTGCCTAAACAGTAGAAACCCCCCACAAGTGACCCCATTTTAGAAACTAGACCCCCCAAGGAACTTATCTAGATATGTGGTGAGCACTTTGAACCCCCAAGTGCTTCACAGACGTTTACAACGCAGAGCCGTGAAAATAAAAAATCATTTTTCTTTCCTCAAAAATTATGTTTTAGCAAGCATTTTTTTAGATTCACAAGGGTAACAGGAGAAATTGGACCCCAGTAATTGTTGCGCAGTTTGTCCTGAGTATGCTGGTACCCCATATGTGGGGGTAAACCACTGTTTGGGCACACATCAGGGCTCGGAAGTGAGGGAGCACCATTTGACTTTTTGAATACGAGATTGGCTGGAATCAATGGTGGCGCCATGTTGCGTTTGGAGACCCCTGATGTGCCTAAACAGTGGTAACCCCTCAATTCTAACTCCAACACTAACCCCAACACACCCCTAACCCTAATCCCAACTGTAGCCATAATCCTAATCACAACCCTAACCCCAACACACCCCTAACCACAACACTAACCCCAACACACCCCTAACCCTAACCACAACCCTAATTCCAACCCTAACCCTAAGGCTATGTGCCCACGTTGCGGATTCGTGTGAGATATTTCCGCACCATTTTTGAAAAATCTGCGGGTAAAAGGCACTGTGTTTTACCTGCGGATTTTCCGCGGATTTCCAGTGTTTTTTGTGCGGATTTCACCTGCGGATTCCTATTGAGGAACAGGTGTAAAACGCTGCGGAATCCGCACAAAGAATTGACATGCTGCGGAAAATACAACGCAGCGTTCCCGCGCGGTATTTTCCGCACCACGGGCACAGCGGATTTGGTTTTTCATATGTTTACATGGTACTGTAAACCTGATGGAACACTGCTGCGAATCCGCAGCCAAATCCGCACCGTGTGCACATAGCCTAATTCTAAAGGTATGTGCACACGCTGCGGAAAACGCTGCGGATCCGCAGCAGTTTCCCATGAGTGTACAGTTCAATGTAAACCTATGGGAAACAAAAATCGCTGTACACATGCTGCGGAAAAACTGCACGGAAACGCAGCGGTTTACATTCCGCAGCATGTCACTTCTTTGTGCGGATTCCGCAGCGGTTTTACAACTGCTCCAATAGAAAATCGCAATTGTAAAACCGCAGTGAAATGCGCAGAAAAAAACGCGGTAAATCCGCCATAAATCCGCAGCGGTTTAGCACTGCGGATTTATCAAATCCGCAGCGGAAAAATCCGCAGAGGACCAGAATACGTGTGCACATTCCTAACCCTAACCCTAGCCCTAACCCTAGCCCTAACCCTAGCCCTAACCCTACCCCTAACCCTAACCCTACCCCTAGCCCTAACCCTACCCCTAACCCTACCCCTAACCCTAACCCTATTCTAACATTAGTGGAAAAAAAAAATTTCTTTATTTTTTTTATTGTCCCTACCTATGGGGGTGACAAAGGGGGGGGGGGTCATTTATTATTTTTTTTATTTTGATCACTGAGATAGATTATATCTCAGTGATCAAAATGCACTTTGGAACGAATCTGCCGGTCGGCAGATTCGGCGGGCGCACTGCACATGCGCCCGCCATTTTGGAAGATGGCGGCGCCCGGGAGAAGACGGACGGGACCACGGCTGGATCGGTAAGTATGATAGGGTGGGGGGGGACCACGGGGGGGGGGGGGATCGGAGCACGGGGGGGGAATCGGAGCGCGGGAGGGGTGGAACGGAGCGCGGGGGCGTGGAACGGAGCACGGGGGGGCTGGAACGGAGCACGGGGGGGTGGAACGGAGCACGGGGGGGGGTGGATCGGAGCGCAGGGGGGGTGATTGGAGCACGGGGGGGTGATTGGATCACGGGGGAGCGGACACGAGCACGGGGGGGAGCGGAGCACAGGGCGGAGGGGAGCCGGAGCAGTGTACCGGCCAGATCGGGGGGGTGGGGGGGCGATCGGAGGGGTGGGGTGGGGGCACACTAGTATTTCCAGCCATGGCCGATGATATTTCAGCATCGGCCATGGCTGGATTGTAATATTTCACCCGTTATAATGGGTGAAATATTACAAATCGCTGATTGGCAGTTTCACTTTCAACAGCCAATCAGAGCGATCGTAGCCACGAGGGGGTGAAGCCACCCCCCCTGGGCTAAACTACCACTCCCCCTGTCCCTGCAGATCGTGTGAAATGGGAGTTAACCCTTTCACCCGATCTGCAGGGACGCGATCTTTCCATGACGCCGCATAGGCGTCATGGGTCGGATTGGCACCGACTTTCATGACGCCTACGTGGCGTCAAAGGTCGGGAAGGGGTTAAATCATTTGAAGATTTGACATTTTCTACTTACTGTATATACTCGAGTATAAGCCGAATAGTGAAGAGCGAGTATACGCGTTGCTCAGGTTTTCCCAAGCACACTCGGATGGTCTCCGAGTATTTGTGACTGCTCGGAGATTTAGCTTTCCTTGCCGCAGCTGCATGATTTGCGGCTACTAGACAGGTTGATTACATGTGGGGATTCCCTAGCAACCAGAAAACCCCCACATGTACTCAGGCTGGCTAGCAGCCGCAAATCATGCAGCTGCTTGAACAAAAACTCAATCTATGAGCAGTCACAAATACCCGGAGACCACCCGAGCGTGCTTGGGAAAACCCGAGCAACGAGTATACTCGCTCATCACTACAGCCGACCCGAGTATATGCCGAGGCACCTTATTTTGCCACGGAAAACAGGGTAAGCTTATTGACTTGAGTATAAGCCGGTTATGCATTGTCCCCTCATCCCTGTCCTGCTGTGTGTGGCTCCCCCAAATCTTGTCCTGCTCTGTGTGGCTCCCCCTGCCCTGTCCTGCTCTGTGTGGCTCCCCCGGTTGCCTCATTGTATGGCTCCCCATCCCATCTTGTATGCATGGCTCCCCCGTCCCATCTAGTATGCATGGCTAGGCTCCCCCATCCTTGTATACATGGCTCCCCCATTACATCTTGTATGCATGGCTCGGCTGCCTCATCCCATCCTTGCATGCATGGCTGGGCTCCCCCATCCCATCTTGTATGCATGGCTCAACTCCCCCCCTCATCCCCCCCATAATCCTCACCCCCTGGCGCCGTCACTGAATGTCCCTGCATCTCTGTTGTCCCGGCGCCGGCAGCGCTTCCTGTGCTGAGTGGTCGCATGGTAGCATCTCTGATCAGTCTTCTCCTTGTTTGAGATGAAAGTTTAGATGGACGGCCGGGTCTTGGTAGATTTGCAGTGGTATGATACTCCTTCCATTTCAATATGATCACTTGCACAGTGCTCTTTGGGATGTTTAAAGTTTTGAAAATCATTTTGTATCCAAATCCGGCTTTAAACTTCTCCACAACAGTATCACGGACCTGCCTGTTGTGTTTCTTGGTCTTCATGATGCTCTCTGTGCTTCAAACAGAACTCTGAGACTATCACAGAGCAGGTGCATTTATACGGAGACTTGATTACACACAGGTGGATTATATTTATCATCATTAGACATTTAGGACAGCATAGGATCATTCAGAGATCCACAATGAACTTCTGGAGTGAGTTTGCTGCACTGATGGTAAAGGGGCTAAATAATATTGCACGCCCCACTTTTCAGTTTTTGAATTTCCACAAAAATTTAAAATAACCAATAAATTTCTTTCAGCTTTACAATTGTGTTCCACTTGTTGTTGATTCTTCACCAAAAAATTAAATTTGGTATCTGTATGTTTGAAGCATGATATGTGGGAAAAGGTTGAAAAGTTCCAAGGGGCCGAACACTTTCACAAGGCACTGTATACACAGAAATTCAAATATTCTAAATGCTCCATGTATTTTGTAGCATAATTTTACATTTAATTTAAGGAAAATAGATTAGGAAATATGCAATGGTACAATTTCATATAACAACTAGAGATGAGCGGATATTTTGAAATTCAAATTCGCAATCTTCTTGAATTTTACCCAAAAATGTGATTTGTGGTAAGTAAATTTGCGCAATTCTCAACACTGCAAAGCTTGTAATTACTGGGAAAATAAACTAAACATGAGCAAGAGGAGAGAGAGACCTCTGCTGACCATGAGAGTTAATTCTCTACAGAAAAGAAGCAGAGAAAAAGGACCCTGCTGACCATAAGAACATACACTCTACAGAAGAGAGAGAGGACTCAGACGATCATAGAATTGTAGAATCATAGACTGTTAAGGTACCGTCACACATAACGATATCGTTAACGATATCGTTGCTTTTTGTGATGTAGCAACGATATCGTTAACGATATCGTTATGCGTGACAGCGACCAACGATCAGGCCCCTGCTGGGAGATTGTTGGTCGCTGCGGAAAGTCCAGGACTTTATTTCGTCGCTGGATCTCCCGCTGACATCGCTGAATCAGCGTGTGTGACGCCGATTCAGCGATGTCTTCACTGGTAACCAGGGTAAACATTGGGTTACTAAGCGCAGGGCCGCGCTTAGTAACCCGATGTTTACCCTGGTTACCATTGTAAATGTAAAAAAAAAAACACTACATACTTACATTCCGGTGTCTGGTCACGTCCCTCACCTTCAGCTTCCCGCACTGACTGTGAGCGCCGGCCGGCCGTAAAGCAAAGCACAGCGGTGACGTCACTGCTGTGCTTTACGGCCGGCGCTCAGTCAGTGCGGGAAGCTGAAGGCGAGAGACGTGACCAGACACCGGAATGTAAGTATGTAGTGTTTTTTTTTTTACATTTACAATGGTAACCAGGGTAAACATCGGGTTACTAAGCGCGGCCCTGCGCTTAGTAACCCGATGTTTACCCTGGTTACCCGGGGACTTCGGGATCGTTGGTCGCTGGAGAGCTGTCTGTGTGACAGCTCTCCAGCAACCAAACAGCGACGCTGCAGCGATCTACATCGTTGTCTAGATCGCTGCAGCGTCGCTTAATGTGACGGTACCTTTAATGTTGGAAGGGACCTCCTGGGTCATTGTGTCCAACCTCCTGCTCAATGCAGGATTCACTACAGTAAACCATCTCAGACAGATAACAGATTACAATCTACACGCGACAGAGAGAATGAGAGAGAGTGGTCCCTGATGACCATAAGAGCTTACACTCTGCAGGATAGAGAGCGGGAGGACTTTTGTGACCATAATAGCTTACACTCTACATAAGAAAGAGAGGACTCTGCTGATCATAGCGCTTACACTATACAGGAGAGAGAGAGGACCCCGCTGAATATAAGAGCTTACATACTACAGAAGAAACAGTCAACCCTGATGACCATGAGAGCTTACACTCAACAGGATGGAGAAAATTACCCAGTAAATATGGAGATGGAAACGACTCTGCCATCTGCATTAAAAACTGTGTTCCACTGGGAACTGCTGATCTGTAATGGCTCAGGTACTGACCACCACTGTACATGGTATGATAATCTACAAGATGTAATTGCTGCAGGGCATTATGGGTGGTCAATGCTGAAGTACAAAATTATGCTAGCGCACTGTCTAATGCTTCAGGAGAGCTTTATTTTGTTTTTTATAACCGCAAATTGAATCTAAAAATGTTTGAAATTGCAAAAAAACACAAATTTGAGGAAGTTTGACAAAGTCGATCCTACACGGAATAATCTGCTCATCTCTAGTAAAAGCCTCATTTTTATTGACGTTCATAATGTGAAGGAAGAAAAGAGTGAAGATATGCGCACAATAATGCTTAAGCCTAGTATCTGCAAGTAAACATTGCCATCTGCTGACCAAAGGCAATAGAAAAAAGTGAAGGCAGAAAGAATTGCAATAAGAACTCAAGTGATTTCCCATCGGGAAAGAGATTGGAGAAGATATCAGGTCAGGTGACACCAATGAAGGGGAGGTGTTGGCGCCTGAACATGTAGCAGGATGGACATGGAGTTGGCTTACAGCCACCATTACTAGTAACCTGTAATTGGTGGAGTACCGAGTACCCAGCTAAGAGAGAAGGAACAAGTGACAAGATCTGGGTGACCAGAGAACAGGGCTGAGAAACCCGAATTGAGTGAACCGAGCCAGGGCCAAGAGGAATGACCAGGCCGTGGTGAGCGATTTATGGTGTGAGCCATTACTTTCAGCATAGACATATGGTGCAAAGAGACAAAAGGGTTTCCAGCTCCAGATATAAAATAAAAAAAAACTTTATTCCATAATATTTTAAAGAAGAGATATTCCATTGTTGGACATGAACTGGTGTATGCTGGAGGAAAATGCCGTTGTATCAGTGTTGTGTCAAAACTTCATCATGAGGAGTGTGTTGGGGAGGGGGCTGACGCCATATTTAAAGGACAAACCACCAATCAAAACATTGTAGTAGGGAGATATGTGTGATAGACAGAAAAACCACATAATCAGGAGTAGCACTTTGTAGCCAATTGAGTCTCTTTTTCGCGAGGTTTGTTATGTGGATAATCACATGACATCCTACTGCAGCTGAAATGCTGAAGGACCTGATCCACTAAGGGCACCTTGTAGCCAATTAAATCTCTTATTCTGGGAGGACTGTATGTCATGTGTATAGTCACATGACTTCCTATTTCAGCAGAGTTGCTGAAGGACCTGATCCATCTATAGCGCATGCGTTGTCAACCTGCAATCACCCAGGAGACAAGCTGACTCACGGCGCCTCAATCCCGAGCATCGGGAAGTCATAGAAAAGACAGAGGCCGGGGATTGAATCGGCCGCTCATCAGCGCATCCATGACACAGGGAGAAACAGTGCATGTGCACATGGGCCAGGATAGAGACCTATCGCTACCATGACAGTAAGTTTATTAAAAGTCAGCGTGAGCAGCAACAGAAATTAAAAATTAGGACAATCTTGAGACAAGAACCCAAGATCACATAATGTATTTTATGGATCCTATACAATTGTCTCAGTAGCTAGATTTAGAAAGGAATGCAGGAAACACTATTAGTGGCATAAAACCATAAACCTAAGATAAAATAATAATCATTATTAAAATGAAAAGTGCAAATCAAAACAATGTGCAAAATATACAACTTCTGGGTCCGCAGATTGGACCAGTGATAGGAACTGTCCTAGTTCGCATTACACGAACAGTCAGAAAGGGTGTTAGCATGTTGCATGGTGTCATCACATCAAAGAAGAAAAGATTGTTCTTCTGGAGTGGATAACATTATATTTGTGAAAATGTATGAGGCATGGATCCATGAGGATTTTCACACAAATCCATCTGATGCCAAAGTCTTGATCAGCCATTAGTGAGAGTGGGTTCTTAATATTTATCAGTGGCCCACTGACTCCAATATTGTTGCTTGCTCCATCAATACACAGACAGATATCCCCTGCCTATTATTTTTGATATTCCATACTGCGATTGACTCTGCTACCACTGGCACTAAACAGCTGCTGTGGAGAACATATATCTAACCTCAAACTGCACCTAAAAAGAGATGCTTTTCTTACAGCTAAAATATGATATTTTTCCTTCACTTTCCAAACACCAAACCTATTGGTATACCACTAAAAAGGATTATTTTTTATACTTCATTGAATAAAGCCATTGCTTCTTCTGATACCACCATATATATATAAAGACAGGACTGTTTTCATTTAAACAAACCATAGGATCAGTTCCATGTGTTATTAAACAGGTTGTTGGTTGCTACCAATTACCATGTGTTTATCCATAGTCATATATGTTGCTGTCACGATTACATTAATAAGGCAGTCTCAGCATTAAAGAGAATGAAAGGGGCTGGATATAGTCTTAAAGAAGCACTCCCATCAAAGTTTGCATCCTCTTAATATATTGCAGTGATCCAGGGCCAGCGTTATTAGGGGCAGGCAGACTAGGCAGCTGCCTAGGGTCCCCGATATACCAAGGGCCCCCAGCCAGTGGCATGCCGCTAAGGCTACGTTCACACTAGCATTGCGCCGCCCTGCGTCGGCGACACAACGCGCGATGCACGGAAAAACGACGCGTGCGTCGTTTTTTGACCAAAATCGGACGCACAGAAAATGCAACTTGTTGCATTTTCTTGCGTCCGACGCTAGCGTCGGAAACGACGCAAGTGTCGAAAAACGCCACACAAAAAACGCACGCGTCCCCTATGTTAAACATAGGGGCGCGTCGCCGCTGTGTCGCCGGCGCAACAGCGACGCACATTGGCGGAACGCCAATGTGAACGTAGACTAATAGTGGCATACCATGGGCCGCTATGGGGCACGTGAGTCAGAGGGCTGATACAGTTGAAAGCAATAATGGAACAGACAGGATCAGATGACACACCCTCTCCCATCATTCCCCTCCGCTTCTGATGCTGCGGGTTCACAAAGACTTCATTGCGCACCATGCTGTGTGCCTGGCAGTGGAGCTGCTGAGATGCTCTGCAGAGATCAGAGCAGTGGGGGAACAAAAGGAGAGGTGATCATTTTTTTTAATATCAGTGAGTACGTGGTAGCCATAATACTGTAGGACTGTGGGGCTGCATTATATTCTATTGGAGGGCAGCATTACTGTTTGAGGGGCTGCATTATACTCTGAGTGAGCTGCATTATGCTATATGGGGGGCTGCATTATACTACATGGGGGCTGCATTCTATTCTATGGTGGGGCTGCATTACTGTATGAAGGGATGCATGTATTCTATGAGGGGGCTCCATTATATTCTATGGTGGGTCTGCATTACTGTATGAGGGGCTGTATATATTCTATGAGGGGGTGCATTATACTATCTGGGGCTGCATTATATTTTATGGGGGGGCTGCATTATACTCTATGAGGTGGTAGCATTATACTATATGGGGGCTGCAATATACTCTGAGGGGAGCTGAATTACACTCTATGGGGTGGCTGCATTATACTCTATTGGACTATGTGCACTATACATCATGTATGGCACCCCAGGAGATCGGGTACCACAATAGTGCTGCCTTCCTCTCGGGGAGGGTAGTGCTATGCCTCGAGACAAGTGAGATTCTCTTTGACAGGTTATCACACACACAACACCTTCCAAATCCAGGCCAGGAGGGGGAGCTCAAAACCCTGTTTTAGGGCAGCTTTCCTGAATGAAGATCCTGGTTTGGAGGAGGAGTCAGTTCAGTTTGTACAGACAGTCTGTGAGCGAGGACAGACAGGAAGGGAGCAGAGTGGAGATACAGGACTTAAGGAGGCTACGAGTAGGCCTCCAAGGAATCAGTGCGCAGAAACCGGGTATTGGGAACCCGAGGCTTTTGTGAAAACTCTAAGACACAGAGCAGAACCAGAGGGCATAGGATTACACAGACATTGCCCATTCACACCTTTGGTACAGCAGCACCCTGGAGCCTGGAGTCACCGGGCGGAGACCCCCAGAAAGGACAGCTCAAGCTGCTACCATACAGGTGCAGCACCCCAGGGTCCTTGTCATTGCAGTAATGTCATTTTTCCAACAGGGGGAGTGATGTTACATCTGATAGCAATAAAGGAGATCACCTTACCAGGTATCACAAACCACACAACACACTCCAGTCCACCAGGGGGAGCTATGCTCCTATCTATTAGGGCACTCCTCACAATTAGGTAAAACTGGTGGCTTGGATAGGAAGTTAGGCAGAAGATGACTGGGGATAGACCGAGTCAGAAGCTGACTGGGCTTCACCCAGGCAGCACCTGTCAGGCAGACAGGGGAAAGGAGGAACATCAAACAGTTGCAGAGACGTCCCTGACAAGGGTGAGATCCTGTCAGAGGCCTAGATAGAATGCCACAGAGCTGCGCCTGCCCCACGTGTGGCAGCATCCTAAGAAAGGACACGAAGGGAATTGCATTGCTGAGAGTGAGAAACGAAGTCATAGCGAAAGGAGAGGAAACCAGAAGGAGTTCTGCCCATTAAAAGACTGCCTCCTTCTGAGGCGCAGAAGCTGGTAGCCAGAACACCGAGGGAGCAATCGTCTCTAAGCCTTACTTCAGAGACCGGCAGGACAGCTAGTTCCATATTAGTTGCCCAACCCATACCCAGGAGGCACGGTGGCAACTTGTGGGGGCTGGGGTGTCGTAGAGTCCCTGTAAAAAGCCTCAGGCCATCAGTGATACGGGTTTGTCCTATCCATACCATCTGGGGGACAGAGAGAAAGACATAACATCTAGAACACCAAGTTCAGTTGTGAGGACCTCACCGAGAAGCTCAGCAGGGAGGGATTACAACACTCAGGCGCTAGAGGAAGGCTACTCATTTCCACCTGGATAAGGGGACTCTGGATTTGCCTTCTGATCGGCCGGACTCTGCCTACCCTGTGATCTGGTGCTCTGGACTGTGGACGCTGAAGCCTTCAGTAAAGGTAAAGAGACTGCAACCTTGTGTCCTCGTTATTCACTGCGCCTTACATCATCCACCATCTACACTCTGGGAAGCCCTGGGATACACTTCACCTGTGGGAAGGTATAGCATCTAGCTGCCATAACATCACCCCAGCGGACCCCTAAGCAGCGTCGGTCACCCTGACCGAATACCACAAGTGGCGTCACGAACATTATCCTATAAACTTTCGTCCTTTTATTGGAAGCCCCTCAAAGGGCCACGGACCGGAGGACCCAGCTCCAAGTACCCCACTGCCCTGACGTGGGGGCGCTCCACAGGTACCTGTCCCTGGACAGAGGAAACAGCTAGTATATATTAAGGAAACCCAGCACTCATCTTAAGTGATCAAACAGGATTTTAATGTGATTCACTGTAGTAAAACATTTCGGTCTTGCTTCAGACCCTCATCAGTTACAGTGTGTTATGATTCAAATTGACTGAGTGCATCAGTAGTTCTCAGTAAGATCACTACAATGGAAAATCTTTTAGAAGAGAGGAACAATGGTGTTTGAGCCTGTATTCAGACATAATGCTGCATGCCACAGTGGCGCTTGTGAACGCAGTGTCCACCGCTGCATTGGAGGACTGAGGAGTATATTTTACTATATGGAGGATTATGGGGAGTGTACTATACTATGTGGAGGACAATGGGGAGTATATTAGTAGCATACCCCAAACATCTTTGAAAACCTCTTATGGTTTTTGGTTAAATACATTCTTGTATAGACTGCACCTTAGAGGGGTCTATGCATAATCCAGCTGCATAAACGATATACCTTTTGCAACACAATTTGTGTGCAAATTTTCAGTTGGTTTTGCTGCTGCGGATATTACAGCAGAGTATTGGCTGCAGTTAAGTTCAGAACGGATGTACGGTACCTTAAAAAGCTGTCTTCCATTTGTCTCCTTGAAATTAAGGAGAGAGAGCGCACATAGGGCGATAAAAGTGATGATTTGGATGACAATACACGATAGGTGCACTTACGTTTAGAGGTTGTGAAAGTCACAACCCCTTGCAGAATGTGAGAAGAAACAGTGGTCGCTGCAGACTCCCATGGATAACAATGTGACAAAGAAGCAAGGCGGAGACCGGGATTCTCAATGTATCCGCGCTGACCACACACGATGGAAATATTCTTGAAAACTTTATTGTGCCGACGCGTTTCATGGCAATCTGCCACTTCCTCAGGACCAAAGATTTTACAGTGTCTGTTTACAGCAGTGGTTTTATACAGAATCTTCATGGCATCACAATTACAAACAAATCGACATCACTTCCTGTGGGAACGCCCCCTCCAGTGTCAGAAGGCCATACACCAGTTACAATGACTTTATTTGAAAATCTAAACTCTGATGAAACACACTATCCACCTAAAACTTCAGTCTTTAATTTAAAAAAATATATATATAAAAAATGATCGCTGCATTTTTACTTCTTTTTTTTTAATAAAAAATGGAGTTCGCTGGAATCAAACTCACAAGTTTTGGGCAAGCCAGAACACTTAGGGTTCCCCATTACCATCATACTATCTCTCCACTTGTTGGGAATGGTTGAGGCTTTAGACAAAACCTTCATGACATCCCAAACAAACAAACATCACTTCCTGCGAAAACGCCCCCTCCAATATCAAGATGTCACACGACAGTCACAATATCTTTACATCAATATATAACCTCTGATAAAACACATTATACCTCTAAACAGTCAATTTTTGATTTAAAACCATATATAAAACCTATAATCAAAATGTGTTAAGATTTTATAAAAATATAATGGCTAGACTTGAACCCATAGGTTTTGGGCAAGGCAGAACACCAAATACTTAACATTATACTAAATCTCCATTTCTGGGGAATGGATATGTGATTCGGAGATCTGTCGGGCCAATAGGGACAAGAAACCATAAAGAATGGCTTATCAAAAAAGATCAACCAGCTCATTAAAGGGACACTGTCACCTGAATTTGGAGGGAACAATCTTCAGCCATGGAGGCGGGGTTTTTGGGTGTTTGATTCACCCTTTCCTTACCCGCTGGCTGCAATATTGGATTGAAGTTCATTCTCTGTCCTCCATAGTACACGCCTGCACAAGGCAATCTTGCTTTGCGCAGGCGTGTACTATGGAGGACAGAGAATGAACTTCAATCCAATATTGCAGCCAGCATGCAGCCAGCGGGTAAGGAAAGGGTGAATCAAACACCCAAAAACCCCGCCTCCATGGCTGAAGATTGTTCCCTCCAAATTCAGGTGACAGTGTCCCTTTAAGACCTTTTGGATGAATAGTATCTAATTTGTATATCCAATACACTTCTCTCTTATTTAGACACTGTAATCTATTTGGGGTATCCGCTGGTACATGATCTATAGGTGTAACTCGTAATGGGGCTTTGTTCCCGGGTTTTTCAAAAAAACAGTGTCGAGACAAGCCGTGTTTCAGATATACCTTGGAGATGTTGTGTCTATGTGAGTTCATCCTTAAATGTAGAGGCTGTGTGGTGCGTCCCACATATTGTTTCCCACAGCAACAATCAATTAAATAACAAAACTGGATTGGCATGTTAATTTAAAATTAATGTCATATACTCTCTCACTATCATTATTTGAGTGAAAAGTATTCACATTATCACTGATCCAAAGGCAACACAAGCATTTTTTATTTTTACATTTGAAGGAACCTCTTAGAGGCATCTGTGAGGTGCTGATTCCTGCATAAGGGGCTTTTTTGACTCCCCCATCCCTAATTCTGCTGGGGGCTAAAATGTTTTTCAGGAATGGTGCCCTCCGAAAGGTAACCACTGGTCAACTTGGTAATACTTTCTGACAGACCGGGTCATTTAGTAGAATCTTCCAATGCTTCTGTATTATGTTCCTACTGTAATTGTGCTATTTCGGGAAGAGAAGGTGGTGATGAAATTAGTGGTATAAAATTCCTCTGTAGACTTTTTATTTTCTGTCCCATGTATTAAACTACTTTGTGAAATTCCCTTTGCCTCTGAATATGCTTTTTTATTAGTTTTTTGGGGTATTCACGCTCTAAAAATCTCTCTCTTTTAGACATTTGCTTTGTTCCTTGTAATCTTTTAATAAGGTACAATTTTTCCTTATTCGTTGATACTGATTTTTTGGTACATTTGTAATGGTTTATTTTGTAGTGTACATAGCTATTGGCGTCAACTTTTTTGAAAAAATTCTTTGTTATTATTTTACCTTTACCATCATGTTTTATCGTTAGATCCAAAAAGTTGATCTCCATCTTGCTAATCTCAGGTGTTAGCTCAATTCCCCAATTGTTGCACATGATGATCTCCAGGAACTCAAATACTGTGTTCCAATGGTTATTAAAAATTATAAAAATATCATCTATAAACCGCTTATAGATGATATCATCCCTGAAGGTATTATTGAAAACCTGCCAGGACTCGAAGGTGGCCATGAATAAATTTGCATATGTAGGTGCCACCCTCGAGCCCATGGCCATGCCCTGTTTCTGATGGTAAACCTTCCCCTTGAACGTGAACTAATTGTTATTCAAAATGAAGGACATGCCTCTCATGATGAAATTCTTTTGATTATTGGTTTTATATATGGTTTTAAATAAAAAATTGACTGTTTAGAGGTATAATGTGTTTATCAGAGGTTATATATTGAAGTAAAGATATTGTGACTGTCGTGTGACATCTTGATATTGGAGGGGGCGTTTTCGCAGGAAGTGATGTTTGTTTGTTTGGGATGTCATGAAGGTTTTGTCTAAAGCCTCAACCATTCCCAACAAGTGGAGAGATAGTATGATGGTAATGGGGAACCCTAAGTGTCCGGGCTTGCCCAAAACTTGTGAGCTTGATTCCAGCCAACTCCATTTTTTATTTTTTTAAAAATGCAGCAATCATTGTTTTTTTATATATATTTTTAAATTAAAGACTGAAGTTTTAGGTAGATAGTGTGTTTTATCAGAGTTTGGATTTTGAAATAAAGTCATTGTAACTGGTGTATGACCTTCTGACACTGGAGGGGGCGTTCCCACAGGAAGTGATGTTGGTTTGTTTGTAATTGTGATGCCATGAAGATTCTGTATAAAACCACTGCTGTAAACAGACACTGTAAAATCTTTGGCCCTGAAGAAGTGGCAGATTTCCACAAAACGCGTCGGCACAATAAAGTTTTCAAGAATATTTCCATTGTGTGTGGTCAGCGCGGATACATTGAGAAACCCGGTCTTCGCCTTCCTTCTTTGGCACATTTGTCTCCTTGATGTACCCAGATTAGGTTATGAACTACTGCAAGGCTTAAGGTGGCCTTCTGGTGACGCTCAATTCCTCAGTCCAGTAACCAAACACAGGGCCTGGCTGAGGTTCACTAGAGGGGGAAGGAGAAATTGTCCAATCCAGGTGGAGATTCAGTGGTAGCCACAGGCCCCATGATGCAGCCAAATTTAGCAGCAGCCGCAACCCCTATAAACCGGCCTGATCCAGTGGCAGCCGCAGATACAGCTTCCATAATGCCGCTATACACACCCAGAGCAGCCTGGTTACCGCAGTACTAAGGGGAGGCACACACCCTGAGTGATTTCAAGGAGAGACTATGTAGTTTGTTTAAAGTGTACCCCCTGTCTGAGAGTCAAAAAGTCAGCATCCTCACTGGCCAGTTAACCAGTGCGGCCCAGAGGGAAGTAAAGTCATGGACGGGCACTGATGAAAGGACTGTCAAACAAATCTTGGCCAGGCTGAAGGACACCTGCACTGCAGCAGAGATAAAAATGAGATTCTTTGGGTGCAAACAAAGGGTACAGGACAGTATACGGACTATGCCTTTAACCTCCAGGAAGCACTAAGGGCTGTAAAGCAGGTTGACCCTGACAGCGTGCAAGATGAAGATAAGTTGCTAACAGAGAAGTTTATAGAAGGACTCCAGTCTAACAATCAAAGGACACAGATGCGCATAATGGCCCTACAAAATCCTGAACTGGACTTTGCACACTTTAAGCATAGGGCCATCCGGGTGCTGCGTGAGCCAAATCTTAGTGGCACAGTGACCCCTAGGCACCCGGCAATTACATATCAGCAGGAGGCAGCATCCTTTCCCCGAACCCCTGTGGAGGCCGATACGCTAGCTCAAGATAATGATTGTTCCACAGACCTACGTTTCCAGGTCTAGGAGCTGGCCAAAAGTGTGGCTGCATTAACCAAAACCATGCGGTCCATGCAAGCGTCCCCAAAGGAGAGGATCCAGCTGGCTTTCAGTCCAGAAGACGTCCCATGGGGACGACAGAGAATTCCACTGACCAGAGGGAGAGACAACGATCGCTACGACCAGGACGGACAATCCATCTGTCACTTCTGCAACAAGGCGGGGCACATCGTAACATTTTGCAATTTAAACGAGCAACCCCTGGGGCAGAGGGCCAACCCCCAGGAGTAAGACGACCAGGCCCACAAAGCTGGCGAGACAAGTACGTCGGAGGACGACCGGTCCTCCCGAACGCTTTACTGGACACTGGCTCTCAGGTGACGACTATGCCATATATTCTTTACAAACGGTACTGGGCTGACTCTGATATTATCCACGGCCCAGATAATGATGTGACAATAGTCACCAGCAATGGTGAGCCTTTGCCACAAGTGGGGTACAAAGAGGTGACCATTAAGATTGGCAGAGTAAAATTGCAGTCACAAGGTTTGATTATAGTTGATATTGACAAACGAGAATGCCATCCTATGATCACTTTAGGCACCAATGTAATAGAACATTGTCTTGGAGAAATTATTGTTTTGTTGCAACAGGTAGCCGAGACCGCCAGTTCCAGTCAGCAGCGAGTCCTGCAAAAAGAGATCAAAGCACTGATACAGAGACAACAGGTAGAGCTGTCTGGTGGCGAAGTCGGCAGTGTCAGAGTGAGTGATCCGTTCCCCATTGCAGTACCCCCAAGGAGTGAAATGTTAATTTGGTGTCTGGCAGCAATAGGCCTCAGAGGTCAAGATTACCAGGCCCTGGTAGAACCAGTGTACTCTGATAGTAGGCCCACTGTCCTGACAGCCAGGGGGGAAGTTGATGTCCGCAAGGGGAGAGTACCGATACGCATCATGAACTGTGAGGAAAAGGAGGTCAATTTACCCCGATATGCCACCCTTGCTAAGCTGTTCACTATAAGTAACAATGCAATAGAGGCAACAGAACCCTTGCTTCCATCCGACCAGGTGGAGGACAATGATTCTGAGGGGCAGCTGGAGGATTGGTGTCAGCAGCTACACGTAGGCACTGACTCCACTCCTTTACACCAAAAGCATGGAGCTTACCGGGTGGCTCGAGAGTACGAACGGGTCTTCAGCAAACATCCTCTAGACCTTGGGCAGGCAAAAGGGGTCCAACACCATATCCCTACTGGAGATCATCCGCCCATTAAAGAAAGGTACCGCCCTGTACCCCCAGCACGCTATCAACGTGCCAAGGATATGTTACGGGAGATGAAGGAGGCTGGAGTAATCAGAGATAGTCGTAGCCCCTGGGCAGCTCCATTAGTCCTCGTTAAAAGGAAAAATGGTACCATGAGAATGTGTATTGACTACAGGCAAATTAACAGCATTACACACAAGGACGCCTACCCGTTATCTAGAATTGAGGAATCACTAGCTGCAGTGAGATCCACTATTTCTCTACCTTAGATCTCACCAGTGGGTATTGGCAGGTTCCCGTGGCAGAGGTGGATAGAGAGAAGACCGCCTTTACAACACCAATGGGCCTCTGTGAGTTCAACTACATGCCATTCAGGCTTTGCAACGCACTAGGGACGTTCCAGAGGATGATGGAGTGTTGACTTGGGCACAAGAACTTTGAGGGTATGTGCACACGCTGCGGATTCCATTGCGGAATTTTCCGCAGCGGATTTTCAAAATCCGCAGTGAAAAACCGCTGCGGTTTTTACTGTGGATTTACCGCGGTTTCTTTTGCGGTTTCCTCTGCGGGTTTTCACCTGCAGATTTCTATTGGAGCAGGGGCAAACCCGCAGCGGAATCTGCAGAAAGAATTGACATGCTGCGGAAAACAAACCACTGCATTTCCACGCGTTTTTTTCCGCAGCATGTGGGATTTCATTTTCCATTGCTTTACATGGTACTGTAAATGCATGGGAAACTGCTGATCCGCAGCAAAATCCGCAGCATGTGCACATACCCTGAAACCGTTCTGTTCTACCTGGATGACGTCATCATCTTCTCTAAGACCTAGGAAGACCATTTGAAGCACTTGGCCAAGGTGTTCGAAGCCCTGTCCTACTTTGGCCTGAAAGTGAAGCCGTCCAAATGCCACCTGTTGAAGCCCAAGGTGCAGTACCTAGGCCACATAGTAAGCGCTGAAGGCTTGGCACCAGACCCTGACAAAGTCACCATTATCAAGGACTGGTCAAAACACAACACCATTCATGAAGTATGGCAGTTCCTCGGGTTGGTACGCTGCTACCGGAGATTCATCAAGGGCTGCACCAAGGGCTTTCATCCCACTGAAAGGAACCATGACAACTATAGTTCCTTCAAGTTGGAGTTTCTCGCCATAGTCTGGGCTGTGACCGAGCGATTTTACACACTACCTGGCTTCAGCAAAGTTTACCGTCTTCAAGGACAATAATCCGTTGACTCACTTGGAAATCGCAAGGCTAGGTGCATTGCAACAGCGATGGATGGCCCGGCTGTCCAACTACGACTTTATCATCATGTACCGAGCAGAGCATAAGAACACTAATGCTGATGCACTGTCCAAGATGCCCAACTTGCTGGATGAGGGAGAAGTTCCGGGAGCACTAGAAGAAATTGAGTTACCAGCCTTCCACCACCCAGTTGTCGCCCAACGCTCTCAGGGGGTGAGGAACAAGCGCTGCATCGTGCAAGAGGCCAAGTTAAACCCATGGCCCCACCATGAGTAGGCAGAGACACAGGATAGTGATCCAGCAGTCCGCCTAGTAAAGGAGCTACTGGCACAAGCTGGCACTCACACCCTGGTACAGATGCTCCACAGGAAGCAGAGCAGTTGTAGAAGGAGAAGAGCAAGCTGTTCATCTATGAGGGTAAGCTGTGTCGGAGGAACATCAGCTCACAAACTCATGAACTGGTCTGGCAGGTGGTAGTCCCGAAGCGGGATGCGCCAATGTCTTGGAAGCGTACCATAATGGAGCAGGACATTTTGGGTGGAAGAAGTTGGAGGTCCTGCTTCGTGAAATATTCTACTGGGTTGGCATGAGGAGAGCCATTCAGAAGTGGTGCCAAGAAGTGGTGCCCTTGCAACCTGCGTAGGAAAGACCGCAACAGCCAGCGAGCCCCATTACACCAATAGTCACCAAACAGCCGCTTGAACTGGTAGCCTTGGACCACATTAAGTTGGCCCCAAGCCATTTAGGCTGTGTCTACGCCCTCACCATAGTGGACCATTACTCAAGGTTCCTGGTAGTCATGCCTGTTAAAGACCAAACAGCAAAGAGGGCAGCCAAAGCGTTCCAAGAACACTTTTGTCGACCACATGATTACCCTGAACAAGTGCTTACCGACCAAGGCCCAGCCTTTGAGGCAGAAGTGTTCCAGGAGTTTTGTAACCTGTACGGTTGCAAGAAAATCAGGACGACGCCGAACCATCCACAGACAAATGGCATGTGTGAGAAAATGAACCAGGTGGTAATTGACCTGTTGAAGACCTTGCCCCTGGAAGAGTGAAACCTGTGGCCAGAGAAGTTGCCAGATTTGGTAGATCTGTACAACCATATCCATGTAAACTCCACCAACTGCACTCCGGCCTACTTGATGAGAGTGAGACCTGGCAAGATACCCATCGACTTGGACATGGGAGTCATAACACCTGAAACAACATCACCAGATGCAGACCGGGATACAGAGCGGCAGCAGCAATATCAAAAAATGCATGAATGCGTAGAGAAGAGTTTGTCCCAAGCCAGGCAGAGACAGGAAAAGAGCTACAACCAACAAGCTCTGGCTACTCCTTTAGTACCGGGAGAATGGGTTCTCAAAAGAAAGAGGAGGATGCACAAATTAGATGATCAGTGAGAGGCTGAACCATACACTGTCATGCCTTCAAACTTTGATAACACCAAGGTGTACCTCATCAGTAAAGATGGAGGAGAAACCTCAGCAGCAGTGCGAGGGATCATCTGAAAGTATGCCCTGACAAACTGAAAAACAAAGAAGAAGACCAAGATGCCCCTCAACCCATAGAAGGAAGGAAGAGGAAGAGAAAATCCATACAGTTCTTGGAGACTTTCCCCAGTCATGGCCACAGGTGAATCAAGCCATCGTAGTACCTGTCCTGATGTTTCCCCAGCTTACTGCACCTGAAGCAGCAGAGACTTTAGACCTGTCGGCTCCAGTGATAGATGCCACATCCAGAGTGGAATGTGAGAATCTACCCCCTGCTAGTGGTGAATCTTTCAGACCCATGGTGAGTCTAAGAAGTTGCAGACAGTTGCCCAGTTTACCAATACAATGCAGGCCTACAAGTAGCACAGACACTAGTAGGTCCACAACATCATCAACAAACACACTAGACACAAGCTAGGTCATTAGAGATACCTGTACTGCGTAGATCCACCCGTAGTACCAGAGTTCAGGTCCCAGCCCGGTATAGGAACTAAAATATAAATGTGGTGATAATGTAAATAAAGGTACCGTCACACTCAGCGACGCTGCAGCGATATAGACAACGAGCCGATCGCTGCAGCGTCGCTGTTTAGGTCGCTGTAGAGACGTCAAACACAGCAGCTCCAGAACGATGCAGGAGCGATCCTGTAACGTAACGGCGACTCACTTATCGTTGTAGCTGGTTGTTAGCTCCATGTACAACATTGCTGGCATCGTTGCTTTTGCTGTCAAACACGACGATACACGCCAACCTGATGACCAAATAAAGTTCTGGACTTCGAGCTCCGACCAGCGATATCACAGCGGGATCCAGATCGCTGCTTCGTGTCAAACACAACGAGATCGCTATCCAGGACGCTGCAACGTCACGGATCGTTGTCGTTCTCGTTGTAAAGTTGCTCAGTGTGAAGGTACCTTAAGTTAATAATGTGTGCAATTGCAACTGTTAAGCATGGGGGCCTATAGAGACTTACTGTATGAACTTTAAAAAATCTTTGGTAATAATCTGTTGAAGGACAATTGGGTAACAGGACTATGTGTGACAACGAACTCACTTGTGTATAGTTACCAACTTGGCTCAGGAATGACCAATGGACAATGACGCATGGACTAATCGTCGCCTGGACTATTTTTGAGGTTTGGTTTTTGTCATTTTTAATTTTTGAAATCTTGTAAATAGTTATTATTGTTTACTTTTTATAATGTTTTGTTTCCTCAGTCCGAGGAGTACGGAATTTTACTGGGGGAATGTGGCACCCCTGGAGTCTGGTTGCCACAGTGGCATTGCCTCCCTCATAGGGGGTGATGACATGCCTGGAAGCAAGGAGGGATTCTCTTATCAGGTAACACTTACAGCCAACACCTTTCCTACTTCCGACCAGAAGGGGGAGCTCTAACACCTGATTTCGGGGAGCTTCCCTGATAAGTTCTGGCCTGGAGGAGGAGTCAGGCGGTCTAGTGTGGAGTCTGAGGGAGACAGAGAGGAGAGAGGAAGTCAAGGAAGAACCTGAGAAGTGGAGCTGTAAATAAGCTCACTTCATTGTCAAGTGCTAGAGACTGGACGCCGGAGTCTGTGGTTATGCGGGTACTGAAGTCCCAGCAGCTAAATCCTTAGGGCAGGGGACTGCAGGTCTCCTGGCCCATCACAACATCTCAAGGCACAGCAGCCTCCTGTAATAGGCTCAAGCTGCCTGACATACAGACAAGGACAAAAGAACAAGAAGGAGCAGAGGACTGGGCAAATCTTTAGGCACCAAGGACCTCAAAATACAGCACAATAGGGAGGCCTACTCTGAACTCACCTGGTTAGGTGGATCCAAAATTGCTTCCAGGCTGCCCGTATCGCCATTACCATCTGTAATCAGTGCCATGGACTGCACCACAAACCGTGAGTAAAAGTGTGAAGACTGCACCCTGCTGTGTCCTCAGAGTTATTTACTGCACCATCCACGCTGCACCACAATCATCACTACTATCTTTCACATCATAAGTACCCTGGGACTTAGCTCTACCTGTGGAGAGCTGTACTAACTCTGCTGCATCACCATCAGCCCCAGCGGTCTCTTTAAGCAGCGTCGGCTATTCCTTGCCGAATACCACAGGTGGCATCATGACTCATGAACTATCCCCCATAAACTTTATTTTCCCTTTTATCATCATTTTCATTGAATGCCCAGGGCCACGGACAGGGTCACTGCTGCCGTGACATATCCCTTTAAGACCCGGCCCGGTACCGAGTATCCCCACGGCCCTGGCGGGCGCTCCATGAGCATTGCAGATAACGTTTTTAGCCCACACACCTGACTGAGACCCATCATATTTTTCCTGTCAGTTGTGTGAATCTCTTTGTTGAGGGCAGTAGTGGTATACATTAGCGTTTCCAATATGCTGTGCTATGATACTGGAGGTCTATGTAGGCACAAGTTCAGACATAAATACACACAGTTTCTGAGAATGACCTGGACCAAGAAAAAAAAAACAGAGTTTTGTGGAAGTGGCGTAATAAAGGATCTGAAGCCAAAAAATATATAGTCAACCACGTGTTCATAAACATTCTGGGTTTTTTAATCACTGTACAGAAATATTAATTTAAATATTAAAACAATGAATGAATGTTAGGATATAATTGAATAGACTGGTTGCTTAGCATGACATGTCTAAAATATCCTCAAGGGATTGCACTTAATTTAGCTGAAATCATTGCTTTATTGTGCAATTTAATGAGCTGGAATTGAAGCTCACCCTTATGGCAATCATAAGACAACTCTCAACAACTTTAATGCATCAGGGAAAAAGAGAAAACTCATCAAGTGAATGCAAATGCAAAGTGCTATTGTCCAAATGTATAACATAAAACTATCACATTAATGGTGACACAAAATGCCATGTATTCACTTCTTAGCATGTGACGTGTTGTGCAAATTCATGGGTTAACCCACGATGTGGATTTAGTGCGGATCCGCAGCGCATTTTTCTGAGCAGAAATGCTGCAGATCCGCACTGTGATTTACAGTACAATGTAAATCAATGTGAAAAAAAGCTGTGCAGATGGTGCGGAAAAATCCATGCCGAAACGCTGCGGATTTAAAAGAAGTGCATGTCACTTCTTTTGTGCGGATCTACAGCGTTTCTGCACCCGCAAAAACTGCAGAAAATCCGCACAAAATCCGCATCAATTCCGCATAAAAACCGCACAAAATCAGCGGCAAATCTGTACCTGCGGATTCTGACAGGAGATACGGATTTTGTGAAGAAAATTGTGCACCCCATTCCGCATCGTGTGCACATAGCCTAAATCTTGCACTCAACCTTCCTTAAATATGTGTTGGAAAACTACTGTTTGGGTGCACAGCAGGGCTTGGAAAGGAAGGAGGGCCAATTTGACTTTTTGAATGCAAAATTGGTTGAAATAGTTAGCAGACGCCATGTTGGATTTGGAAAGCCCCTGATGTGCCTAAATAGTGGAAACCCGCCACAGGTAACACTATTTTGGAAACTAATCCCTTCAAGGAACTTATCTAGACAGGTGGAGAGCATCTTGAACCCCCAGGTTCTTCACAGAAGTCTATAACGTTGAACTGTGAAAATGAAAAAATAAATTCTTGCAGCCAAAATTTTGGTTTTGCCCTAAATTTTTCATTTTCACAAGAGTAACAGGAGCTAAATAGATGAAATGAAACAATATGTTATGCAATTTCTCCTACCCCATATGTGGTTTAAAACTACTTTTGACGCACAAAAGTAGCGCCATATTGGAGTTCAGATTTTGCTGTAATGGATTGAGGGTGCCTTGTCACATTGGCAGAGCCCCTGAGGTGCCAGAACAGCAGAAACCCCCTGTATGTGACCTGATTTTACAAACTACACTCTCCAATGAATTCATCTAGGCATGCAGTGAGCAAGTTGACACCAAATGTGCCTCACTGAAATTTATATTATTGGGTACTAAAGTAAGAATAATTACATTTTTACAACAAAAATGTTGTTTTAGCCCCAAATTTTTATTTTTTATAAGGGCTAGGAGAAAATAGACCTTTCAGTTTGTTGTGCAATTTCTCCTGAGTGCGCCAATACCATACATATAATCATGAACTACTTTTGAAGCACATTGCGAAGCTCAGGAAGAAAGGAGGGCCATATTATGGCGCAGATGTTACTGTTATCGTTTGAAAGTGCCATGACCCACTTGAAAAGCCCCTGAAGTGCCAGAACAGCAGAACCCCATATGTGACCCTATTTTACAAACTACACCGCTCAAAGAATTTATTTGATGCAAATTGACATCACAGCTGTGTGACAGAATGTTATGCCATTGAGCAGTAAAGTAAAAATAATTACATTTTTACCACAAAAAGTTGTTTTAGCCCCAGATTTTACATTTTCACGCAGGGAAATAGGAAAAAAATGACACCCAAATTTTTCACACAATTTCTGCTGAACTGGGAAATACCCCATATGTGGCTGTACAGTACTGCTTACCCACACAGCAACACGGAGTGCTATTAGCCTCTTGGACAGCAGATTTTTCTAGCCCCTTCATGACCCAGCCTATTTTGACCTTAAAGACCTTGCCGTTTTTTGCAATTCTGACCAGTGTCCCTTTATGAGGTAATAACTCAGGAACGCTTCAACGGATCCTAGCGGTTCTGAGATTGTTTTTTCGTGACATATTGGGCTTCATGTTAGTGGTAAATTTAGGTCAATAAATTATGCGTTTATTTGTGATAAAAACGGAAATTTGGCGAAAATTTTGAAAATTTCGCAATTTTCACATTTTGAATTTTGATTCTGTTAAACCAGAGAGATATGTGACACAAAATAGTTAATAAATAACATTTCCCACATGTTTACTTTACATCAGCACAATTTTGGAAACAAAATTTTTTTTTGCTAGGAAGTTATAAGGGTTAAAATTTGACCAGCGATTTCTCATTTTTACAACGAAATTTACAAAACCATATTTTTAGGGACCACCTCACATTTGAAGTCAGTTTGAGGGGTCTATATGGCTGAAAATACCCAAAAGTGACACCATTCTAAAAACTGCACCCCTCAAGGTGCACAAAACCACATTCCAGAAGTTTATTAACCCTTCAGGTGCTTCACAGCAGCAGAAGCAACATGGAAGGAAAAAATGAACATTTAACTTTTTAGTCACAAAAATTATCTTTTAGCAACAATTTTTTTATTTTCCCAATGGTAAAAGGAGAAACTGAACCACGAAAGTTGTTGTCCAATTTGCCCTGAGTACGCTGATACCTCATATGTGGGGGTAAACCACTGTTTGGGCGCACGGAAGGGCTTGGAAGGGAAGGAGCGCCATTTGACTTTTTGAATCAAAAATTGGCTCCACTCGTTAGCGGATACCATGTCACATTTGGAGAGCCCCCGTGTGCCTAAAAATTGGAGCTCCCCCACAAGTGACCCCATTTTGGAAACTAGACGGCCCAGGGAACTTATCTAGATGCATAGTGAGCACTTTGAACCCCCAGGTGCTTCACAAATTGATCCGTAAAAATGAAAAAGTACTTTTTTTTCACAAAAAAATTCTTTTAGCCTCAATTTTTTCATTTTCACATGGGCAACAGGATAAAATGGATCCTAAAATTTGTTGGGCAATTTCTCCTGAGTACACTGATACCTCATATGTGGGGGTAAACCACTATTTGGGCACATGGTAAGGCTCGGAAGGGAAGGAGCGCCATTTGACTTTTTGAATGAAAAATTATCTCCATCATTAGCGGACACCATGTCGCGTTTGGAAATCTCCTGTGTGCCTAAACATTGGCGCTCCCCCACAAGTGACCCCATTTTGGAAACTAGACCCCCCAAGGAACTTATTTAGATGCCTAGTGAGCACTTTAAACCCTCAGGTGCTTCACAAATTGATCTGTAAAAATGAAAAAGTACTTTTTTATCACAAAAAAATTATTTTCGCCTCAATTTTTTCATTATCACATGGGCAATAGGATAAAATGGATCATAAAATTTGTTGGGCAATTTCTCCCGAGTACGCCGATACCTCATATGTGGGGGTTAACCACTGTTTGGGCACTCGGCAGGGCTCGGAAGGGAAGGCGCGCCATTTGACTTTTTGAATGGAAAATTAGCTCCAATTGTTAGCGGACACCATGTCGCGTTTGGAGAGCCCCTGTGTGCCTAAACATTGGAGCTCCCCCACAAGTGACCCCATTTTGGAAACTAGACCCCCCAGGGAACTTATCTAGATGCATATTGAGCACTTTAAACCCCCAGGTGCTTCACAGAAGTTTATAACGCAGAGCCATGAAAATAAAAAATAATTTTTCTTTCCTCAAAAATGATTTTTTAGCCTGGAATTTCCTATTTTGCCAAGGGTAATAGGAGAAATTGGACCCCAAATGTTGTTGTCCAGTTTGTCCTGAGTACGCTGATACCCCATATGTGGGGGTAAAACACTGTTTGGGCGCACGGCAGGGCTCGGAAGGGAAGGCACGCCATTTGGCTTTTTAAATGGAAAATTAGCTCCAATCATTAGCGGACACCATGTCACGTTTGGAGAGCCCCTGTGTGCCTAAACATTAGAGATCCCCCAGAAATGACCCCATTTTGGAAACTAGTCCACCAAAGGAACTAATCTAGATGTGTGGTGAGGACTTTGAACCCCCAAGTGCTTCACAGAAGTTTATAACGCAGAGCCATGAAAATAAAAAAAAAAAATTATTTTCTCAAAAATGATCTTTTAGCCTGCAATTTTTTATTTTCCCAATGGTATCAGGAGAAATTTGACCCCAAAATTTGTTGTCCAGTTTCTCCTGAGTACGCTGATACCCCATATGTGGGGGTAAACCACTGTTTGGGCACATGCCGGGGCTCGGAAGTGAAGTAGTGATGTTTTGAAATGCAGACTTTGATGGAATGCTCTGTGGGCGTCACGTTGCGTTTGCAGAGCCTCTGATGTGGCTTAACAGTAGAAACCCCCCACAAGTGACCCCATTTTGGAAACTAGACCCCCAAAGGAACTTATCTAGATGTGTGGTGAGCACTTTGAACCCCCAAGTGCTTCACAGAAGTTTATAATGCAGAGCCGTGAAAATAATAAATACGTTTTCTTTCCTCAAAAATAATTATTTAGCCCAGAATTTTTTAATTTTCCCAAGGGTAACAGGAGAAATTTGACCCCAATATTTGTTGTCCAGTTTCTCCAGAGTACGGTGATACCCCATATGTGGAGGTAAACTACTGTTTGGGCACATGCCGGGGCTCGGAATTGAAGTAGTGACTTTTTGAAATGCAGACTTTGATGGAATGCTCTGCGGGCGTCACGTTGCGTTTGCAGAGCCCCTGATGTGGCTAAACAGTAGAAACCCCCCACAAGTGACCCCATTTTGGAAACTAGACCCCGAAAGGAACTTATCTAGATGTGTGGTGAGCACTTTGAACCCCCAAGTGCTTCATAGAAGTATATAATGCAGAGCCGTGAAAATAATAAATACGTTTTCTTTCCTCAAAAATAATTATTTAGCCCAGAATTTTTTATTTTTCCAAGGGTTACAGGAGAAATTGGACCCCAAAAGTTGTTGTTCAGTTTCTCCTGAGTACGCTGATACCCCATGTGTGGAGGTAAACCACTGTTTGGGCGCACGTCGGGGCTCAGAAGGAAAGTAGTGACTTTTGAAATGCAGACTTTGATGGAATGGTCTGCGGGCGTCACGTTGCTTTTGCAGAGCCCCTGGTGTGCCTAAACAGTAGAAACCCCCCACAAGTGACCCTATTTTAGAAACTAGACCCCCCAAGGAACTTATCTAGATATGTGGTGAGCACTTTGAACCCCCAAGTGCTTCACAGACGTTTACAACGTAGAGTCGTGAAAATAATAAATCATTTTTCTTTCCTCAAAAATGATGTTTTAGCAAGCATTTTTTTATTTTCACAAGGGTAACAGGAGAAATTGGACCCCAGTAATTGTTGCACAGTTTATCCTGAGTATGCTGGTACCCCATATGTGGGGGTAAACCACTGTTTGGGCACACGTCAGGGCTCGGAATTGAGGGAGCACCATTTGACTTTTTGAATACGAGATTGGCTGGAATCAATGGTGGCGCCATGTTGCGTTTGGAGACCCCTGATGTGCCTAAACAGTGGTAACCCCTCAATTCTACCTCCAACACTAACCCCAACACACCCCTAACCCTAATCCCAACTGTAGCCATAACCCTAATCACAACCCTAACCCCAACACACCCCTAACCACAACCCTAACCCCAACACACCCCTAACCCTAACCACAACCCTAATTCCAACCCTAACCCTAACCACAACCCTAATTCCAACTGTAGCCATAACCCTAATCACAGCCCTAACCACAACACACCCCTAACCACCACCCTAATTCCAACCATAACCCTAAGGTTATGTGCCCACGTTGCGGATTCGTGTGAGATTTTTCAGCATCATTTTTTTAAAAATCCGCAGGTAAAAGGCACTGCGTTTTACCTGCGGCTTTCCAGTGTTTTTTGTGCGGATTTCACCTGCGGATTCCTATTGAGGAACAGGTGTAAAACGCTGCGGAATCCGCACAAAGAATTGACATGCTGCGGAAAATACAACGCAGCGTTTCCGCGCGGTATTTTCCGCAGCATGGGCACAGCGGATTTGGTTTCCATATGTTTACATGGTACTGTACACCTGATGGAACACTGCTGCGAATCCGCAGCCAAATCCGCACCGTGTGCACATAGCCTAATTCTAAAGGTATGTGCACACGCTGCGGAAAACGCTGCGGATCCGCAGCAGTTTCCCATGAGTTTACAGTTCAATGTAAACCTATGGGAAACAAAAATCGCTGTACACACGCTGCGGAAAATCTGCACGGAAACGCAGTGGTTTACATTCCGCAACATGTCACTTCTTTGTGCGGATTCCGCAGCGGTTTTACAACTGCTCAAATAGAAAATCGCAGTTGTAAAACCGCAGTGAAATGCGCAGAAAAAACGCGGTAAATCCGCCATAAATCCGCAGCGGTTTAGCACTGCGGATTTATCAAATCCGCAGCGGAAAAATCCGCAGAGGACCAGAATACGTGTGCACATAACGAAACCCTAACCATACCCCTAACCCTACCCCTAGCCCTAACCCTACCCCTAACCCTACCCCTAACCCTAGCCCTAACCCTACCCCTAGCCCTAACCCTACCCCTACCCCTAACCCGTAACCCTAACCCTACCCCTAACCCTACCCCTATTCTAACATTAGTTGAAAAAAAAAAATTCTTTATTTTTTTATTGTCCCTACCTATGGGGGTGACAAGGGGGGGGGTCATTTATTATTTTTTTTATTTTGATCACTGAGATAGACTATATCTCAGTGATCAAAATGCACTTTGGAACGCATCTGCCGGCCGGCAGATTCGGCGGGCGCACTGCGCATGCGCCCGTCATTTTGGAAGATGGCGGCGCCCGGGGAGAAGACGGACGGACCCCGGCAGGATCGTTAAGTATGATAGGGTGGGGGGGATCACGGGGGGGGGTGGGATCGGAGCATGGGGGGGTGAATCGGAGCGCGGGAGGGGTGGAACGAAGCACCGGGGGAGTAGAACGGAGCACGGGGGGGGTGGAACGGAGCACGGGGGGGGTGGAACGGAGCACGGAGGGGGGTGGATCGGAGTGCAGGGGGGGTGATCGGAGCACGGGGGGGGTGATTGAAGCACGGGGGGAGCGGACAAGAGCACGGGGGGGAGCGGAGCACAGGACAGAGGGGAGCCGGAGCAGTGTACCGGACAGATCGGGGGGCTGGGGGGGCGATCGGTGGGGTGGGGGCACATTAGTATTTCCAGCCATGGCCGATGATATTGCAGCATCGGCCATGGCTGGATTGTAATATTTCACCCGTTATAATAGGTGAAATATTACAAATCGCTCTGATTGGCAGTTTCACTTTCAACAGCCAATCAGAGCGATCGTAGCCACGAGGGGTGAAGCCACCCCCCCTGGGCTACACTACCACTCCCCCTGTCCCTGCAGATCGGGTGAAATGGGAGTTAACCCTTTCACCCGATCTGCAGGGACGCGATCTTTCCATGACGCCACATAGGCGTCATGGGTCGGATTGGCACCGACTTTCATGACGCCTACGTGGCGTCATGGGTCGGGAAGGGGCTAGAATAGTTTGTGCAGACCGCAAGTGCTAAAAGAACAGAATACCCCCCTCAAGTGACCCAATTTTGGAAATTATACCCTTTTGTGAATTTATCTACAGGTATAGTGATGATTTAATACCATGGATGTTTTCCAGAAGCAAGCAGCAGTGCATGTTGCTAAGTGAAAATTGCAAATCTGCTATTGTAGTACCCATACCTTGTAGTGCCCTTACATTGTAGCGCCCAGTATATTATGCCCAGCTCATGCTTCTGGAGCAGTAGCGTAGCTACTGGGGGGGCAGAGGGGGCCATTGCCCCGGGCCCAGTCACCTGAAGGGGCCCACCGGGAGATCCACTGCCGAGTCTGAGGTGTCAGGGAGAGAGCAGCACAATGCCGGCTGCAGAGCCCCCCTCCGTGCTATGTGGACGGTCTCACCCGAGGAGTCTCTTCCTGGCTGGCAGCAGCAGATGCAGTTACTTACTTTCTGGCTGAGGCACGCTGGGTCCTAGTGCCCTCCCTGCATCTCTCTGGACACTTCCTGGTTCTCCTCACTGGCTGCCTGAAAACTTCATCAGTAAGTGGGGATGGAATTTATTAGAGTAATTCGATTTAGGCATATCATGGTCACTGTGGGGGTGAATGTGAGAGGATTGTGGTATTGTAGGGGCTGAAGTGGGAGAGGAGGACAGGGCACTGTGGGGTAAATGTGAAACGATGGGGGTTATTGTGGGTGCGCAGGGGAACAGGGCACTGTGGGGGTGAATGAGAGAGGATGGTGGTATTAACATACATTAAGTATTAACATAAGGGCGCAGACAGACACTGTATAACTCATGCGACGATCGCATTGCAATCCTCGGACTGGCCCTGACACCTCTCCTGACATAAGCTTGACAGCGTGATAGATTACTATGCAACTGTCAGCCTCAGGTCAGGAGAGCCGACGGTCTGTCCGAGGATTGCGATGCGATCCTGACATGAGAAATACGTCCGTCGGTCTGCCCTCTAACAAGCAGTACAGTAACCACGGGCTCCATTCTATGTTATAAAAATAAACCTATTATACGAGGCTGAAGTTGGTTTCTTATTCGTTCAGTTTCTTATTCGGAGCTGAAGTTGGTTTCTTATTCGTCAGTTTCTTATTCGGCAATTTTTTCTTTTCTGTTTTTTGCATGTTTAACAACTAAAAATAAGCATCACAATAATAACATACAATGCAGTGAGGTGCCCTAATGTGAATACGCTTAAAAACGGCTACAAAAATAATAAAACTGGCACAAAAATGGGCATCAAAGTGGGCACCAAAGAGCGCTGAAGAAAGGGTTAAATGCCTTTGGGCCACTGATCTAACACTGCAGACATATAGAATAGGGCGCCCCGCATCCAAACCAGTTATTTCCAGCCTGGCCCAAATGGGTTCTGGGCACCAGAACTGGCATCAAAGTGGGCAGACAGTCAATTCTTGCCATTTTAATAAGTTACTGATGTTTTTAAGGGGTTAAATGCCTTTGGGCCACTGATCTGACACTTAAAATTCACAGACAGCGATGCCCTGCATCAAACCCAGGTCCCTACAGCCTGGCCCAAATGGGTTCTGGCACCAGAACTGGCATCAAAATGGGCAAACAACCCATTTTCACAGATTTGAATAAGTAACTGTTTTTAAGGGGTTAAATGCCTTTGGGCCACTGATCTGACACTTAAAATTCACAGACAGTGATGCCCTGCATCAAACCCAGGTCCCTTCAGCCTGGCCCAAATGGGTGCTGGACACCAGAACTGGCATCAAAGTGGGCAAACAGCTTATTTTCACAGATTTGAATAAGTAACTGATGTTTTTAAGGGGTTAGATGCCTTTGGGCCACTGATACAACACTTAAAATTCACAGACAGTGATGCCCTGCATCAAACCCAGGTCCCTCCAGCCTGGCCCAAATGGGTTCTGGACACCAGAACTGGCATCAAAGTGAGCAAACAACCCATTTTCACAGATTTGAATAAGTAACTGATGTTTTTAAGGGGTTAAATGCCTTTGGGCCACTGACCTGACACTTAAAATTCACAGACAGTGATGCCCTGCATCAAACATCAAACCCAGGTCCCTTCAGCCTGGCCCAAATGGGTTCTGGGCACCAAAACTGGCAAAGTGGGCAAACAGCCCATTTTCACAGATTTGAATAAGTAACTGATGTTTTTAAGGGGTTAAATGCCTTTGGGCCACTGATACGACACGTAAAATTCACAGACAGCGATGCCCTGCATCAAACCAAAGTCCCTTCAGCCTGGCCCAAATGGATTCTGGGCACCAGAACTGGCATCAAAGTGGGCAAACAGCCCATTTTCACAGATTTGAATAAGTAACTGATGTTTTTAAGGGGTTAAATGCCTATGGGCCACTGATCTGACACTTGAAATACACAGAAAGTGATGCCCTGCATCAAACCCAGTTCCCTCCAGCCTGGCCCAAATGGGTTCTGGGCACCAGAACTGGCATCAAAGTGGGCAAACAGCTCATTTTCACAGATTTGAATAAGGAACTGATGTTTTTAAGGGGTTAAATGCCTTTGGGCCACTGATACAACACTTAAAATTCACAGACAGTGATGCCCTGCATCAAACCCAGGTCCCTCCAGCCTGGCCCAAATGGGTTCTGGACACCAGAACTGGCAGCAAAGATCAGTTACTTATTAAAATGGCAAGAATTGACTGTCTGCCCACTTTGATGCCAGTTCTGGTGCCTAGAACCCATTTGGGCCAGGCTGGAAATAACTGGTTTGGATGCGGGGCGCCCTGTTCTATATGTCTGCAGTGTTAGATCAGTGGCCCAAAGGCATTTAACCCTTTCTTCAGCGCTCTTTGGTGCCCACTTTGATGCCCATTTTTGTGCCAGTTTTATTTTTGTAGCCGTTTTTAAGCGTATTCACATTAGGGCACCTCACTGCATTGTATGTTATTATTGTGATGCTTATTTTTAGTTCTTAACCCCTTCATGACCGGGGGGATTTTTCGTTTTTCCGTGTTCGTTTTTCGCTCCCCTCCTTCCCAGAGCCATAACTTTTTTATTTTTCCGTCAATTTGGCCATGTGAGGGCTTATTTTTTGCGGGACGAGTTGTACTTTTGAACGACATCATTGGTTTTAGCATGTCGTGTACTAGAAAACGGGAAAAAAATCCAAGTGCGGTGAAATTGCAAAAAAAGTGCAATCCCACATTGGTTTTTTGTTTGGCTTTTTTGCTAGGTTCACTAAATGCTAAAAATGACCTGCCATTATGATTCTCCAGGTCAGTACGAGTTCATAGACACCTAACATGACTAGGTTATTTTTTATCTAAGTGGTGAAAAAAAATTCCAAACTTTGCTAAAAAAAAAAAAAAAAAAAACTGCGCCATTTTCCGATACTCGTAGCGTCTCCATTTTTCATGATCTGGGGTCGGTTGACGGCTTATTTTTTGCGTGCCGAGATGACGTTTTTAATGATAGCATTTTGGTGCAGATACGTTCTTTTGATCGCCAGTTATTGCATTTTAATGCAATGTCGCGGCGACCAAAAAAACGTAATTCTGGCGTTTCGAATTTTTTTCCCGCTACGCTGTTTAGCGATCAGGTTAATACTTTTTTTTAATTGATAGATCGGGCGATTCTGAGCGCGGCGATACCAAATATGCGTAGATTTGATATTTTTTTTATTGATTTATTTTGATTGGGGCGAAAGGGGGGTGATTTAAACTTTTATGTTTTTTTTATTTTTTTCACATTTTTTTTAAACTTTTTTTCTTAACTTTTGCCATGCTTCAATAGCCTCCATGGGAGGCTAGAAGCTGGCACAGCACGATCGGCTCTGCTACATAGCAGCGATCTGCTGATCGCTGCTATGTAGCAGAAATGGAGGTGTGCTGTGAGCGCCGACCACAGGGTGGCGCTCACAGCCACCGCTCATCAGTAACCATAGAGGTCTCTGGGACCTCTATGGCTACAATATACAAGCATCGCCGACCCCCGATCATGTGACGGGGGTCGGCGATGACGTCATTTCCGGCCGCCCGGCCGGAAGCGGTAGTTAAATGCCGCTGTC
Organism: Ranitomeya imitator; assembly: GCF_032444005.1. Taxonomy (NCBI): domain Eukaryota; kingdom Metazoa; phylum Chordata; class Amphibia; order Anura; family Dendrobatidae; genus Ranitomeya; species Ranitomeya imitator. Next base: position 503,331,271 of record NC_091286.1, read on the forward strand.
TGCGTTTGACAGCGGCATTTAACTAGTTAATAGGTGCGGGCAGATCGCGATTCTGCCCGCACCTATTGCGGGCACATTTCAGCTGTTCAAAACAGCTGACATATCCCGGCTTTGATGCGGGCTCACCGCGGAGCCCTGCATCAAAGCAGGGGAGCCGGCATCGGACGGTATAGTACGTCCAATGCCGGTAAGGGGTTAAACATGCAAAAAACAGAAAAGAAAAAATTGCCGAATAAGAAACTGACGAATTAGAAACCAACTTCAGCTCTGAATAAGAAACTGAACGAATAAGAAACCAACTTCAGCCTCGTACCTATTATATAATTGTCTAAGGGTCACTTCCGTCTGTCTTTCTTTCTGTCTGTCACAGAAATCCCAAGTTGCTGATTGGTCGCGGCAAAACAGCCACGACCAATCAGTGCGGGCACAGTCCGGCGGCAAAATGGCCGCTCCTTACTCCCTGCAGTCAGTGCCCCCTCCATACTCCCCTCCGGTCACCGCTCACACAGGGTTAATGGCAGCGTTAGCGGACCGGGTTATGCCGCGGTGTAACGCACTCCGTTAAGGCTGCTATTAACCCTGTGTGACCAACTTTTTACTATTGATGCTGCCTATGCAGCATCAATAGTAAAAAGATCTAATGTTAAAAATAATTTGAAAAAATTTAAAATAGTCACCGTCCATCGGCCCCCGGATCAGGAACAGGCCTTTCCCGCTCCTCGCGACGCTCCGGTGACCGCTCCATGCATTGTGATCTCGCGAGATGATGACGTAGCGGTCTCGCGAGAACGCTACGTCATCATCTCGCAAGACCGCAATGCACTCTTGGGACCGGAACGTCGCGAGGAGCATCGGTAACCGCCTCGCTTGGATCCGGGGGGACGACGGAGGGTGAGTATAGAACTATTTTTTAATTCTTTTTTTAACAGGGATATGATGCTCACATTGCTATATACTATGTGGGCTGTGCAATATACTACGTGGGCTGTGCAATATACTACGTGACTGGGCAATATACTACGTGGGCTGTGCAATATACTACATGGCTGTGAAATATACTACATGAGCTGTGCTATATCCTACGTGACTGTGAAACAAACTACGTGGGCTGTGCAATATACTACGTGGCTGTGCAATATACTATGTGGCTGGGCAATATACTACGTGGGCTGTGTAATATACTATGTGGCTGTGCAATATACTATGTGGCTGTGCAATATACTACGTGGCTGTGCAATATACTACGTGGCTGTGCAATATACTACGTGGGCTGTGCAATATACTACGTGGCTGGGCAATATACTACGTGGGCTGTGCAATATACTACGTGGGCTGTGCAATATACTACGTGGGGTGTGCAATATACTACGTGGGCTGTGCAATATACTACGTGGGCTGTGCAATATACTATGTGGCTGTGCTATATACTACGTGGGCTGGGCAATATACTACGTGGGCTGGGCAATATACTATGTGGGCTGGGCAATATACTACGTGGCTGTGCTATATACTATGTGGCCGGCTGCGAACAATCAGTGACAGGCGCAGTCCGGCCGTTAATTGGTGCAGGATTTGAACCACGCTTCGCCAATTGGTCGCGCCCGGCCGGCCGAATCCTGTGTATTCAATGTATTATTCTAAAATCTTCATAAATAAACTACATTCATATTCTATAATACCCGATGCGTTAGAATCGGACTACCATCTACTGTAGTTGCTTATAATTAAATTATTAAATGGAACCTGTCACACCCCCAGGGCCTATTAAGGTATTAGAGCCAGCCACCTTCATCAGCACTAAGGCTGCATTCTGTGAAGGTGGCTCTTATGTTTTTGATCCCTAATATCGCTGAAATATTCACTTTTATAAATTGTGCGCCATACCTGTATTGAGTCCGGGGGGTACGTCTTTTGTTCCCGGACACAACGGCCTCCCAGCCGTCCATCATCCCACCGGGCGCCGATGCCTGGGCTGACCTCTCATTTTTCGGGCATGCGCTGTGTGCGCTGCCCTGGAACTCACATCAGCTGATGTACTGATATCGTGCCTGCGTGTAGCGGAGGACCGAGATCCCGCCCCGCAGTGTGTTATGATTTATTCACACTGCGGGGCTTGGAATCTGGCGCTGTGCGCAGGTGCAATCTACTTACATCACTTGATATAAGTTCCAGGGCAGCGCGCACGGCGCATGCCCGAGAAATAATTGCACAGCGCCGGTGACGGCACAAGACAGAAAGGAGGCAATGCTCTGTGGGATGATGAACGGCTGCGAGGCGGCTGAGTCAGGGGGAGAAAACGTACCCCTCAGACTCAATACAGGTATGGCGCACAATTTATAAAAGTGAATATTTCAGTGTTATTAGGGATAAAAAACATAAGAGCCACCGTCACAGAATGCAGCCTTAGTGCTGAAGAAGGTGGCTCTTTTACCTTAATAGGCCCTGGGGGGTGACAGGTTCCCTTTAAGTTATTAAAGGCTTGGGATAATTGTCTGCAGTCACTCTACAGACTGCCAAATCATGATGGGGTGCACCTGCCGTCATGAGACCCCAAGACCACTGGTGTGATCAGGCGCTCATGCCAAGACCACTGGTGTGGTCAGGCGGTCATGCGACCACGTTTGCTATTTGCACGTGTTGACTAGACAAGTTTGACTTCTCTCAGTAGAAGAAAATCGTCACATGACCTCCTGCTCTCATCAGCGATGCTGAAGCCATTATTACTGTACATAGGGGGACTCCTAAATATTAAGTAGGCACTTACGAAGCATTGAAGCCTAACTACAGAGTGGCAGATAGTGCTGTACCGGCTGTCAGTCAGTCCCGGGGCATCAGTTACAGCCGCCGCTCTCTATACACAGAGCGGTGACAGAAAAATGTGGAAGTACGAGGGGCGATCCAAAAGTAATGATATTCGGTTATTTCTATTGCACACAGAAATTAAAATAAAATGTTTTCTTCTCTCTTAGGTACCCACTAGTCCAGGAAAAAAAAAATCACTTAAATAGACCACGATTCTCAGGCGCTACATTCATTTGAATATGAACTGCCGAGGAGTGAACATCAAAATGGAAAAAAACGAGCTCAGAGCTGTCATCAAATACCTCTGCTTGAAAAAAATGACTACCAAAGACATACACAGCGACTTGGTGGAAACATTGGGGGACTTTTCTCCTCCATATTCCACAGTTGCATGCTAGGCCAAGGAATTTAAGCTGGGAAGAACATCGACGGAAGATGAACATAGTGAAGGACGCCCATCCACGTCCCTCAATGAAGAAAACGTGAAAAAAGTTGAAGAAGTTGTATTGGCAGATCGAAGAGTGACTATCAGGCATGTAGCTGAGGTCACAGGGATCTCATATGGCAGTATTCAAAGAATCCTTGCAAAAGAATTGCATATGAGAAAGGTCTCCGCGCGTTGGGTGCCAAAAATGTTAACCGACGAGCAAAAGAAGAAACGAGTTAACATTTCTATAGCAAATCTCGAAAAGTTCCAAGCAGACAAGGAAATTTTTTTGTCACGTTTTTTGACCATGGACAAGACCTGGATCCACCACTTTGATCCCGAAACTAAACAACAATCGATGACGTGGAAACGAGCCGACGAACCGACGCCGAAGAAATTCAAAGTGTCAAGCTCAGCAGGGAAGGTTATGGCGTCCGTTTTTTGGGACGCTGAAGGAATTATTATGGTGGACTATTTGGAGACGGGAGCCACTATTACGGGCTCCTACTACGCAGAACAAATAAGAAGATTGCAGGAGGCTATCAAGGAGAAAAGGCGCGGCAAACTGCGGGCTGGAGTGTTGTTTAACCAAGATAACGCGCCGGCTCACAAAGCTGCAGTTGCCACGGCTACCATTCAAGAAGCGGGCTTTGAACGGGTGGAACACCCCCCCTATTCACCAGATCTAGCCCCCAGTGACTTCTTTCTCTTTCCTCGGCTCAAGGAACACCTCCGGGGCAAGAAATTTGATGACAATAGCGACGTGATAACCGCTGTTGGGGATTTTTTTGAGGGTCAAGATCAAGAATTTTTTTCTAAGGGAATTCTAAGTTTAGAAACGAGATGGACTAAATGTATAGACTTGTTAGGAGACTATGTAAAAAAATAAAAAAAATTTTTGACTATATTCATTGTGTTTAGTATTGATTATCATTACTTTTGGATCGCCCCTCGTAATAGTATACACAGATGGGAAAGAACGTCCTCTGTAAGTCACCATCTGTAACTGTACTGTGATCTCTCTATGTCATGCAGGACTGGTATCTACCACTATATGGTATTACCGTATGGCGGTAATATCAGTGCTGGTTACTGTATAGAGATTTATTTGCAATAACAGTGCGGTCATCTCCTGAGCTTCCCCTATACCCACCGTAGTTACAATCATGGTTACCTGGTTAGGGGCCACAGACGGACACAGACAGAAAAGGGCCCATGTGCAAGAACAATATATGGGCCCTTTGCAGCCAAGAACTTCTAAAATAGAAAATTGCACCTTATTTAGAGGTAGAAATGAGCCCCCTTAACTCTTGGGCCCATGTGCTGCCGCATAGTTTGCACTAATGATATGTCCGCCTGTTAGGGGCCCACTCACATGTTTCGCCCCCCCCTGAGCTGAACCCCTAGCTACGCCTCTGTTCTGGAGACATGGACCCATAAATTAGGCTGGCGCTCAATGCTACAGAACTGTCACATTGTGGGGCTCAGAAAAGAGAGGGGCACTTAGATTTTGGAGTGCAGAATTTCCCAGACTTCTTTTGGGGGACGAAGAGCCATAGCGCTTTTCCAGAGCCATTGTACTACCAGTAACGTGGAAGCACCCTATATTTCCATTGACAGATAACCTGAGTGGGGACTTGCTTTGTGGATTTAATTGAAGCTTTTATTGGGAACATTTTACATAACATTTTGGATCACATTTATCCGGCACTCTGCGATAAGCATTTATATTGGGGTTTCCATCTAAATCTCCAAATGATGTGATTCAGATGAAACCCCAAAGTAATGTTTTTACTATAATGAGGCAACAGAGCTACTCTGGACTCCGTCTGGCCTTCGTTCAGAGGTATCCATCTTTTCAGAGGTGTATAAAACTGTCCGACAGCGCTTTTATGCACATTTAAAAAGATGGACACCCCCAAATCACAGGCCAGACTGCGTCCACAGTGTCCACATCTGCCTCATTATAGGGAATGTTCCATTGGGGGTTAGGTCTGAATCACGTATTTCAGAGATTTACATGGAAAACCCGATGTAAGTGCTCAGTGTACAGGGCAGGATAAATGTGCGCCGGGCCTTACTGCGCTCTTTGGGAAGCAGAATGAACAAATCATTAGTAGGATAAGAATTGATTCAATTTATTTTTTACGCTGCTCCTCATGCTGCACAAGTGATTAGACAACTTTATTCTTCGGGTCGCTGCGATTACAGCGATACCAGATTTACTTCAGGTTTTTATGTTTGGCTGCTGTCATACACTAATAGACGCTTTTTTTTGTATGGTCATATTTTGAGAGCTATAATTTTTCCATATTTCTCCTGACAGAGTCATGTTATTGCTTGTTTTTTGCAGGACAAGTTGAAATTTACAGTTGTGTGAAACAGTGTTTGCCGCCTTCTTGATTTCCTATTCTTTTGAATGTTTTTCAAACTTAATATTTCAAATCACCTAACAAAATTAAATATTGGACAAAGATAATACAAGTAAACACAAAATGCAGTTTTAAAATGAAGGTCTTTATTATTAAGGGAAAAAGAAATCCAAACCTACAGGGCCCTGAAAAAGTAATTGCCTCCTATATCTTAAAATGTAAATCAACTGTGGTTTATCAAATCTTTGGGAAGTTAAAATTCCCTAGCCACATGCAGGTCTGATTACTGCCACACCTGTTCTCAATCAAGAAATCACTTAAATAGGACCTGCCTGACAAAATAAAGTAGACCAAAAGGTCCTCAAAAGATGGAGATCATGCTGTAATCATAAAGTTATTGAGATCTTTCAACCTATAAAAAAGTTATAAAGTCATGTCTAAAGCTTTCGGACTCCAGCGAACTACAGTGAGAGCCATTATCCACAAATGGTGAAAACATAGAACAGTGGTGAACCTTTCCAGGAGTGGCTGTCAGACCAAAATTACTCCAACAGCACAGTGATGACTCATCCAAGAGGTTACAAAAGAACTGACAACAACATGCAAAGAACTGTAGGCCTTACTTGCCTCAGTTAAGGTCAGTGTTCATGACTCCATCATAAGAAAGAGAATGGGTAAAAATGGCCTGCATAGCAGTTCCAAGTTGAAAACCACTGCTGAGCCATAAGAACATAAAGGCTCGTTCCTGTTTTTCCAGACAGTCCACTCTATGGACTGAAGAGACAAAGTTGAACTTTTTGAAAGGTGTATGTGTCACAGATGTGCCAGAGGCTGTAGACCGTTGCACTGCATCTGTCTGCAGAAGGACTCAGCAGTTTGCTTTGCAGACTTCTGCCTTGTCCTTCTGATGCTAGGACCCAGTGGCCACGTCCCCTGGTGCTAATGGCCATACCTGGACCTGAGTGTTGATATACTTCCTGCTTGCTGCTGGCAACCGTGGGTGATATTTTCTATTTGCATTTCCCTGTTGAGGCTTGGAGCAGTTGCAGTCGGCTATCATTCTTCTTGGAGTTTGGAGGACATGGGTGTTTCTCTCTGAGTCTTCTCAAGATAAGTGTTCCCTTGTTTTGTTTGTCTCTGCCAGCTATCTTTAGCTGTAGTGAGGATTGACTAGTGCTCATCCTGTCCTCCACGGTGCAGACCTTATCCCCAGGGTCAGGCAGGGATTAGATATTCTGCTCGGTGATAGGTGCAGAACCTATATAGGGATGATAGGACAGGCAGGGTGACATTAGATCTGTTTAGGGGTCTCCACTCCCCGCATTCCTAGTGTGGGGTCCCCCTTGCCCTTATCCCTTTGTGTTGCACTTAGTTTGTCTACACTGTGCATGACAGTATGTCCCATTACATCTGGCATAGAAATAAGACAGCATCTCAGAAAAGGAACATCATACCAACAATGCCAATTGATGGTTTTTGCCACTGCACTTGGGGACACTTTCAAAGTTTGCCCACGTTTTCGGACTGACTGACCTTCATTTCTTAAAGTAATGATGGCCACTCGTTTCTCTTTACGAGTGGCCATCATTTTTCTTTACAAATTCTAACAGTCTATTCAGTAGGACTATCATCTGTGTATCCACCAGACTTCTGCACAACACAACTGATGATCCCAACCCCATTTATTAGGCAAGAAATCACACTTATTAAACCTGACAGGGCACACCTGTGAAGTGAAAACCATTCCCAGTGACTACCTCTTGAAGCTCATCAAGAGAATGCCAAGAGTGTGCAAAGCAGTCATCAAAGCAAAAGGTGGCTGCTTTGAAGAACCTAGAATATAAGACATATTTTCAGTTGTTTCACACTTTTTTGTTAAGTATATAATTCCACATACATATTTAGACTATGTGCGCATGTTGGGTATTTGCTTGCAGAAATTTCTGCAAGGTTTCTGCATCTCTTGGCAGGAAAACACTGCTACAAAAATGTGATTTTGTATGCGTTTTTGTACAGCAATGAATGCTTTTTTGAGCTAAATGAAGATATTTATAATAAAAAGTTTTATGATGTAATTTATTGATTCAACACCATTATTTCATGCTGATGCAGTAGCATCAGAATAATGGGATTAGGGCTTGGTGTCAGCAGCTGTCATTGACACCTATCCCTAGGCTTAGTTACATTACTAAGCAAATAAGTAAACACAAAAAGACACAAACAAACCTGCACACACATTGTCATCAGCCTATGTAGGAGCGTTAACAGAACAAACATACATAGGCTGTAACCAGACAGCAACTTTTAATTTTAATGAAAAAAAAATGGTGTGGGCCACCACTTAAAGGGACACTGTCACCTGAATTTGGAGGGAACAATCTTCAGCCATGGAGGCGGGGTTTTTGATTCACCCTTTCCTTACCCGCTGGCTGCAATATTGGATTGAAGTTCATTCTCTGTCCTCCATAGTACACACCTGCGCAAGGCAAGATAGCACCTTGTGCAGGCATGTACTACGGAGGACAGAGAATGAACTTCAATCCAATATTGCAGCCAGCATGCAGCTGGCAGGTAAGGAAAGGGTGAATCAAAAACCCCAAAACACCGCCTCCATGGCTGAAGATTGTTCCCTCCAAATTCAGGTGACAGTGTCCCTTTAATTTTAATAACCAGCAGAGGGAAAGCCGATGACTGGGGGCAGATGTTTATAGCCTGGGAAGGGAGTAATATCCCAGGCTATTAATATTAGCTCACAGCTGTATACTTAGCCTTTACTGGCTATTAAAATAGGGGACCCCCCAAAAAAAAAATGACGTGGGGTACCCCTATAATAACAATCAAAGGCTATGCAGACAGCTGTGGGCTGATATTAATAGCCTAGGAAGGGGCCATGGATATTGGCCCCTCCCAGACTAAAAACATCGGCTCTCAGCTGCCCCAGAAAAGGCGCATCTATAAGGTACGCCAAATCTGGCAATTAGCCTCGCTCTCCCCACTTGCCCTGTAGCGGTGGCAAGTGGGGCTCAATATTTGTGGGGTTGATGTCACCTTTGTTTTGACACCTATCCATTAGTAACCCCATAGTGATATTGCATAAAAACACAGACACTCTGAATAATGTTCTTTATTTGAAATAATGACAGACTCGTTTATTGCATCTTAATTAAACCATACTCGCCGGACGCCTAATCCACCGAAGCCAACGTCTCCTGCAACAAAATAAAATAATTGATCACAATATTCTTCACCTGTCCACCGAGAAGATAATCCATAATGTCCCACGACGATCCTGATCACTTTGAAAGCAGTCACATCATTGACTTAAAGACAGCCGTCGATACATGGACAGGAAGTAATCGCTCCCGAAGTGTATCACTGAGCTGCCGTGATAGAGTTCACTGGAGTTCATCAGCTGTTCAGCTCTAGTGTTCTCCCTTACTGCATCACTGCTGCGTGGGAAAGTTCTCACGCAGTGGTGCCGTAAGTGAGAGCAACGGAGCTGATGAACTCCGGTGAACTCACACAGCAGCTCAGTGATGCACTGTGGGAGCGATTCAGTGTATCGCTGGTGGCCAGGTAGAGTGGTCACATCTCCTGAAGTGACTGTTCTACAAGTGAGATTGCCGTGTGACACTTGGATTACGTGGACTACAGCAGACAGGTGAGTATATGTTAGTTTAATAATTTACAGTATTTCCAGGAGATGAGGGCATTGGGGATTGGGCGTTAAGGTGAGTATAATGGGTTTTTATTAGAATATGTATGTAATTTTACTTTTTTTTTTTAACTGTGAGCACGGGCGCCGGCAGATGAGACTACGTCTCCTATCAGCGGCACCTATTGTCACTGTTATCAGTGACAGCAGACTAAAGGTACCGTCACATTAAGCGACGCTGCAGCGATATAGACAACGATGCCGATCGCTGCAGCGTCGCTGTTTGGTCGCTGGAGAGCTGTCACACAGACAGCTCTCCAGCGACCAACGATGCCGAAGTCCCCGGGTAACCAGGGTAAACATAGGGTTACTAAGCGCAGGGCCGCGCTTAGTAACCCGACGTTTACCCTGGTTACCATTGTAAATGTAAAAAAACAAAAAAAACACTACATACTTACGTTCCGGTGTCTGTCGCGTCCCCCGGCGTCAGCTTCCCGCACTGACTGTGAGCACAGGCCGGCCGTAAAGCAGAGCACAGCGGTGACATCACCGCTCTGCTTTACGGCCGGCGCTTACACAGTGCAGGGAAGCTGAGGCCGGGGGACGCGACAGACACTGGAATGTAAGTATGTAGTGTTTTCTTTTTACATTTACAATGGTAATCAGGGTAAACATCGGGTTACTAAGCGCAGCCCTGCGCTTAGTAACCCGATGTTTACCCTGGTTACCAGTGAACACATCGCTGGATCGGCGTCAAACATGCCGATTCAGCGATGTCAGCGGGTGATCCAGCGACGAAATAAAGTTCCAGACTTTCAGCAACGACCAGCGATGTCACAGCAGGATCCTGATCGCTGCTGCGTGTCAAACACAACAATATCGCTATCCAGGACGCTGCAACATCACGGATCGCTATCGTTATCGTTCTAAAGTTGCTCAGTGTGACGGTACCCTTAGCCAGATGGGAGCAGTAGTCACATCGGCCCATGCCTGCGGGTCACAGTCACAGCTGCATGGTCACGCTTACATCTGCCAGCATGACCCCGCAGAACTCTGACAGACGGTATGCGGTAGTGTTACCACAGGCCACAATCACAGCTGCCAGATCACGCTGACATCTGTCAGCATGATCCTGCAGCGCTCTGACTGGCGGCAGCGATACCACCGATAAAAACTACGGCACTGGTGTTTACCACGCTGTCACACAGATGACAGCATGGGAAACACCATAGGAAGATGGTTAAATGCAAAACAAAAACTCAGGAAATCTGCAAAATTTTTATACCTGCATTTTTGTTGTGAATTTGACTGATTCAATTAAAGTCAATTGGTGCAGAAACACAAAAATAATTGACATGCTGCGGAAAAAATGCACCGCAAATACGCTCAGAAATTTACTGATCATGTGCACAACACTTCAGGATTGTCATTGAATTACCTTGCATAAGGATTCCGTTGCGTTTTTAGACCATTTCCGCACGGAAAAAAACCGCTGCGAAACCGCATAAAAAATGCATCGTGTGCACATAGCCTTATGCTTACACTTTATCCGTGTGTACTCAGCTTCTGTCTAACGGTGGTGCTCTCTCTTTTTTATATGTGATTTTATAATGTCTTTAATAACCATTATATATTTTTAAACATGTGTATCAAGAAGATTCCCAATATGTTACCACAATGGCACTTCAACAATACATTCTCACAAAAAAGACCTACAATTAAGTAGTCAAAATGAAGCGAACCAAATTATTAAAATAATCCATATTTATTAAAGACGCATTTTTTTTCTAAAAAAGATGACAGACAGAAATACATGATCCAAAGATATTCAACAGGAGGGGCTCCAGACAGTATAGCAATATATTACATTAAAGATGGTAAATATACAGCTCCACCATAGTATCATATGGCATAAATACCCATTCAACATACAGTTAGGGCCAGAAATATTTGGACAGTGACACAATTTTCGCGATTTGGGCTCTGCATGCCACCACATTGGATTTGAAATGAAACCTCTACAACAGAATTCAAGTGCAGATTGTAACGTTTAATTTGAAGGGTTGAACAAAAATATCTGATAGAAAATGTAGGAATTCTACACATTTCTTTACAAACACTCCACATTTTAGGAGGTCAAAAGTAATTGGACAAATAAACATAACCCAAACAAAATATTTTTATTTTCAATATTTTGTTGCAAATCCTTTGGAGGCAATCACTGCCTTAAGTCTGGAACCCATGGACATCACCAAACGCTGGGTTTCCTCCTTCTTAATGCTTTGCCAGGCCTTTACAGCCGCAGCCTTCAAGTCTTGCTTGTTTGTGGGTCTTTCCGTCTTAAGTCTGGATTTGAGCAAGTGAAATGCATGCTCAATTGGGTTTAGATCTGGAGATTGACTTGGCCATTGCAGAATGTTCCACTTTTTGGCACTCATGAACTCCTGGGTAGCTTTGGCTGTATGCTTGGGGTCATTGTCCATCTGTACTATGAAGCGCCGTCCAATCAACTTTGCAGCATTTGGTTGAATCTGGGTTGAAAGTATATCCCGGTACACTTCAGAATTCATCCGGCTACTCTTGTCTGCTCTTATGTCATCAATAAACACAAGTGACCCAGTGCCATTGAAAGCCATGCATGCCCATGCCATCACGTTGCCTCCACCATGTTTTACAGAGGATGTGGTGTGCCTTGGATCATGTGCCGTTCCCTTTCTTCTCCAAACTTTTTTCTTCCCATCATTCTGGTACAGGTTGATCTTTGTCTCATCTGCCCATAGAATACTTTTCCAGAACTGAGCTGGCTTCTTGAGGTGTTTTTCTGCAAATTTAACTCTGGCCTGTCTAGTTTTGGTATTGATGAATGGTTTGCATCTAGATGTGAACCCTTTGTATTTACTGTCATGGTGTCTTCTCATTACTGTTGACTTAGAGACAGATAAACCTACTTCACTGAGAGTGTTCTGGACTTCAGTTGATGTTGTGAACGGGTTCTTCTTCACCAACTTAAGTATGCGGCGATCATCCACCACTGTTGTTATCCGTGGACGCCCAGGCCTTTTTGAGTTCCCAAGCTCACCAGTCAATTCCTTTTTTCTCAGAATGTACCCAACTGTTGATTTTGCTACTCCAAGCATGTCTGCTATCTCTCTGATGGATTTTTTTTCTTTTTTTTCAGCCTCAGGATGTTCTGCTTCACCTCAATTGAGAGTTCCTTTGACCGCATGTTGTCTGCTCACAGCAACAGCTTCCAAATGCAAAACCACACACCTGGAATCCACCCCTGACCTTTTAACTACTTCATTGAATACAGGTTAACGAGGGAGACGCCTTCAGAGTTAATTGCAGCCCTTAGAGTCCATTGTCCAATTACTTTTGGTCCCTTGAAAAAGAGGACGCTATGCATTACAGAGCTATGATTCCTAAACCCTTTCTCCGATTTGGATGTGGAAACTATCATATTGCAGCTGGGAGTGTGCACTTTCAGCCCATATTATATATATAATTGTATTTCTGAACATGTTTTTGTAAACAGCTAAAATAACAAAACTTGTGTCACTGTCCAAATATTTCTGGCCCTAACTGTAATTTGTGCATTTGAGACATTCTCAGGGATAATATATAGTACCTAATTTACATATAAAAAAATGGCCTAGAGCTGAAAAAAAGGGAAAAACACGCAGGCACAAAACACTAAAAAAATCTGCACAGCACTGTAACGAAATGAGTAAGGATAAATAACGCTATAAATCAGACTATAATGTCCAAACAATGGGCCCGGAAACACCATAGACCAGTGTACTAAGGACATGCAGTGTCCGCTGAATAGCATAATTCCATGATTATATTACCTGTCAGGAATGCTGTGAAAGAGTGCCAATGTCTGCGTGGATGCCCAGAACTGCCGCGTAGACCCTCCTCACCCCAACGCACGTTTTTCCCTGGCTTCTTCCGGGGACGTTATTTTTAAACATGTACCATACTTTGGCCCTGTGTAAAGCTTTGCCCTTTTTTGGATTCGCTCAAAGCTTTGCAGAGATGAAGCAAAGCAGGCATGAGGGGCTATAAGGAGAAGCAGAATGTCATGTGCAATCATAAAAAGCTTGTGGGGGATTGATGTAATTTCTATGCCTTGCATATGTGGGTTGTTGAGGAGTCTATTTGCTAGAGGTTCAATTGCAAGTAGAAAAGCCATTGTAGCAAACTTAACCTGAGGCATGACTGTATAGGGAATAATTCCATGAGAGAAAATAGTCATGGAAGTTCCATCTCTGCAGCACCACGAACAAGCTGGTCCATGAGAATGAGTCAAAGGCCATTTTAATGTCCAATGATAAAAGTATACCTGTCAGATTAGAGATGGGAGACCCTTCATATATTATCGACGCTTGCCTATGGGGTACAAAGATGACTTGATCTTTATGCATAAAGGATCCCAGCACAGAGTTCAGTAAGTGAAGTGAAGTTGTCATAAGTATGATAGCCTCAAGTTCAAGGCGGAATAAACGGGTCATGTGGTCTTATTGCAACGATCATTGGAATGTTGTGTGGGAAATGAAGTTGGTGATGGCGAAGTTTGTTCCAGGAGCTGCAGTTTGGTAAGATAGCGATTAGGACATTTAGGGGAGAGGACCGTGTGAGTCACATCCAGACAGGTGAAAATCAATTTATAATGGGAATCCCCAGCAGTACTTGATATTTTTGGAGTGGAGGATTTCCGATATGGTTTCATGGCCCGTGTTATAGCGATGGTTGTGAGGGCCAAATCTGTAAAAAGTTTGCAGGACTGACTTTGAAACTTCAGAGGTGAGGAGTTCCATGCCACTGGTAAGAGCTGCTCCTCTGTTTTGTAAAAGTGGAGTTTGAGGATAATATCACAGAGTGGACCATCAGATCTGCATTTGTTCAAAGCTTTATGGATGCTGTCCACCTGTAGGTGTTCCATGTGAACTCTAGGTAGACATTCTTAAAATAAGGCTGCTGCATTAGACTGAAGATCAGTGATTGTCTTGGGACCACCTGTGATGCGAATGATGCTTCTGCAAGTACAATTTTCAAAATCTTCCACATTCTTAGACCACTGTGATGGTGTTTTACTTTATCTATACAGATGAACAAGATTTACCACAAAGATTAGAGGAAATATGTACCTTGGAATAGAATTTCTAAAAATGATTATACGGGGTGATTAAAAAAGAATGGTACAATTTGGACGAATTGCACTTGTTTTGTTTTCACTTGAAAAATAAGCTAGTCCAGCATTGAAACGCGTTGTGGAAATAAACCGTTAAACTCATCTTGGTCCTAAGGATTCATTGTGACAGCAGCGCAGCCCAATATCATGTTATCATCCAAATTGGTCAACTATCCTAGAGAAGATCATCCCCCAGACACGAGGCAGCAGCTGATATCTTCAGGTGTTCATAGAAGTTGTGCCTGCACACAATCTCCTCAGGTGAGCATCTTCCTATTACTTTCCTTTGCAGCTAAAAGGGTATCACTTGATGGTCTTGTGTGCTTTTGCTCCCCAGTTTTTCTAAAATTATAACCTTAGTATTGATAACTGAGAAAATGTACGATATTTATTAACATGTGAAGACACGCTTTCTATCCATTCCAAATATTCAACATGATATTCATTGGTGAGTTGGCAAATGTCCAGGTTGTCAACCTTTTCTGTCCAGGCATGTGCCAGGATATCTTTGGATATGGACTCCATTGTTTCAGTGATGCATTGTCTCCAGTGTATCTGCCCCTCCAGCCAGATCCTGAGCAGATATACTGAGGTCTTGTTGTTGCCCCACACAATCAGGGAGAAGAAGGCAGAAAGGAAATATAAAAATCAGAGCGGGAGAGAGAAAAGATGTAAGAAGACAGAAAACACAACAGAGAGGCAAGACACAGGTGAGAAGGTTATATACATCTACTATATACCGTAATTGTCTAAGGGTCACACTTCCGTCTGTCTGTCCTTCTGTCTTTCTTTCGGTCACGGATATTCATTGGTCGCGGCCTCTGTTTGTCGTCGCTGATTGGTCTTGGCAGCTGCCTGTCATGGCTGCCGCGACCAATCAGCGACGGGCACAGTCCGATTAGCCCCTCCCCTGCAGTCAGTGCCCGGCGCCCGCTTCATACTCCCCACAATCAGTGCCCGCTCCATAATCCCCTCCAGTCACCGCTCACACAGGGTTAATGGCAGCGGTAACGGGCCGTGGTGTAACGCATTCCATTACCGCTGCTATTAACCCTTTGTCCCCAACTATTTACTATTGATGGTGCCTATGCAGCATCAATAGTAAAAATATGTCATGTTAAAAATAATAAAAAAAAAAACCTGCTATTCTCACCCTCCGTCGCCTTTCCCGCTCTTTGCAACTTTCCGGCGACTGCTCCATGCAAGCGGAAGGTTCCTGTGCCAAGGATGGTATGCGAGAAGGACCTGCCATGACGTCACGGTCATGTGACCGCAACATCATCACAGGTCCTGCGCTCATACCAGCCCTGGGACCGGAAGCTGCAGCGTGCGGTACAGGGCCAGAACTTCAACGGAGGGGGAGTATATGTTTATTTTTTATTTTAAGTCTGTATACTACGTGACTCTGTGCTGTATACTCCGTCACTGGGCAATATACTACGTGGCTGGGCAATATGCTACGTGGGCTGTGCAATATACTACATGGCTGTGTTATATACTACGTGGCTGTGTTATATACTACATGGCTGTTATATACTACATGGCTGTGCTATACGCTACGTGGGCTGTATTATATACTGCGTGGGCTGTGTTATACACTACATGTCTGTGCTATATGCTACGTGGGCTGTGTTTTATGCTATGTGGCTATGCTATATTTCTCTGCTGTATCTGTGCATCATGAATCGTGCTGTGTGTTAAAGGGGGGGCCCACTGAGACTCTTTCGCCTGGGGCCCTCTAAAACCTGGAGCCTGCCCTGCTACGCAGCATCAATAGTAACAAGATATAATGTTAAAAATAAAAATCGCAATATTCTCACCTTCCGGTGTCCCGCACAGCGTTACCAATGCTCAAGCCAGCTGGCGTTCCCAGTAATGCATTGTGAAACCGCAACGTCAGAGGTCATTGCATGCAAGGCATTACTGGGAACGCCAGCTGCCAGGAGCATCGCAAGCATCGGTAACGCTGCGCAGGACCCCGACAGGTTTTATTATTATTTTTAACCTGGGTTGTGTTGTGTATGCGTTTTCGCAGCGGAAAACCGCTGCGGAGACGCATACACAACAGTTGCACATAGCCTCGACGGATCCGTCAGAAAAACGGGCCCAGTGCACCCGTTTTTTACAATCTGCACAGGATCCATCTTTTCAACATTTTGACAGATCCTGTGCAGATTGTAAAAACGGAAGTGTGAAAGAGGCCTTACTGGGAAGCCGCAGCAGCGCGCCACACATTGGAACACCCCTCATGCCAGCCTGCGGCATCGCCCCACTCCTGACTCCTCCAGCAGCAACCCTGGGACCCTGCTTCACCGCAGCCACCACCCCCAGTAAGCAATAAGACGAATGGATTATAAGAAGCACCATTTTATTTAAAAAAAAATCCTATTTTTTTCCCCTCAAAATTTGGGGTGCATCTTATAATCTGAAGTGTCTAATAATCTGAAAAATACTAGTAAATTAAGGAGATAAAAAAGCGCAAATACGGTCTTACCCTTCGGATTAATTGCAGTTTTTAACAAGGAGCTGCTACCTGATGGCATAAAGCAAAAGCATGTGTGTATCGGCTGCTGCAGATCCACGGGCCGCCAACGCGACCTTTTCAGAGACGTTTGTAAAGGATAATTTGTGGATTAAATCCGCGCTGCCACAATGATACAAATTCAGATATAATGAAGAACTCTGGTGGTTTATTCAACGCGTTTCAAGGCCTATCTGACCTCTTCATCAGGAAATTTACCACAAAGGCATGATGATTATCCTTTACAAAGAATCCAAAAAATACGGTAGTTGACAAAGTCGCTGGTCTGCAAATCTGCTCTATAGAAGCAAAAGACCTCTCAGTCCAGGAGACCACGATTGCTCCAGTAGAATGAATTTAAGGTCCTTCTGGGGAATTTGGTCCCAAGATTTTTTTAAGATTCATAAATTGAAGATTTTTGGGGGGGTCTTTGCGCTAATTTTTGATTCATTTTATTAGCAGCCTGGAATTTTACAAATACAGTTATATAAAAAAGTTTGGGCACCCCTATTTATCTTATGTTGAATAATCTTTGTTTTCAGATCATTAGACAGTTGTTTTGAGGAGCCTATGATGCCACTCTTCAGAGGAGATTCAAACAGGAGAACAACTTGCAAGTGGCCACTTTAAGTAGCTTTTCTCATGATTGCATACACCTGGCTATGAAGTTCAAAGCTCAATGAGGTTAGAAAACCAAAAAAAGTGCTTTAGTAAGTCAGTAAAAAGTAGGTAGGAGTATTTAAAACAAGAAAATGATAAGGGTGCCCATACTTATGCACCTGTCAAATTTTGTTTGAATGCAGATTGCACATTTTCTGTTAGTACAATAAACCTCATTTCAAGGAAACATTACTGTGTCCAACAGTTATTAGATATATGAAACTGAAATAGCTGTTGCAAATTTTTTTTTATAAAACATTAAGCTTAAGATTAATAGGGGTGCCCAAACTTTTTCATATAACTGTATAGGGTTCACCCTTCTCCAAAAGCTTGTGGCAGATAAGTAGAATAAGAAAGGCAAGGCCTGAGAGAACAAAAGTCATGCAACCATCCTGATGAAGCAGTATTTAAATCAATCACGTGTAAGAAGAAGCAGTGATATCCCTGAAAAGCACTCTGTGGGATGTGACCATAGTGAAGAAAGACTGCCATCTGCTGACCGGGCGCAATCAGGTGGAACAAATTTGTACCCGAAGAATTGCACGTGGAGCAGCTTCATGTGCTGGACCTGGTCAGATGACTCGCAGGAAGAGTTCCGGATATAAAAGCCCTGCGCAATAAATCGTAGGCAGAGAGGAGCAGATGCGGACCAGGGATGGCACTGAAGCCAGCGTTATAGGCCTCAGCTGGAAGTATGCGCCATCAGGGTGCCAGTCACTGCCTGACAAGGTTCAGACTACATCTGGGAAGACCCAGAGTTCCGACTGCGCCGGTCAAGACCAGGACTTGCGCCAGTCAAGACTCAAGAGACCAGATGTCGCTTATCAAGAGCCAAGCCCCAGTCCTTCCCGCTGCACACCCAGGAGATGTCAAGTAGCGAAGATCTGAGCTGAAACTATGACTAGAGGCACACCTGCGATTGCAGAGGCACAGCGCAAATAAGCAGGGCCGTCACTTCCACTTTTGACATACGGCACAAGGGCCGGCCGGGACCAGGACAACAGTTTGGGAGGGGTCCAGTTGGTACGTGGAAGACACAACCTGCTTTAATAGACTTGGGCACAAAGACTTGCGGCCTAGCAGAAAAACTCGATGATCCCCACTAGAGTTAAAGAGAGAACCTACGTGGTAACTCCCTTGAATGGGCATACCACCTTTGTAAAAAGGACAGTAGTATTATATAGTGAAGAACTATTGTTGCTATTTCATTTGTATCGTTATTTGGTATATTGTTGATTTGCTTTGTTATCACCGACTGTTTAGAATTACTGTAAATTACTATTGTATTTTAACAGAATTTATATTATTCACTGACAGTTCCTACCTTGCGCTATCCGTATGCTGCACCCAGTCACCTGCATTACATGTGTACTGTCCAGTGAGCTAGTGTATTTAATCCTATCAAGTGTGATATTATCTGCAGAGTCTGGGATTTCCGAGGTGGAATCATAATCCACCCGCGGCTGTTAACCCGTTAAATGCCACTGTCAATCTCTGACAGCGGCATTTAACTTGCGCTTCTGGCAAGTGCACCAGAAATTCCGCCGCCCATCAGTGAACCCAGCGACATTTAACTTGCACTTCTGGCAAGTGCATCAGAAATTCCGCTGCCCATCCGCTGCGATCGATTACGTGATCGCGGGTCACCGATGGGTTGGCATGACAACCAGGTCTCTAGCAGACAGCTATGATTGTCACTGCTAGATTGCTATGAGCGCCGCCCGGTCGTCAGCGCTTATGGCAAGTGAACAATTCTGCTACATACAGGCGATGATCAGATCGCCTGTATGTAGCAGAGCCGATCGGATTATGGTAGCTTCTAAACTCCCATGGAGACTAATGAAGCATGCAAAAAGTTTAAAAAAAAAAAAAGTTTAAAAATATTAAAAAAATATGTAAAAGTTAAAATCACCCCATTAAAAATAGAAAATCAAACAAACATACAACATTTGGTTTTGCCCAATCTATCATTAAAAAAAAAAAAAAAAAAAGAATTAACCTCATTGTTAAACTGCGTAATGAGAAAAAGTCAAAACGTCAGAATTACGCTTTTTGGGTCGCCGCAACATTGCATTAAAATACAATAACGGGCGATTGTATCTGCACCAAAATTTATCATTAAAAACTTCAGCACTGCATGCAAATGATAGGCCCTCACCCAACCTGAGATCACAAAAATAGGGATTTTTGTGTACTCACCGTAAAATCCTTTTCTCCGAGCCAATCATTGGGGGACACAGACCGTGGGTGTATGCTGCTGCCAATAGGAGGCTGACACTAAGTAATACAAAGAAAGTTAGCTCCTCCTGTGCAGTATACACCCTCCTGCTGGCTCTCAGCTAACCAGTTCGGTGCAAAAGCAGTAGGAGATCAATAACAATATATGTGCGTATAGCATGTCACATTATATATGAGTATAGCATGTCAAATTATAAAACAAGCACAAGCTAATAAGATGGTGGGAGCTGTGTTCCCCAATGATTGGCTTGGAGAAAAGGATTTTATGGTGAGTACACAAAAATCCATATTTATCCTTCTCCTCATTGGGGGACACAGCTCCCACCCTATTATTAGCTTGTCCCAAAGCAGTCCCTTGGTGGGGGAAACATCAGATCAGGCCCTGTGTAACCGCTACTTACAAGTGCGACACTGCAGCCTGCAGAGTCCGCCTGCCCAGACTCACATCTGTGAAAGTCTGGGAATTGTAGTGCTTAAAGAATGCCTGCGGACTGGATGAACCCGCAAGCTTGCAGTCGTGCTGTGCCGACGCCTGGTGCCTAGAATCCAAGAAACCTCGATGGACAGGGAGATAGGCTGACATCTAACACGGAAGGATTCCTGGATGGTGTAACAAATCCACCAAGCTAACATGGCTGATGAAACGGCTAAACCCTTCCTGTAACAATCAGGAAGCAGTCCTCTTACAGTGAGGTATCCCAAATAAAGTGTCCAACCTTCGGAAGGACGCCGTCCTCGAGACGTACCTTCTCAGAGCACTCACCACGTCCAGAATATGGGGAACCCATTCCCTTATGTGGACTGGTGCCGAAAGAGATGAGGAAAGAACGATGCCCTCATAACTGTGGGAATACAATACCACCTTGGTAACAAGGGATGGGGATTGCCTGTAGACAACCTTGCCTTGATGGTAATCAGGTCTGAAACAACAGAGCGGCAAGTTCCGAAGACACGTCAGGATGAAATCCCAGAGAGAAAAGGGCGATGTTCCCTGATAGTAAAGTCTGTCCGGATCAAAAGGAGTCTGCTGTAAGACTCCCAGGATCATTAAGGTCCCAAAAATCTAATGGTATGCGATAGGGAAGAACTACATGTGAAGACTCCCTGCGGGGAAGTCCCTATTTGCAGTTTTATTGCAATAAGACGGAAAAATACTAGTTCATCAAACGAGAAAAAACCTGACATGGTCAGTGAGGATCTCCCAGGATCACTGGGGCCCTTCCTGCTTCTGAAAAGATCTTGGAAGTAGTGGAAGAGGGGTGAAGGAAACTGGCACCATGGAAGAACCAGAGCATGCACTGTGATGGCTTCTGGCCCTGGAGGCCGAACCATGAGCAGTACATTGGCGTTCAGTCTGGATGCCATCCGACCTACATCTGGAGTGCTCCAGAGAAGACGGATCTGATGGAAGACTTCTGGGTGAAGTTCCCACTCACATGAGGCGGGACCATGATGGCGTTCGCCGCCCAGAGTTCTACACCTGAGATGTGTAGTGCCGAGATCACCAAATGATAGATTGTGGCCCAACAGAGAATGTGAGGTACCTTCGGCCATGATGCCTGACCGTGGGTACCTGCTAGATGATTGACGTATGGCACAGACGTGGGATTGTCGGATTGAATCGGATGGGGTGACTCACCAGAAGACAGTGGACCTGCTGTAGAACTAGCTGTACCGTTCGGATCCCCAGAACAATGATCAGGAGGAGAGGACTGGCATCGGTAGTCACTAATAACTGGGAGAAAGGATCTTCTCTGAATGAGGAAGGAGCTCAGAGACTACCCTCTGAAAGCCTGATTGACCTGCAGAAAACGAGAGGAGCGAAGGAAACCACTTCCATTGTCACCAATTTTCCTCAGAACACTCCTAGCAAATCTAATGGAATGAGGGGATCCCTGCTGAAAGGCCACAGCCTTGTCTCAAGGGAGAATCACCAAACTTCTGGAAGATTCCAGGATCATCCTCAAAAAGGATATCTGCTGGGCTGGAAATGAGGAAAAAACTTGGTTTAGCTGCCAGCCCAGGAGAGAGAGGGTATCGCAAGAGATATAGAAGACTCAGCACCGGGCTGAAGGAGCGGCTAGAAAGTCGACCAGGTAGGGCAGGACGACCATGCCTCTAGGGTGCAAGAGGAACATGACAGCCCCATAACGCTTGCAAACACTGGGTAGCAGTAGCAAGGCCGAAGGACAAGGTCGTGATTTGAAAATGCTGTTCGCGAAAGGGAAAGCGAAGGAATTTTGAAGAGGGAAAAACATAGGAATGTGAAGGTAAGCATCCCGAATGTCGGTGGATGCCAGAAACTCCCCCTTTTCCGCTGAAGTAATGGCTGAGCGGGGGAACTCCATCCGAAGAAGGGGGACCTTGTCAAGCTTGGTAGAAGTTTGAGGTTCAGGGTTGGCCTTACTTTTCGGTCCCCATTTTGGAACCAAGATCCCTTACATCTAGACCGTTCTGGAAAACTGATCCACTGCTGGTTGGGTCTATAGCAAATCAAAATAGTTAAGGTCTCTGACCAAGAGACCATTGCTCTAGCAACACATGCGGCGGCTAAGGCACGGTAGAGCGCTGAACTGGACACCGCAAGAGGGAACAAACTAGATATGCTATCTGACATTCGGTTGAATTTTTAATTGATGACCCATCGGGTAGGGATACTGGTAGGTATACCACTGGAGATTCTACCCGGTTAATATGCCAAGTGGCAGAATGTGCGGCTGCATGCAGGAGGAGGAAAAACAGTCTCTTACTATCGCAGCTCTCTTTTGACTGTGCAGAGTTAAAACGATGAACCCTCGATCCACCATCCTCTTAACAGGGAAGTGGAAAGGGATCGTCCGCCTTCTTGACTCATCTGCTGAATAGCAGAGATGCAGAGGATGTTCGGACGCCAAAAAAAGGAGCCTCTGTACATCCAGAGAGGTAAGGTCCCTGGGTGGACAGCGCTGCTTGTCCGGCATTAGGCCTGGCTGTAGAAGAGGATACATGGAGGCGACACTCAACGCGCTCGTCTATTGCTGGTGTGGGGAGATCGGTGTCCTTTAACCCCTTTCTGCCATCTGACGGAATAGTACGTCAGCTGGCAGATCCCGTGCTTTGAGGTGGGCTCCAGCGGTGAGCCCACCTCAAAGCCGCGACATGTCAGCTGTTTTGTACAGCTGACATGTGCGCGCAATGAGCACGAGCGGAATCACGATCTGCCCGCGCCCATTAACTAGTTAAATGCCGCCGTCAAGCGCTGACAGCGGCATTTAACTAGCGCTCCCGGCCGCGCGGCCGGAGGTGCTCGCACCGCTGACCCCCGTCACATGATCGGGGGTCATCGGTACATTGCCATAACAACCAGAGGTCTCCTTGAGACCTCTATGGTTGTTGATGGCCGATTGCTTTGGTCGCCACCCTGTGGTCAGCGTTCAAAGTACACCTGCATTTCTGCTACATAGAGGTGATCTGTGCTTCACCTCTATGTAGCAGAGCCGATCGTGTAGTGCATGCTTCTAGCCTCCTATGGAGGCTATTGAAGCATGCCAAAATAAAAAGTGTTTAAAAATATAAAAAAAATAAAAAATATATAAAAGTTCAAATCACCCCCTTTCGCCCCAATCAAAATAAAACATAAAAAAAAAACAAACAAACATACACATATTTGGTATCGCCGCGTTCAGAATCGCCCAATATATCAATAAAAACAAAGGATTAACCTGACCGCTAAATAAAAACGCCAAAATTACGTTTTTTTGGTCGCCGCGACATTGCATTAAAATGCAATAATGGGCGATCAAAAGAACGTATCTACACCAAAATGGTATCATTAAAAACGCCAGCTCGGCACGCAAAAAATAAGCCCTCACCTGACCCCAGATCACGAAAATTGGAGACGCTACGGGTATCGGAAAAATCGCGTAATTTATTTATTTTTTTTAAGCGAACTTTGGAATTTTTTTTTACCACTTAGATAAAAAAATAACCTAGACATGTTAGGTGTCTATGAACTCATAATGACCTGGAGAATCATAATGGCAGGTTAGTTTTAGCATTTGGTGAACCAAGCAAAAAAGCCAAACAAAAAACAAGTGTGAAATTGCACTTTTTTTGCAATTTCATCACACTTGGAATTTTTTTCCCGTTTTCTGTTACATGGCATGGTAAAACCAATGGTATCCTTCAAAAGTACATCTCGTCCCACAAAAAATAAAGCCCTCACATGGCCACATTGACGGAAAAATAAAAAAGTTATGGCTCTGGGAAGGAGGGGAGCGAAAAACGAAAATGAAAAAACAGAAAAAGCTCCGGGGGTGAAGGGGTTAAAAGGACCCGTCGCCCTTAAGAATCAGACCAGGCATGGTATCTCACGTCTTAGGGAGGGAACACCCCGCGTATTTTCATAATGGCTGAAAAAGGATACCGCGCTTGCAGAGGTTTCTGTCCAGTGGATCGCTTATCAGGAAGCTCCCTGTCCGGGTGAATGGCAAATGCTCTGCGAGGGAGTTTAGTTTCCTCATGAGGGGCGCTGCGTGATCTAGAGTAGAAACGAAGTCCTTGTCAATCTACAGAGATTGGTTGATGGTATAAATAGGCGAATCCATCCTTTTCTGAAGTTCTGGCGAGTCCAGAACCAAGGCAATGTCCGATCCATATTCAGAGACTTGTTCTCAGCAAATCATTGGTGAGGGATCAGGAAATGAAACTTCCGTTTTCTAGGCGCGTGTACGTTTCTAGAATAGTTGCGGCCCCTGCTAGCTGACGGCTTTAAGACCAGGAAATACTGGTCATGTGCCTTTAAGACCAGGTAATACTGGTCATGTGCCTTTAAGTCCAGGTAATACTTGTCATGCACCTTTAAGACCAGGAATACTGGTCATGCGCCTTTAAGATTGGGAACACTGGTCACGTGCCTTTAAGAGCAGGGAATACTGGTTATGTGGCAGGAAATACTGGTCATGTTAAGTACAGGGGGAAGATGCAGGGGAAGAGATCAGAACTTCCTTACCCGGAAGTATTTCGCGGTGTTCCGGGACATAGCGTGCCGGCGCATGTGCACTAATGCTTTTCGGCTTTGCCCGCAGTTGGGCAAAGCATAATGCGCGTGCGCAAGGCAAGATTGCCTTGAGCAGGCGTGTACTACGGAGGAGAGAATGAACTTCAATCCAATATTGCGGCCAGCATGCAGCCAACAGGTAAGGAAAGGGTGAATCAAACACCCGAAAACTCCGCCCATATGACCGAAAACCGGTCCCGCCAAATTCAGGTTACAGGTTCCCTTTAATGTAAAACCATAGCCCCTGTGTGTGTGTGCCGGCTGGGTGGACCAAGATGGCAACCGGAGTTGCAGAGGTAGTAAAGTCTCGTAGAGAGCGAGAGGCGCAAATTCGGGGGGTGGGGCCACATACGTGATGTGGGCGGAGCCTTGTGACTTCCATGAATAGGCCCAAGCCGGGGCCTAAATTTCTGCAGCCGGCATGAGCAATACCAGCGTTGCTGAGGGAAGCGATCGCTCCCGTGCCAGGGAAGAAGCGCCAGAAAAGGTGGGCGGAGCCGCCTTAGCGTGGGTGCGGCTTCCGGAATGCGGCCTACACATCGGCCGAAGCCGGGTGCTAAATTTTTGCAGCCGGCCAAAGCGTTACCTCAGAGAGGTGGGCCACTGGGAAGCTGAGGATGCCTGTCAGCATGTGAATATCCCGCTGCAGAGGCCCACCGCTGATCCACTCACCATCGGTGGGAGTCCCGGCATGGAGCCGCCGCGATGACTGGGTTTTGGCGTCGAGGAAAGTGAGCACTCTACTGTTCTGCTGCAGGTCAGATATTGCAACGTGGACAGTGCAGGGATAAACCTCAATCCATCATCCAGGTGTTTTTTTTTAATCAGATAAATTTTTATTAAGGAAAATCAATGATAACAAGTGACATCAAGCTGTTATTCACAGATAATCATATATTTTATGAACATAACTCCCCCTTCCTTTTCCCTCCCTATCCCCCCCCTTCGAGACCCCTTTAATGCTCTCCCAAATTCCCATCAGATATTCCTTCCCCAATTCAAATACAATTGTATAGTATGAACATCATCTATAACATTATGCATCCTCCCCACAATTCTAATCCCATTCTATCCATGGCTGCCAAATCTTTTGAAATACATCTAGTTTTATTTCTCTTAGTATAGATACTTTTTTCCAATAAAATTATATGGTCCGCCTGCGTAAGAAAGTCTCGTCTAGTCGGAGGTTCCTCCCTGATCCAGAACCGAGCTATCAATTTCCTTGCTATGAATAACAATCTAGTAATCGCCAGTTTAACCATAGATACCGCTGCTATTTCTTCCACATAGCCTAATATACAGACCAAAGGGTCTCTGGGAATGACACACCTATATACCAATTCAATCCGATTCAATACAACTGTCCAGAAGGTAGACAATCTAGGGCAGTGCCACAGCATGTGTAACATGTCTGCCTGTTCCTGCGAACATCGTGGACACTCGGAATCAGACCTCAAACCCATCTTGAACAGTCTATCGGGAGTTCTGTAAGCTCTATGAATCACGTATAATTGAGACATCCTCCCAGGTTCGCTCATAGAGATCTTAGTCACATATTCTAAAATAGATTCCCATCTATCATCATTTATCTCTCCCAATTCAGCTTCCCATTTCACTCTAGACTTGATGGGATGTTTGGCTAGAAAGGTGAATAATAAATCTCTATACACTTCTGAAATTGCCCCCCTTGTCCCGCTGTTCTCCAAAATGGAAGCCAGCGTGATATCTATCTGGATCTCAATAAGTTTTCTCCGACATTGCGACCGATACGCATGCTGAATTCTTTTATAATGATATAAATTTAAATGTGATAACTGTAATTCTGTTTGTAACTCCACAAATGACTTAAGTCCCCCTTGACCCATTAGCTGACCCATCTTTCTAATTCCTGCCTCTCTCCATGGCCCATATCCTTCCATTTGCTTAAATTCTTGTAAGTTTATATTATCCCATATAGGTGAGTATTTGGTAAGGCCTGTGACACCCCTAATCTGTTTAACTTTTTCCCATACCTTATGAATTAGGAGAACAGTAGGAAACCGAGAACCCAGTTTCAAAAATTGCCCCCTTCCAAACGCTCACCCAGAGGCCATTTTCCCATCAAATACCTCAAACTACTGGGTGATTACCCCTTTCCCATCTCCTCCTCCCATCCTCCAATATGCTGGCATTGTGCTGATAAAAAATATACCCAAGGGTTAGGGAGCGCCAAGCCCCCTTCCGCCTTTGGCCTCTGCAAAGTTTCTTGTTTAAACCTTGGGTTTTTTCCCCCCCATATTAGTTCGCCAAACAGCGATTTAATTTTATGGAACCTACTCTGCGGAATCCAAATTGGAGAATTATGCAGTACATATAACAACTGCGGCATCACAATCATCTTCAAAAGGTTCACTCTTCCAATTACAGAGAGATGTAGTTTCTTCCATGCTGAAATTTTGGTACGTATTTTTTGTAGCAGAGGGCTTAGATTAAGTTCTTCAAACCTCGTCAGAGGAAGGGTGATTTGTATCCCCAAATATTTAAATTTCGAAACTACCTTCAATTTTGCTGACATTTCCACCTCCTCAGTACCCTTTTCTACCTCATCAATGGGCATAATGCACGATTTGTCCCAATTTATTTTGAGTCCAGAGAATTCCCCAAATTCCTCAATTAATGCCACCGCGTTATCCAGATTCTCCCGAGTCCCCCAAAAATAACAAAATATCGTCAGCATACAGAGACACCTTCTCCTCCTTCATTCCATAGACAAATCCTTTTATCTCTCGTGCCTCCCTTATTTTAGCAGCCAAGGGTTCCACAGCTAGGGCAAATGGCAACGGAGACAATGGGCACCCCTGCCTTGTACCCCTATGCAATGAGAAACTATCAGATAATTTATTATTTACTCTAATTTTTGCCATTGGAGAGGAGTATAGCAACCCCACCCAAGATATAAACTTAGGCCCGAACCCAAGGCACAACAGAACCGACCACAAGTAATTCCATTCTACACAATCAAAGGCCTTATGGGCATCCAAAGACACCACCACTCTCTTTCCAGCATTTTCAGCTGGAATTTGCATATTTAAATATAGTCTCCTTAAATTGATTGCTGTAGATTTGTTGGGAATAAATCCAGATTGATCTGGGTGGATTACTTTATCAATCACATGGATTAGTCTGTTGGCCACCATCATCCCTTTGTTAGGGTAGTGGAGAGGAACCGTTCGCCTCCTTGTGCCATCCGCTTTCACAGTGGTGGGACAGTGGGGGCTGCTCGGACGCCATAGAGGGGCCTCTGTACATCCACGGAGTTCAGCCTCCGGGTGGACAGGGCCAGTTGTCCGGCAATAGGACTGGCTCCAGGAGAGGATACATGGAGGCGACACTCCATGTGGTCGCCTGCTGCCGGAGTGGGGAGATCAGGACTCGAAGGAACCGTCGCCCCTGAAGTGAGCTCAGGCATGGCTTCCCACGTCGCAGGGGAGGATACGAGGAGATGACACTCCGCGTGCTCACCTGTTGATGATTTGGGGGAGATCGGAACCTTGAAAGGATCCGTCGCCCCCTTCACTCCGTTAATTAAAAAATAAAATTTTACAGAAAAGTAAAAAATAAAATAAAAACCTTGGGGTCTGAACCAGACCCATGTGCCTCCTACAGACACTAAGCAAGAACTGGTTAGCTGAGAGCCAGCAAGAGGGTGTATACTGCAGGGGAGGAGCGAACTTTCATGGATCACTTCGTGTCAGCCTCCTAGTGGCAGCAGCAGCATACACCACGTTCTGTGTCCCCCAATGAGGCATAGGAGAAAAAATAGAGAGGCTATGGGCATCAGAAAATGGCGCAATTTTTTTTTTTTTCAAACAAACTTTGGAATTTTTTTCACCACTTAAGTAAAAAAGAACCTACACATGTTTGGTGTCTATGAACTTGCAATGACCTGTAGAATCATTATGGCCGGTCAGTTTTAGCACAGATATAAGTTCCTTACACAATGCGGATGACGCTGCCGCTCTATATAACACCACAATAACTGTAGCTTTGGAATCTGCTGCCCCACTTACACATACCAAAGCTCGCAAAATCAACAGACAGCCCTGGCACACCAGCCTGACCAAAGAACTGAGGCGAACTTCCAGGGCTGCTGAGCACAGATGGAACAGATCCCACTCCAACGAGCACTTCATCGCATTCAAACAGTCCCTCACTACTTTCAAGACCACACTCGCCACAGCTAAACAAACCTACTTCTCATCGCTCATATCCTCCCTGTCTCACAACCCTAAACCGTTATTCAACACCTTCAATTCTCTCCTCCGTCCCCCAGCACCTCCTCCCTCCCCACTTATCGCCGCTGAAGACTGCCTTATTTTTCAAGCAGAAGATTGACAACATCAGAGACAGTTTTGGTCAACAACCCCCAGAGCCCTTCCTCCCGACTTCCCAGCCCTCCACCTCCAAAACCAACTTCACCACCATTACAGAAGATCGACTCTCCACTCTACTCTCAAGATCACAGCTCACCACATGTGCTCTTGACCCGATCCCATCCCACTTCATCACAAACCTCACCACAGTCTTCATCTCAACCATAACCCATCTCTTCAACCTATCACAAACAACTGGTGTTTTCCCCTCTAGCTTTAAACATGCCTCCATCACACCTATCCTAAAAAAGCCCTCTCTTGACCCATCCTCTGTATCTAGCTATCGCCCTATATCACTTCTCCCCTATGCCTCCAAGCTACTGGAACAACACGTCTACCTTGAACTGTCCTCCCATCTATCTTCTTGCTCCCTCTTCGACCGCTTACAATCTGGCTTCCGGTCACACCACTCCACTGAAACTGCCCTTACTAAGGTCACCAATGACCTCAACCACCAAAAGCAAGCGACACTACTCTGTCCTCCTCCTCCTGGACCTGTCGGCTGCCTTTGACACAATGGACCATTGCCTATTATTACAGACCCTCTCATCCCATGGCATCACAGACTTGGCCCTATCCTGGATCTCATCATACCTAACAGACCGGACATTCAGAATCTCCCACTCACACACCACATAGCCCTTTCCACTTCCTGCCGACTTCAACTCAAAAATATTTCACGAATCCGTTCATTCCTCAACCAAGAATCTGCAAAAACCCTAGTCCATGCCCTCATCATCTCTCGCCTTGACTACTGCAACCTCCTGCTCTGGGGCCTCCCCTCGAACACTCTCACACCCTTCCAATCTATTCTAAACTCTGCTGCCCGACTAATCCACCTGTCCCCCCGCTATTCCCCATCAATCCCTTCGCTGGCTCCCCATTGCCCAGAGACTCCAGTACAAAACCCAACCATGACATACAAAGCCATCCACAACCTGTCTCCTCCATACATCTGTGACCTCGTCTCCCGGTACTTTCCTGCACGCAACCTCCGATCCTCACAAGATCTCCTTCTCTATTCCCCTCTTATCTCCTCTTCCCACAATCGCATACAAGATTTCTCTTGCGCATCACCCCTACTCTGGAACTCTCTACCACAACATATCAGACTCTCACCTACCATCGAAACCTTCAAAAAGCCTGAAGACCCACCTCTTCCGACAAGCCTATAACCTGCAGTAACCACCGATTTACCAAACCGCTGCATGACCAGCTCTACCCTCGCCTACTGTATCCTCACCCATTCCTTGTAGATTGTGAGCCTTCGCAGGCAGGGTCCTCTCTCCTCCTGTACCAGTTATGACTTATATTAAGATTATTGTACTTGTTTTTATTATGTACACCCCTCCGCACATGTAAAGCGCCATGGAATAAATGGCGCTATAACAATAAATAATAATAATTTAGTGAACATGGTGATTTTTTTTTTTTTTACCATTTTCCAGTACACTATATGCTAAAACCAATGGTGTTGTTAAAAAGTACAACTCACCCCATAAAAATCAAACCCCCACATGGCCACTTTAACCCAAAAATATAAAAGTTAGGGCTCTGGGAAGAAGGGAAGCAAAAAATGAAAATGCAAAACCAAAAATACCTCTGGTCGTTAAGGGGGCCACAATACAGAAAACACATTTTAATAGGTGACATGTGGCTGTGCCTTTTATAACACTAATATGCATAATATTAACATGTATCAAAAACCTAATATACAGTATTTTCCGGTGTATAAGACGACTTTGTAACCTCTGAAAATCTTCTCAAAAGTCAGGGGTGGTCTTATATGCTGGGTGTCGTGTTATAGGGCGGGTGCAGAGCAATCTGCGGTCGCCGCATATGACGAGGTGAGGGGGTGCCTCACCGGGAAGGTGTAAGTGAAGCAAACTGCAGGCGCCCAGGGTATGAAAAAAAAGAGAGCGCGGCGCTGTGCCCAGAAAGACATGCCTTCGTCACCTGTCTGGCCCGCTCTTGTATCCTATTACCTCCTTCTCTGCCTCTCAGTTCTCGCACATGCGCCACTTCACTGCAGTCCTCAGGAGAGAAATCTGAGAAGCGGAGGAGGTAATAGGATGCAAGGGCGGGCCAGACGGGTCACAGAGGCATGTCTTTCTGGGCACAGCGCCGCTCTCTCTCTTTTTTTCATACCCTGGGCGCCTGCAGCTTGCTTCAATTACACCTTTCCGGTGAGGCGCCCCCTCACCTCATCATCGGGACCACTCCCCCACCATGTGCGGTGACCTCAGAATGCTCCAGACCTGCCCTATAAGACACCCAGAGTATAAGATGACCCTTGACTTTTGAGAAGATTTTCAGGGGTTAAAAAGTCGTATATCCCAAACTCTATATTTTAACTGGAAAAGTTGGGGGTCGTCTTACACGCCGGAAAATATGGTGTATCTTTTCGTTTATATTTCTGTGACATTCACTTATGCACCTACAATTACACAAATTCTTCAGCAAATTTGTTTTCAGTTTTACCCAAATCTTAACTTAATCATCCATTTTCATAGTTGATTTTATAAAATGCTGTCAAAAATTTCCAAACATCAGAGTCCATTTGGCAAAATATTTATTTATAATAAATCTGTTCAAAAGCAGTTGGTCACATCAGTTATTCATTGTACATTATTGGGCTATTACAATGGTATTGGTAAACGTATATAAACGAACTGCTTTTTTTGTACATTTTACAAAAGGAAATTAAAAACAAAGGAAGAAAAAAAAAAATCAAAGAAAAAAAAAAAACAACAGAAACACATGGAAAAAAGAACAGGCGGATTCCGTTAAGACAAAAGGCAAAGCAGGATGAGTCATTTGCACTCAGGCAATTGCTGCCATAATTGTTACCCGTACAAGTCCTCTGCACCATGAATGCAACAAGGCTTTAGTTTAGGTGCAGGCTCTGAAGAACGGAATCAGATGTCATGTACAGCAGCAGCTCCGGTCAACTGAACAACAGTACTGTATGTCAACACTGGGAATGGTTTCTGATAGAATTTCAAGCTGCACACAGTACTTTATACACCAGAATAAAACACATTACTCCCATTCAGTAGTTCCTGGTGGCTTTGATGTCAAATCATACATTACTCGAGAAATTCCTGGGATCTTCTTAATTTCAGTCACCATTTTCAAAACAACCTACAAATAGTAAAGGTGGAAATAAATAAACAGTTTAAAAAAAAAAGTACCGTATATATTTTGGAGACAAGTCTTATATGCCAGTTCATTGCAGATTCTATTCTATTAAAATGGAAAGTTTTGCGAAATTTATTTTTGCATTATTGATTAGAGAATACATTTTAATACGAAATGACATGTACTGGTTTAACATGTATCTGTTTAATATTTTTCTTCTGCCACCGCTGGGGGCTTCCATTTTTATCTGCGGTTTTATAAGTGTCTGAGCACGACACTAACACATACGGCAGCCCATGTGCATGGGAGATTGCAGTAGATGTCTGGCCGTATCTTCTATGCTGTGACCTGGGCACATCCCCTGGGCTGTCCAGTTCTTATGTGTGGAAAGAGTTGTGTGCCATTTAATTGCAATTCAGAGCTTTGCTCTAAATGACAATTTACCCAGTCACCATTAAGACAAAATTCTGCAGCAAGAGGTTACAGGAGTGTGAGAGGAGAGGCGAGTAGTGATGGAGAAGCGACTGCAGGTCAGGCAGCGGCGGTGACAAGAGCTCCGGCGGTGAGCTCTGCTCAGGCAGCCTGGTATTTTACTACCAATACAAGGCTACCAAGCTATTTTCACTGCTGGAAGAAAAAAAAATCATTTCAATTTAAAAAAAAAAAAAAATGATGGGTTAGGGACAGTAAAAATACTGTATTACTTGTTGTCTACTATGGTATTTTTTACTGAAGGGAGTTCGTGTTCGTATCAGAGGAAAAAAATATCACATCCGTGCGTCCATAGTACAGCCATCGAGTGCTGATCACTAACACATCAGTGATCAGCCTGTTTTTTTTTTTTTTAAATGTATTTAGAAGAGAAAAAAAAACTAAGATTACAACTAGTGATTAGTGAGTGGACTCGTTGCTCGGGTTTTCCCGAGCACGCTCAGGTTGTCTCCGAGTATTTGTGACTGCTCAGAGATTTAGTTGTTGTTGACCCAACTGCATGATTTACAGCTGGTAGACAGCCTGAGAACATGTGGGGGTTGCCTGGTTGCTAGGGAATCCCCACATGTAATCAAGCTGTCTAGTAGCCGCAAATCATGCAGCTGCGGCGAGGAAAACTAAATCTCCGAGCACTAACAAATTCTCGGCGGACACCAGAGCGTGCTCGGGAAAACCCGAGCAACGAGTATACTTGCTCATCACTAATTACAACACACAAATAAAAATTTGTTACACACCGCACACGTGAAAAAATGTTGTCCTGCTCATCCCAAATACGGTTTTCAGCGAAGGAGGCATACGTTTCCATGCCTCAAACACTGACAGTGAGAGAGAGGATGCCACCTTCCTTTAATTTTTCATCCTCCTCCTTTAGTGATACCGAACCACGGCCCAGGACAGGAACTGAACCAGCACCCACCTACTACAATACTGACCCCATATGGACTTTACTCCCATGAAGATTATGAGCCACTGATTCCCGATTTTGTGGTGAAAAGGAATCAAACCAGCCTCACAGAAATTGAGTTTCAATCTTTCTCTGAGGATTTAGTAAATCTCATGGTGGCTCAGACAAATTTGTAAAACCCAGCAATTTTTGTCACGGTGTACGTGCCGCAAAGGGACATCTGTGTGGATGAGGCCCCAATCCATTTCAAGGGGAGGCTCAAAGTCCGTCAGTACCTGCCAGGTAAGAGCAAGGTACGGAATTAAGCTCTACAAACTGTGCAAGAGTACCTCAGGGTACATCCACAAATTAAGTGTTTAGGAAGGGAAGGACGCCCGGATTGAACCCCCTGAATGCCCCTCTGTCCTGGGAGTGAGTGGGAAAATTGTGTGAAATTTAGTGCACCCACTGCTGGATCAAGGTTATCACACCTCTATGTAGATAACTTTTATTCCAGCATCCCACTCATCAAGTCCCTCTCTGCCCAAGCTACCACAGCCTGCAGTACTGTCTACAAAAATCAGAGAGGCCTACCTAAGACACTATTTAGGCAGCTGCTCAGAAAGCGTGATAGCAGAGCCCAATGTAGTGACAACATGCTGGTGGTCAAGTACAAGGAAAAGAGGACTGTCCTTTTCTTGACTACCATACATGATGATGGCAGCATCCCCAGAACTATACGAGGTACCTCTACACAGGTCCACAAACCAAACTGTGTACAGGGGTACAACAAGTACATGGGGGGAGTTGATCTCTCTGATCAAGTCTTCCAGCCGTACAGTGCGATGAGAAAAGCCAAGTTGCGGTACAAGAAGCTTGCTGTGCACATCGTACAGATGGCAATGTACAATGGTTTTATGCTATCACAATGTGCAGGTCAGACCGATGTACGTTCAGTTCCAGGAGGTAGTAATCAAGGCCTTAATCTTTGGATACCAGGAAAAAGCGGGCCCCAGTACTTCCGGAACAGACGTTGCTCGTATTGTACCCAGGCCAACATTTCTCTGAGAAGGTCCCTCAAACCACAAAAAAATAAATAAAGAGGTGCCGAGTGTTTTACAAAAGGGGATATGCAAGGACCCCTGCCCAGACAACTGGGCAGGTGTATAAAAGAATGCTTTAGACTGTACGACATATCAATGGACTACTGAATTCAATTCCGACGTACACAAGAAAACTGATTTATGCCAATCTGAGGTACACTATACAACTTACGTATGCCCACCTGATGCACTCTAGACAATTTACATATGCCACTACATTATACAATTCACACACCAGATCAACTCCAAAATAGGGCCACCTGTAGGGGATTCCACTGTTTACGCATATCAGGGTCTCTTCAAACGCGAGATGATGCCCACAGACCATTACATCAAAGTCTGCATTCCAAAACGTCACTCCTTTCTCTTATGAGCCTTCCTGTAAGCCCACACAGTGGTTTTCCTCCACATATGGGGTATTGGCATACTCCGGAGAAATTGCACAACAGATTTTAGGATCCATTTTCTACAATCATAAAGCAACTACTGTCTCCTTCACCATTATCCTGTAGACTAAGTCCGCCAGGACAGGGCCATCTCCGCTCTGTACCAGTCTGGCATTGCTAATTTGCTCACCGTAATTTAGGTTTGTATTTTTTATGTAACAATGCTTCATGTACAGCAACAAGGAATCAATGGGGCTATAAAAATAATTTCAGCTGGTCATTTTGTGCAGCGGATTTTTTTTACGTTTCATGTAGATGAGATTTCGTAAGATGTAGCAAATTTTCCAGATGGAAAATTCACTGCACAACCGCCTCGTGTACTCACCCTTTGAATGCTGCAAACTACAGGTCATTCATGGCCAATATTGAATTATTTGGTAGCTGCCTAAGTTTTTTGAAATGCACTGCCCCAGGCGATCCCACCAATACCTAGCTCATGCTTTTAAGTGGGCTTTAAAAACCTCTCTAGACAGGTCTATCACCTCACTTCACTAACGTAACTCTGTCCTATTCCCCCTTTCTAAATTTTTCTCAGAATCTGGTTCCTCCTATTCATCTGTCTCCACATCCTCCATGCACCCTATAGCAATTAGTAACTGCACTTAGATACTGGCCAAAAATCTTACTCTGTCGTCTCATTGGGGGACACAGGACCATGGGTGTTATGCTGCTGTCCACTAGGAGGCAACACTATGCATAATATGAAAAAGATTAACTGTGGCTCATCCTCTGCAGTTTACACCCCTGGACGGCGTCAGCCTTCTCCAGTTTTTGCTTAGTGTCGCATAGGAGGCCCACCTAAATTTTTTTTTACTCCATTTTTTCCGACGGGATTACAGATGAAGAAAAGTGGGTCTCCTGCGAGACTCCCGGCATGGCTCCTTCCTCGGCCCCCTATTACGGGGTGCCCGGTTGAAGTCGAGATGGCTATTCACCATGTCGCTCCTTCCCCAGTCCCTCGGGTGCTGGTTCTAAGTCGAGCCCCCCCTCCTTCCCCAATTCCTTTTGGTTTCTGTGTTGAGGTCGAGGCGAGGATAAAGCCCCCTGATGGTGACAGCAGCACCCTCCCTAATCCCCCTCTGGGGGCATTAGGTTGAGACGCCTCAGGTAGGGCCTGTACAGGCAGCACTCTGCAGCTCCCAGCAGCATGGGCCAACACACTGCGGCTGCATCCAGGGACCCCAGCTGCGGGATCCTGTCGGGGCCGGGGGGAATGCAGGCAGGCATGGCACATCTGAGACACAGGGCTCCCTGCTCCCCTGTCTCTGCGGCAGCACCAGCTCTATAGTGCCTCAGGGAGACCCCTCACAAGGCCCCCCCTTCCGCTTATAGCCCCACCGCTGTACTGCCTTTAAATCCGGGGAGTCCGGTTCAGATCCGACCCCCTCCCGGACTTCCGTGCCGGCCTGGAGCCTTTCTGGGGGCAAACTGGTGGGGTAAGATCACTTCTGGGTTTTTTACTCGGCTGTGAATCCATATTCCCTATAAGGCTCCCCTATAGGTTCCTCTGCATAGCCACCCCTGTAGGGTCCTCTGCATAGCCAGCCCTTCTGCACTCTGTGCACTATGCCGGGCTCAAGGTCCAAGAGAACCAGGCAGGACTGCTATTATGCATTCTGCACAGCCTGCAGGACCTCTCTCCCCAGTGGGAGCACGTACCCGCACTGCCAGGACTGTATCCAGACTACTGTGTCAGGGCCCCAAGAAGCCCCTGCCCATGCTTCGGTGTCTAATGTCACGCCGGAATGGGTCACTCAGATGTCGCAATCTATGATGCAGCCTATAGATAACCTCCACATTGCTTCAGGCTCTGCAAAGTCATGCCTCGGCTATGACTGCTACCCAGCAAAGGGAGAGCTTGACTCAGGGACAGGACGACCTTGGCACATCCACGTCTAGGTCAGGACGCAAGCGGACCCATAGGTCAAGTCCATCTGCGTCATCCCATAGCACACGGTCATCCCCTTCTAGGGAGAGACACCGTAGTTCCAGGTCATCTAGACCGTCCCCTTCCAGGGGCAGACAATGCAGATCTCCGCAATCCCCGACCAAAGAAGGCCTCCGCCCCAGCTCAGCCAGCAGGGGACGAGTCAGTGAAACACCGGATTCGAAAGGCATCTGTGACTCCGACTCAGACAAGGAAACGGAGGGGTCCCCGATCCCAATCCCCCCTAGCTATTCAGCGCTAGTTGAGGACAATCTCTTCTATCCATTGGATGCTGGACCTTTCTGATCCACCACCAGAGGCCCCAGAACACAAGATTTCCTTTGAAGGAGCTCTGAAGCCGCCTAAGGTTTTCTCTAACCACCCAGAGTTTAAGGCGATCCTTAAAGCAGCTCTCTCAGCCTGAGAAAAAATTCGCTATTCGCAAATATCTGGAGGCAAGGTACCCCTTCCCACAGAAGGACACCAAGGAATGGACAGATCCACCCGAAGTGGATCCTCCAGTCTCTAGGCTAGCAGCACAGTCCCTCCTTTCACTGCCAGATAGCACAACCCTCAGGGACGCAGCAGACCGGCAGGTAGAACGCATGGCCCGTTCAATTTTCGAGGCTGCATGGGCATC
This sequence comes from Ranitomeya imitator, assembly GCF_032444005.1. NCBI lineage: Eukaryota > Metazoa > Chordata > Amphibia > Anura > Dendrobatidae > Ranitomeya > Ranitomeya imitator. The sequence continues at coordinate 503,369,225 of NC_091286.1, forward strand.
CCTGGCTCCCGCGTTCGCTTCAGTTTGGGCTGCAAAGGCCATCCTGGCTTGGGCCCAAAATTTACAAGCTGGCCTCCAAGCATCCGCTCCTGAGCTGTCGGACCAAGCGGTTCAAATAGCAGTTGTGGCAGATTACACGCTACATGCAGCTCTGGATTAAGCAAGGGGTGTAGCGGGGATAGCATCAAAAGCCATTACAATTCGGCGTATCTGCTGGCTGTAGGAATGGAAAGCGGACGCAGCCTCAAAGTAGTCCCTCACGCACCACCCCTACCTCAGCGGGCGACTTTTCGGTGAACAGTTGGCCACTATGATATCCAACGCCACTGGGGGTAAGAGTACCTCTCTTCCCAAACTGAAACCTAAACGCACTTACAAGAAGCATAACCAAACTCGATTCAGATCCTTTCGGAACTCCTCGGGCTGGTCCGTCTCGCATCCAGCACAAAATCGTAACGGTTTCCCACGCAGGGACAACTCACGTTCGACGCAAAGGTCGGACAAGACCTGGCAGTCAAAAGCAGGCCAGTCTAAGCCCAGAGAAGGAAAATCTCAGACTTTCTCCTCATCATGACTCACGGACTCCAGAAAACACCACACCCGTAGGCGGCCGACTTTTGCTCTTTCATGAAGTCTGGCTGCCCATTACAGAAGACAGGTGGGTCAGGGAACTAGTGTCTTCCGGATACAAGATAGAGGTCACCTCCAATCCACCGGACCGATTCTTCCTCTCTGTCCCCCCAAAGCCACCAGCCAAGGCTCGTGCCTTCCACCAAGCGGTCTCCTCGCTTTTTCAAGCAGGAGTCATAGTACCGGTCCCCATGGCCGAGCGCTTCCGAGGGTCCTACTCCAATCTATTCGTAGTTCCCAAGAAAGGAGGTAGAGTACAGTCCATACTGGACCTAAAACAGCTCAACAAATATGTACGGGTCCATCACTTCCGCATGGAGTCCCTTCAGTCCATCATTGTGTCCATGGAGAAGGGAGAATATCTCGCCTCCATAGACATACAAGATGCATACCTGCATACCTATTGCACTCGCCCATCAGAGATTTCTCAGGTTCGCAATCGACCAGGACCACTACCAGTTCGTGGCTCTCCCGTTCGAACTTGCCACGGCTCCGAGTGTTTACCAAAGTCATGGCAGCCACCATGGACGTTCTGCTCTCCAGAGGCATTGTAGTCGTTCCATATCTGGACGATCTACTCATCAAGGCTCCCACCTTCAAGGACTGCGAGCTCAGCGTCTCAATCACAATCGACACTGGGCTGGTTAGTCAACCTAAAAAAGTCATCACCAACCCCGAGTCAGTCTCTGACCTTCCTGGGAATGCTATTCAACACCTCCAGGGGTCTAGTGCTCCTTTCCAAAGACAAGGCACTGGCTCTCCGCCTAGGAGTTCGCACCCTCCTTTGCAAACCCCCTCGATCTCTCTGGTTTGACATGAGAGTCCTCGGCAGGATGGGGGCGGCAATAGGAGCGGTCCCATTTGCCCAGTATCACCTCAGGCCTCTCCAACTAGCCATCCTCAAGTCCAAGGACAAGAACCCTTTCTCTCTCGACAGGGAGTTCCGGCTAGCGTCGATATCCAGGAGGTCCCTGCACTGGTAGCTCAAGCCAAGGGGAAATCCTTTCTCACAGGTCAATGGAAGGTTCCGACCACCGATGCTAGTCTGACGGGTTGGGGTGCGGTGCACCTACACCACAAGGCAAGTGGTCCCCAGTGGAAGCGACCATGCCCATCAACATCCTGGAAATTCGTGCCATCCTCCTGGCATTGAGGGCCTTCCAACACTAACTGGCAGCTTCACATCAGAATACAGTCGGACAATGCCACGGCTGTGGCATATGTGAATCACCAAGGAAGGCCCACAGTACCCAGGCGATGCGAGAAGTGTCACACATCCTCCACTGGGCAGAGGACACAGGGTCGGTTCTCTCGGCGATAAACATTCCGGGTGTGGACAACTGGGAAGCAGACTTCCTCAGCCGACAAGGAATAGACTCGGGAGAGTGGTCTCTCCATCCCGAAATCTCTCACCAGATCTGCCATCGCTGGGGGACCCCGGATGTGGACCGAATGGCATCCCACTTCAATGTCAAGGTCCCCAACTTCATGGCCAGAACTCACGATCCGCAGTCGCTCGGAGCAGACGCTCTGGTTCAGGACTGGACCCAGTGCCAGCTTCTGTACATTTTTCCACCTCTCCCAGATATGCAGAGTGGTGAGGAAGATCAAGCAAGAGAGAGTTCGAACCATGCTAATCGCACCGGACTGGCCCAGACGTACATGGTACGCCGACATTGTACAACTTACAGCAGACACCCACTGGTGTCTCTCCGACCGCCCCGATCTTCTATCACAAGGCCCGTTCTACCACCAGAACTCAGGGGCCCTCAATTTGACGGCGTGGCCCTTGAAACCTGGGTTCTAATCCAGGCAGGGCTTTCGCAGGACGTCAGTAGGACCATGATCAGGGCACGGAAGCCAGCCTCTGCCAAGATTTATTACCGTACCTGGAAAGCTTTCTTTACCTGGTGCGAATCTCATGGCCGGACCCCATTCCCTTCCCAAACTACTTGGTTTTATCCAATCGGGTCTGGAGACCAGGCTGTACCTGGTCTCACTTAAGAGCCAGGTGTCAGCCCACTCAGTGCTTTTCAAAGGCACATTGCTACCAAGCCGCAAGTAAGGAAATTTCTTCAGGGGGTTTCCCGATTGGTTCCCTACAGACGACCACTAGAAACGTGGGACCTTAACCTGGTCCTGACAGCACTGCAGGAACCACCCTTCTAACCCCTTAAGGAGGTCCCGCTCCGCCTTCTATCCCAGAAGGTGGTTTTTCCTGGTGGCAATCACCTCGCTACGCAGGGTGTCTGAACTGACAGCACTCTCCTGCAGACGGCCCTTTCTGGCTTTTCACCAGGACAAGGTAGCCCTCCATACGGTCCCATCCTTCCTTCCAAAGGTTGTGTCCAACTTCCACCTCAATGAGGAAATTTCTCTGCCTTCCCTTTGTCCGGTCCCAGTTCATAGAGTGGAGAGGGCTCTGCATATGCTTGACCTTGTCAGGGCATTGCGTATATAAGTGTCTAGGACTGCGTCCTTCCGGAAGTCCGATTCTCTTTTTCTTCTTCCGGAAGGCGGCCGCAAGGGTCTGCCAGCTTCCAAAGCTACCCTTGTCAGGTGGATCAAATCCACCATACAAGAGGCCTACCGCTTTAAGAATTCTCCTCTTCCAGACGGTATTACGGCACACTACACGGGCGGTAGGGGCCTCCTGGGCCATTCGGCACCAGGCTTTGGAACAACAAGTGTGTAAGGCGGCCACTTGGACTAGCCTACACGCGTTTACTTAACACTACAGAGTTCATACCGAGTCCTCAGCGGACACGAGCCTGGGTAGATGTGTTCAGCAGGAGGTGGTGCCCCAAGTGTAGGGGCCTTTCTACACAATATTCGTCCATTGCTTCCAACCCAGGGACTGCTTTGGGACGTCCCATGGTCCTGTCCCCCTCAATAAGGCGAAAGAGTAAAAGATTTTTGTGTACTCACCGTAAAATCTTTTTCTCTTAGCCTCTAATTGGGGGACACAGCTCCCACCCTGTTGCCCTTTCCGGGCCGTTGTTACTGTTGAGTTCTCATATAGTTTTCTTGAGCTCGTACATAGTTGCCTTCTTATAGGCATGGTTATGTTATTCATGTTATGTTCCTCCTAATGCTTTTGCACAAAACTGGAGAAGGCTGACACCGTCCAGGGTTGTATGCAGAGATGGAGCCACGGTTAATCTTTTTCAGATTATGCAGAGTGTCGCCTCCTAGTGGTCAGCAGCATAACACCCATGGTCCTGTGTCCCCCAATAAGAGGCTAAGAGAAAGATTTTATGGTGAGTACACAAAAATCTCCTTTTTTACTATAACTGTTCACATTTTACGCCAAGTAAACTGTAAAATTACTCAGGTTATTACAGTTGTGTATACAAAAATTGTGTAGGTTTTTCGCTATATATGTACCAATATGTATTTGACAAGGAACAAAAAAAATTGGTATCATTGTGGGAGGTGAAATGAAAGACTGTGTGGCCTGGGCTTCATTTATTACAAATCTCCGGATAAAAAGAAAGATTATGTAAGAAAAACATGTAAATAGAAAAAAAAAAAATAATACCTCTTCTGGAATCTCATTGCCAGGAGTAGCAGCAATGCCAGTCATAAAATCGCTGGTGATAAAAGTGCGGATAACCACAGACCTCTGACATGACGGCTGTTTTTGCAGAGGATCTCGATCAAAATGTAATGGTGTCAAAATAACCGGCATCTGGCTTATCTTGCTGGCATAACCTGTGCAAATAAAGAGAAATAAACCACGGGTACAGGACTGTATGGAAAACTATACTATATGGTACTATACCTAGTGGAGACGTAGCGAAATTAGACACAGTCAGGTTTGTATAGCAGGTTTGTATTTTACATAAAAAAACAAAACAAAAAGCACAATTCTATTAAAAATAAAAAACTAAAATACCTACCTTGATATTAACGAACTATCCTAATAAACAGGTCAATATCGGTTTGGTGGCAGTCCGACACCCCCACTGATCTGCTGTTATTAGCACCGGGGAAAGCTAGATGTAAAGACTGGATGGTCTGGTATAGCAGAGCCGTCAAGTACTACAAGTCCTAGTCCTGCCACCACTAGAGCTGACAATACTGGGGTATCACATCCGCACCAATCAGATATTGATGACCTATGCTAGGATAGGTCATCAATATCATTTGCCCGGAAAACCGCTTTAAAGGGTTAAACAAAAATATATATAAAATATCTTGTCAATTAAGAAAAAAGCAGTGTGCAAGAAAAAAACAAACAAACAAAAAAAATGTGAGCATACCCAACATGAAATTTGATGAGGTGCAAAATAATTCCGTAAAGTAAATGCTAATAGTTACTTGGTGTAATATGAGGTCTTCCCTAAAGTTTCCCTCTAGCATATCCTAACACACTATATATTGGTTTAACTTTTAGTAACTTTAAAAAGAAATAAAAAAAATGATAATACCCCTCACTGGAAACTGCATACAGTCCCTTACATATACCAAATGTGGAGGACAAATAGTGCATGCACCTAACCCAAGGAAAGTTTTCTACAACTCCGCACAATCCTTACCAGATTCTCTTAAGATATTATGTGCCTCAAAGTCAGCTTGCCGCAATGTGCTGAGCACTCCTGTTGTTAAAAAGGTAGGAGTGACATCAGTGGGGGGCTCTTTCACCGGTGGTCCAAACACATATACAACTCTGCAAACGAAGATGTACAGAGCAGGTTAATCGAACCCCAAATAATCAGAAGGCAAAATATTGGGCATTTGAGGACACTGGAATACCACACAGTATGGTGCCCGCACAGACTAGACGAGTAGGTGACTTACCTGTTAATGTTGTGGCACATGCGAGGAATTAGTCTGGATAAGTACATGAGAGACTCCCAGTGCGGGGCGTCTTTACTGGAGATACCACAAACGTAGCTGTAAGAGCGACAGTCGCCCTACAAGAAAACAAGAACCTGTCTAATCACCTTGGTACCGCCAAACACAGAAAAAGAATTCCATATTTTTTTTATTTTTTTTGCCTGTGGAAATCAGATAGCTTTCAAAATGATTGGTTGTTAGGGGGCTGACAATTTTTGTTGACACATTGTTGAGGTACGCAAGAACAGTTCTCATGTTCAGCCAGAATAAGTTAAGTAGAAAAAGTTTAGTAGAAAAACGTAAGCGTTTAATTTACGGGGGTCTTTTTTAAAATAGATTGACTCTTTGTTTTCAAAATACATCTTTATTTTATTTTCTGCACAAGATTATATGAAGCATCTACCAAAAAGGTATTACAGTAACTGAATGGCCCCCAGTAAATATTTGGAAGAGGTCTCACTGGAATGCTCTGTGAGCATGCTCTGTAAGCTGTGCACAGGTCACTGCGCAGGGAGCAGGTGAGTTGTGACCATCACCTGTGGTGAATGGTGCGATCCAGTGTGTAAACGTGTGCCAAAGCTTTGCACTTTAAATGTACATGGTTCCCCGTGCAGCACAATATCCTTATTCTACAATCAACCCTCTTATCTACCATTGAAACGGTTGTAGGAGATGTTTTTCTTGAAGAATTGGGCATCTCTTGGAGATATTCATTATAGTCACATAATATACTATATTTTTCTTTAAAGGGGTTGTCCAGTCTAAAACGACAAGTCTGAAGTCACTATGTGATTGCAGACTTGTGAATCCTTACAGCACACGCACTGTGCTCTAAGGATTTGCTGGTGTCAGACCCGGGGACGGAGGACACAGGACCACAAGTATGCAATATGCACACTCCTAGCCAGAATCAGACTGGATATTTGCCGATGCGGTCAATGCAAGCGTACTGTGAGAAGCCAGAAACGGTTGTTATCAGATTCTGTCAAGGAGCATGCACAAAGCATAGTTGTGGTCACATGACCGCCGTTCTCAGCGTCGACACTAATGAATCCTCAAGTACATGTGCTAGAGGAAATACCCTTTAAGTGTTACAGAGAAAAAAAAAGCAAACAAAAAAAACAAGTCTGCTTGTTTTTTTCACGACAGTAACTTCACGGTATAATGTCTTAGCTTGAATTTTTCACAAAGTATGAACAAGAATCCATAATTATGGCCAAGTAAAAAGCTGAACACAGTTAGTGGGCAATTGTATCCATGAAATGGCGCTCTTTTTGGCACTCCAATGAGCCATAGTGAACAAGCTACATGTTGCAGTGAGCATATGTGAGGACCCCATTTCTCAGTTATTTCCCCTGGTCAGTAAGATGGAACATCACGTCGCTGCTTTATCCATGTTACGTAGGCCGCTTTTATGTTATTTATACTTTAACTCAATATTTTTTTCTTCAAAATACTAGGAAAAATTTTAAAATGGTAATCTTAACTGAGCACACAAACAAAATAACCTTTTATATCCAACAGAAATACCAGAGTAACTGCACAAATACAAGTCCTGACCTGCACTCCAACAGTTTTGATAGGTAACAAGAAGGCATTCAGTGAATGTAGACTAGTGATGTGCATCAGTTTCTCCTGGTCCTCTTCTGTTGTACAAGCTTTGACTCTTTGAAGGAGTGTGTGAGGCTGCAGGGGTTAATAAAATAGATAAGAAACACATCATTACAGTATCAAAGCGGTGCAATGTGCAGGCCGCTCAGGAGCATTTTCATACATACTATATAAAGGACATGATTAATATATCTATAATGTTGAATATATACAACCATATGTGTGTGTATGTATATATACAGCATCATGGATTATACATGTATATACACAGACATATATCTCTATTAGTGATGAGTGCACGTGCTGGGATAAGGTATTATCCGAACATGATCGGGTGCTAACCATGTATTTTCCGAGCACGCCGCATGTTTTGTGGCTGTTCGACACCCAGGACACATGAATGGATTGCTTAACAAATAGGCTATCCCTGCATGTGTTCTGGTTGTTGAACAGCCGCGAGACTTGCAGCCGCTGGGACTCGAACATATTATTCAAGCACGCTGAAGACACTGTTAGCACCAGGGCATGCTCAAATAACACCTTATCCGAGCACGCTCGCTCATTACTAATCTTCATTTATATAAAAAACTACCAACACATATATTCTCACTGCCTGTCATGACGTATTATATCTATCTATATCAACGTTTCCCACACGTCATGTTTTCATGATTTCCTTAGTACTGCACAGATGATGGCATTATTAAGGTATCAGACATTGCCACGTTCTCTCACCTGTGCAATACCAGGGATAACCCCAAAACATGATGTGATGAAGGCCGTGAGGACAGGGTTTGGGACCTACACACACACTAATTAAAACGTGTTTTCTGGGAAAGATGTGCTAGGACGCAACTCTTAGATACCTGGGGATCAGACCATCAAGTGAGCCACAAATTCTAGTAGTGTAATGTTCTTGAACGAGCTGACCAACAATTCCAGGCACAGTTGCCCCTATGGACAAGTCACCACGTCTGAGTACACATGGCAGGTGCAGAATTTTTTGTTCCGATGGTCATGGGCTCTGACCACCTCCGATTACTCATTGATCATTTACTAGGCCGTTACTGTGGGTTGTTTTTCTGTTTTTATAGAAATCACCCCTTAAAGTTTTACTGCTGGTCTATAATTTTAATACACTGCAAACAGGTGAACAAATACCTGATTAACCACAAGATTAACAGAATTAGCACACATACCTTTTTAACACTTGCTGAATAATCTGCAACTATTTTTAATATGTTGTTTGTTTCAGCAAAGTCTTTGCAGACATAAGGCTCTTCGGCACATATAACACGAATTGCTAATCCGGGACCTAAAAGGAAAATAATACTTTAAATTAAATGAAAAATTGATTAGACGCATTTTACTCCAGAGCAACATTCATCAACCGCTCATCAAGACTGGCGCGCACAACACCAACGATACAGTCTCCTCCACTGCAGGTTTCTTTATTGCTTTTGCTTGCGTACCTGGGAAGGGATGTCTGCTCACGAGTTCCTCAGGAAGCTCAAGTTCTCTTCCCAATATACGAACTTCATCCTTGTGAAAATCTTTTAATGGCTCTATGACTTTTCCCTAAAGAAAAGGTAACAGTAGTAATCTTATTAATGTGGAGCACAGAAGTTGCTGAAAGGAAAATATTTTCTGTCTGCCATAAATTCTCCTACAAAATTACTGCATAAAATTTCTGAGATCCAACGACACCAGTCAGTCTGAATAAAAGTTAAATTTTACTTCAAGAGGTCAAATTTTTCCCCATTCGCCCCTATAAAAATTAAATATTTGGGGCCAACACAACATTTTAGCAGTGAAAAGAATTATTCTTCATTCACCACCCAATGAAATAAAATTCTGTGAGGCACATGTGGCGTCAATATGCTCATTGCACGCCTAGATGAATTCATTGAGAGGTGTAGTTTGTAAAATGAGGTGACTTATGGGGGGGTTCTGTTGTCCTGGCACCTCAGGGGCTCTGCCAATGTGACATGGCACCCTAAAAACCATTCCAGCAAAATCTGAACTCCAATATGGCGCCTGTTCCCTTTTGAGCTTTGCAGTGTGCCTCAAAAGTAGTATTCCCCTACATATGGGATACTGGCGCACTCAGGAGAAACTGCACAAAAAATATTGTAAGGTATTTTCTCCAGATAACCTTGTGATATTTGTGAAAATATAAAAAATTTGGGGCTAAAAACATTTTTGTGGGAAAGATATATATTTTTATTTTCACAATTCTACCTTATAAACTTCTGTGAAGCACCTGTTCTTACCACCCATCTACATACATTCCTTGAGGGGTCTAGTTTCCAAAATGGGTTCACTTTTGGGGCGAGTTTCCACTGTTGAGGGACATATGGGGCATTCCAAACGCGAAATGGCTGCTAATTATACTGGCCAATTTTGCACTCCAAAAGTTAAATGGCCCTCCTTTCCTTCCAGCCCTGCTGTGCGCCAAAACAGTAATTTTCCTCCACATATTGGGTATCGCATACTGAGGAGAAAATGTATCCTAACATTTGTTGTGCAATTTCTCCTGTTTTTGGGGGGAAAAAAAAAAAAAAGTAAAAATCTTAATTTTTCCTTCCACAGTGCATTTTCCTTCAGGTGCATCAGTGAAGCACCTGAAGGGTTAAGAACCGTCTTGAATGTGGTTTTGAAAAGTGCAGTTTTTAGAATGGTGTCACTTTTGGGAACTTTCTGTCATATAGTGACTCAAAGTCACTTCAAATGTGATATGGTCTCTAAAAAAGGTTTTGTTTTGTTGTAAAAATGAGAAAATGCCCATCAACATCTAACTCTTATAACTTCGTAACAAATGTAAAAAAAAATTATGTTTCAAAAATTGAGCTGAAGTAAAGTAGATATGTGGAAAATGCTTCTAATTAACTATTTTGTGTGACATATCTCTTATGTCCTTAAATTGGAGAGTTAACAGTTTTAAAATGTTGAAATCGTCAAAATTTTTGCTAAATTTCCGATATTTTCACAAAAATAAGCAAGTCACATTGAAGAAATTTTAAGGCTATCGTCAAGTATGAGAAAATCTCAGAATCAGTGGGATACGTTAAAGCGCTCCAGAGTTATTACCTCAAAGTGACACCGGTCTGATTTAAAAACCGAGGCCTGGTCATTAACCTACAAAGTTTTTTTTTTTTTTATAAATCACACTACGTATAATAAAAAAAAGTCAGTTCTATCAAAATGTAAAATTAAACACAAATCGTAAACATTGTAACGAGAATAAAAATCCATACACCAGAATTGTGGTTTTCTGGTTTACACACACAAAAAATAGGGATTTTTGTGTACTCACCGTAAAATCCTTTTCTCCTAGCCAATCATTGGGGGACACAGACCGTGGGTGTATGCTGCTGCCACTAGGAGGCTGACACTAAGTGATACAAAGAAAGTTAGCTCCTCCTCTGCAGTATACACCCTCCTGCTGGCTCTCAGCTAACCAGTTCGGTGGAAAAGCAGGAGATCAGTAACATCATATGGGCATATAGCATGTCACATTATATATATAGGAGAGTATAGCATGTCAAATTATAAAACAAGCACAAGCTAATAATAGGGTGGGAGCTGTGTCCCCCAATGATTGGCTAGGAGAAAAAGGATTTTATGGTGAGTACACAAAAATCCCTATTTCTCCTTCGCCTCACTGGGGGACACAGACCGTGGGACGTCCCAAAGCAGTCAGTGGGTGGGGGAAACAACAGATCAGGCCCTGTGTAACCGCTACTTACAAGTGCAACACTGCGGTCTGTAGAGTCCGCCTGCCCAGACTCACATCTGTGAAAGTCTTGGATTTATATTGCTTCAAGAATGCATGCGGACTGGACGAACCCGCAAGCTTGCCGTCATGCTGTGCCGACGCCTGTTGCCTAGAATCCAAGAAACCTCGATAGACAGGGAGATAGGCTGATATCTAACACGGAAGGATTTCTGGATGGTGTAACAAATCCACCAAGCTAACATGGCCGATGAAACGGCTAAACCCTTCCTGTAACTGTCAGGAAGCAGTCCTCTTACAGTGAGGTAGCCCAAATAAAATGTCCAACCTTCGGAAGGACGCTGTTCTTCGAGACGTACCTACTCAGAGCACTCACCATGTCCAGAATATGGGGAACCCATTCCGTTATGTGGTCTGGTGCCGAAAGAGATGAGGGAAGAACGATGCCCTAACTGTGGGAATACAATACCACCTTGGTAACAAGGGATGGGGATTGTCTTTAGACAACCTTGCCTTGATGGTAATAAGGGAAAAAAAGGTCTGAAGGACAGAGCGGCTAGCTCTGAAGACTCGTCAGGATGAGGAGATCGCAGATAAAAAAAAAAAGGGGCGACCTTCCCTGATAGTAAAGTCTGTTCGGATCAAAAGGAGTCTACTGTTAAGGTACCGTCACATTAAGCGACGCTGCAGCGATATAGACAACGAGCCGATCGCTGCAGCGTCGCTGTTTAGGTCACTAGGAGACGTCAGACACCGGCAACAGCAGAACGATGCAGGAGCGATCCAGTGACGTACTTATCGTTCTCGCTGGTTGTTCGCTCCATGAAGAAACATTGCAGGCATCGTTGCTTTTGCTGTCAAACATGACAAATCACGCCGACTTGATGACCAAATAAAGTTCCGGACTTTCAGCTACGACCAGCGATGTCACAGCGGGATCCTGATCGCTGCTGCGTGTCAAAACACAACGAGATCGCTATCCAGGACGCTGCAACATCACGGATCGCTGTCGTTCCTCGTTGGCAAGTTGCTTAATGTGACGGTACCTTAAGACTCCCAGGATCATTAAGGTCCCAAAGATTTAACTGTATGCGATAGGGAAGAACCACATGTGAAAACTCCCTGCGAGAAAGTCCATATTTGCAGTTTTGTTGCAATAAGATGGAAAAATACTAGTTCAGCAAACGAGAAAAAACCTGACATGGTCAGTGCGGATATCCCAAGATCACTGGGGCCCTTCCTGCTTCCGAAAAGATCTCGGAAGTAGTGGAAGAGGGGTGAAGGAAACTGGTACCATGGAAGAACCAGAGCATGCACTGCGATGGCTTTTGGACCTGGAGGCCGAACCATGAACCTAGAGTACATTGGCGGTCAGTCTGGATGCCATCCGACCTACATCTGGAGTGCTCCAGAGAAGACGGATATGATGGAAGACTTCCGGGTGAAGTTCCCAGTCACATGAGGCGTCCGCCGCCCAGAATTCTACACCTGAGATGTGTAGTGCCGAGATCACCAAATGATAGATCGTGGCCCAACAGAGAACGTGAGGTACCTCGGCCATTACGCCTGACCGTGGGTATCTGCTAGATGATTGACGTATGGCACAGACGTGTGATTGTCCGATTAAATTGGGTGGGGTGACCCGCCAGAAGGCAGTGGATCTGCTGTAGAACTAGCTGTACTGTTTGGATCCCCAGAACAATGATCAGGAGGAGAGGACTCGCATCGGTAATCACTAATAACCGGGAGGAAGGATCTTCTCTGGATAAGGAAGGAGCTCAGAGACTACCCTCCGAAAGCCTGATTGACCTGCAGAAAACGAGAGAAGCGAAGGAAACCACTTCCATTGTCATCACCAATTTTCCTCAGAACACTCCTAGCAAATCGAATGGAATGAGGGGATGAGTGAACAAGTGCGCGAGCTCCCTGTTAAAAGGGCCACGGCCTTGTCTCAAGAGTGAATCACCAAACTTCTGGAAGATTCCAGGATCATCCTCAAAAAGGGGGACCTTGTCAAGCTTGGTAGAAGTTTGAGGTTCAGGGTCGATCTTACTTTTCGGTCCCCATTATGGAACCAAGATCCCGTAGATCTAGACCGTCCTGGACAACTGATCCACTGCTAGTTGAGTCTATAGGAAATCAACATAGATAAGGTCTCTGACCAAGAGACCATTGCTCTATCAACACATGTGGCGGCCAAGGAAGGGTAGAGCACTGAACTGGAGGCCGCAAGACGGAACGAACTAGATTTGCTATCTGACAGTCTGTTGTATTTTTAATTGATGACCCATCATGTAGGGATACTGGTACGTATACCACTGGAGATTCTACCCGGTTAATATGCCAAGTGGCAGAATGCGCGGCTGCATGCAGAAGGTTAGGAAAAACCGTCTCTTACTAATCGCCGCTCTCTTTTGACGGTGCGGAGATAAAATGATGAACCCTCGATCCACCATCCTCTTAACAGGGAAGTGGAGAGGGATTGTCCGCCTTCTTGCATCATGTGCTAAATAGTGGAGATGCAGAGGGTGTGTTTGAATGCCAAAAAGGGGGGCCTCTGTACACCCACAGAGTTAAGGTACCTGGATGGACAGGGCTGGTTGTCCGGCGTTAGGCCTGGCTGTAGACGAGGATACATGGAGGCGACACTCCATGTGCTCGTCTATTGCTGGTGTGGGGAGATCTGTGTCCTTTAAAAGGACCAGTCGCCCTTAAAAAAAAAAAAAAATCAGACCAGGCATGGCATCTCACGTCTTAGGTGGGAATACGTGGAGGGAACACCCCGCATGTTTGCATATTGGCGGAAAAAGGATACGGTGCTTGCAGAGGTTTCTGTCCAGTGGATCGCTTATCAGGACGCTCCCTCTCCGGGTGAATGGCAAATGCTCTGCGAGGGAGTTTAGTTTCCTCATGAGGGGCGCTGCGTGATCTAGAGTAGAAACGAAGTCCTTGTCAATCTACAGAGATTGGTTGATGGTATAAATAGGCGAATCCATCCTTTTCTGAAGTTCTGGTGAGTCCAGAACCAAGGCAATATCCGATCCATATTCAGAGACTTGTTCTCAGCAAATCATTGGTGAGGGATCAGGAAATGAAACTTCCGTTTTCTGTGTACGTTTCTAGAAAACTTACGGCTCCTGCTAGCCGACGGCTCACTTGAAGGAAAGCGACATCTATATTGGTCCTGCGAGCACTCCGAGCCACAGAGGGTTCACGGACGGACTCAATCTCTTGTCAGAGAATCCATGGGTTGCAGCAGTGACGAAACCCACTCAGGGAACTAGGTACTCTGGGATAAGCTAGGATTGGCGGCGGAAGGCTCCTGAGCTCATTTACGGTGACCGGCTTCGGACTGGCCATATGCCCTTAAGACCAGGGAATGCTGGTCATGTGCCCTTAAAGGGAACCTGTCACCTGAATTTGGCGGGACAGGTTTGCGGTCATATGGGTGGGGATTTCAGGTGTTTGATTCACCCTTTCCTTACCCGCTGGCTGCATGCTGGCCGCAATATTGAATTGAAGTTCATTCTATGTCCTCCGTAGTAAACGCCTGTTTAGTAAATCTTGCCTTGCGTAGGGATGTATTACGGAGGACACAGCATGAACTTCAACCCAATATTGCAGCCAGCATGCAGCCAGCGGGTAAGGAAAGGGTGAATCAAACACCCGAAAACCCCACCTATATGACCGCAAACCTGTCCCGCCAAATTCAGGTGACAGGTTCCCTTTAAGACCAGGAATACTGGTCATGTGCATTTAAGACCAGGAATACTGGTCATGCGCCTTTAAGACCGGGTAATACTGGTCATGTGGCAGGAAATACTGGTCATGTTAAGGACAGGGGGAAGATGCAGGGGAAAAGAGCAGAACTTCCTTACCCGGATGCAGAGTCGTTGTGCCCCTTTAATCCAAAACCATAGCCCCTGCGGGGGGCGGAGCAACAGACGTGATGTGGGCGGAGCCTCGTGACATCCATGAATAGGCCCAAGCTGGGGCCTAAATCTCTGCAGCCGGCGTGAGCAATACCAGCGTTGCTGAGGGAAGCGATCGCTCCTGTGCCAGGGAAGAAGTGCCAGAAAAGGTGGGCGGAGCCGCTTTAGTGCGGGCACAGCTTCCGGCCTACACATCGGCCAAAGCCAGGGACTAAATTTTTGCAGCCGGCCGGAGCGTTACCTCAGAGAGGTGGGCCACTGGGAAGCTGAGGCTGCCTGTCGGCATGTGAATATCCCGCTGCAGAAGCCCACCGCTGACTGGATCCACTCACCATCGGGGCGCGTCCCGGCATGGAGCCGCAGCGATGACTTGGTTTCAGCGCCGAGGAAAGCGCGCGCACTCTACTGTTCTGCTGCAGGTCAGGTATTGCAGCGTGAACGTTGCAGGGATAAACCTCAATCCATCATCCCTTTGTTAGAGAAGTGGAGAGGAATCGTTCGCCTCCTTGTGCCATTCGCTTTCACAGTGGTGCGACAGTGGGGGCTGCTCGGACGCCATAGAGAGGGCCTCTGTGGACAGGGCCAGTTGTCCGGCAATAGGCCTGGCTCCAGGAGAGGATACATGGAGGCGACACTCCATGTGCTCGCCTGCTGCTGGTGTGAGGAGATCGGGACCATGAAGGAACCGTCGCCCCTGAAGTGAGATCAGGCATGGCTTCCCACGTCGCAGGAAAGGGTATGGGGAGGTATACTCGCCATGCTCGCCTGTTGATGATTCGGGGGAGATTGAAACCATGAAGGGATCCGTCGCCCCCTTCACTCCGTTAATTAAAAAATAAAATTTTACAGAAAAGTAAAAAATAAAATAAAAACGTTGGGGTCTGAACCAGACCCGTGTGCCTCCTACAGACACGAAGCAAGAACTGGTTAGCTGAGAGCCAGCAGGAGGGTGTATACTGCCGGGGAGGAGAGAATTTTCATAGATCACTTAGTGTCAGCCTCCTAGTGGCAGCAGCAGCATACACCACGGTCTGTGTCCCCCAATGAGGCGTAGGAGAAAACAAATTCAGCTTGCCACAACAAAAACAAGCCGTCACACAGCTCCATTGATGGAAAAGTAAGAAATGTATGGGTCTCGGAAAATGGCGAGGGAATTTTATTTTCTGTTTCCTTTTACAAGTTTCTGAATTAATTTTTTCACCACTTAAATAAAAAAAAAATACAAGTTTTATTTTTACCATGCAATAAACACTGTAAAGAAACTGAAAATGCATATTTTTCACCATTTCACCCCACTTGGAAATCCCCCCCCCCATTCCCATACACTGTATAGTTGTATAGTAAAGTTAATTGGAATTACACTAACTGCAACTCACCCAGCAAAAAACAACACTAGTTAGTCAGAAAAATACAAAAAATTAAGAGATCTTGGACAAAAAGGGAGGAAAAAAAACAAAAGCGCTAAGAAGAAATATTGCCTGGGAGTGAAATCCATATACAGGGATGAACCTAAACTATTTGTGGCCACACAGAAGGTAAAGTGCACCCCTTCACCCCCTGGCCCTTTTCCGTCTTTGCGGTTTCTTTTTTGCTCTCCTTCCCAGAGCTATAACTTTTTTATTTTTCCATTAATAAGGCCATGTGAGGGCTTGTTTTTGGCGGGATGAGTTGTACTTTTAATTGACAACATTGGTACTGGAAAACAGGGGGAAAAAAATCAAAGTGTGGGGAAACTGAAAAAAGTGCAATTCCCCTTTTTTTTTTTTTTTCTTTTAACATGTAGACCAAGCACTAATACTTATCTGCCAAAATGATTTTCCAGGTCATTCTGAGTTCGTAGATATCAAAACGTGTATAGGTTTTTTTTTTTTTTTTTTTTAATTTAAGAGGCGGGAAAAAAAATCCAATGTTTGCTAAAAAAAAAAAAAATTGGCTTCATTTTTCAAGACCTGTAGGGTCTCTGTTTTCCGGGATCTAGGGCTGGGTGAGGGCTTATTCTTTGCGTGCCGAGCTGATGTTTTTATTGATTACATTGGGGTAGATCTGATTGTTGCGGTGACCCAAAGAACATAATTCTGGAGTTCTGACTCTGTCGTTACGCCGTTTACCAATCAGATTCTTTTCATATATATTGATCGATTGGTATCACCGCATTCAGAATCTCCCAAAACGTGTATTTTTTTAATGGTTTTATTTATTTTGAATTGGGCAAAAGTGTGTGTGTGTGTGTGTGTGCGCGCGTGCGTGCGTGCGTGCGTGCTTGTGTGTGATCATTTAAACTTTTATACATGCTTATTGTTTTATATATTTTTATAAACTTCTTTTTGGCTGCTTCAATAGTCCTGGGAAACTAGAGGCTGCGATCAGCCTATCGCTTGTGCTACATAGAGCAGGTCTTCAACACTTCTCTGTGTAGCAGAAATGCTCATGTGCTAGGAGCACCGACCGCTGGGCGGCGCTCATAGCTATCTGGCTATGACAACCACAGGGGTCTCCTGCAGACCCTGGGTTGTCATGCCAACCCATTTGGCAACTCACGGTCATGTGACTCCGGCACCGATGGGCGGGATTAGTGACGTACTTCCGGCGTGATCATGTTAAATGCCCCTGTCAGAGATTGACAGCGGCAGTCAACATATTAACAGCCACGGGTGGATCGCAATTCCACCCGCGGCTGTTTGGGGCACATGTCAGCTGTTGAAATCAGCCGACGTGCCGGAAAAGATATGGGTTCAGCGCCAGCTCCCACATCAAAGGTGGAGACCCGACATGTGCCGTACATGTACGGCACAAATCATGAAAGGGTTAAACATATCTATTAAGTCCCATAGGCACAGATTAACAAACAGCTGAAACTAATAACTATGCTACTTGTAGACAAGGAATCATTAATAGCCTAAATGAATTGGTCATTTCCAGGTGCACGGACATTACCTCTTCTCTCAGCTTCCTGATGAGTTCTGTATCATTGTGATGAGTTTTAATAACTTCTGCCTTAACGCTGGCAATGAGAGACGCACTTTCAATCAGATCTGGTCGTAACGTGCCTTGTGCAAGGAAAACTTCATCAGGGTTAAGGTTCATTTCACCAATAACTTCATTGGCAATCTAGAATCAAAGTATAGTATGTATAGGTTACTGTACATACTAATGTCAGGGTTACATGATCATTAAAAGCTCGTTAAGATGTCTGCCAGTGTCTTACACTGATCTATAGGCCGCCGACATATACACACCTTTACAAAGGTGTCACCAATAATTTTCCTCTTCTCCTCTGGATTTGTCGTCATGTTAAGGGTCTTGCTGATTCTTTTACGTGGAGTCCTGTCCTCCTCGGATATTGGCAACGTTGTGGTACCATTGTAAAATGAGTGTGCTGCGTTCACAACTGTGGAGAACACGAGGGATGAATGATTGTTTGTCTATAGGACATGAAGAACCAGGCTAAGTATGAGTCTGTTCTAATTAAAATGGTGATATACAGTAATTGCTACAGATTGAGCTGCTGGCTAGGTGAATGTAGAATAAGACGACCATTATAGGAGCGTGTGATTAGGTCAGAGTAACTAAAATGTAACCTGGTTCTTCATAAACATACCAATGTATCACCCAACTTTACTCTGAGTGTGTGGCCGCCAACTGCATTTTGCATTACCACTTCCACAAAACTAAGGACACGCAAGTTTCCCAGACTCAAAAACAAGGCAAACTTGTAATTTTACTTACAGCTTCAAACATGGAAAGTGTATGTAGGATTTTAAAAAGGGTAAAGAAAAGCTATAGGCTCAATTCAGATTTTTTAACCCCTTTCTGACATCGGACGTACTATCCCGTCGAGGTGGGGTGGGCCCCTATGACCACGGACGCGATAGTACGTCCAGCGCGATCGGCGGCGCTCACGGGGGGAGCGCGGCCGGGTGTCAGCTGCCTATCGCAGCTGACATCCGGCACTATGTGCCAGGAGCGGTCACGGACCGCCCCCGGCACATTAACCCCTGGCACACCGCGATCAAAGATGATCGCGATGTGCCGGCGGTGCAGGGAAGCATCGCGCAGGGAGGGGGCTCCCTGCGGGCTTCCCTGAGCCTCCCGCAGCAACGCGATGTGATCGCGTTGCTGCGAGGGTCTTACCTCCCTCCCTGCCTGCTCCAGACCCGGATCCAAGATGGCCGCGGATCCGGGTCCTGCAGGGAGGGAGGTGGCTTCACAGTGCCTGCTCAGAGCAGGCACTGTGAAGCCTGCAGCACTGTAAGTAAGATCAGTGATCTGACAGAGTGCTGTGCACACTGTCAGATCATCGATCTGTGATGTCCCCCCCTGGGACAAAGTAAAAAAGTAAAAAAAAAAAAAATTTCCAAATGTGTAAAAAAAAATATTCCTAAATAATGAAAAATAAAAATAAAAATATTATTCCCATAAATACATTTCTTTAAATAAATTTAAAAAAAAACAATAAAAGTACATATATTTAGTATCGCCGCGTCCGTAACGGCCTGACCTATAAAACTGGCCCACTAGTTAACCCCTTCAGTAAACACCGTAAGTAAAAAAAAAAAAAAAAAAAAAAAAAACGAGTCAAAAAACAACGCTTTATTATCATACCGCCGAACAAAAAGTGGAATAACACGCGATCAAAAGGACAGATATAAATAACTATAGTACCGCTGAAAACGTCATCTTGTCCCGCAAAAAACGAGCCGCCATACAGCATCATCAGCAAAAAAATAAAAAAGTTATAGTCCTGAGAATAAAGCGATGCAAAAATAATTATTTTTTCTATAAAATAGTTTTTATCGTATAAAAGCGCCAAAACATAAAAAAATGATATAAATGAGGTGTCGCTGTAATCGTACTGACCCGAAGAAAAAAACTGCTTTATCAATTTTACCAAACGCGGAACAGTATAAACGCCTCCCCCAAAAGAAATTCATGAATAGCTGGTTTTTGGTCATTCTGCCTCACAAAAATCGGAATAAAAAGCGATCAAAAAATGTCACGTGCCCGAAAATGTTACCAATAAAAACGTCAACTCGTCCCGCAAAAAAACAAGACCTCACATGACTGTGGACCAAAATATGGAAAAATTATAGCTCTCAAAATGTGGTAAACGCAAAAAATATTTTTTGCAATAAAAAGCGTCTTTCAGTGTTTGACGGCTGCCAATCATAAAAATCCGCTAAAAAACCCGCTATAAAAGTAAATCAAACCCCCCTTCATCACCCCCTTAGTTAGGGAAAAATTAAAAAAATGTATTTATTTCCATTTTTCCATTAGGGCTAGGGCTAGGGCTAGGGTTACAGTTTGGGTTGGGGCTAAAGTTACAGTTAGGGTTTAGATTACATTTACAGTTGGGAATAGGGTTGGGATTAGGGTTAGGGGTGTGTCAGGGTTAGAGGTGTGGTTAGGGTTACCGTTGGAATTAGGGTTAGGGGTGTGTTTGGATTAGGGTTTCAGTTATAATTGGGGGGTTTCCACTGTTTAGGCACATCAGGGGCTCTCCAAATGCGACATGGCGTCCGATCTCAATTCCAGCCAATTCTGCGTTGAAAAAGTAAAACAGTGCTTCTTCCCTTCCGAGCTCTCCCGTGTGCCCAAACAGGGGTTTACCCCAACATATGGGGTATCATCGTACTCAGGACAAATAGGACAACAACTGTTGGGGTCCAATTTCTCCTGTTACCCTTGGGAAAATACAAAACTGGGGGCTGAAAAATAAAAATTTTGTGGGAAAAAAAAAAGATTTTTTATTTTTACGGCTCTGCGTTATAAACTGTAGTGAAACACTTGGGGGTTCAAAGTTCTCACAACACATCTAGATAAGTTCCCTGGGGGGTCTAGTTTCCAATATGGGGTCACTTGTGGGGGCTTTCTACTGTTTAGGTACATTAGGGGTTCTGCAAACGCAATGTGACGCCTGCAGACCATTCCATCTAAGTCTGCATTCCAAATGGCACTCCTTCCCTTCCGAGCCCTCCCATGCGCCCAAACGGTGGTTCCCCCCAACATATGGGGTATCAGCGTACTCAGGACAAATTGGACAACAACTTTTGGGGTCGAATTTCTCCTCTTACCCTCGGGAAAATACAAAACTGGGGGCTAAAAAATAATTTTTGTGGGAAAAAATGTTTGTTTTATTTTTACGGCTCTCCATTATAAACTTCTGTGAAGCCCTTGGTGGGTCAAAGCGCTCACCACACATCTAGATAAGTTCCTTAGGGGGTCTACTTTCCAAAATGGTGTCACTTGTGGGGGGTTTCTACTGTTTAGGTACATTAGGGGCTCTGCAAACGCAACATGGCGTCTCATCTCAATTCCTGTCAATTTTGCATTGAAAAACAGGATTTTTGGATGCTTACCGTAAAATCTGTTTCTCGGAGCCTTCATTGGGGGACACAGGAACCATGGGTGTATGCTGCTGCCACTAGGAGGCTGACACTATGCAAATAAAAAAGTTAGCTCCTCCTCTGCAGTGTACACCCCACCGACAGGAATTATGATATTCAGTTAGTGAGAAAGCATTAGGAGAAGCAACGTGTAAAAGAGAAAGAATAATATAATAATAATAAACTTTATTTATATAGCGCCAACAAATTCCACGGCGCTCTACAGATTAACAGTTTCAAACACTCAAAGAGTGTTCAAAGAACCCAAACGTAAACCGTAAACAGAGCTGTTCAACTTGGGAGGATGCTGTGTCCCCCAATGAAGGCTCCGAGAAACAGATTTTACGGTAAGCAACCAAAAATCCTGTTTTCTCTATCGCCTTTCATTGGGGGACACAGGAACCATGGGACGTCCCAAAGCAGTCCCTGGGGTGGGAAAACAGACTTCCATCAGGTCCGAGGACTCACCACTGCCGCCTGCAGAATCCTTCTGCCCCGGCTGGCATCCGCCGAAGCATAGGTATGGAACTTGTAAAGTTCAGCGAAACGTATGGATGGAAGACCAGATTGACGCTTTGTAAAGCCGTCGGGCGAAAGCCCAGTGACTTACCACACAGGAAGTGTCGACTGCCCGGGTAGAGTGAGCCCTTATCTCAGGAGGGGGGCACTCTGTTCTTGACCCGGTAAGCTTCCAAAATTGCCGTTCTGGTCCAGCGAGCAATAGTCGCCTTGGAAGCCAGCAGGCCTCTACGCGCTCCATCAGGGATGGCGAAAAAGAGAATCCATCTTTCAGAAAGCGGCCGTGCTAGCCAGGGAGATCCTCACTGCCCTGACGAGATCCAGCATGTTCAACGATCGCTCCAGAGGATGAGTCGAAGATGGACAAAAGGAAGGTAGCACGATGTCCTCGTTGAGGTGGAAAGGTAAAAACCACCTCGGGAAGGAAGGAAGGCGGAGGCCTAGGACCACCTTGTCCTGGTGGAAAAACAAGAAAGGAGGTCGGCAAGAAATGGCCGCCAACTCGGAAACGCGGCGGATGATGGACACTAGAAAAGCCACCTTCCGAGATAGAACTGACAGGGAAAACTCCCTGAGAGGCTCAAAAGGGGGGAACCCCGAAGAACGTCCAACACAACCTTTAAATCCCATGAATCCACAGAGGCTCTGTACGGGGGGACAGAGAGGGCTACTCCTTGAAGGAAGGTCTTAACCTGTGGCTGAGAAGATAACGTCTTCTGAAAAAGAAGAAGAGCGCAGAAACCTGGCCCTTTAGGGCACTAGATCGAAGCCCCAATCCAGTCCTGCCTGAAGGAAAACCAAATGAAAGGCAGGGAGAAGAACATAGGTGAAAAGCGGTTGGACTCGCACCAACGAAAGTAAGCCTTCCATGTACAATAGTAGATCCTGGAAGACGAAGGCTTCCTAGCATGGATTATAGTGTGACTCATCCGGGCCGAAAGACCGGACGCTCTTAGAACTATGGTGTCCACAGCCACGCCGTTAAACTGAGCGACAGATAATTCGGGTGGCAGATCGGACCCCGAGACAGCAGATCAGGTCTGTCTGGAAGGCGCCAGGGGGTGTCCGCGAGAAGGTTGACGATCCCCGCAAACCAAGAACTCCTGGGCCAATCCGGGATGTCAGAATAACCGGCACCCCTTCCGCCTTGATCTTTTTCGACAGCTTGGAAAGCAAAGGAAGGGGTGGGAACCGATAAGGGAGCACGAACTGCGATCAAGGAATGGCCAGAGTGCCAATACTACTGCGAGAGGAACGCGGGACCTTGGGACGACCCGAGGGATCTTCCTGTTCAATCAGGACGCCGTGAGGTACACCTCCGGAGTCCTCCATCGAAGAGCAATCCGATAGGAGACCTCCTGAAGTAAGGACCATTCCCCTGCCGCGAGACCCTCGTGGCTGAGGAAGTCGGCGGCCTAAATGTCCACGCCACGGAAATGCACTGTGGATCTCACCAGGACCGTTGCCTCTGTCCAAAGTAGGATCCTGGAACCTCGGCCGAGGCCAGAGAACTCCGAGTCCACCCCTGGTGGTTGACATATGCCACTGCTGTGGCATTGTCTGTCTGGGTTCGAATTGGCAGGCTCCTGAGAATCCTTACCCAGTGAAGGAAAGAGAGAAAGATGATCCGGAACTCGAGGACATTGATCGGCAGAGAGGACTCCTGCGCCGACCAACAACCCTGAAAAGAACAGGTGACAAAGCCCCGCGCCTCAGCCGGGCAGGCTGTCGTCACCACCTGCCAGGAAACTGGAAGGAAGGATATGCTGTGAAGGATCTGCTCTGGGATAAGAGAAGTGACCTCGGCCACCAGTCGAGGAACCGTTTGACCCGGGAGATAGCCGGATCGGACGATGCAGGGAGAAGACAGGCTTGTCCCCCTGTGATAGAATAGCCTACTGAAGAAGTCTTGAATGAAACAGGCGAAGGGAAAATCGCTTCCGATGTTGCAACCAACCTCCTGAGGACCTTTATGGTCCATCGGAAAGAAGGGGAGCCGAGAACCCTGGAGCAAGCGAACTTTCCGACAAAGGAGGGATATCTTGTCTTCAGGAAGGAAGACTCTGGTCCGACAAGTGTCGAAGAACATGCCCAGAAATACGAGGCGCGGAGAAAGAACAAGACGGGACTACTTCCTGTTGACGAGCCACCCGCAAAGGCTAGAGTGTCGGGGAAGATGGATAGACTTTCGGGAGCCTGAAACCGAAATTCCTGAGCCTCTATGGAAGCGATTACTGAACGAGGGAATTTCATCCTGAAATGTCTCAGACGAAACGTCCTGTTCAGCAATTTGAGATCCCGACTGGGACGAACCTTGTCGTTCTCTTCCGGTACAAAGAGATTCGAAGAGAAGCCTGTGAACCATTGAACCGTTCTTTTTCTGGGACGGGAACGGTTACCCCGGCTTTGAAGAGAGACTCGATGGCTGCGAAGAAACCCGGAACTAGAGCAGGGTCTTTTGGAGGTCGGGATTCAAAGAAACGATCCCGGGGTCGTGAAACGAACTCTATCTTGTATCCCGAGGATACAACTTCCCTGACCCATGCGTCCTCCACCGAGGAGATCCAGACGTCCCTGAAGAAGTGGAGACGGCCGCCCAGCCTGGGAGGTGGGTTGACTACTAGCCGAGAGTCATGCAGAGGTGGTTCTTCCAGTCCTGGACCTGGAGGATCTACCCTGGGAGTAGCGAGGACGCCAGGAAGGAGTGGGCCTAAAGGATACCGTCGTCTTCTCTTGACGGGCTTGTGGGCTCTGTTGCTGCTGGGAGAAGGAATTTGATGCCGCGAAGCGCCAAAAAGACCGAAATTAATGTCTAGGAGGAGGGCATCAAGGCTTGGCCTGGGGAAGAAGGGAACTCGTGCCCCCTGTAGCGTCCTTCATTATTTGGTCTAGCTTAGAACCAAAGGGACGAGACCCCTGAAAAGGCAGGCTGCTAAGGGACTTTTTAGAAGACCAATCCGCCTGCCAGGCCTTAAGCCAAACTGTTCGGCGGATGGCAACCGCGTTGCTGGACGCCTGAGCCGCACAAGACGCGGCGTCCAGGGAGGCGGAGACCAGATATTCACCAGCTTGGGAAATCTGGTTGGCAAGTTCCGCCAGCTGTCCGGATGGAACTCCGTCCAGAATGCCCTGACTGAGCTATTTGGCCCATTTGGAAATGGATTTTGAGACCCAAGCGGAAGCAAATGCCGGGCAAAGACTAGCTGAGGCCGCTTCAAAGGCTGATTCCGCAAAAGATTCTACGACTATCGTTAGAATCCTTCAGAGATGCTCCGCCGGACAGTGGGAGGACTGTGTTGGTGGACAGTCTGGAAACTGGAGGGTCCAACAAAGGGGAGACAGTCCAATTAGCGGTGAGCTCCGGAGGAAAGGGATATAAAACGCCAAGTCGCTTTCTTCTCTGAAAGCGTCTGGTCGGGTTCTCTTTCTCTGGTCATAATCTCTTCGAATTCCGAGTAAGGAGCGAAAAACTTGGAAGGTGGTTTAGCCCGTCTAAACGAAACCGCCTGATCTGCGGGTTTCGTAGAGGACTCCTTGATGTCACAAGTTAGATTTATCGCCCCAATGAGATTCTGAACCATATCCCTCCTGGTAGCGATTTGGTTCGAATCCAGCTCCAAAACATCCTCCGAAGGCGCATCAGAGAACGCCTCGCCTGACTCAGGGGAGGAGGATCGGGAGGACGCCGACCGCAGAGGAGGACCGAGTGGCGAGATGGAGCGAGAAGAGGACTCAGACCGTCGTTCCTGTCTGGACCTTTGCGGCTAGCCATGGAGGGTTCGGACGGAGCGTCCTGCTACCCGCTGGCTACTGCGGGGTTTTGCAGGGGTAGCCGATCCAGCACAGACACCAAAGTTTGAGACACCTGACTTAGGTCGGCCACCGATTGTGACAGAGCGGAAGCCCAGCCTGGGATGGGGGTATCACTCCGGGACGGATCGGCCGGTGGATCCTGAGCGGTGGGAACAATCGGATTGCTGCAGGCCTGACAGAGCGGTAAGGACGAGAGCGGCCCCCTTTAGAGTTAAGACATGTTGGAAAGGTCCCTGAAGAAAATGCCAGTGGATTAGGGGACAGTGGGACAGAGGGGGGTGTCAGTCTGCAGTGCAGAGCTACTCACGGCAGACGAGAAAACGGATAACAGGATACTGCCGGCCTGGATGTCCCGCTTGCGTGGATCTCCGGAGAAAATGAGTGGAGCTCCTGCCCTGCGACCTCTGGTGCTGCAATCCGCGCAGATGGTGTGCTGTGAAGAAAGCACACTGCGGAGCTCTTTGACAAAAAGTGCGGGTCATGTGTGGAAAAAACTCCTGTCCTGTGTGACGTGGAGGAAGAGGCTGAGTCAGTCAGGATGGCGCCGGTGGGCGGAGAGTGCAGGGCAGTTTGTCGGGCGGGAGAAAGCCCGCCCGAAGAAACCGGAAGTGGAGGAGCGCGGTACCGGAAGTAGGCCCCTGCAGAAGCCGGGACCTAAATTAGAGGCCGGCGCGCCGGAACAGTGCGCCGCAGAGCCGTGCGGCAGCCTGCCAGGGCCGCCCGAGGGAACGAAGAGTCCAGTCGCGGCGCCGGAAGTAGGCCCCGGCCGGAGCCGGGACCTAAATTAAAAGGCCGGCGCCGCCGGAGAAGAGATCCGCGGCGCCGGCACAATACGCCGCAGGGACTAAGCAGCGCGGCAGTCTGCCAAGGCCGCCGCGCAGGAACAGAAAAAAACAATTTGGCCGCCGAACAGTGCGGCCCAGGGGGAAGCGGCGCGGCAGACTGTCAGAGTGTCGCGCTGATGCAGAGAGAGCACTGCGGCTGAAGAAGAGACAGAACCAGCGTCCCTAGCCTGCCATCACCGCAGCTCAGAAGGGAGCGCTGCTGCCCGACTGGCTGCGATGCTATTCTGGGATTCCTAACATATAAGGTAAAAATCGTTCCTCAGGGACCTCTGCTCCCCCACACTGCGAGTGATCTGGGAAAATGGAGCATGGGAAAATACTCACCTAAACATCCCACGCCGTTACTAACCTGAGGGGAATGAGACGTCCATGGAGCTGGTGATGGACGTCGTCGTCACCTCCAACCGACAGGCTCTGGAAGGCGAGTGGGTGGGGGACGGAGCCAGGACCGGACTTCTGAGCACGCTTGTGTGCTAGGATCTTGGTCCTGGAGAGGGATCTATGAGGATACGGGGTGGCAGTACACGCCGTACTCATAGACCGCATTGTGGGACTACAGGTGTGACTGTTCACCCTGTATCCCTTCCGGAAAACCTGAAAAGAAACGACGCACATTGAGGTAGATAAGGGTCTAATGAAAGACCCGTGTCCACCTCCTACTGACACTAAGCTAAACTGAATATCCTACTTCCTGTCGGTGGGGTGTACACTGCAGAGGAGGAGCTAACTTTTTTATTTGCATAGTGTCCGCCTCCTAGTGGCAGCAGCATACACCCATGGTTCCTGTGTCCCCCAATGAAAGGCGATAGAGAAAGTCAAACAGCGCTCCTTCCTTTCCGAGCTCTCCCATCTGCCCAAACAGTGGTTTACCCCCACATATGGGGTATCAGCGTACTCAGGACAAATTGTACAACAACTTTTGGGGTCCAATTTCTTCTCTTACCCTTGAGAAAATAAAAAATTGGGGGCGAAAAGATAATTATTGTGAAAAAATATGATTTTTTATTTTTACGGTTCTGCATTATAAACTTCTGTGAAGCACTGGGTGGGTCAAAGTGCTCACCACACCTCTAGATAAGTTCCTTAGGGGGTCTACTTTCCAAAATGGTGTCACTTGTGGGGGGTTTCAATGTTTAGGCACATCAGTGGCTCTCCAAACGCAACATAGCGTCCCATCTCAATTCCTGTCAATTTTGCATTGAAAAGTCAAACGGCGCTCCTTCCCTTCCGAGCTCTCCCATCCGCCCAAACAGTGGTTTACCCCCACATATGGGGTATCAGCGTACTCAGGACAAATTGTACAACAACGTTTGCGGTCCAATTTCTTCTCTTGCCCTTGGAAAAATAAAAAAATTGGGGGCGAAAAGATAATTTTTGTGAAAAAATATGATTTTTTATTTTTACGGTTCTACATTATAAACTTCTGTGAAGCACTTGGTGGGTCAAAGTGCTCACCACACCTCTAGATAAGTTTCTTAGGGGGTTTACTTTCCAAAATGGTGTCACTTGTGGGGGGTTTCAATGTTTAGGCACATCAGGGGCTCTCCAAACGAAACATGGCGTCCCATCTCAATTCCAGTCAATTTTGCATTGAAAAGTCAAATGGCGCTCCTTCGCTTCCGAGCTGTGCCATGCGCCCAAACAGTGGTTTACCCCCACATGTGGGGTATTGGCGTACTCAGGACAAATTGTACAACAATGTTTGGGGTCCATTTTCTCCTGTTACCCTTGGTAAAATAAAACAAATTGGAGCTGAATTAAATTTTTTGTGAAAAAAAGTTAAATGTTCATTTTTATTTAAACATTCAAAAAATTCCTGTGAAGCACCAGAAGGGTTAATAAACTTCTTGAATGTGGTTTTGAGCACCTTGAGGGGTGTAGTTTTTAGAATGGTGTCACACTTGGGTATTTTCTATCATATAGACCCCTCAAAATGACTTCAAATGAGATGTGGTCCCTAAAAAAAAAAAATGGTGTTGTAGAAATGAGAAATTGCTGGTCAACTTTTCACCCTTATAACTCCCTAACAAAAAAAAATGTTGGTTCCAAAATTGTGCTGATGTAAAGTAGACATGTGGGAAATGTTACTTATTAAGTATTTTGTGTGACATATCTCTGTGATTTAATTGCATAAAAATTCAAAGTTGGAAAATTGCGAAATTTTCATAATTTTCGCCAAATTTCCGTTTTTTTCACAAATAAACACAGGTACTATCAAAGAATTTTTACCATTGTCATGAAGTACAATATGTCACGAGAAAACAATGTCAGATTCACTGGGATCCGTTGAAGCGTTCCAGAGTTATAACCTCATAAAGGGACAGTGGTCAGAATTGTAAAAATTGGCCCGGTCATTAACGTGCAAACCACCCTTTGGGGTAAAGGGGTTAATCATTTTTCTTTTATACATTGCAATCTAAAAATGAGACCTTTTAAGTAAACACTTTTTATTTTTAGTTACCGTATTTTCTGGTGTATAAGACGACAGGGCGTATAAGACGACCCCCAACTTTGCCATATAAAACATGGAATTTGGGCTATACCCGCCGTATAAGACCGGGGTCATCTTATACGCCCAGTCATCTTATACAGCGTGTGGATCCCAGGGTCTGGAGGAGAGGAGACTCTCCTTCAGGTCCTGGGATCCATATTCATGTAAAAAATAAAGAATAAAAAATATGGATATACTCACCCCTCCGACGGACCCTGGCTCTCAGCGGTGCAAGCGTCTGCCTCCGTTCCTAAGAATGCAGTGAGTGAATGACCTGCGATGACGTTGCGGTAACGAGACTGCTCACGTGACTGCCCATGTGACCGTGACGTCATCGAATGTCCTTCACTCACTGCATTCTTAGGAACGGAGGCAAACGCTTGCACCGCTGAGAGCCAGGGTCTGTCGGAGGGGTGAGTATATCCAATATTTTTTATTTTTATTCTTTATTTTTTACATGAATATGGATCCCAGGGCCTGAAGGAGAGTCTCCTCTCCTTCAGACCCTAGGAACCATCCAGGATCGCTCCGTGCACCCGTACCCGGCGTATAAGACGACCCCCGACTTTTGGGACAATTTTTAGGGGTTAAAAAGTCATCTTATACGGCAGAAAATACGGTACTTGTAAATGATTTATGGAAAATTAAATTGTACCCTAAAGGGAAAGACAAGTTTGATGCTAGAAAATGGTGTAACCCGGAACTGTAAATCAGATGCCAGAGCACGAACATCTCTCAAAAATCACCATACAACAGATAATGCCTGTGTACAGACTGGAAGATGTATGGAAACATCAGCAGACAAGGGGCAGCAGCCGACAATCCACAATTCCAAAAGCCTTTACCACTATTGTGCCTGTAATTGGGCTACCCCAGAAGTGAGCGCACCCCCCGCTCATCTGTCTATATTGTGGTAGGAGGCAGGGTGTTTTTTTTTTTTTTTTTTTTTTTTGCAGCAACTATTATCTTCTGTTTTTAAACTGAAAACTCATTAAATGCTACATTTCATATTAGACGGTCATCCTGAAAGATTTTTTATTTTTTTTTAAAGTTCCAGCCTCATAGGCTCTAAAAAACCTATTAATGTAGTTTGTATAGGGAAATTTGAAGACAGCCGCTTTAAAGGCATTCCTTATAAAAAAAAAAAAAGATCCCAGTTACCTAAACTGCTGGTGAGAAGTCGCTGGCTGCTGATGTCCAGATCTGCCCTGGCTGTATATATACACTTATGGAGAACTATTAACATTTTGCACAATCTCACAGTAAATGTAACTTTTAACGACAACTCCTATATTGAAAACTTCTAAAATGTTCTGATTAAAGGGGCATAGAAAAGACGTCCCATTAAAGGAGACAGACCTTTAACTTGGATCCCCAGCTTTTTCAGTGCCTCCTCCACAGACTGACTCTCTCTTTTCCGCATAAATCCATTGTCTATATGAACGGCGATAACTTGGTCTTGGTTTAAGGCTTTGTTCAGCAGAGCGGTGCAGACTGTAGAATCCACTCCTCCACTCAACAGTACCTGGAGGGGACGATAACAAAACCTTTCCACGGCACTGCGTATGAATCCAACTACAAACTATTACCTCCGGCCATCTATATGACAATTACAAATGTGCACTTATTACTCACCAAGACCTTTGATGAACCGACTTTCTCCTTAATATCCCGTATACATTCAATCTCCCTATTCTGAACTGTGAAAGTGCCGCTACACCCAGCAACATCATACAAGAAATTCTTCAACATGACTTTGCCATTCTCAGTCAGGCCAACTTCTGGGTGGAACTGTACCCCATACAGCTTTTTGGATTCATTTGCTATGCCTTGGAGAAAAGGAAAATAAAAATAAAAAAGTGTAACAATTCTATGAATAAATCACGTTTCATATTTGTCAAATTTTAAGAAATAGTATATTGCTTGATTAAATAAATATTTTTTGTTTACTTTCTATTGTACCAACCACAGATACGTTCTAGCAGCGGTAGCAAAACATGTGCCGTGCTGATTTTCTATTGAGCTTGTGAGCGCTGCACGTAAACAGGCCAGGATTGCTGGAGCAGGATTTTAGCTTCCAAATCCCAAAAAATCGTCATTTTAATTTAAAAAAAAAAAAAAAGGGAAAAAAAAAATACAAATGAAAAGCAGTAACATTGTAACATATCTTTAAAAAAAAAAAAAAAAAGCCTCCTCCTGAACTGATCATTCATTTTCAATTCACAGATAAAAAGATAAAATTGGTCTTCAGTAGACACAGATTTTCACATTATTGCTATTGGAGATGTCTGCGTCTATTTCCTCCCTTCTCCATTGAATTTTAAAAGCACCAGCTGCCATCTCCTATGTCAGTAAGGTGGTTACCTGCGTTCACTTGGTACATATTTTATCCAAGAATTAAGAGTGAAAGATCAGTCCAGTAGTGGAAAGTAGTAGTTTTCTCTTCTAAGATATATTACAAAGTTGTTTTCATGTCTTTATTGATCTAGGAAATAAAAATGTAAACGATGGCTACGCTTTAATGGGAACCGGTCATCAGAAAAAAGGCTATTAACCCGAAGATATGGGATTAATCTGCAGGTTACCAGCGTTCTTAACATGCACGGAGCCCGCATTTAGTCCAACACAGCGGGGAGAAAATTAACTGGTAATCTGGTAACACCCAGATGTCAATTTACTTCTACATCTATGAGGGGCAACAGCACAACACAATGATACAAGGAAACATGCTCATGAATTGTTATTTCAGGGTACTACAAGTACTTACTAAAACTTATGTGTCAGGAGACATGAAAGGTCCTCCTTAAATTACAACTAGAATGCACAGTGCAAATACAAGTATATTTTTTTGGGGGGGACACAGACATTGCCAGTGCTAGCATCAAAATATGACAAGAAACCCCAAGTGCACAAATAAGAGCAGGCTGCGGCTACAGCTAGGAGTCTCAGCACTTGCTACATCCAGTGATAAGATGCAGGCTTCCATCTGGAGGATAGGTTATTACCCCGGTAGGGTATCTGTAAGCGTGGGACAGATCCATCCCTATAAATAGCACTTGTAAGAAGAAAACTCTGATCTGGCTATTACAGAGGAGTAAGAGCAATTAATCACTACAAACAGACGTGCATGTACAAGCAAGGCGACCTGGAATCACATGGCCATACAGTCACATATATACCTGCTACTATGTTTCCAGATTGTGCTACCACCTTAAATCCGTCAGCAACCTTGTCCACGCTGTCTCCATGTGTCAGCAAAACGACCTCCTCCTTCTGCAGCCCCCTGCAAGCAAAGAGCAGAACTATTACAGAAGCCCAGACAGTTTCCATGAAACCTTATCGGCAAGGAGATAACATCACTGCGACTCGGAGCCCGGCCAAACACACCAGCTCTACGGCTAGCTGGATTTGGTCAATTATCAACCTAGAAAACAGGCAACATCACAACAAACATCTCAGTAATTCATCTTAGACCACTAGGAAAGTGCGGAGATCATAGTGATAGGACACCTCCTACCTGAACAGAGAACATGTATTGTCAATGCCGACGCTGAAAACGCCATCTTCCCTCACATTTTTCTTGTGGACAGTCCCTCCAAATACTTTATTCATCATCTGCAGGTGACATGATAGAGTAGTTGTGTATGAATATAACGCAAGCAATACATTATTCTACTTTCATAAGGATTCGTCTTAAAGGGGTTACTGGGCGCCAATGAAGTTATGACCCCACACCTGCTGATACAAGTGCATAGTGAAAACAAGATCTGGGCATGAAGGCAGTCGTGTCCTACAACCCCTGGCAAAAATTATGGAAT
Organism: Ranitomeya imitator; assembly: GCF_032444005.1. NCBI lineage: Eukaryota > Metazoa > Chordata > Amphibia > Anura > Dendrobatidae > Ranitomeya > Ranitomeya imitator. The sequence continues at coordinate 503,401,845 of NC_091286.1, forward strand.
CACCGGCCTTGGAGGATGTTCATTCAGTTGTTTAATTTTGCAGGAAAAAAAAAGCAGACATGGCACAAAACTAAAGTCATTTCAAATGGCAACTTTCTGGCTAAAAGAAATCAAGAACTAAAAATGTGGTAGTCAGTAATGGTTACTTTTTTTTAACCAAGCATAGGGTAAAAATTATGGAATCACCCTGTAAATATTCATACCCAAAAATAGCACCTGCATCAAATTAGATCTGTTCACTATAGTCTGCATCTAAAAAGGAGTGATCACACCTTGGAGAGCTGTTGCACCAAGTGGACTGACATGAATCATGGCTCCAACACGAGAGATGTCAATTGAAACAAAGGAGAGGATTATCAGACTCTTAAAATAGGGTAAATCATCACGCAATGTTGCAAAAGATGTTGGTTGTTGACAGTCAGCTGTGTCTAAAATCTGGACCAAATACAAACATGGGAAGGTTGTTAAAGGCAAACATACTGGTAGACAAAGGAAGACATCAAAGCGTCAAGACCGGAAACTTAAAGGGAACCTGTCACCCCGTTTTTTCAAGAAGAGCTAAAAATAGCGTTAAATAGGGGCAGAGCTGGGCTTTACATTAGTGTATTTTGGAGCCTTTATTCCCCACCTATGCTGCCGAAATACCTTTGTAAAGTCGCCGTTTTGGGCTGTCACTCACGCTGGTCAGGTCATATGGGCATGGTGACAGCGCTGTTTCTCCCCCAGATCTCCGTTGGTGGCGTAGTGGTGTGCGCATGTCCAAGTGGCGAATCCACTGCGCAGCTTCAAGGAAAATAGCGCGATCTGCGCTATTCATCCGTTTATCGTGGGCGCGGCCATCTTTGTGAGGCCATGCGTGCGCAGATGGTTCTTCTCGGCTTCCCGGGGCTTCAGGAAAATGGCCGCGGAATGCCGCGCGTGCGCAGATGGAGATCGCGGCAGCCATTTTCCTGCAGCCGAGATGCGAACTCGGAGCCGGGTCCATGTTCATTACTGTAATAAGTGGTACCATGTGACCGCTCACTACAGGAAGAAGCTGCCGGCATCCGAAGAACCAGGGACCGCGCCAGGAGGCTGAAATTGCCCCCTCTCGCCTTATACTCGAGTCATACGCAGGGGAGGGGGAGCGGAGCTGTGTAATAATACTCACCTGCTTCTGGCGCGGTCCCTGCATGTCTTTTCCCCAGCGCCTTCTTCCTGTAGTGAGAGTTCACATGGTACAGCTCATTACAGTAATGAATATGGACCCGACTCTACTCCCAAAGGGTTGGAGCTGCATATTCATTACTGTAATGAGCTGTAACATGTGACCGCTCACTACAGGAAGAAGCTGCCGGCGCCGGGGAACAGACGTGCAAGGACCGCGCCAGGAGCAGGTGAGTATAACTCAGTGCGCTATATTCACCTGCTCCCCATTCCACCGTCGGCACCGCTGCATCTTCCACGTCCTCTGTAGTGATGCTCAGGTCAGAGGGCGCGGTGACGCGACTAGTGTGCGCGCCGCCCTCTGCCTGAGCGTCAGTGCACAGGACGGAGAAGACACAGCGGCGGTGGAACGGGAAGCATGTGAATATAGCAAGTGCCGGGGGCTTGAGAGGTGAGTATGTCATTTTTTATTTTTTTTAATCGCAGCAACAGCATAGGGGGCAAATATCTGTACGGAGCATCTTATGGGGCCATGTGCAGCACTCTATGGGGCAATTATCAGTATGGAGCATCTTATGGGGCTATATGCAGCATTATATGGGGCAAATATCTGTATGGGGCCATGTGCAGCATTATATGGGGCAAATATCTGTATGGAGCATCTTATGGGGCCATGTGCAGCACTATCTGGGGCAAATACCTGTATAGAGCATCTTATGGGGCTATGTGTCGCATTATATGGGGCAAATATCTCTGGAGCATCTTATGGGGCCATAATTCACATTTGTGGAGCATTATACGGGGCAAATGTGTCTATGGAGCATCTTATGGGGCAATAATCAGCATTTGTGCAGCACTATATGGGGCATATTTTAATATGGAGCATCTTATGGGGCCATCATGAACTGTATAGAGCATTATATGGGGCTCCTGATTCAATATGGATATTCAAAAACACAACCTACTGATGTCTCAATTTTACTTTTATTGGTATCCATTTTTATTTTTGAAATTTACCAGTAGCTGCTGCATTTTCCACCCTAGGCTTATACTCGAGACATTAAGTTTTCCCATTTATTTGTGGCAAAATTATGGGGGGGGGGGCAGCTTATATTCGGGTCGGCTTATACTCGAACGTTTTGCCATAATAATCTTCAAACATGTGATTAACATGCAAACCGTGATAATATGGTAATGTTTTGTAGTTGATTATCTGCGTTATGTGATATGTGTATGTAAATTAACTGTTTAGCATAATTGTAAGAACATTGATGAGAACCTGATGCCAATGGCAGACCTCTCGGATTTTCAAAGAGGCCAAATTGTTGGTGCTTCTATGGCAGGCCCTAGTGTAACAGAAAGTGTCCGAATGCTTGGCGTGTCAAGAGGTACTGTCTCCAACGTAATGACTGCGTTTGAAAGAGAAGGAAAAACGTCCGCAGCAAAGCACAGGTCCGGCCGAAAGTCAAAGTTGATAGAGAGACCGTCGGACTCTAAAGCTAATTGTGACAGAGGATCGCAAGACCACGGCTCCGAAAATCACTGCTGAGCTCAATGAACACCTACAGAATCCAGTTTCCACAAAAACTGTTCACCGGGAGCTGCACAAATCTGGATTCCACAGAAGAGCTGCAATTAGGAAACCGCCGTTAAGAGTGGTGTAGAAACCTCCAGAATTGGTCCCTCGAGCAGTGGAAACATGTGATATTCTCAGACGAATCATCGTTTACCCCATTTCCAACCTCCGGCTGAGTGTACGTTTGGAGACAGCCAAAAGAAGCATTCCATCCAGACTGCCTTCTCCCAACCGTAAAACATGGTGGAGGTTCTGTGATGATCTGGGGTGCTATTACGTGGAGATCCGCCGGGCCAATGATATCCCTTCATGGAAGAATTAACAGCATAGATTATTTAGGCATTTTGGGCGACCAAGTGCATCCAACGGTTCAAGCCATCTTTCAGGAAGATAATTCATATAGCTAGAATCGTTAAAGCATGGCACGAGGAACATTCTAATGAAGTTGAGCATCTCATCTGGCCCCCGCAATCCCCAGACCTTAACATTATTGAGCATTTATGGTTGATTTTAGAGATTCAAGTTAAACGTCGATTTCCGCCGCCATCGTCGCTCAAAGAACTGGAGGGTGTTTTAACTGCAGATTTGGCTAAAATTCCTTTGGAAACAATTCACACCATTATTTTGTCCAACCCCTGCATGATAGATGATATATATATATATATATATATATATATATATATATATATTTATTTTTTATACACGTACATACAGTACAGCCCAAAGGCTTGGACACCTCATTTAACGATTTTTCTGTATTTTCATGACTATGAAGACTGTACACTCACACTGAGGGCATCAAAACTATGAATTAACACATGTGGAATTATATACTTAACAAAAAAGTGTGAAACAACTGAAAATATCTACTATATAATTGTCTAAGGGTCACTTCCATCCGTCCTTCTGTCTGTGTCAGGGATATTCATTGGTCGCGGACTGTCTGTCATGGAAATCCAAGTCGGGCACAGTCCGGCGGCAACATGGCCGTCGCTGATCCTTCCCGCAGTCAGTGCCTGCTCCATATTCCCCTCCAGTCAACCCTCACACAGGGTTAATAGCAGCTTTAATGGACCGCGTTATGCCGCGGTATAACGCACTCCATTAACCCTGTGTGACCAACTTTTTACTATTGATGCTGCATATGCAACATCAATAGTAAATAGATCTAATGTTAAAAATAATTAAAAAAAATAATTTATTCTCACCCTCCGACGTGGCGCTGTCCTCGGCAGTGCAAGCGGCAGGTTCCAGTGCTAAGGATGCTATGGGAGAAGTACCTTCCATGATGTCACGGTCATGTGACCGCGACGTCATCACAGGTCCTGTGCTCTTACCAATCCTGGGATTGGAAGCTGCCACGTGCACCGCACACTGATGCCAGGACTACAAGGGGCCTACGGAAGGTGAGTATACATTTATTTTTTTATTTTAAGTCTTTTTTAACCACGCATATAGTGCCCACATTGCTATATACTACGTGGGCTGTGTTACATTCTGCGTGGGCTGCGTTATATACTACATGGCTGCTATGTACTACGTGGGCAGTGTTATATACTATGTGGGCAATGTTATATACTGCGTGGACTGCGTTATATACTACATGGCTGCTATATACTACGTGGGCAATGTTATATACTATGTGGGCAGTGTTATATACTGTGTGGGCTGCGTTATATACTACGTGGCCACTGTTGTATACTGCGTGGCCTGTATTAACGCATCGGGTATTCAAGAATATGTCAAGGCCTGTGCTATATACTATGTGGCTGCTATATACATATTAACACCCGATGCGTTCGAATCGGGCCACCATCTAGTGTCTTATATTCTAGGTTCTTCAAAGTAGCCACCTTTTGCTTTGATGACTCTTGGCATTCTCCTGATGAGCTTTAAGAGGTAGTCACTGGGAATGGTTTTCACTTCACAGGTATGCCCTGTCAGGTTTAATAAGTGTGAATTCCTCGCCTCATAAATGGGGTTTGGACCATCAGTTGTGTTGTGCAGAAGTCTGGTGGGTACGCAGCTGATAGTCCTACTGAATAGACTGTTAGAATTTGTATTATGGCAAGAAAAAAGCAGCTAAGTAAAGAAAAGCGAGTGGCCATCATTACTTTAAGAAAAGGTCAGTCAGTCTGAAAAATTAGGAAAACTTTGAAAGCGTCCCCAAGTGCAGTGGCAAAAACCATCAAGCGCTACAAAGAAACTGGCTCACATGAGGACCGCCCCAGGAAAGGAAGACCAAGAGTCACCTCTGCTTCTGAGGATAAGTTTATCTGAGTCTCCAGCCTCAGAAATTGCAGGTTAACAGCAGCTCAGAATAGAGACCAGGTCAATGCCACACAGAGTTCTAGCAGCAGACACATCTCTACAACAACTGTTAAGAGGAGACTTTATGCAGCAGGCCTTCATGGTAAAATAGCTGCTAGGAAACCACTGCTAAGGACAGGCAACAAGCAGAAGAGACTTGTTTGGGCTAAATAGCACAAGGAATGGACATTAGACCAGTGGAAATCTGTGCTTTCGTCTGATGGGTCCAAATTTGAGATCTTTGGTTCCAACCATCGTGTCTTTGTGCGACGCAGAAAAGGTGAACGGATGGACTCTACATGCCTGGTTCCCACCGTGAAGCATGGAGGAGGTGGTGTGATGGTGTGGGGGTGCTTCGCTGGTGACACTGTTTGGGATTCATTCAAAATTAAAGGCATACTGAACCAGCATGGCTACCACAGCATCTTGCAGCAGCATGCTATTCCATCCGGTTTGCATTTAGTTGGACCATCATTTATTTTTCAACAGGACAATGACCCCAAACACACCTCCAGGCTATGTAAGGGCTATTTGACCAAGAAGGAGACTGATGGGGTGCTACGTCAGATGACCTGGCCTCCACAGTCACCAGACCTGACCAAATCGAGATGGTTTGGGGTGAGCTGGACCACAGAGTGAAGGCAAAAGGGCTAAGCATCTCTAGGAACTCCTTCAAGATTGTTGGAAGACCTTTCCCGGTGACTACCACTTGTAGCTCATCAAGAGAATGCCAAGAGTATGCAAAGCAGTCATCAAAGCAACAGGTGGTTACTTTGAAGAACCTAGAATATAAGACATAACAAAAAGTGTGAAACAACTGAAATTAAGTATATAATGCCACATGTGTGAATTGATAGTTTTGATGGTGTGTGTGTGTGTGTGTAGCCATTTTCCCACCTTAGGGGTCAATGCTCCAAGTGCTCCTATCACCGCTGGGATCACTGTTGCTTACATCTTCCACAAGTTCTCCAGTTCTCCTTTGAGGCCCTGGTATTTTTCCAGCTTCTCATTCCTCCTTTCTGATGTTGCTGTCACTTGGCACTGCCACATCTATTATTATTGCCATCTTCTGATCCTTGTCTACTATCACAATGTCTGGTTGGTTAGCCAACACCTGCTTATCCGTCTGGATCTTGAAGTCCCACAGGATTTTAGCCCTTTCATTCTCCACCACTTGTTCTGGTGTCTCCCAATTTCTGTGCAGATGTTCCTATATACTATCACTGCTACTTGGATGTGGCGTTCGGTATACGCTGTTCCTGATTGCATTTTGCATCCTGCCCTATGTGTTGCGCGACGGTTTCTGAGGTTTCTTTGCATAGTCTGCACCTTTTGGTATTGTCTTGTGTGGTAGAGTCCTGCTTCTATGGATCTAGTACTTGGTGCTTGTCTTGTGCCGCTATGATTAGTGCTGTCTAGGAGTCCAGCTTTCTCCAGCCATTGGTAGGATTTCTCCATGTCGGTCATCTCCATTATCTGTCGATGGTACATCCCATGCAGCGGCTTGTTTTGCCATGACGCTTCATGTTCCTGCTCTTCCTTCCAGATCTGTTGTTGCCTTAGGCTTTCTCTCAGCATCTCATCTTTTGGTGCCATTTTCCTGATGTATTCCTGGATACTCCTCGTTTCACCCGTGATGGTGGCTTGGATGCTTATTAAGCCTCGCTCACCCTCCTTTCTGCTGGTATACAATTTTTGTGTGTTAGACTTAGGGTGGAGACCTCCATGCATTGTGAAGAGCTTTCGTGTCTTCACATCTGCAGCTTCAATCTCTTCTTTTGGCCAGCACACTAGGCCAGCAGGGTATCAGATAAATGGCAGGGCACATGTATTGATGGCGCGGATTTTATTCTTCCCATTGAGCTGGCTCTTCAGGACCTTACTTACCCTTTGATGGTATTTGGATGTATATATATCTCCCACTGATCTGCAGGCAATTAAATACAGTATATACTTGAGTATAAGCCGACCAGAGTATGAGCACCCCTAATTTTGCCACAAAAAAAGATGGGAAAACTTATTGGCTCGAGTATACGCCTAGGGTGAGAAATGCAGATGCATGTAAAGAAGCTGCGGAGACACCATCACGTGTTTCTCGATGCAAGCAGTGAATAGCCAGGCCTTTCCCCGGGAAGGAACAACCACGGGAAGGGCAGCATCCTATGAAGGAAAGCCACCTATGCCAAGCATGGTATCCATCCACAGACAGCTGTTTCGGGGTTTTTGCCCCTCATCAGTGTGGAGTAGGAATCTGGCTATTAGGAGCAGTGCCTAGTAAAAAGGCTATAAAGGCACAGATGATTGGCCTCGGGGAGACCAAAACATCCAACACCGCGGGGCAAAAACCCCGAAACAGCTGTCTGTGGATGGATACCATGCTTGGCATAGGTGGCTTTCCTTCATAGGATGCTGCCCTTCCCGTGGTTGTTCCTTCCCGGGGAAAGGCCTGGCTATTCACTGCTTGCGTCGAGAAACACGTGATGGTGTCTCCGCAGCTTCTTTACATGCATCTGCATATTTCCCATAAGGGATGGGGGCAGTGTTTTGGAATCACTGCGTTGAGAAACACGTGATGGTGTCTCCGCGGTGTTGGATGTTGCTGCTCCATAGAGGTTGATGGACCCATAAGATGCTCCATAGAATAATATGCCTCATATGCTGCGATTTGAAACAAACAAAAAAAAAAAAATTTACATACTCACCTCTCATCGCTGGGGGAGAGGTGCCAGTGTCCTGAGCAAGCGGGGACACCGGCGCTCTGTGGGGGCCAGGTGCCGGAGTCACCGCTGAAGCAGGCCCCCGGCACTTGCGATATTCACCTGTCCCCGCTCCACTGCCGCTGTGTCTTCCGGCTCTCTGCAGTGACTGTTCAGGTAGAGGGTGCGCACTAAACCCGTCATCGCGCCCTCTGACCTGAACGTTACAGCCAGAGGACGCAGAAGACAGTGCGGTGGTGGAACGGGGACAGGTGAATATCACATGGCTCACCCTCCCCAGTCATACTCACCCCCACCTGACGCGTCTCTGCAAGTCCCTGCTTCTCAGATGGTCTCCGGCAGCTTGTTCCTTGTTCAGCGGTCACATGGTACCGCTCATTAAAGTAATGAATATGCATTCCACGCCAATGGGAGTGGAGTCGCGTCCATATTCATTACTTGAGTGAGCGGTATCACGTGACCGCTGAACACAGGAAGAGCTGAGGGAGTCGGAGACCATCTGAGAAGCAGGGACGTGCAGAGACATGTCAGGTGGAGGTGAGTATGATGCGACAGCCGCCGCTCCCCCTCCCCTGCCGACCCCCTGGGACAATGACTCGAGTATGAGCCGAGAGGGGCACTTTCAGCCTAAAAAAAAATGGGCTGAAAATCTAAGCTTATACTCGAGTATATACGGTAGCTTGAAAAATTATTAAAAGAAAAAAATTGAACATGACAGTTGGAGGTCGACTTAAGACCCCCATTGCAGTCATCTTGGTCTCCTTTTGAAACTCAGCCACAAGCTAAGCTTAAAAGGGAACCGGTCGCCAGTTTTGGCCAATATAAGCTACGGCCATCACCTTTCAGGACGATATACAGAATTCTGTAATGATATATATCTGCCCCCAACCCAACCTGCAAGAGAAGAAAAATAATTATTATACTACCGTGCGTGGCAGTTCGGTCCGAGGGGTGACGCTCTCCTTGGTCCGGCGCCTCCCATATGCTTATGATCTCCACCCTCCTGCTTGCATGATCCATAACATTTTCCTTGGCACTGCGCTCCTGCACAGGTGTACTTCTCTGCCCTGTTGAGGCCAAAGCAATGTACTGCAGTACGCAGGTGCCAGGGCTCTCTGACCTTTTCCGGCAAAGAGGAAGGAGCGAGGAGGAGATTGTGGATGATGCAACGAGGCGTCATCCACACGAGCAAGCAGGAGGGCGGATCGCAAGTAGATGGGTGGATGCCACACACACTACTGAGCATCATTTCCTTGTCTTGAGGCATTTCCACTGAAGTTGGATCAGCCTGTAATTTGATTTTCCACATCGTTCCAAATCCAGACCTCCATGGGATATGGATTTTGATTTACATTTATCACTTTTATATTTTATTATTCTCAGCGCATTCCACTATGCATTGATAAACATTTACAACTGAAATATTTCAGTGATATCTAGGATGTGGCATTTTACTGTTCCCTTTATTTTTTGAGATCGATAAATGCACGCACAGTATGTTACAGAAGTGAGTACACCCCTCACATTTCTGTAAATATTTTATTATATCTGTCATGGAACAACACTGACGATCTGACACTTTGATACAATGTAGTCAGTGTTCAGCTTGTATGACTATAAATTTGGTGCCCTCTAAATAACTCTCACAGCCATTAATGTCTAAACCACCAACAAAAGTGAGTACACCCTTAAGTTAAAATGACCAAATTGTACCCAATAAGCCATTTTCGCTACCCGGTGTCAAGAGACTTATTAGTGATAAAAGGTCTCAAGTGTGAATGGGGAGCAGCTGTGTTAAATTTGGTGTCATCACTCACACTGATCACCAGAAGTTCAACATGGCACCTCATGGCAAAAAACTCTGAGGATCTGAAAAAAAAATTCTTACTCTACATAAAAATGGACGAGGCTATAAGAACATCGCCAAAATCCGGAGATTGAGGTGCAGCTCAGTGGCCAAGACCATGCAGCGGTGTAACAAGTCAGCTTCCATTCAGAACAGGCCTCGCCAGGGTCGACCAAAGAAGTTGAGTGCACGTGCTCAGCGTCATATCCATAGTACATCTATTTTGAAAAGATGACCAAGTGCTGCCAGCATTGCTGAAGAGATTACAGGGGTGGGGGTCAGCCAGTCAGTGCTCAGACCATTCACCACACACTGCATCAAACTGGTCTGCATTTCTGTCATCCCAAAGGGAGCCTCTTCTACAGATGATGCACAAGACAGCCAGCAGAGTAGTTTGCTGAAGACAAGCTGACTAATGACATGGATTATTGCAACCATGTCCTGTGGTCTGATGACCATGGTAAACTCATTTGGTACAGATGGTGTTAACCAGGTGAGGAGTACAAAACAGTGCAGGGCACCCTTTCAAGGTGATAACGATCCAAAACACACCTCCAAGACTACCCCTGCCTTGCTAAAGAAACGGAGGATAAAGGTGCTGGCCTGGCCAAGCATGTCTCCAGACCTAAGCCCTATTGAGCATCTGTGGGGCATCTTCAAAAGCAAGGTGGAGGAGCGCAAGATTTCCAACATCCACCAGATCGGTCCTTGATGTCATCATGGAGGAGTGGACGAGAATTCCAGTGGCAACCTGTGACGCTCTACAGACCACCATGTTCACAAGAGTTTACGCAATGCTGGAAAATAATGGTGGCCACACAAAATATTGACACACGAGCACAATTTGTCCATTTACACTTAGGGGTGTACTCACTTTTGTTGCTAACAGTTTAGACATTAATGACTGTGTGTTGAGTTATCTAGAGGGCACACTATGTTTACACTGTTACTGAAGCCATACATGGACTACTTTACAGTAGTAAAGAGAGCGTACATTCATTACGTGCACACACTCCCACTTTCCCCACCCACTTAAAAGGTGGGGGAAAAAAAAAAAAAAGGAGTCACATGCTTACATTTCCAGTAGTAAAATATATTAGTTTATAGTAAACGGGGAAGAAAAAAAAAATTGGCCAGGGAAGAAACTGGCAATGCAGGAGTACAGCACTGCTTGCTTTTATCATTCAGATGGCGCCCCGTGGAGGCAATGACTCTGGCTCACATGATACCAGGTAGGAATTACACAGAAATTGATACTATGTATAACCCCTCTGGCAGATTGAGTTAAAGAAAAGCAACAATTTACAAATACCTGCATGCCATAGCAGATCCCAAGCACTGGCTTGCCAATGGTGAATATAGCAGAGTCAAACCATGGAGCATCTTCAGCATACACGGAGTTTGGTCCGCCTGATATGATGATCGCTCTATAAAAAAAAAAAAGTTTTGTATAAAAGATCAAATAAAAATTTAAATGTAAAAGCGTTTCATATTATCCATCATATTTATATCAACAGCATATACTGATCAGAGAAGATGTAGCATTCTCATTAGTCAAGAAACGAATTGCCATTATTAAAGCACCACTCTGGTGTTTATTTTATTTCAGGGCTGGAGTGGTGCCGCTAATGTAAATTCCATGCCCCTAGTATATTTACCAAAAGCCAAAGCCTTCTTTAACCAACACCACTCCGCTTCATCTCCAGCAGTCTGTGACCTGTGGAATCGTTCCATCGTTTACTGGGAGATCTGGAAGTCACAATTCAACGCAAGTCTAAGAGGCAGTACAAGGCTCTCAGACAACATTGTGAGCTTGTGATAGTACCTCGGACTTTAAGTCAATCAGAAGTTGAGGTCACAAGTATGGAGCGCCAGACCGAAGTGGCAACGGGAAGAGCTGAAGATGGTGAGCAGCAAGTATAATACTAGAGACAGAAGTGGAATAACTCCAGCGGTTAAAGAAAAACCGCTGGAGTGGTGCTCTAACATACATACTCCTTTGGAGCCTGGGAAACTCCATGGGTATTACCCCCTTCCCAGGCTATAAAACATCACCCCCTAGCAGTTAGCTTTCCCTCAGCTTGTTTAAAAAAATTACATGGAAGCCAGCCAACGCCATTTTTTGCTGAAAAAGCTTTCATTAATTAAATAAATGTACTGTAAGCTGCACACACACTGTACTAATTGTATTTGTCACAGTGATCTGTATATCTACCTATGCTATATGTATTTACTGTATGTAATCCATCTATTCTATCCTGTCGGCTCCTGCTGTGATTTTACACTACGTGGCTGCTGAATTACCGGCTTTGCTTCTACAGTGCTGTGCAAATTAATTGGGACACAGCACTTTAAGTAAAATTGTAAGTTTTACCAGTCAGTGATTCAAACCAGTTTTAAAATATAATAAATAAATCTTGGTCAACTAGCCAGTGGAAAAGGGTCATTTTCAGAATTAGTATGTAACCGTGCATTATAACATTTTATTTTTTTTGCTTTGTCCCAATTAATTTGCACAGCACTATCTATGTAATATATATACACACATATGTGTGTGTCACTGACATTTATATATTCTGTGTGTAGAACTATTCTATTCTAACCTGTCACTCTGATTTTACTGTATGCGGCAGATGAATTGCTGGCTTTTCAAAAGGAGACCGATGAGTAAAAGTCAGACAGAACTCGCATGGTCCGAGTGCTGTGCGATTTTGTAGCGCACCCATAGGCTTGCATTGGCGAGTCTCGGTGACAATCGCAGCATGCTGCGGTTTTACATGCGCGCCGAATCCAGCTGAGAAAATAAACGCTGATGTGAGCTGCCCCATAGATTAACACTGTGCCGAGTGCTATGCAATGTTGTCTCGCATAGTACTCGGCCGTACTCTATGGTAGTGCGACTCCAGCCTTCCTATACAAATTAGATAGCCACACAAACAACCTGATGAATTCATTCAACCAGTTATTTAGTGTAAAACATGAACGGTTTATATAAGTCAACAATGAAAAACTTGTCTGGTCATTGAGGCTGTTTCAGACTAAATATTTTCAACATAAAAAGTATATTTCTACAAAATAAGAAAAAAATGCTTTGTCATTTTAACAGTAGGCGATTAAAAGAAAATAAAAAAAAAAAATAAGTGATCTGATTTTCTGCAGGACTAGTTCCACTACCACCTACATTTTCTTATGGTGGGCAGGCATGGTGTTGGGAAATGAACAATTTCCTGCATTTGTGGAGACAATTCTAGCTACCCCAGTCCATCAGATGTGAGATGACTTATCTCAGGACTGATATATGCAGGGGATGTGAACGAGACGCCTCCATAATCTTCCCATGAACCCATAATATAAAGTCTGTGTGGGAGAGAGTCTGTCTACATGACACTGGCATCCTGCAGAATTCTTATATAGAAACATTTCAAGGTTATGTGAAAACCCAGATAGCAGAAGGAGTAAATGGCAGCGGGGCCCTTACCGGAATCCCTGCTCTCGGATAGCAAACGCCGGCGTCTCCAGAGGATAGATCTCCGACTGCACAAAGAACTCTCGCACCCGGCGGTCTATCACTTTCCCATACTGTGCGCCAGCATCCAGAATCACCACGGCCCCCTCGTAGTGATGCTGGCCATCCTTTACTTCAGCTCCGGGCTTGGCAAGCTAAATAAAAGAAATGCAGGTATTAGGACAGCGCTCACAGGTCTCTTATTACCATTCATCCATGTGGATAGGACTGCAAGAAAATTAAAACTATATAAATCTGGACTTTGTTTTTACCTTGGCCATAACAGCCTGGGAATATGGGGCAGAGACCAGGCTGCTGTGTTAGTGGGGTAACTGGCAGAGGGTCCAGTAACGACACTGAATGAGCCCACGGCAGATTATACCCGCACACACGTGACCACACACAGGAAGGCATCAATGGCCGGAGGACAAGACTAATTCTATTAAATGCTGTTGCTACAGCTCAATAGGAGGAGGGTGAGGAGCCATGCCAGGACCATGTGAGGGCATGGAGACGTTATCTGCACACATCCTGCTCATCAGCCTCACGCCGGAGAATCACAAGACTCCAAGTCATGAGTCGCGGCCATTCCAAAGTGGAGTGGCGGCCTATAGCAACCACACACCGTCGTTTAGAAAATGGCAGCAGTAACCTCAGACATCTTTATACAAATGGGTGTAGCTGCTGAGCTTTCCCAAGAAATGCCAGAAGATTTTTCTTCTTTTTTTCTTGGTCTTTTCATTGTTTTAGGCTGTCGGCAGGTTTTTTAGCCTTCCCATTGCCTTTTATTGTGAAGTATAGAGCATCTCCAGAATGGCAGACACCCGAGGAACGGTCAGCTGCCATCTTTTAACCACTTGGTGTCTCTGGAAACATGAAGTGGTTAGAAGACACGAAAAAGACTGAACATGTGCACAGCAAGTCGTCTGTACATAGAAACACCATACATCTGCTCATTATTCAGGAGGGTTTCGGGGCAGATCCACATGGAAGACATTGTGCACAAATCCTCATTGGTTACTACTGCGACCTGGCAATCTCCCAGATGGCATTGTGTAGTAATGATGGCCTAGTTGCCCACAGCAACCATACACCGGGTTATTAGCTACAATCCTCAGAAGACATAGGGAAAAGGTAATGACGAGGCAAACTCCTCTAAGAGTAATAGATCTGAGCACTGTACACATCAGAATGACAATGGCCGGACCCACCGACTGCAGAAAGGATTTCAACATGAGTAATCCATTGCCCCATCAAAAGCAGAGTCACACTCGGACCAGGTGGGCATTCATATAAGAGGGGGCAGAAGAAGCCAACAGCTGAATGGCATCTAAACGTGAAGTGGCAGACATGGGGCATCCACTTATCAAAATTGCAACTCAGAGCAATAGTGTTCTTACAGGGAACTACTCGTACAAGTCCACCAAGAGGAACTATATTAGAATGAGCGACAAAGTATTAGATGAAACTTATCCAAATCCATCAGTTATGGTAGGACCGGGTGACCATCTAACGAGTGTGCGAGTTTACCCACACGTCCCAGTTACCAGATGTTGGAGAACAGAAGAATGGGGCAAGATAAGTCTCCCGACTCCCTAATACACATGAACCCCAACAGAAATTCTGGCACATTTAGAAAGGACAAAAAGGCGAGAATCATGAGCCTGTGTAAACATGGCCCAATCAGCCAACAAGCGAGCAGAACGCTTATTTACTGGGCGAGAAAAGTCACCATCACAAGCAATGCATGGAGCCGTGAAAACAGGCGAGATGCTGCCGCTGACATGACACTGTATGGGGGCAGAACGATCACATTAATGACAGTCGCCTCCTGTCAGTTGTCATGGGCCTCTAAACACAACAATAAATGAGCACCGGTAAAGTGCTGGACTATACACAGGTCTATCTACAGTACCCGAGAACAAAACAATTGACTTGTTTGGGTCCAACACATCCAGAATACCTCTGACCACCCTGATCTGATTCCGCGTAGTGTCGAAAAAACCCCATACACATAGGCCGAATTGCTTTATTCACTGGCACTTTACTTTTTTTTTTTTGTTACAACTTTTGGATGTGTTACCAGAAGTCAGACACACAGCAGAATTTCCACCCCAAAAATTTGATTCTTATTATAGAACCTACAAGGAGGATGAAGTTTCATTAAAAAAAAATAATAATTGGGAAATTAACTGTGTAAGCCAATCAGTGCCCATTAATGGCCTGTTTAGACAGTGCAACCCAAATTTTAGGCGCACAGAATGATTGCAAGTACCCATCTTGTGTCCATAGAATATTATGGGCAGCACGTCCCACTTACAGAAGACAATGTGCTGTTAAGAACGATTATTTTTAACCCTGTATAAAAGTGATCGCAATTGACAAATGAGTATTTTGCTTGTTTGTTGGGCAATTGTCAGCCTGTTCAGACGGGCCGATAATCAGGAAAGAGCATTCCTATCAACCCTCGCTCCCCAGACGCCAGTCAGCTTCCGGTCCTGACCAGCCGCACACCTTGGCAGCATGCCATCTGCCACATATAAGCCTGCTAGTCAGCGTCTGACACCACGCCCCTGATGAAGCGTATCGCGAAACGCGTGTTGGGGTCTCTCTTCCCATGTCCAGAGCAGGATGGTCCTCGTTGTCATTCTATGCCTCAGCATTAGCAGTTATCTGGTATATCCGGGTTAATGTTAAACTTTACACATGCACTTTGAATAAGCTTTTCTCTATATGTATACCATGAATTTATGCTATGGTATTTAGCCCTGTTTAAGGTTTTGTAGGGTTGCCTATTCTTATTATTGCACTTTATACAATATTAGCTATTAGATCACATACCTATATAGAGTCGCTACCCTTGTATCCCCCTCTTGACTTGCTCCAGGCACATATATAGACTACTAGATTTTACCAGCTTGCCTGCACGTGGCATCTCGGTGTCGCCACCCTTTCTGTATTGCGTCTTATAACTGCCTTAACTTAAATGTCTTTATTTCTAAGATTTTCATATTAATACATCTTTTGAATCTTGCTTTGGCATCCATTCCTTGCAGGTATTTGCTCCCCATTTAGCAGCTTGTATTATAGCCGGCATCACAAGTCTATGAAACACGGACTGTGCTCAGATCATCCACCAGATCTCCTCCACCAGATCTCCTGACAGTCACATATACGCCCATGAGACAGGTCGGGCCGAGGACTGCAATCCAAACACGGACCGCTGCCCCGAGCCCAAGTGTGGACCCTGGAGCACGGACATGTATGGGGTGGGGGTAGATACCGTACACGAGCGAGCGTATGGCCAGACCATCACTAGAAATATGTATTAAATGCACAGGCTCTTTTGGATAACTTATGGACCATCTATAGTCTCGATAGGAGACCACTGTAGGTGATCTCCTCATGTTTATAGAGACCCCCATACTGCAATTCCCACCATGTGCTCAGTTTGGGACCTGGCTACTGCTCAATTATAGGATAGTTGTTATATCCTGGAAGTGAGGGGGAGGGGGAACATGAAGGTCTACATGAGGAGGATGGGGAACATTAGGGCCTACACAGGGGAAGGGAGGCTTCAAAAGTTTACTAGCTTTTACTAATGTTGAAACCCCAAACAGGAAAAATGGGGTGAAAGCAAAGTGGTAAAGGGTAGTGGGGGTGACACAGCCGCGCTGTTATTGTGTCTCATAGAAACTGCCCATTCCAAAATTATCCAACTGAATTTGGTTAAGAAGCAGTCGCCCCTCCGAGATCCGAGTACTGCTGAGCACATGGAGGCTCAGTGGTTAGCACCGCAGTGCTGGGGTCCTGGGATCTAACCCCACCTTGGACAACATCTGCAAAGAGTTTGTATGTTCTCCCCGTGGGTTTCCTCCCACACTCCAAAGACATACTGATAGGGAATTTAGATTGTGAGCCCCATTGGGGACAGTGATGATAATGTGTGCAAACTGTAAAGAGCTGCGGAATATGTTAGCGCTATTTAAAAATAAAGATTATTATTATTTAAGCCCTGGCATGGGGTCAGCACCAGATGCCACCACCACTGGGCCTCACTGCACATGTCAGAGCAGCCGCAGGGCAGCACTACCAGGAATAACACCGGAGCCGGGCAGCACCAGGGGAATCACACACCTATACGGGCATCTGCAGCCACACAGACCACTGGGGCACGGCAGGCCCTCCGTGTACACCCCCGCACTGTCAGACACCACTTAGGGCTCAAAAAACAATCCCTTTAAAGGGCCTCTGTCACCCCCTCCAGCCGTTATAAACTAAAAGAGCCACCTTGTGCAGCAGTAATGCTGTATTCTAACAAGGTGGCTCTTTTAGTTTTTGGTGCATTTATTCCCAAAATAAAGCGTTTTATTACTTCTCCAAAATACCTTTCTTTCGCCAGGAAGGCAGGTCCTCACCCCCCTGCTTGAAACGCCACACTGCCGTCACTCAAATCTTCAGGGGTGCCGGGCGCCGCCCCCTCCGTGCTGTTTTCGCATGAAATCCGGCTCCTGCGCTGTGTAGTACTGTGTTGTGCAGGCGCAGTGAGCTCTGGCCGTCTGACGTCACAGCCAGGCTTGCAGACTGCGCCTGTGCGGCCACCCTGCCTATGAATCCCAGCCCCGCACTGTGCATAATGCATAACACACTGCGGGGCTGGGATTCCCAAGGTGGGTGGTCGCACAGGCGCAGTCTGCAAGCCTGGCTGTGACATCAGATGGCCAGAGCTCACTGCGCCTGCGCCAGACAGTACTACACAGCGCAGGCGCCGGATTTCATGCGAAAACAGCACGGAGGGGGCGGCGCCCGGCCCTCCTGAAGAATTGAGTGACAGCAGTGTGGCGTTTCATGCAGGGGGGTGAGGACCTGCCTCCCTGGCTAAAGACAGCTATTTTGGAGAAGTTATAAAACGCTATATTTTGGGAATACATGCACCAAAAACTAAAAGAGCCACCTTGTTAGAATACAGCATTACTGCTGCACAAGGTGGCTCTTTTAGTTTAGGGGGTGACAGAGGCCCTTTAAGGGCTACAGAGTCAGAATTGAGTGAGGGGTAAAAGATTCTGTCAGGATCCCTTTAAGGTCCCTATTGAAATGAATGTGAATGAAAGTTGCGTTTCCACAACAGCGGAGACCCCATCCCTGCAGCACATATAACAATGGAAGGCTTCTCCCCACATTCCACATGGTCTGCCCCGATCTCTTCCGCGGACGATCGCCTGCAGCGGCGGTGGCTGTGCTCGGATCTGAGGGGATCTGGGAGCAGAATCCTTTCACATCCGACCAGTGTGAACTGCGCCTAATTACAGGGACAGTGCCAAGGTCTCCAGGCCCAGAGGCCCCCACATGGCGCACACACATGCCGGCGGGCAGCCCCATGACAGCCCGGCACCGCTGTGCACCGTCACCGCACACAAGGCCTCGGCGGTGCGGGCTCTGCCCCCGGCTCAGTGCTGCCCCCCGGCACAGTGCTGCCCCCGTCTGTCCTCCCCCTCTCGTCACTGACCTTGGAGTCTCCGTTACATAGAGCCATGAGTGGCCGCGGGGTGAGCGGCAGGGCGGGATGTCTCTGAGCCTCGGCTTTGGCGCCGGAGAGAATGCTGGTACAGAGTGTGTGATCCGCAGTCTCCCCGCCTCCTGCTCGTCCGCCACTAGGGGGCAGCTTAGAGCTTCAACTGAAACCGAGACGGACTCTCACGACGCCATGTTATGTCCGGGAGAGACCCACTTTATTGTTCGCTCGCGTTGGAGAAACCGTCACAACTCTAACGTAAAGCAAGACACCGGGGTCCACGCTGTACGTCCGTGCTCCCAGCGCCTCGATACTGACTGCTGCCACCAACTACAAGACCTGCAGGAAGGTGCGTGCCCTCATTAAACATGGCGTCCGCAAAGTCTCGTCACGTGCGTCACATCTGTGGGAGCCAGGCCTCGATCCCGGTACAGCGGGATTGGATTGGGAGGTTGCTGGCTCCTCAAAACATCTTCCCCAAGAAGCAAAATACCGAACACTCAGTTCCGGACAGGTTTCATGACTTGGAAATTGTGCTAGGCCGGAAGGTATTACCAAGCTGGCCGGTGAGAGATGGTAGTGATGAGCTGTCAGTGCCAGGTAAGAGAGGACGGCGGCGAAATGGGCACAAGAGACCCCCGGTGTCCACGTACGGGATGGAGGGACTATCACTCCCAGCATGTCTATGCACTGTGGGAGTAGTACTAAGCACAGGCACAACAGTACACGGTGTACACAACACACGGGACAGTACACGGTGTACTTACATTACACACACGGGACAGTACACGGTGTACACACACGGGACAGTGCACGGTGTACACACATTACACACACGGGACAGTACACGGTGTACACACAGGACATACACATTACACACGGGACAGTACACGGTGTACACACAGGAGATACACACATTACACACGGGACAGTACACGGTGTACACACAGGACATACACACATTACACACGGGACAGTACACGGTGTACACACAGGACATACACACATTACACATGGCACAGTACACGATGTACACACAGGACATACACACATTACACACGGGACAGTACACGGTGTACACACAGGACATACACACATTACACACGGGACAGTACACGGTGTAGACACACGGGACAGTACACGGTGTAGACACATTACATGGGACAGTACACGGTGTAGACACACGGGACAGTACACACACGGGACAGTACACGGTGTAGACACATTACACGGGACAGTACACGGTGTAGACACACGGGACAGTACACACACGGGACAGTACACGGTGTAGACACATTACACGGGACAGTACACGGTGTAGACACACGGGACAGTGCACGGTGTACACACATTACACACACGGGACAGTACACGGTGTACACACAGGACATACACATTACACACGGGACAGTACACGGTGTACACACAGGAGATACACACATTACACACGGGACAGTACACGGTGTACACACAGGACATACACACATTACACACGGGACAGTACACGGTGTACACACAGGACATACACACATTACACATGGGACAGTACACGATGTACACACAGGACATACACACATTACACACGGGACAGTACACGGTGTACACACAGGACATACACACATTACACACGGGACAGTACACGGTGTAGACACATTACACGGGACAGTACACGGTGTAGACACACGGGACAGTGCACGGTGTACACACATTACACACACGGGACAGTACACGGTGTACACACAGGACATACACACATTACACACGGGACAGTACACGGTGTACACACAGGAGATACACACATTACACACGGGACAGTACACGGTGTACACACAGGACATACACACATTACACATGGGACAGTACACGATGTACACACAGGACATACACACATTACACACGGGACAGTACACGGTGTACACACAGGACATACACACATTACACACGGGACAGTACACGGTGTACACACAGGACATACACACATTACACACGGGACAGTACACGGTGTAGACACACGGGACAGTACACGGTGTAGACACACGGGACAGTACACGGTGTAGACACATTACATGGGACAGTACACGGTGTAGACACACGGGACAGTACACACACGGGACAGTACACGGTGTAGACACATTACACGGGACAGTACACGGTGTAGACACACGGGACAGTACACACACGGGACAGTACATGGTGTAGACACACGGGACAGTACATGGTGTACGCACATTACACACAAGAGACAGTGCACATTATACACATGGAACCACCTTCATCTACAATCTGAGTGTGACAATTATCCACCCCAAGTCTAATACGTGCTGGATAACTCCTAGATATCATGGTGTAATGTGGGTCATCAAGTTAACTGGGATATATATATAGTATATATAATATATTTGTGGTAGAGCGGCTCACTCAGCTGGACACAGAACACTGTCCCTTTAAGAAAATGCTTGGTTTATTGAAGACAGCATAAATCAAGCTTTGGAACGTAAACATAGCCTTCTGGGCACAACAGTAAAATAAAGAAACACGGTTCTTTTCCTAGCAGGCAGCAATGTTCACTGTTCAGATCAGCACACACTTTCCTGGAGTCCTTTCTCTCCAGGTGCCTCCTGAATACTGAAGGCTTTGGTAGTCAGCAATATAAGCCCAGACCTTGTGATCCCACCATCATGTGACTGATCACATGATCCTGACATCACACAGGTCCTGTAAGGACACTGCAGGGGAGATACGTGGACCTCCTCCCACCCGCTCTATGAATGTCAACTAAAACCAGCCCATCATATGACTTTATATAAAACTTTTTTAATAAATTTGTAAAAAATACTACATTTCTGTATGTCTTTTCCGTCAAGATGGGGTGCAGAGTGTATATTAATGAGAAAAGAAATTAACTTTTACCTTTTTGAATTTACTAAATGGCTGCTATGAAACAGTGAAAAATGCAAAGGGGTCTGAATACTTATAATATATATATATTCATGGCCAAAAGTATTCACACCCCTGCAATTCTGTCAGATAATACTCAGTTTCTTCCTGAAAATGATTGCAAACACAAATTCTTTGTTATTATTGTCTTCATTTAATTTGTCTTGAATGAAAATAACACAAAAAGAATTGTCCTAAAGCCAAACTGGATATAATTCCACACCAAATATAAAAAAGGGGGTGGACAAAAGTATTGGCACTGTTCGAAAAATCATGTGATGCTTCTCTAATTTGTGTAATTAACAGCACCTGTAACTTACCTGTGGCACCTAACAGGTGTTGGCAATAACTAAATCACACTTGCAGCCAGTTGACATGGATTAAAGTTGACTCAACCTCTGTCCTGTGTCCTTGTGTGCACCACATTGAGCATGGAGAATAGAAAGAAGACCAAAGAACTGTCTGAGGACTTGAGAAACCAAATTGTGAGGAAGCATGAGCAATCTCAAGGCTACAGGTCCATCTCCAAAGACCTGAATGTTCCTGTGTCTACCGTGCGCAGTGTCATCAAGAAGTTTAAAGCCCATGGCACTGTGGCTAACCTCCCTAGATGTGGACGGAAAAGAAAAATTGACAACAGATTTCAACACAAGATTGTGCGGATGTTGGATAAAGAACCTCGACTAACATCCAAACAAGTTCAAGCTGCCCTGCAGTCCGAGGGTACAACAGTGTCAACCCGTACTATCCGTCAGCATCTGAATGAAAAGGGACTGTATGGTAGGAGACCCAGGAAGACCCCACTTCTTACCCCGAGACATAAAAAAGCCAGGCTGGAGTTTGCCAAAACTTAACTGAAAAGGCCTAAAACGTTTTGGAAGAATGTTCTCTGGTCAGATGAGACAAAAGTAGAGCTTTTTGGGCAAAGGCATCAACATAGAGTTTACAGGAGAAATAAGGAGGCATTCAAAGAAAAGAACACGGTCCCTACAGTCAAACATGGCGGAGATTCCCTGATGTTTTGGGGTTGCTTTGCTGCCTCTGGCACTGGACTGCTTGACTGTGTGCATGGCATTATGAAGTCTGAAGACTGCCAACAAATTTTGCAGCATAATGTAGGGCCCAGTGTGAGAAAGCTGGGTGTCTCTCAGAAGTCATGGGTCTTCCAGCAGGACAATGACCCAAAACACACTTCAAAAAGCACTAGAAAATAGTTTGAGAGAAAGCACTGGAGACTTCTAAGGTGGCCAGCAATGAGTCCAGACCTGAATCCCATAGAACACCTGTGGAGAGATCTAAAAATGGCAGTTTGGAGAAGGCACCCTTCAAATATCAGGAACCTGGAGCGGTTTGCCAAAGAAGAATGGTCTAAAATTCCAGCAGAGCATTGTAAGAAACTCATTGATGGTTACCGGAAGCGGTTGGTCGCAGTTATTTTGGCTAAAGGTTGTGCAACCAAGTATTAGGCTGAGGGTGCCAATACTTTTGTCTGGCTCATTTTTGGAGTTTTGTGTGAAATGATCAATGTTTTGCATTTTGCTTCATTCTCTTTTGTGTTTTTTTTTTTCATTTAAGACAAATCAAATGAAGATAATAATACCAAACAATTTGTGATTGCAATCATTTTCAGGAAGAAACTGAGTATTATATGACAGAATTGCAGGGGTGTCAATACTTTTGGCCATGACTATATATTCTGAGACTTCCCAGATGACATCTGACCAGTACCCGTTTCTGTTTGAGCTAAAAAAATGTCTTATCATCTGGATTCAATGGATTAACATCATATTGTTTGGGTTATTTTCCTGGCATGTACAGAGGGTAGACCCATTGTGGCGCATTGTCGGTACCTGCCATATTCACCGATCAGCAGGGACATTTAACCTCTGTTATTTTGTGCCATGTGGTGTAGCATAAGTCACCAGTACCCAGGACAAGGGAAGTATTTTGAGCCCCTCCAACCATTGGACCATCCAGTATCTCCCAAGTACATGTATTGTACTTTACAGGAAATCTTTCTCCTTGGATAATACTATTAACCTGCAGATATAGGGTTAATCTATAGGTAAATAGTGTTACAAAGCTGTCCATCCACCTTACTGAAAGTGCGAATTTGGGAGAAAATGAACTTCTTTTCTCCTGGGAGCCGCCGGCTTTCAATCATGGAGATGTGCTTGGAGGGGCTACAGTCACCGCTGACAGCACAACACTGCTCTCTACACTGTGAGCGGGGCTGGCAGCATGCCCTGGCACTGTGACTGGCAGCTGGTTGTGCAGGGCGAGCTGTCGGTCCATGTTGCTGGTTCTGCCTGCAGCTGCTGCTGACATTAGAGTGCTCATTAGAGAGCGGTCAGTTTAACTTGGATGTGAAAGGCATCTTTTTTTCTGGGTCTAAAACCACTTTCATGGACTTATCTTCCGACTAGTGATGAGCGAATGTGCTCAGATATGGTGTTATCCGAGCGTGCTTGTGTGCTAACCGAGGGTCTTCAGCGTGCTTAAAAATTATGTCTGAGTCCCTGTGGCTCTTAACAGATGCAAAACATGCAGGGATTACCTAACAAACAGGCAATCCATGCATGTGTTGCGGCTGTCTAATAGCTGCAGGGACTCACACATATTTTTCGAGCACGCTGAAGACATTCGCTTAGCACACGAGCATGCTCAGATAACACCTTATCTCAGCACATTCGTTCATCACTACTGACTTCTGACTTTGTCCTTTCATTCTTTCCACAGATTTAACATTTCCAGAACGGAGATATCCAAAGAAAGAATCAAAAATGACCCTCACCCAGAAAGATAGCAGACAGCGCCGCCAACATTTGCAGTTTTCTGGAATGAACAGTGACAACCAAAACTACCAAGATGAACTGGAGGAAGGAGACAGAGAGGCGTTGTTACAGGACTCAGAAGTGCCTGCACACAGAGGACTGTCCGGCCTCCGAGGAGAGCTGGGGAATATCCTCTTACTGCTCTTCCTGTATATTCTGCAGGGAATTCCTTTGGGACTGGCTGGTAGTATTCCTTTGATTCTACAGAGTAAAAATGTTAGTTACACGGACCAAGCCATTTTCAGCTTTGTGTTTTGGCCTTTCAGCCTGAAGCTGCTGTGGGCACCATTGGTGGACTCTCTGTACATCAAGAGGTTTGGCCGCAGGAAATCCTGGTTAGTTCCTACACAGTACCTTATAGGGCTGTTCATGATGTACCTGTCCTTAACAGTCGATGACCTTCTCGGTGGAGAACATGGACCTGATATGTTGGCTTTAACCGCTACTTTCTTCCTGTTTGAATTTCTGGCTGCCACTCAGGACGTTGCTGTGGACGGCTGGGCCCTGACCATGCTCTCCAGGGAAAATGTAGGCTATGCATCTACATGTAACTCTGTAGGCCAGACGGCTGGATATTTCATGGGGAACGTTCTGTTCTTAGCTCTTGAATCTGCAGACTTTTGCAACAAATACTTAAGATCTACGCCGCAGCCTAAGGGAATGGTGACACTTCCAGGTAGATTTTCTTTCCGTCTTTCTGGCTTATAGTGTTTATCAGTTCTTATGAATGTGAATTGTTTGTCCAAGTTCTAGTGAACAAAAGTTTCCCACCTTAAATCCACATTATATGCCATGTGTCTGATTGGGGTCTCACCTATTGGAAGCATAGGGGTCTCCTTATCTTTGTGCTGCAAGTCAAGAAGGCCATGTCCAGTGGAGAGAGGTGGTCACAGACATACACAACTCTCACTATTGCAGTGTGTGGGAATTAAAATGTTTTTCTAATTTCAGAAAACCCCTCGGCCTAACTGCAACTTGTTAGTGCTTTCCTCATCTTCCCTGCTGAGTCTCCACCGTTGCTCTTGCTGTCTGTTATTGTCTGCAGCTCCTGATGTCATGAAAACAACGCTGCAGCTAATCGGTGAGCTCAGCGGCTCAGCTCAAGTAGACGGCACAAGCTGCTGAGAGCCGCGGAGCTCACCGATTGGCTGCATCACTGTTGACGTCAGCTCTGCAGACATCAGGAGCAGCGGAGGAGACTCGCCTCGATCTGGGGAAGATGAATCAGGGTTCATTGAGACGTCATTCATTTTTCTTGTATGCAAAAAAAAAACGTTCTAGGCTTCATCAGTGATTTTCATCTGTGTTTGGTCAGTCTGTTTTTTGCCATCTGTTTTACTCATATGAAAAAAAAATGATGGAGGTTTCTTAACCCCTTAGTGACAGAGCCAATTTGGTACTTCCCGACCTGTGACGCCACGTAGGCGTCATGAAAGTCGGTGCCAATCCAACCTGTGATGCCTATGTGGCGTCATGGCAGGTTCGCGTCCCTGCAGATTGGGTGAAAGGGTTAAGTAAAATTTCACCCGACCTGCAGGGACAGGGGGACTGCTACTTGAGCCCAGGGGGGTGTCCCCCCCCCCGTGGCTACGATCGCTCTGATTGGCTGATGAAAGTGATGTTTCACTTTCAATCAGAACAATCGTAATATTTCACCAATGAAAATTGGTGAAATATTACAGTCCAGCTATGGCCGATGCTGCAATATCATCGGCCATGGCTGGAGACCACGATCTGCCCCCACCACCGATCTCCTCCCCTCCGTCCTGTCCTCTGCTCCCTTCCGTCCTCCTGTCCGCTCCCCAAGCTCCGTTCCCACCCCCTCATACTTACCAACCCCCGGTGTCCGTCCGTTTTCTGCATGGGCGCCGCCATCTTCCAAAATGCGCAGTGCGCCCGCCAAATCTGCCGGCTGGCAGATTCGATTATTCATTTTGATCACTGTGATAGATCATATCACAGTGATAAAAAAAAAAGTAAATAAACCCCGCCTTTATCACCCCCATAGGTAGGGAACATAATAAAATAAAGAAAATATATTTATTTTTATTTTTCCACTAGGGCTAGGGTTAGAACTAGGGCTAGGGTTAGAACTAGGGCTAGGGTTAGAACTAGGGCTAGGGTTAGAACTAGGGCTAGGGTTAGAACTAGGGCTAGGGTTAGAACTAGGGCTAGGGTTAGAACTAGGGTTAGGGTTAGAATTAGGCTATGTGCACATGGTGCAGATTTGGCTGCGGATCCGCAGCGGATTGGCCGCTGCGGATTCGTAGCAGTTTTCCATCACGTTTACAGTACCATGTAAACCTATGGAAAACCAAATCCGCTGTGCCCATGGTGCGGAAAATACTGCTCGGTATCTTCCGCAGCATGTCAATTCTTTATGCGGATTCCACAGCGTTTTACACCTGTTCCTGTATAGGAATCCGCTGGTGAAATCCACACAAAAAACACTGGAAATCCGCGGTAAATCCGCAGGTAAAACGCACACTTTTCAAAAACGGTGCGGAAATTCCGCACACAAATCCGCAATGTGGGCACATAGCCTTAGGGTTGGATTTAGCGTTAGGGTTGGAATTAGGGTTAGGGGTGGAATTAGGATTAAGATTAGGGTTAGGGGTGTGTTGAGGTTAGGGTTGTGGTTAGGGTTGGGATTAGAGTTAGGGGTGTGTTGGGGTTAGTGTTGGAGTTAGAATTAAGGGGTTTCCACTTTTTAGGCACATCAGGGGGCTCCAAACGCGAAATGGCGCTACTATTGATTCCAGCCAATCTTGCGATCAAAAAGTCAACTGGTGCTCCCTCCCTTCCGAACCCCGTTGTGTGCCCAAACAGTGGTTTACCCCCACTTATGGGGTACCACCATACTCAGGACAAACTGGACAACAACTTTTGGGGTCCAAATTCTCCTGTCACCCTTGTGAAACTAAAAAAAAATGCTGGCTAAAAAAATCATTTTTGAGGAAAAATGATTTTTTTATTTTCACGGCTCTGCGTTATAAACGTCTGTGAAGCACTTTGGGGTTCAAAGTGCTCACCACACATCTAGACAAGTTCCTTGGGGCGTTTAGTTTACAAAATGGGGTCACTTGTGGGGGAGCTGCAATGTTTAGGCACACAAGGGCTCTCTGTACACAATATGGTATCAGCTAATGATTGAAGTTAATTTTCCATTCCAAAAGTCAAATGGTGCTCCTTCCCTTCCGAGCCCTGCCGTGTGCCCAAACAGTGGTTTACCCCCACATGTGAGGTATCGGTGTACTCAGGAGAAATTGCCCAACACATTTTAGGATCCATTTTATCCTGTTGCCCATGTGATAATGAAAAAATTGAGGCTAAAATAACTTTTTTGTGGGAAAAAAAAAAGTACTTTTTAATTTTTATGGATCAATTTGTGAAGCACCTGGGGGTTCAAAGTGCTCACTATGCATCTAGATAAGTTCATTGGGGATCTAGTTTCCAAAATGGGGTCACTTGTGGGGGAGCGCCAATGTTTAGGTACACAGGGGCTCTCCAAACGCGACATGGTGTCCGCTAAAGATTGGAGCTAATTTTCCATTCAAAAAGTCAAATGGCGCTCCTTCCCTTCCGAGCCTTGTCGTGCGCCCAAACAGTGGTTTACCCCCACATATGGGGTTTCGGCGTACTCAGGACAAATTGGACCACAACTTTCGGCATCCAGTTTCTCCTTTTACCCTTGGTAAAATAAAAAAATTGTCGCTAAAAGATCATTTTTGTGACTAAAAAGTTAAATGCTCATTTTTTCCTTCCATGTTGCTTCCGCTGCTGTGAAGCACCTGAAGGGTTAATAAACTTCTGGAATGTGGTTTTGGGCACCTTGAGGGGTGCAGTTTTTAGAATGGTGTCACTTTTGGGTATTTTCAGCCATATAGACCCTCAAACTGACTTCAAATGTGAGGTGTTCCCTAAAAAAAATGGTTTTGTAAATTTTGCTGTAAAAATGAGAAATCTTAACCCTTATAACTTCCTAGCATGAGATCAAATAAATCCGGTACTCAAATATCTGCAATAAGGTTTATTTAGATAACGCAATATCTCAAGATTCATAACTTTCGGTCCAACAATTGGACCTTCATCAGACTAGGATTGAAAACAAATAAACAAATGAGTCAACCTATAAATGCCTAACACTTAAGGTACCTTCACACTAAACGATATCGCTAGCGATCCGTGACGTTGCAGCGTCCTCGCTAGCGATATCGTTCAGTTTGACACGCAGCAGCGATCATAATCCTGCTGTGATGTCATTGGTCGGGGCTAGAGGGCCAGCACTTTCTTTGGTCGCTGGCTCTCCCGCTGACATCGCTGAATCGGTGTGTGTGACGCTGATTCAGCGATGTCTTCGCTGGTAACCAGGGTAAACATCGGGTTACTAAGCGCAGGGCCGCGCTTAGTAACCCGATGTTTACCCTGGATACCATCCTAAAAGTTAAAAAAAACAAACGCTTCATACTTACCTTCGGCTGTCTGTCCCCGGCGCTGTGCTTTCCTGCACTCACTGTGAGCACAGCGGCCGGAAAGCAGAGCGGTGACGTCACCGCTCTGCTTTCCGGCCGCTGTGCTCACAGCCAGTACAGAGAAGCAGAGCGCCGGGGACAGACAGCCGAAGGTAAGTATGAAGTGTTTGGTTTTTTTACTTTTAGGATGGTATCCAGGGTAAACATCGGGTTACTAAGCGCGGCCCTGCTCTTAGTAACCCGATGTTTACCCTGGTTACCGGCATCGTTGGTCGCTGGAGAGCGGTCTGTGTGTCTGTGTGACCAAACAGCGACGCTGCAGCGATCCGGATCGTTGTCTGGATCGCTGCAGCATCGTTTAGTGTGAAGGTACCTTAAGCAATCATGTTACAAAAGAGATTTCCATACAACGTCACATTAGGTAGCCACACACGATAAACAGTAGTATATGAAATGTATGTAAAGCACAAATGCACTAGAGAAAAAAAACATTTTTAAAACCTTATTGGTGGTTTCATAAGACGCACAGTCGATGAGAATATAAATTTGATAGATCCAGAGAAATGTCACTAACAGTAGCCATAACACATATAGAAAATACGTAATTTTCCTATCGCCACGACAGCACCCACAACGAGAGAGGGGATCCGCCCACCTTCCGGACAGGAACCTACAGGTTAAAAAGGGGTGGTCCCCCTCGCCCTCCAGTTTTGGGTTCCTGTCCGGACGGCGGGAGCCTACAGGTTTCGTTCTCTTACCCGTGTCCGCCAAGCCTCTGTGCGGTGTCCGGGGGGAACGGCAGAGTCGGGGGCCCGGAAGCAGCGTCGGGGGAAGTCCTGTGTCCAGCTTCCCCCCTCGTCTGGCAAGGAGCGGTGGCGTTCCCGGGGGAAGGCACGCCGCCCTGGGTCGTCCACACGCGCGCGACGCTGCAGGAGCAGGTCGGCGCTTATGACCCGGAAGTGAACCAACGACTTCCGGAGGAGGCCGGGAGGAGGAGCGCGGGACCTTTGAAAAGAAGGCAGCTCTTGGTGAGTGGTGTGCGGCAACATGTCTTCCACAGGAGACGCCGAACACCGACAGGAGAACAGAGGAGCAGCAGCAGATCTCATAGTGGAGATGTGGCACGCGGGCAGCAGGATCCTGGCAACCCGACGTCACGTCGCACCTCACCCCCTCAGAAACCGGTACTCTAATTTAATCAGCAGTGGTGAGTGTTATATTTGAGCCATTGGCTGATACAACTGTCTTCTATACTATGCTTTGTTGTAGGGGAAAAAGGTCTCAAAATCTAAGCATAAGCAGTGTGCGTTATGCACGGAGCCACTACCTGACACCTATTTAAAGAAATTATGTCAGACGTGTATATGCCGTATGTTAGAGGAAGAGGGCCCCCCCTCCGTGTATCAGATTTGAGGGAAGTAATTAGGGAAGAAATAAAATCGTCCCTTAAATCTAGACGGCATGAGAAGAGCAAGTGCTCGGAGAGTTCTTCACCATCCTCCTCAGATGAGGAGGGAAGACCTTGCTTTTCCACTGACAATATGGAGACTTTAATTAAGGCAGTCCGTGCAACTATGGGGGTTGCAGAGAGTAAAGAACCGAAAACAACCCAGGAGATCATGTTCGCAGGGCTGAGCCAGAGAAGTCGCAAAGCTTTCCCGGTGGTAGATTCCATTAAAGATCTGGTCAAACGGGAGTGGGACAAGTTGGATAAAGGGTTCTTACCTTCGGCCGCAAAAAGAAGGTACCCCTTTGAGGATGACACCTTATCCCAGTGGATGAAGATCCCAAAAGTAGATGCGGCAGTAGCCTCTACCTCGAAAACAGCCTCGCTACCATTAGAGGATGTAGGACTCCTTAAAGATCCTTCAGACAGGAAGGCTGACATGCTCCTTAAGAAGTTGTGGGAAGCGTCATCTGGAGCCTTTAAGCCCGCAATCGCAGGCACCTGTACGGCTAGATCAATTATGGTCTGGGTAACTCAGCTGGAAGAACAGCTTAAAGCTAAAGTACCCAGGGATAAATTGTTAAATTCCCTGTCTCAGGTCAGAGAAGGAGCGGCTTATCTAGCTGATGCCTCGATTGATTCCCTGAGATTGGCTGCAAGATCGGCGGGTCTTTCAAATGCAGCCCGGTGGGCACTATGGCTAAAGACCTGGAAGGGGGATGCTCAGGCAAAAGCCAAATTGTGCTCCATTCCGTGTAGGGGTGAGTACCTATTCGGCCCGGTGCTGGATGACATCCTTGCAAAGGCAGAAGACAGAAAGAAGGGATTTCCTAAAACATTTTTCCCACTTTTAGGAACGCCTTCCGGAGACGCATGCCCTTCAGAAAATTCCAGTCAGACCAACAGGGATATAATCGTGACTGGGAAACGTCGGATCAAAAGAAGAAAGGTGGATACTATAAGAACCCTTCATCTTTCTCAAGACGTAGACGTAATTACAGATAGAACAGATCTACCAGTAGGGGGAAGACTACGGTTCTTCTCAGCAGAATGGAAAAAGATAACTTCTAGTGCCTGGATAATGGGGGTAGTTGAGTCAGGGTTAAAATTAGAATTTTTGAGAACTCCCCCAAATCATTTTGTAATAACATCACTGGACACTCCGGCCCAACAACAGGCCTTAGAATTAGAGATTCAACAATTGCTTACAAAGCGAGTTATTGAAGAAGTACCAAAACATCAGGAGAAGACGGGCTTTTATTCTCCGCTATTCTTAATCTCTAAACCTGATGGGTCCTTTAGGACTATCATAAATTTACGTAAATTAAATAAATATCTTCAGTACCACGCTTTTAAGATGGAATCCATTAAATCAACAACTAAGCTTTTGTTTCCTAGGTGCTACATGTCGGTCTTGGATCTAAAAGATGCGTACTACCATCTTCCAGTTCACAGAAATCACCAGCAATTCCTCAGGATGGCAGTATGGGTAAACCATCAGATTAAACATTTTCAATTTTTGGCAATGCCCTTTGGCCTGTCCATGGCACCTAGAGTTTTTACAAAGGTTGTTTCGGAAGTAATGGCCCATATCAGGGAAAAGGAAACCCTAGTAGTGCCTTATCTAGACGATTTTTTGATAGTTGGAAATTCAATTGCTCAGTGTACGTCTAGGGTAAATGCCATAATATCATCCCTACAGGAACTCGGATGGATTATCAACTGGGAAAAGTCAAAACTGGAACCCACAAGACGTCAAATGTTCCTAGGAGTTCTTCTAGACTCAGAAGATCAGTCATCCTTCCTACCAGAAGAGAAGAAGCAGAAGATCGTTCAAAGGATCACGACCGTAAGGGAAGTTCCAAACTTAAGTTTAAGAGACGCAATGTTTCTACTGGGATCTTTGACTGCATGTATATCGGCGGTGAGATGGGCTCAGGCTCATACCCGAATGCTTCAATACGAAGTTCTTCAAGCAGAGAAAGATTTTCACGGTGCTCTAAGCAAAAAGTTCAAATTATCACCCGCCACTCTTCACGATCTGAGATGGTGGCTCAATCTAGCACATTTGTCAAAAGGAGTTCTCTGGACCATCACTCCGGACAATGTAGTTACAACAGATGCCAGTCCGTTCGGTTGGGGAGCCCATATGGGAGACATTCTAACCCAAGGGCGATGGTCGATTCAAGAGTCCCAGAATTCCTCAAATCTAAGAGAGCTTGCTGCAGTCAATCAGGCTCTTCTTTGCTTACTACCATCCCTGAGGAATTCGCATGTACAGATACAAACAGACAATATGACTGTGGTAGCCTACATAAATCATCAGGGGGGGACAAGGTCACGATCCCTAATGACCACTACAGCACAGATATTGTCTCTGGCCGAGAATCACTTACAATCCCTGTCGGCAGTTCATATAAAAGGGGAACTCAATATAGAGGCGGACTATCTCAGTCGCCATTCCCTTCGTCAGGGAGAGTGGTCCCTAAACCAACAGATATTCGACCAAATAGTCAATCTGTGGGGATTACCGATAATAGATCTATTTGCTACGAGGAAGAACAGGAAGGTCAGGAGGTTCGCATCCTTACACATAGCAGACCAACCATTCATAGTGGATTCCCTTCGTGTCCGTTGGGACTTCCAGCTGGCATATGCCTTTCCCCCAATGTGTCTGATTCCGATAGTTCTCAGAAAGATCCGGGAGGAAAGAGCCAGAGTGATTCTAATCGCCCCCTTTTGGCCCAGGAGGCCTTGGTTCTCTCTCCTCAGGACAATGTCTGTGTCCGATCCCTGGGTGTTGCCAGTGGTTCCGGAACTCCTTTCTCAAGGTCCATTTCGTCATCCAAATTTGGAGACTCTTCACTTAACGGCTTGGAACTTGAGAGGGAGCTTCTGAGGGAGAGGGGGTTCTCTAATGCTTTAATAGCCACCTTATTGAAAAGCAGAAAGGAGGTCACTACGAAGATCTATACAAAAATTTGGAAGAAATTCCTTATGTTTTATCAGCAACCATTAGAAGATAAGGCTCCGATTTCAGCTATTTTAGAATTCCTTCAGAAAGGCTGGGAATTGGGTTTAGCAGTCAACACTCTAAGAGTTCATGTTTCAGCCTTGGGAGCTCTATATAACAGTGATATAGCTGGTAATAGATGGGTTGCTAGATTTATTAAGGCATGTCAGCGTTCTAACCCAATCCATATTGTAAGAATACCCCCTTGGGATTTAAATTTGGTGCTTGAGGCGTTGACTGAACCTCCTTTCGAGCCATTAGACTCTATTTCAATAAAAAATTTAACCTTAAAAACAGCTCTACTTTTAGCATTAACATCTGCCAGGAGGGTCAGTGATATACATGCGTTATCAGTAGATCCTCCCTATCTAATAATTCTCCAGGATAAGATTGTCTTAAAACCTGATCCTGCATACTTGCCAAAAGTAGCAACTAAATTTCATAGAAGTCAGGAGATTTATTTACCATCTTTCTATGAAAGTCCAGGTTCAGAAGAGGAGAAAAAATATCATACCCTAGATGTAAAGAGGGCGATATTAGAATACCTGGATAGGACACAAAGCTGGAGACAGAGTAGGGCTCTGTTTGTTTCTTTCCAGAATCGGAAAAAGGGTTCTGGTATCACGAAGAACTCTATCGCTAGATGGATTAGAGAAGCGATATGTCTTGCCTACTCTGCCAGGGGAGTAACACCACCAGAAGGCATCAGGGCGCACTCCACTCGGGCTATGGCATCATCCTGGGCGGAGAAGGCAGATGTCCCCATTGAAATGATATGTAAGGCGGCAACTTGGTCATCACCTTCCACCTTTTATAAGCACTATCGCCTTGATCTATCTGCTAATTCCAGCTTACAGTTTGGCCGTTCAGTACTTAGTGCTGTGGTCCCTCCCAGTTAAATAGTCTTTGTAAGTCTCTCGTTGTGGGTGCTGTCGTGGCGATAGGAAAACCGGTTTTTACGTACCGGTAATAGGATTTTACAGAGTCCACGACAGCACCCATACATTCCCCCCCCCCGTATTTAGTTACTTATTCCTGCACTCTGTTGGAAGGTGTGCCTTAGAGATCACTCTATAGAGGTGGTGGTATTTAGTAGTGTTTAAGATAATATTGTCATGTACTGATTCATTGGCGGTATCCCTTGTACTCTGGAACACAAACTGGAGGGCGAGGGGGACCGCCCCTTTTTAACCTGTAGGTTCCTGTCCGGAAGGTGGGCGGATCCCCTCTCTCTCGTTGTGGGTGCTGTCGTGGACTCTGTAAAATCCTATTACCGGTACGTAAAAACCGGTTTCATGAGAATATGGATAAATTACAATAAGTGCAATATCACTGAAAATGGCTATCACATATAAAGATTCCGTAATATGTGAAAAAATACGTAATTTGTTAAAACAATAGATTCCATGCAACAAGTGCAATGTCCCTGTAGATCACTGTAACACCTATAGAAATAATTATAATTATGCACCATGTGGGTTATTGGAGGTAAAAATGAAAAATCTTTTTGAAAAAAAACTCTAGAAAAAAATAAGTAAAAAAAAAGTTTCCTTTGGAAGGGAAAGTGAAAGATGCCCACAGTGTGTATATTTTCATAGTATATAGGATAATATTGCTGTGGAAATATAGAACGTACCATAGGCAGCGCAAGATATGCGTTGCCTATGGTACTTTCTATAATGGCACAGCAATCCGGTAAGCATATCTTATAGCCAGTGGTATCTTTATATGTGCTTTATGTATTTTGTCTATCCTATATACTATGAAAATATACACACTGTGGGCATCTCTCACTTTTCCTTCCAAAGGAAACGTTTTTTTTTTTGTTTTTTTTTTACTTATTTATTAACCTAAGGGTTAAAAGTTGACCAGCGAGTTCTAATTTTTCCAACAAAATTTAGAAAACCATTTTTTTTAGGGACCACCTCACATTTGAAGTGAGTTTGGGGGGATCAATATAGCAGAAAATACCCAAAAGTGACACCAGTCTAAAAACTGCACCCCTCAAGGTGCGCAAAACCACATTCAAGAAGTTTATTAACCCTTCAGGTGCTTCACGAGAACTAAAGCAATGTGGAAGGAAAAAATGAACATTTTACTTTTTTCACAAAAAAATTTACTTTGGAACCAAACTTTTTTTATTTTCACAAGGGTATCAGGAGAAAATGGAACATAAAATTTGTTGCGCATTTTCTCCTGAGTACAATACCCCCCCCCCCCGCCCATGGACCCATAGACTTGTATGGGAAATTTTGATCTGTGAATCATACCAGAATGGGGCATGTCTTAGTCTTTTGCACGGACCACTCAGTCTGAGAAAATACACGGACGTGGGGACAGCCCATGGACTGTAACAGCTACGAGTTCTACTTAAGAAAATACACCGAACCTGTCTGTGAAAAACTGACATCTGAATGAGCCCTAAGATGCCACAAAAAATGAAGCGCCATTAGTGAAAATGTTATCGGTCTTGTGATGCAGCAACACAAAGGAACATGGCCTTAAAGGGAATCTGTCAGCAGGTTTTTGCTATGCAATCTGAGAAAAACTTCATAGAAAAACAACATAAAAGAGAGACTAAAAATCCTCCAAAAATTGAAGAAATAATACAGCACTAAGGACCTCAGTGCTTACCTGTCCAGGTCTTCTTTCTTCTATGTAATCTGAGAGCCTGATTCCAGCGATGCCACTTACTGGGGTATCACCACACCACTGATTGGCAGTGTCCATTGTCAGATCAGCTGGACTGGCCTGCATGTGAGACCTAGTCAGGATGTAAAAATCTCTTGCTGGTAAAACACACAAACCTGCTGACAGATTACACACATTTTTGATCAGTGTGCTGTGGGTGTGCAAAAAAGAAGGAACATCAGGATAACTATTATTAGTCAATCAATGTGTTAGAGGACATGAGGTCTGCCTGGGGAATAAAATCATAGTGCGCGATCATGGACGAGGCGGTCCGGTTCAGATGTCTGAGCGCTCCTGCACAGGCACAAACTATGAGTGTGAACACGTCCTAGCACTGGTTTCTGGCTTGCAGGAATAAATGGTCCCATTATTATGGTAAGCAGGACTCTTGAATATTGTGGGGAATTAAAATGCAATTTATATGATAAAGCTTTATTCCATTTTTTTTGCATAACCATTAATCTTTATTTAGTTCAGACATGAATCCTTTTTCCAGCTCACCTGTAGTCAAACCTGAAAATTCACTGTCATTTACTTTAGGTGAGCCGTTATCATGCAGGGCACATGTAAAAAACACAAAATGTGCTCATTAGTAAGTCTTTGGATTTTAGCGATTAATTGAAAGGGGTTGTCCACTACTGGACAAACACTGATTAATAAATTCAGGGCCCCACAGAAGATATAAAAAATCTATACTCTCCTCCCGCGGCTGTGACATTTCAACCATTTTGGCACTAGTTCTTGGTGTGACTTGACCGCTGCAGGCAATCAGAGGTGGCTGATCGGCTGCAGCTCATCGATATTCCGCCTGTAGATTGTGGTGGTGTGTGACCAATGCAGGTGATGTCATGTTACCCACCAGGAACTGCCGTGCCGACATCGCTGGATCAGGGCAGCTGCGGAGGTCAGAATACATTGTTTTTATTGTGGACTGGGCCCTGAAGTGATTAAGCAGTGGTCGTCCAGTTGGACAATTCCTTTAAAAAACTAAGATAACTATTCTGATTTAACATCTTGCTCGTCCACTTGGGAAATACTGCCCAGCACTCTACTACTCCGGTTATACACTAGTGTGAACCTGGGTGTTAAAGTGATGGCGATTCTGGACAATGAATCAGTATCAGATTATTCATGATGGCGATTTCTGCTTAGCCTATATGTAGACTGAGAACGTTAAAGGGGTTTTCTACCTTTAGGGACAAAATGCTTGTGTTTGGGGCTAAGATTAATTGCCTTCTATAACATCTGTGTTGCACTGTCTAGTGCTGGCTGCAGAATGAGTTAACTGAGAATCTGTCAGCTGGCTATGATGGGGGAGTAGGTAACTCTTTTGTCTGTCTTTTTTTCTAAACTCCTCAACTGATTTATGACCCCGGATCACATCAACATTGTATGTGAAGGAAACAAAGTGACTGTAAAAGCAAAACCGTGCAACAACCCAATTGCAAAAAATGATTTTTATCCCCG
Source organism: Ranitomeya imitator (assembly GCF_032444005.1). NCBI lineage: Eukaryota > Metazoa > Chordata > Amphibia > Anura > Dendrobatidae > Ranitomeya > Ranitomeya imitator. Next base: position 503,439,318 of record NC_091286.1, read on the forward strand.
AATACATACATTTAGGTAACCAAATCTCTCCCAGAGGTGGCTATTCCCTTTCAGGCAGTATGTTGTATCCATGCATTGTAATGCCATGTAAGGCTATGTGCACACGTTGTGGATTCTCTGCGGATCCGCAGCGTTTTTTTGCAGTGCAGAAACGCTGCAGATCCGCAATTGATTTACAGTACAATGTAAATCAATGAGGAAAAAAAAATGTGCACACTTGGCAGAAAATCCGCTGCGGTTTAAATGAAGTAGAATTAACAGTAAAAAGAAAGCATTTGCACTACTAAAGCAGGATGGCACCATTGAAGCTCTAAAAAACTATAGGGAGAAAAATACTTTATCTAAAAAACTAATTAAAGCTGCCAAAAAGGAAACAGAGAAGCACATTGCTAAGGAGAGTAAAACTAATCCCAAACTGTTCTTCAACTATATCAATAGTAAAAGAATAAAAACTGAAAATGTAGGCCCCTTAAAAAATAGTGAGGAAAGAATGGTTGTAGATGACGAGGAAAAAGCTAACATATTAAACACCTTCTTCTCCACGGTATTCACGGTGGAAAATGAAATGCTAGGTGAAATCCCAAAAAACAATGAAAACCCTATATTAAGGGTCACCAATCTAACCCAAGAAGAGGTGCGAAACCGGCTAAATAAGATTAAAATAGATAAATCTCCGGGTCCGGATGGCATACACCCACGAGTACTAAGAGAACTAAGTAATGTAATAGATAAACCATTATTTCTTATTTTTAGTGACTCTATAGCGACAGGGTCTGTTCCGCAGGACTGGCGCATAGCAAATGTGGTGCCAATATTCAAAAAGGGCTCTAAAAGTGAACCTGGAAATTATAGGCCAGTAAGTCTAACCTCTATTGTTGGTAAAATATTTGAAGGGTTTCTGAGGGATGTTATTCTGGATTATCTCAATGAGAATAACTGTTTAACTCCATATCAGCATGGGTTTATGAGAAATCGCTCCTGTCAAACCAATCTAATCAGTTTTTATGAAGAGGTAAGCTATAGACTGGACCACGGTGAGTCATTGGACGTGGTATATCTCGATTTTTCCAAAGCGTTTGATACCGTGCCGCACAAGAGGTTGGTACACAAAATGAGAATGCTTGGTCTGGGGGAAAATGTGTGTAAATGGGTTAGTAACTGGCTTAGTGATAGAAAGCAGAGGGTGGTTATAAATGGTATAGTCTCTAACTGGGTCGCTGTGACCAGTGGGGTACCGCAGGGGTCAGTATTGGGACCTGTTCTCTTCAACATATTCATTAATGATCTGGTAGAAGGTTTACACAGTAAAATATCGATATTTGCAGATGATACAAAACTATGTAAAGCAGTTAATACAAGAGAAGATAGTATTCTGCTACAGATGGATCTGGATAAGTTGGAAACTTGGGCTGAAAGGTGGCAGATGAGGTTTAACAATGATAAATGTAAGGTTATACACATGGGAAGAGGGAATCAATATCACCATTACACACTGAACGGGAAACCACTGGGTAAATCTGACAGGGAGAAGGACTTGGGGATCCTAGTTAATGATAAACTTACCTGGAGCAGCCAGTGCCAGGCAGCAGCTGCCAAGGCAAACAGGATCATGGGGTGCATTAAAAGAGGTCTGGATACACATGATGAGAGCATTATACTGCCTCTGTACAAATCCCTAGTTAGACCGCACATGGAGTACTGTGTCCAGTTTTGGGCACCGGTGCTCAGGAAGGATATAATGGAACTAGAGAGAGTACAAAGGAGGGCAACAAAATTAATAAAGGGGATGGGAGAACTACAATACCCAGATAGATTAGCGAAATTAGGATTATTTAGTCTAGAAAAAAGACGACTGAGGGGCGATCTAATAACCATGTATAAGTATATAAGGGGACAATACAAATATCTCGCTGAGGATCTGTTTATACCAAGGAAGGTGACGGGCACAAGGGGGCATTCTTTGCGTCTGGAGGAGAGAAGGTTTTTCCACCAACATAGAAGAGGATTCTTTACTGTTAGGGCAGTGAGAATCTGGAATTGCTTGCCTGAGGAGGTGGTGATGGCGAACTCAGTCGAGGGGTTCAAGAGAGGCCTGGATGTCTTCCTGGAGCAGAACAATATTGTATCATACAATTATTAGGTTCTGTAGAAGGACGTAGATCTGGGTATTTATTATGATGGAATATAGGCTGAACTGGATGGACAAATGTCTTTTTTCGGCCTTACTAACTATGTTACTATGTTACTATGTTACTATGTTAGAATGTCACTTCTTTTTTGTGAATCTGCAGCGTTTTTGTACCCATTCCATTATAGAAAACCGCAGGGGTAAAAAACGAGGCAAATCCGCAAGAAAACCGCAGCAAAAACGCACAAAAAACGCTGCGGAACCGCAGGTGCATTTTCTGCCAGGAGAGGCAGAATCCGCACCAGAAATTCCTAAGCCTAATCCGCAGCGTGTGCACATATCCTAAGCGGTTCCTCTTCGCTTCTGACTGCACTTCTTGTCCTGTCCTCTGACTGCTCGCTGTTATATCAGGGATTATGGTGGCCGATGTATAATCCTTGGTTCTGGTCTTGCAGACTTCCTGTTCTTCTGGGGAGCAGTATTTCTCGTCACCACAACCTTAGTGGCGGTGCTGAAGAAGGAACACAGAAGTAACAGAGTTAGCAGAGAAGAGACGGAAAGTGTGAAAGAGGCGTACGGCTTACTGCTGAGCATAGTGAGGATGCCGGCTGTCCAGAAATTCTGCCTCATGATCCTAACGGCCAAAGTGAGTACCTCACATGTATCACATTGTACACACACATTTGAGTTTCAGGGACTGTGTACAGACCGCGGTCCTAGATCTCCTAACCCATACTAAGCTGCCTCCTGGCCAATGCCAGGCTCCCAAGACCCCCGACTGGTCTGTACACAGACTGGGTAATGCAGACTTGTAAAGCCACCTTAAATGAGCTGTCCATGATATTTATATTTTTATGAAGGCTGGGAATGCCTTAAAATTGCTATTAAAAAAAAACCCAAATCACTTACATATTTAATCTGCCATCTCTCTCCGGTTGTCCCACCATTAAAACTGATCATTGATTAGTTACTATGGACAACAAGGACTTTGTCTTAGACAGTTCTGAGGCCAATAGTGTGTAGGTAAACCTTCACATCAAGAGCACTATGGACTATATACTGTATTTGTTTGGAGTGTAAAGGTACCTTCACACTGAGCAACTTTCCAACGAGAACGACAGCGATCCGTGAAGTTGCAGCGTCCTGGATAGCGATCTCGTTGTGTTTGACACGCAGCAGCGATCAGGATCCCGCTGTGATATCGCTGGTCGGAGCTAGAAGGCCGGAACTTTATTTGGTCATCAGGTCGGCGTGATTCGTCATGTTTGACAGCAAAAGCAACGATGCCTGCAATGTTTTTTCATGGAGCGAACAACCGGCGAGAACGATAAGTACGTCACTGGATCGCTCCTGCATCGTTCTGGTGTTGCCGTGTTTGACGTCTCCTAGCAACCTAAACAGCGACGCTGCAGCGATCGGCTCGTTGTCTATATCGCTGCAGCGTCGCTAAATGTGACGGTACCTTAAGATGCACTCCTTAGCAAGAAAAATCAATCTTACTGAAAAGTGTGTGTGTCCAGAGGCAGCCCTCACCATGCAGTCTGATGTGGGAGTGTGGTCAGAAAGCTGCGCCTCTCCCTGCAGGATACTCACCTGTCTGATCAGTGCAGAGAAGGAGACGTGTGGTTCGGTCTGCCAGCCACCCCTCTGCTCCAGTTGGAATCTCATGTGCATGCTGCTTATTTTTTTCCTTGCAGATTTGCAAGTGCTGTTTCTTAATATTCGTACTAAGTCCTTTTCTTTGCACTTGAGGAGAGCATGGCTGACACCATCCTGCCTGATAAGGATGAAGGACATGTTCGCTTTGTGCTGTTGAAGGCTACAGCAGAGTTTTTCCTTTCATAGCTTTAATAGAGTTAAAAAGTCATAGAATCGTAGAATGGTAGAGTTGGAAGGGACCTCCTGGGTCATCTGGTCCAACCCCCTGCTCAAAGCAGGATTCACTAAATCATCCCAGACAAATGTCTGTCCAGCCTCTGTTTGAAGACTTCCATTGAAGGAGAACTCACCACCTCTCGTGGCAGCCTGTTCCACTCATTGATCACCCTAACTGTCAAAAATGTTTTCTAATATCTAATCTGTCTCCTCCCATTCAGCTTCATCCCATTGCTTGTAGTCTTTCCTTGTGCAAATGAGAATAAACATGATCCTTCTACAATGTGACAGCCCTTGAGATATTTGTAGACAGCTATTAAGTCTCCTCTGTCTTCTTTTTTGCAAGCTAAACATTCCCAAATCCTGTAAACGTTCTTAATAGGACATAATTTGCAGACCAGTCACCATTCTGATCGCTCTTCTCTGAACTCGCTCCAGTTTGTTGATGTCTTTTTTTAAATGTGGTGCCCAAAACTGGACACAGTATTCCAGATGAGGTCTGACCAAAGAGGAGTAGAGGGGGATAAATACTTAACGTGATCTAGACTATATGCTTCTGTTAATACATCCCAGAATTGTATTTGCCCTTTTTGCTGCTGCATCAAACTGTTGACTCATGTTCAGTCTGTGATCTATTAGTATACCCAAGTATACATGTGCTGTTGCTTAGCCCTATGCCTCCAGATCTGTATATGCTTTTTTCATTTTTATTGCCCAGATGTAGTACTTTGCATTTTTCCTTGTTAAAAACCATTCTGTTAGTTGCTGCCCACTGCTCCAGTTTATTTATATATTTTTGAATCCTCTCTCTCTCTTTTCTAGTATAAGCTATCCCTCTTAGCTTTGTGTCATCAGCAAATTTAATCAGTGTACCCTCAATTCCTTCATCTAAATCATTGATAAAGATGTTGAACAATACAGCGCCCAGGACAGAGCCCTGTGGTAGCCCACTTGAGACATTCTTCCAACTGGATATGCAGCTGTTTACAACCACTCTTTGGGTCTGATCACTAAGCCAGTTATGAATCCACCTAACAGTTGCCTTGTCCATTCCATACTCAGTCGTTTTTTTTTCTATTAGAATGGTGTGAGATACTTTGTCAAATGCTTTGCTGAAGTCAAGATATACTATATCTACAGCATTTCCCTGATCCACCCAGTCAGTGATTCTGTCATAGAAGGAAATTACCGTATATAGTTGAGTATAAGCCGAGATTTTCAGCCCATTTTTTAGGCTGAAAGTGCCCCTCTCGGCTTATACTCGAGTCATTGTCCCAGGGGGGTCAGCGGGGGAGGGGCGACTGTGACATACTCACCTGCTTCTGGCGAGGTCCCTGCATCTCCGGGCGCTGACAGCTTCTTCCAGCGTCGAGTGGTCGCATGGTTCCGCTCATTACAGTAATGAATATGGACCTGACTCCACTCCCATAGTGGTGGAGCTGCATATTCATTAATGTAGTAAGCGGTAACGGTGACCGCTCAACGCTGGAAGAAGCTATCAGCACCCGGAGAACCAGGGATGTGCAGGGACCACGCCGGGAGCAGGCGAGTATAATGGGGAGGGGGAGCACTGCATGATATTCACCTGTCCTCGTTCCGGGCGCTGCTCCGTCTTCAGCATCCCCTGCAGTGACGCTCAGGTCAGAGGGCGCGATGACGTGATTAGTCCGCGCCCTCTGACTGAAGGTTCGTGCAGAGGACGCTGAAGACGGAGCGGCACCCGGAACGAGGACAGCTGAATATTGTAAGTGCCGGGGGCCTGAGCGACAAGAGGTCAGTATGTCATTTTTAATTTTTTTTTTTTTTTAATCGCAGCAACAGCATATGGGGCAAATATGTCTATGGAGCATCTTATGGGGCCATAATCACCATTTGTGGAGCACTATATGGGGCAAATATCTTTATGGAGCATCTTATGGGGCCATAATCACCATTTGTGGAGCACTATATGGGTCAAATATCCTTATGGAGTATCTTATGGGGCCATAATCACCATTTGTACAGCATTATATGGGGCAAATGTCTCTATGGAGCATCTTATGGGGCCATTATTAACCTTTGTGCAGCATTATATGGGGCATATTTTAATATGGAGTTTCTTATGGGGCCCATCATGAACTGCATGGAGCATCTTATGGGGTGTATTTTGTATGGAGCATCTTAATGGGGCTCCTGATTCAATACGGATATTCAAAAACACTTAACCTACTGATATCTCAGTTAATTTTACTTTTATTGGTACCTATTTTTATTTTTGAAATTTACCGGTAAATTGTATTACACACTCCCGGCCAGAGCCCGGCCAGTGGGTGCGGCCTCACTCCATACACTTGTATTACACACTCCCGGCCAGAACCCGTCCAGTGGGTGCGGCCTCACTCCATACATTTGTATTACACACTCCCGGCCAGAGCCCCGTCCAGTGTGTGCGGTCTCGCTCCATACACTTGTATTACACACTTCCGGCCAGACCCCGTCCAGTGTGTGCGGCCTTGCTCCATACACTTGTATTACACACTCCCGGCCAGAGCCCAGCCAGTGGGTGCAGCCTCACTCCATACACTTGTATTACACACTCCCGGCCAGAGCCCCGGCCAGTGGATGCGGCCTCGCTCCATACACTTGTATTACACACTCCCGGCCAGAGCCCCGGCCAGTGGGTGCGACCTCGCTCCATACACTTGTATTACACACTTACGGCCAGAGCCCCGTCCAGTGTGTGCGGTCTCGCTCCATACACTTGTATTACACACTTACGGCCAGAGCCCCGTCCAGTGTGTGCGGTCTCGCTCCATACACTTGTATTACACACTTCCGGCCAGAACCCGTCCAGTGTGTGCGGCCTTGCTCCATACACTTGTATTACACACTCCCGGCCAGTGGGTGAGGCCTCGCTCCATACACTTGTATTACACACTCCCGGCCAGAGCCCAGCCAGTGGGTGCAGCCTCACTCCATACACTTGTATTACACACTCCCGGCCAGAGCCCCGGCCAGTGGATGCGGCCTCGCTCCATACACTTGTATTACACACTCCCGGCCAGAGCCCAGCCAGTGGGTGCAGCCTCACTCCATACACTTGTATTACACACTCCCGGCCAGAGCCCCGGCCAGTGGATGCGGCCTCGCTCCATACACTTGTATTACACACTCCCGGCCAGAGCCCCGGCCAGTGGGTGCAGCCTCACTCCATACACTTGTATTACACACTCCCGGCCAGAGCCCCGGCCAGTGGATGCGGCCTCGCTCCATACACTTGTATTACACACTTACGGCCAGAGCCCCGTCCAGTGTGTGCGGTCTCGCTCCATACACTTGTATTACACACTTACGGCCAGAGCCCCGTCCAGTGTGTGCGGTCTCGCTCCATACACTTGTATTACACACTTCCGGCCAGAACCCGTCCAGTGTGTGCGGCCTCGCTCCATACACTTGTATTACACACTCCCGGCCAGAGCCCAGCCAGTGGGTGCAGCCTCACTCCATACACTTGTATTACACACTCCCGGCCAGAGCATGCGGCCTCGCTCCATACACTTGTATTACACACTCCCGGCCAGAGCCCAGCCAGTGGGTGCAGCCTCACTCCATACACTTGTATTACACACTCCCGGCCAGAGCCCCGGCCAGTGGATGCGGCCTCGCTCCATACACTTGTATTACACACTCCCGGCCAGAGCCCCGGCCAGTGGGTGCAGCCTCACTCCATACACTTGTATTACACACTCCCGGCCAGAGCCCCGGCCAGTGGATGCGGCCTCGCTCCATACACTTGTATTACACACTTACGGCCAGAGCCCCGTCCAGTGTGTGCGGTCTCGCTCCATACACTTGTATTACACACTTACGGCCAGAGCCCCGTCCAGTGTGTGCGGTCTCGCTCCATACACTTGTATTACACACTTCCGGCCAGAACCCGTCCAGTGTGTGCGGCCTTGCTCCATACACTTGTATTACACACTCCCGGCCAGAGCCCAGCCAGTGGGTGCAGCCTCACTCCATACACTTGTATTACACACTCCCGGCCAGAGCATGCGGCCTCGCTCCATACACTTGTATTACACACTTCCGGCCAGAACCCGTCCAGTGTGTGCGGCCTTGCTCCATACACTTGTATTACACACTCCCGGCCAGAGCCCCGGCCAGTGGGTGCAGCCTCACTCCATACACTTGCATTACACACTCCCGGCCAGAGCATGCGGCCTCGCTCCATACACTTGTATTACACACTCCCGGCCAGAGCCCCGGCCAGTGGATGCGGCCTCACTCCATACACTTGCATTACACACTCCCGGCCAGAGCCCCGGCCAGTGGATGCGGCCTCGCTCCATACACTTGCATTACAAACTCCCGGCCAGAGCCCCGGCCAGTGGATGCGGCCTCCCTCCATACACTTGCATTACACACTCCCGGCCAGAGCCCCGGCCAGTGAATGCGGCCTCGCTCCATACACTTGTATTACACACTCCCGGCCAGAGCCCCGGCCAGTGGATGCGGCCTCGCTCCATACACTTGTATTACACACTCCCGGCCAGAGCCCCGGCCAGTGGATGCGGCCTCGCTCCATACACTTGCATTACACACTCCCGGCCAGAGCCCCGGCCAGTGGATGCGGCCTCGCTCCATACACTTGCATTACACACTCCCGGCCAGAGCCCCGGCCAGTGGATGCGGCCTCGTTCCATACACTTGTATTACACACTCCCGGCCAGAGCCCCGGCCAGTGGATGCGGCCTCGCTCCATACACTTGCATTACACACTCCCGGCCAGAGCCCCGGCCAGTGGATGCGGCCTCGCTCCATACACTTGCATTACACACTCCCGGCCAGAGCCCCGGCCAGTGGATGCGGCCTCGCTCCATACACTTGTATTACACACTCCCGGCCAGAGCCCCGGCCAGTGGATGCGGCTTCGCTCCATACACTTGCATTACACACTCCCGGCCAGAGCCCCGGCCAGTGGATGCGGCCTCGCTCCATACACTTGTATTACACACTCCCGGCCAGAGCCCTGGCCAGTGGATGCGGCCTCGCTCCATACACTTGTATTACACACTCCCGGCCAGAGCCATGGCCAGTGGATGCGGCCTCGCTCCATACACTTGCATAGAGCAAGGCCGCGCCCGTCTAGTTATTTGGCCGGGCAATGAGCCTGGCTGACTAGAGGCTGTGGCCTCGCTCCATACAAGTGAGTGGAACAGGGCCGCACCCACTAGACAGACCCTGGCCTGCAGTATGTATAACGCATACATAGCCTCTGGTCCCTGACTCCAAAAATGGCGAATTCCTGCAGCACACAGTGCGTGCAATGGGGGATTCATAAGTCGGCAGTCATACGGAGTGACTGCAGACTTATCGATTTGGACCGGTCAACCCTTTAATGTATTTCTCGCAGATTAGAAAATTAGGATAGGCATTTCTTATGGTGTGAGTAGTCAGCACAGCGTCCTAACAAATGCACAGCCATGTATGTTGTTTACATGTCCTATGGACGTTTTCAGCCCATCATTGCTCATAATGGCAGGTCAGTTTTAGCATTTAGTGAATTTGGTAGATAATAAACAATTGTGAAATTGCACTTTTTTTTTGCAATTTCTCTCTAGTTGGAATTTTTTTCCCGTTTTCCAGTACACCATATGGTAAAATCAATAGTGTCATTCAAAAGTACATCTCGTCGCACAAAAAAACAAGCCCTCACATGGCCATATTGCAGCAAAATAAAAAAAAAAAAGTTATGGCTCTGGGAAGAAGGGGAGCAAAAACGAAAATGCAAAAAATGGGGAATCGCAAGGTGGTGAAGAAGTTAACCGTTATCCATGTCTTTTCCAGATTGGATTTTCAGCTGCTGATGCCGTTACTGGACTTAAACTGGTAGAAAGGGGGGTTCCCAAAGAACACCTGGCCCTTCTGGCAGTGCCAATGGTTCCTTTACAGATATTACTGCCGCTGGTAATCAGCAAATACACTGCGGGGCCCAAGCCTCTCAATGTCTTCCACAAAGCCATGCCATTCAGGTGAGTGTGTGCGGAAACGTCAAATATTCTAGGGCTAGTGGTGTATCAATCAGGCACTGAGATATTTTCATTATGTGAAGAAAAGTCTTGATTTACTCATACCAGAACACCGTTTTAAAACCATTATGGTTCTTCAGCGTTTATGTGCTCTGGATGTGCGCTACAATAAGTCACTGGATGGGATTTAAAAGCTCCCACTAAATTATTCACACTTCATTACATTGTCACCTTGGAGGACATGATGGGTTGTGCTGATCATTAAAAAATAAAATGATAGACAGCTCCTTAACGGGACTCTGTCATCAGTGTTACCCTTCCCTTTCTGAGAAAAATAAAAAATGAATTTTATCAGACCTGCAACCTATGAAGTGATCCAGCGCTTCAAACCGGGTCTGTTCAGATTTTTTGTTATATAGTTTGACGCCCCCCTCCTATCAACGATTTATCCTCTTAATATATTACAGTCCTATATACAGCCCTGTGTGTACTTATAATTACCGCACTCATTTTTCCTTTCAACTCAGTTAATTCTTCTGTTTTCTCTACTCTATAAAGAAATCTAGAAACAGGAAGTCTCTTGTCCTGCATTTTCATTCTCCTCTTCACCTCCTGACCCAGCTGCTTCCATTGACTTTTGCAGTGATTGATGAGTCATACAGGGAAAAGAGACCTTGTTTTACTACATAGAGCTTAGAAGGATTCAGCTGGACAGTTTTTAACCCCTTCTTGATATGCTCCGTACATGTACTGCTCATGTCGTGTCCCTCCCTCTGATGTGGGCTCTGGCGCTGAGCCCACATCTTTCCCCGCATATGTCAGCTGTTTTGAACAGTTGACATGTGCCCCGAACAGCCGCCGGTGGAATCGCGATCCACCCACGTCTGTTAACCTGTTAAATGCCACCATCAATCTCTGAGAGCGGCATTTAATGGGATTGCGCTGGAAGCGCGTCACTATTCCCACCCTTTTGGCGCCTGTGTCACATGACCGCGGCCCGCCATGACAACCTGGGGTCTGCAGGAGACCCCTGTGGCTGTCATTGCCAGATTGCTATGAGCACTCATAGCGAGTGAGCATTTCTGCTACACACAGGTGATCTGATCATCGCATCACATCACAGGCGATTGGACAACTGCAGCTTCTAGTCTCCCATGGAGACTACTGAAACATGCAAAAAGTAAAAAAAAAAAAAATTAATATTACAAAAATATAAAAGTTCAAATCACCCCCCCTATTCGCCCCATTCAAAATAAAACAATAATAAAAAAATACATATTTGGTATCACCGCGTTAAGAATTGCTCGATCTATCAAGCTATAAAAAGAATTAATCTGATCAGTAAACGGTGTAGCGAAAAAAAAAAAATCAAAACGCCAGAGTTAAGTTTTTTGGGTCACCGCAAAATTGCATTAACATGCAATAACGGGAGATCAAAAGATCATATCCACACCAAGATGGTATCATTAAAAACGTCAGCGCGGAGCGCAAAAAATAAGCCCTCACCCAACCTGAGATCACGAAAAACGGAGACGCTGCGGGTCTTGGAATATGACGCTTTTCTTTCACCATATAAATAAAACTCAACCTCTACATGTTAGGTATCTACGAACACATAATGACCTGGAGAATCATAATGGCAGGTCAGTTATAGCATTTGGTATACACAGCAAAAATAAAATCCAAAAAAACAGTTGTGGAATTGGACTTTTTTTTTGCAATTTCACCGCACTTGGAATTTTTGTTTCCCGTTTTCGAATACTCAATATGGTAAAACCAATGGTGTTGTTCAAAAGTACAACTCGTCCTCCATAAAAACAAGCCCTCACATGGACATATCAACGGAAAAATAAAAAAGTTACGGTTCTGGGAAGAAGGAGAGCGAAAAACGGGTGCACAAACTAAAAAGGGCCCGTGGGTGAAGGTGTTAATAATGTGATGTCCAGAAGAATTAGCTGGGAAAGGGCAAAATAATCAATTGTAAGTACACTGGGCTGTATCACTGCAATTTATTAGGAGGATTAATATTTGGATGGGAGGAGGAGGGCTTCTTTTAGTGGTAAGTAATAAAAAAATGATTCTTTTTAGCATATACTAAAAGTCCATATATAAATTCCTTTCTTTCAGGTCAGTAGGTAATGGTATTCCAGACAAGACATGGCACTGTAGAAAACTAACTGCTTATTAATACTTTCTCACCTTTACTATGTACTTTGAAGGTTACTTATGGGCCTGGAATTTGCCTTCTTAGTTTGGTGGACCCCACATGTCAGCCACGAAGGAGGGTTCCCTCTATACTACTACTTCACTCTACTGCTGAGCTACGCGTTACATCAGGTGACTATATACAGAGACATAATCTCTCTTCATACCTCAGCACTGTGCAGACATTAGGCAGGTGTGGGGAAATGCTACAAAGCAATAGATTGTATTACGTTAACTGATAAAGTGAATGAACAAAAGAGAAAGCGAAAATCAATATTCAGTGTGGCCGCTCTTTACCCCTGCGCCTTCTGCCTATCACAGTCAGGGGGAGAGAAATGTAAACCGCCTGCGTCAGTCAGTGCTGATCTAAGGGGGTATAAAGGCATTTCCTGAAGAAGGCGTTGTGTGCACGTAACCTGTGCCTCCACTGACATGAGACTGCACGTTGGATGGCATGGGTGCCAAGGCAATATGTGACGCCCTGTGCAGGATACTCGCCAGCAGGCTGTTTCGGCTCTGTACACAAGAGTATCAGTGGGGAGGGGGTTAACAGTTAGTTCATCCTGTAAACTCCTGTATAGTATCAGGCTCCTGGATTTTTATGGTTTCTTCTTGTTTTCCAGGTTGCCCTGTACAGTATGTTTGTCGCAATCATGGCTTTTAATGCCAAAGTTAGTGACCCCCTTATTGGAGGGACATATATGACCCTTTTAAACACCGTTTCTAATCTTGGAGGGAACTGGCCGGCTACAATGGCTCTTTGGTTTGTAGACCACCTAACAAGTAAAGAATGTGTTGGAGCGGATGGACAGAGCTGTGCAGACCATGACGCCTCGGAGGTAAAGCTATACATGTGTTCAAGAGTCTAACAGAATAATAACTTTCTATCATATTCCTATATTTGTACATTATGATATTTAAAAAAAAAAAAGCAAAAATCTTCTGTTTTAATTACCGTAGTCATATTAATGACAAATATCTTATTACATGAGTAAAGTTTGTGGCGTTTATTATACAATTATTTAGATTGGTCGCTACTACAATCTTTTATTTTTAATGGTGAGAATTAGGATGGAGAAAACTAATCATCTGTTTTACTAGGTATTGTTCCTGTATTAAAGGGAATGTGTCGGCAGAAAATGACCTATTGTTTTAATCAGATATTTATGATCATTTTTTTTATATTGTTACTTTTGCAATTTTCACCCTCGTTACTAGGTTTAATATTAGGCCAAGATCACATTAGCATATAGCATTGGATGCCAGCGTGAGCCGAGTGACCGTGCTCCAATCTCATGCATCAGAATCATAACACGGGGGTGGAGGAGACAGAAAAAGTGATTTCTCCATCTCCTCCACTGCCGGCATCAACAGTAACCGCACCGCACTGGGATGACATTTGAGTGCAGTCCGATTCTCTGATGCACTCGCAGAATGCCGAATCGGCATCAGAAAATATTCTCAGATGTGAGCTGCCCCATAGAATAACACTGGGCCGAGTGCTGTCCATTGTTTTATCGCATAGCACTCAGCCGTGCTATACACTCGTGTCAGCGAGGCCTTAGGCTCATTCTTCATGTTTTCAGCAGTCTCATGCACAACTGTAGACTGAGTTTTCAGTCATAACGTTATTTGGGCAAAGGTTATACTGAAAGGAGTGGGAGCAGGGAAAATTGTGATATCACCTATTGTTAATGGTGGATCTTGTGTTATCCGCTGTATATAGAGGTGTTGTCACTGTAAACCTGTCTGTGATGATAATGAGACTGCTGAAATGCTGTGAAGAACAGGAAGTAAGAGTCTATCATTAGGTTTAATGTGAAAATTGCAAGATTTCTGAAGCAAAAAATTCAACCTCAATGTTTAACTCTGTGTGCGTGATAATGAAAATATCACATGAAGCATGATATTAACCAATATCTTCTCTTTTGTGTTTTTTGTTTTTCAGTTGTGTACAAAATTGGGTGGCTCCTGTGTTACCATCTTAGATGGCTATTTTATAGAATCGGTAATCTGTGTGGTCATTGGATTCTGCTGGTGGCTATTTCTGGGACCTGCATTTAAGAAATTACAGGATGAAGGCCAGACTTCATGGAAGTGTCGGCGGGGAAGTTTCTGTTAGTGAACCTCTTTCTGCCACAACGGTGGATCTCAAAGTGTTTCCTTCCATTATCCGAGAGAACAGAGTAAGGGCTACCATCTACATTACAGCCACAAACTGCGCCACCATTTGGTCTGTGGATGGATGTGTATTATTTCTCTAGATATTTCATCTAATTTTCTGTGCATTTCCCTGCAGTACCTTCCTTATGGGCAAAGCACATGTCGACCACTGAGAGAAGAGCGTGCATACAGACTGGTTATTACCGATATGATGAATGCTCATCCTTCATTGCTTAGATGCTTTAAAATGGAAACTACTTGACACGAGAAGGTTCATGTGAAGGGGATAAATATACATCCACTCTCTGGATGTGTGTTATAGTTATTACTGGTGTTCCCAAAGAAATATCAATTTCTTACAACTGAGCATTGTGCTGTTCTCATTATTCCTCCTAGAAATATATGAATAAATTATAAACTGGGGGTTACTATTTAATGTGTCCCTGCATAGTCGAACACCGACAACACTGACGGACACATCCACAACTAGTAACACCCAGGTGTCCGTTTCTTCCTAAATTTTATGAGAGAATAATAGATGATCGGCACAGGGCAGAATTATAGGAAAAGATGCTTTGGAATTGTTGTTTAATAGGGAATATAAGTGTTTATGAAATCATACATGTCAATCAACAGTTGCTCTTTAAAGGGAACCTGGCGCCTCCAGAAAGGCTATTGACCTGCAGATGTTAGGGTAATCATCAAAATCATGCCTGTCTTACTGGAGCAGCAGATACAAGGAAACAATGAGCTTCTATCCTCCCTGTAGCTGCTCCTTTCTAGTCATCAGCGCGCTGCAGTGAGCGATTAGTCGCCACACACTACACAGTGTGCGCCGTTGTAAATCTCCCCGGTACATTGACAGCGTATGTGTACTGAGCAGGCTTTCAATGTGCTGGAGAGTGATTTCAGCCATGCACACTGTGTAGTGAGTGGTGAATGTAGCCGCCTCCTGGCACCATTCCCTGTGACTGAGAGCGAGCGGGCGCATGGAGAATATAAGCTCATTTTCTCCCTCCAGCCGCTGCCGCAGTAAGACAGGCAGGCACAAATTTAATGCAGTTCATGTTCAGATAAACTTTTTATCTGCAAATAGCATTTCTGGACGTGATAGGTTCCCTTTGAAGTAAAATTTATGTAAGAGAAAAAACTAAAATTATAATTATACATTTAAAAGTTTATCTGCATAGAACTTTGCACCTAAACCTTGATAAAATGTGGATAATATTTTTAAGGTAAAAGGTAAAGAAAGATTTTTTTGTTTGTTTTATTCCAAGACACCAGCATTTTATAATTTGGAGTTTTTTGTTTTTTTTATAGTATCGATAATGCTAAAGTGCTCTGTTTCTTCGGTACTGGGCTCTGTGCCCACAGACATGGGCTGGTCAGTATGCGGCTTCTACTAGCCTGACTTGTGGCACTAGGTACTCCCATATTTCTACACATGATATTATCTGATTCATCAAAGCTTTCACACCAGAATTCTGGCGCTAAAGCTTTATAAAACTTTATAAAGTTGCAAATTTTAGGCACAACTCAGAGCTGCACCTAAAGTTTGCGACTTTGTGATTATGCTCCAGTTTCTCCCAGATCTGCTAAAATAGGCAAAGCTGGGGGGAAGTAGGGCAGGACGTCACAGCTCATCGAATTCATGACGAGGTGTAGTGTTCCATATTCCAGAAATCTCACTCCTGTCCATATCTGGAGTAAGATTTCTGGGGTGGTGCACTGAGGTACACGCCACTTGGCAGACGCTCTAGATTCATGAAGAGGCAACGTCTGGCTCCAGCACACCACCTCGTCAAAACTGGTATGAAGAACAGTCTTGATTAATCAGCCAATAGTTTGAAGAAACTGCTAAAATATTGGCATACCATAGTCTTATCAATTATATAGAACAATCAATCTACCTAATTTATAAGAATTCATATATAAAGAAGTATGGCAAGGACTCCTGAAAAATAAATATTATTCGTTGAAAGGTCAACCAAAGAAAACAACCTTTTGTGAAGAAGGTGAGTGCTAAAGTGAACTGTGAGCAAGTTCCCACCATGCATTCTGGCATGAAAATAACTCTCCAGAGAGTATCTCTTGGTGTCTAATAACCCGGGAGAAATAGAATAAACGGGGTTTGTAAAGCTCCACAGCAGACTATGTAAGCCACCTATTGAAATCACACTAACCGGACGCCTTTCTTATGATTGGTGGATGACTTCTCCTACGTGTGCCGCTCGTCTCTGGACATAATTGCCAAACAGCCGAAGACTGGAGCAGGCGCTGTTATAGGCAGAAGAATCAATGGTCCTGATGCGGCTTCCGGGTCATCGGCTTCATCACTCCCTGCTGCGGCATCTCTGCCTTCAAAGAGGCGTGCGCTCGGAAGTGATTCCTCTGCCCACACATGTGCCTGTCATATGCTGCACTGCAGAGCGTGCGAGCAGCATCCCGATGCTATAGGGGGCATCATTTACATCAGTCAAGGAAAGAGCGGCTGGCTTAGCAGGATTTCAAAGGGCATATTACACGGTCCAGACTTGCCCAGCTGACACTTGTGACCCACGTGGCATTCCGCATAGGAGACTAAAGTAGTTTCAGGGTTACTGAGCATTACGACATATTAGTTTGGGACGGTATTTTCAAGCCAAAAATGCATGCTGGGAACAGGCTTTACTCTAATGAACTAAGGACAGGCACGTCAAATTGTTGCATTTCTTCTTTCCAGAAGTGTTCTGCTGCTCTCATAATGTGACAGTACCATATGGCCATGTTTACATGGGGTATATTTACTGCGGATTTCCTGCATCAGACATACAGTACAATACACATGAATGGGTTTTAGAACAAATTTTAGGCCATGATGCAGATTATAGAATCCACAGAATGCTTTGTTCTGCCACAGATTTCTCCTACCTCACTATAAAGGTGAAATCTGCTGTAAAATCTTCTTGCAAATACACGTCAATACATTCCAGTTAATGAGTGTTTCCAGGAATAAGTGTCTTCTGCCTATCGGTTTGTGCTAGCTTAACCCAATAGAAAAGAACTGTTACTTCTCCCCCTCTGCTTTGGCTACATCTCCCCACCGCTACCCTGGCCTTTGCTGACAGGCTGCAGCGGTGACTTCATGACTACAGCACACATCACACTGCTGCAGTCATGCGCTGATTTTGCTATTTGCTGTAGTCTTGATGTGACCGCTGCAGCCAATCAAAAAAGCTGGAGCAGCAATGAAGAGGCGTTGCTGGAGCAGCAGAGGATGAGTAATGGCTTTTTACTAGTTAAGCCTTGTGCAGTTATAAGATATCTGCCTTGCCTGATGGTACAGATGATTTTACTCTCAGATTTTCATTGTTCTTTCAAAATGACTGTGAAACTGTTCTAAATCCTAAACATTGTATGCACCATATAATAGAAAAGTCATGTAGGTTGTGTAGCCCTTACACTGGCATACGCGGGAGCACCCGAGCTCAGGAGCTCCGGCCTATGCACATGTGCTGGTATATACAACCTACTGAGTGGGATATATAGTGCTGTCATATTGACAGCTGATAACAATAACTCCTAGTATTTCAGCACAAGGAGGTCAATTCTTCTTACAAGAACTGAATTGTGAACACGTTGCATAAAGCCTTTCCTATTTCTACGATTATACATCACTACTAGTAGCCTCGGTTGTACATATTTGACTCTTCCGTACTCCTCTACGGGCTGGGACCAGAAAATCCAAAGGTTATTTTACTATCATTTCTGTGTTTTTCTTTTTTATGCTTTTTAAATGTAAAATAAATCAATTATTTTTATTCTGACATCAGCCGGACATGATTATCTTTGAAATAATTATCAAAAGAAAGTTTTTGTATAAACTGGAATCATTACTTATATGATCTATTTTCCTAAATTGCTTGATTTGATCACAAACAGGAAATTGCCGAGGGTGAATCTTTAAAATAAATATTAAAGACAAAGATTATTGATTGTATGTATCGTGTGTATTATTTTTATTATTGTATAGGCATAAAGTGGCATGTCCTCCATGTAATTCTCTTGTATAAAAAGAAAAAAATATTTCACATCATGATTTCTGCATAAAAAAACATAGTTGACCAGACAAAAAAGTAAAGTGAAAAAAGCCAACGTATTCTGTCCCGACATAGGCCAAAAGGACACTTGTCAGGAAAATATAGCCCTATGAATACACTTTATGTATGCAGCGGTCTCAGTAAATACCCAAATATAGACCATTACAGCATGTGGAGAGAGCCTGAGACTTTACCATTTTTTGCCTTCTTTTAGAGGTACAGTTGTGGCCAAAAGTATTGACACCCCTGCAATTCTGTCAGATAATACTCAGTTTCCTCCTGAAAATGATTGCAATCACAAATTCTTTGGTATTATTATCTTCATTTAATTTGTCTTAAATGAAAAAACACAAAGAGAATGAAGTGAAAAGCAAAACATTGATCATTTCACACACAACTCCAAAAATGGGCCAGACAAAAGTATTGGCACCCTCAGCCTAATACTTGGTTGCACAAACTTTAGCCAAAATAACTGCGACCAACCGCTTCCGGTAACCATCAATGAGTTTCTTACAATGCTCTGCTGGAATTTTAGACCATTCTTCTTTGGCAAACTGCTCCAGGTCCCTGATATTTGAAGGGTGCCTTCTCCAAACTGCCATTTTTAGATCTCTCCACAGGTGTTCTATGGGATTCAGGTCTGGACTCATTGCTGGCCACCTTAGAAGTCTCCAGTGCTTTCTCTCAAACCATTTTCTAGTGCTTTTTGAAGTGTGTTTTGGGTCATTGTCCTGCTGGAAGACCCATGACCTCTGAGGGAGACCCAGCTTTCTCACACTGGGCCCTACATTATGCTGCAGAATTTGTTGGTAGTCTTCAGACTTCATAATGCCATGCACACGGTCAAGCAGTCCAGTGCCAGAGGCAGCAAAGCAACCCCAAAACATCAGGGAATTTCCACCATGTTTGACTGTAGGGACCGTGTTCTTTTCTTTGAATGCCTCTTTTTTTTCTCCTGTAAACTCTATGTTGATGCCTTTGCCCAAAAAGCGCTACTTTTGTCTCATCTGACCAGAGAACATTCTTCCAAAACGTTTTAGGCCTTTTCAGTTAAGTTTTGGCAAACTCCAGCCTGGCTTTTTTATGTCTCGGGGCAATAAGTGGGGTCTTCCTGGGTCTCCTACCATACAGTCCCTTTTCATTCAGATGCCGACGGATAGTACAGGTTGACACTGTTGTACCCTCGGACTGCAGGGCAGCTTGAACTTGTTTGGATGTTAGTCGAGGTTCTTTATCCAACATCCGCACAATCTTGTGTTGAAATCTGTTGTCAATTTTTCTTTTCCGTCCACATCTAGGGAGGTTAGCCACAGTGCCATGGGCTTTAAACTTCTTGATGACACTGCGCATGGTAGACACAGGAACATTCAGGTCTTTGGAGATGGACTTGTAGCCTTGAGATTGCTCATGCTTCCTCACAATTTGGTTTCTCAAGTCCTCAGACAGTTCTTTGGTCTTCTTTCTTTTCTCCATTCTCAATGTGGTACACACAAGGAAACAGGACAGATGTTGAGTCAACTTTAATCCATGTCAACTGGCTGCAAGTGTGATTTAGTTATTGCCAACACCTGTTAGGTGCCACAGGTAAGTAACAGGTGCTGTTAATTACACAAATTAGAGAAGCATCACATGATTTTTCGAACAGTGCCAACACTTTTGTCCACCCCCTTTTTTGTGTTTGCTGTGGAATTATATCCAATTTGGCTTTAGGACAATTTTTTTTGTTTTTTTCATTTAAGATAAATAAATGAAGATAATAATACCAAATAATTTGTGTTTGCAATCATTTTCAGGAAGAAACTGAGTATTATCTGACAGAATTGCAGGGGTGTCAATACGTTTGGCCACAACTGTAGGGTGATTTTAATCACAAACCTAACCTAGTCTTAGGCCTCATTCAGATGTCTGTGTTGCACATACGTGTTGTATCCTTTTTATCCCATCATAATCTATGGCGCTGTTCTCCTGTCTGTGCAAAACTCAAGTCGTGTTCGTTTATCACTGGTAAAAAGGGCCAATACAAGTCGGAGTCCAATAAAAACACGTACAGAACATGGGTGGCATTCATGTGCTGTCTGTATTTAGCATTGCAAAGAATAGCTTTGTCATTCATTTATGAAAAACTCTGATGACACACTGATGGTAAAAACGGACACATGGAGCATACACTGATCCATAACCCTGACACTGGTGCCATTTTATTCACGTATATGTTTAATAAACAAGGACATGTGTATGAGACTTTAGGTACGATTCTTGCCATCAAGAATACCATTGAATAGACTCGGTCACTAGATCTTACAATATAATCTATTGTACGTTCTTTTAGAATCCATCCCATAATAACTATAATCCGTTCTGAATGCGCAGCATTTTGTGAGTCTAGCTATACACCGCCAGAGCTGAAGCGTATCCACGGCTGAAATTCTGTGTCCACCCATCGAGCTGGATGGACAAGCTGTTTTCACCGTTATCTAGTGCTGCAGCTGAATTCTGACACCTGCTCAATAGAAGTCTCCATAGCACTGCAATATGAAAAAAGTCTTCCTGCAGCAATTTCCATGTGTAATAATCTCTAATGCAAAAAACAAGTTCACCAACGATATGTATGCATATTTGTTTGTATACATACTGCTAAAAAATAAAGGGAACACGAAAATACCACATCCTAGATATCACTGAATGAAATATTAAAGTTGAAAATCTTTAATCGTTTCATAGTGGAATTCAGAACTGTAAAACATAAAAATGATCAATGTAAATCAAAATTAATATCCCATGGAGGCATTAATGGGAAGTGACCAAAACAACAGCCAAAAAGGATAAGAACAGAGAAATGGTCTGTGGTCACCCCCTCAGAAATACTCCTTTATAGGAGTTGTCTTGCTAATTGCCTATAATTTCTACTTGTCTGTTCCATTTGCACAACAGCAGGAGAAATTGATTTACAATCTGTTGCTTCATAACTGGACAGCTTGATTTCCAGAAGTGTGATTGACTTGGAGTTACATTGTGTTGTTAGTGTTCCCTTTTTTTTAGAAGTGTATCTCCCTCTCCTCTCTTTCTTTCTCATAAAATATATGGTAGAACATTAAGTTTTCTCAGACTTCAGGAAGGTTTTGGCTGTCAATCACAGTGCTAGGATGGGAGGGAGGAGAGGACACTGGATATTGCCGAACCACCCCTTAGCACGATTTATATATTTGACAGGAATAGAAGCATGGAAGGAATCTAGAAACATTTCACCAAGCACTGTGGGTCCTTAACGAAGCTGATACTATGGTGTTATTTGATGGAATAGTTGTTCTAGTGACATCCACTTCAAAGAGGACCTGTCACTTGAGAAACTGAGTTAAATACCTTGTAAATACAGTGCCTTGCGAAAGTATTCGGCTCCCAGGAACTTTTCAACCTTTTCCCACATATCATGCTTTAAACATAAAAATACCAAATGGAAATTTTTGGTGAAGAATCAACAAGTGGAACACAATTGTGAAGTTGAACGAAATTTATTGGTTATTTTCAATTTTTGTGGAAATTCAAAAACTGAAAAGTGATGCGTGCAATATTATTCGGCCCCTTTAACTTAAGGCTATGTGCACACGTAGCAAAAGTGGTGCAGAATTTTCTGCTCAAAATCCGCATCTCCTGGCAGAATCCACAGCCGCGGTTTTTATGTGGATTTTGTGCAGATTTGCCACGGAATTGATGCAGATTTTGTGCGGATTTTCTGCAGTTTTTGCCACTGCGGATTTCTATCATGGAGGGGTGCAGAAATGCTGCAGATCAGCACAAAAGAAGTGATATGCACTTCTTTAAATCCGCAGCAATTCCGCACTGATTTTTCCGCACCATGTGCACAGCTTTTTTTTTTTTTTTTACATTGATGTACATTGTACTGTAAATCACAGTGCGGATCCGCAGCAAATCCGCATCGTGTGCACATAGCCTTATACTTTGTTGCACCACCTTTTGCTGCGATTACAGCTGCAAGTCGCTTGGGGTATGTCTATCAGTTTTGCACATCGAGAGACTGAAATTCTTGCCCATTCTTCCTTGGCAAACAGCTCGAACTCAGTGAGGTGTGATGGAGATCGTTTGTGAACAGCAGTTTTCAGCTCTTTCCACAGATTCTCGATTGGATTGAGGTCTGGTGTTGTGAATTCTGTGGCTGAATTCACTCCTGTGGTCACAAGTGGTACTGCAGCTTCTGAGCTTCCTCCCTCAGGTGTTCTGGTGAGCTCGTTAACTGCTTCATTACTTAACTCCGCCTGATGCTGCTATCCTTGCTCCTTGTCAATGTTTCAGTGTTGGATCTGAGCTTCTGATTGTTCCTGTGACCTGCTGCTCTGTATAGCTAAGTGCTTTTTGCTTTTTTGTTGCTTTTTTCTGTCCAGCTTGTCTTTTGTTTTGCTGGAAGCTCTGAGACGCAAAGGGTGTACCGCCGTGCCGTTAGTTCGGCACGGTGGGTTTTTTTGCCCCCTTTGCGTGGTTTTGCTTTAGGGTTTTTTGTAGACTGCAAAGTTCGCTTTACTGTCCTCGCTCTGTCCTAGAATATCGGGCCCCACTTTGCTGAATCTATTTCATCCCTACGTTTTGTCTTTTCATCTTACTCACAGTCATTATATGTGGGGGGCTGCCTTTTCCTTTGGGGAATTTCTCTGGGGCAAGTCAGGCCTATTTTTCTATCTTCAGGCTAGCTAGTTTCTTAGGCTGTGCCGAGTTGCCTAGGTAGTTGTTAGGCGCAATCCACAGCCGCTTTTAGTTGTGTTTAGGATAGGATCAGGTGTGCAGTCTACAGAGTTTCCACGTCTCAGAGCTCGTTCTTGTATTTTTGGGTATTTGTCAGATCACTGTGTGCGCTCTGATCGCTAAGCACACTGTGTTTCTGGATTGCCTTCATAACACCTGTCATTAGCAGACATAACAGTACAAGGAGCCCAAACTAATGATTCTCAATAGAGGGAAAGAAAAAGTTCTGACATCATTTTTTTTTTTTTTTTCTGCTCTGTGTTCACTTTTTTTTTTTCCCCTAGACATTTGGGTGATTCTGGACACAGGTGTGGACATGGATATTCAGGGTCTGTGCTCTTCAATGGATAATCTCGTTATAAATGTACAAAAAATTCAAGATACTATTGATCATAAATATATGTTAGAACCAAGAATTCCTATTCCTGATTTGTTTTTTGGAGATAGAACTAAGTTTCTAAGTTTCAAAAATAATTGTAAGCTATTTCTGGCCTTGAAACCTCATTCTTCTGGTAATCCTATTCAACAGGTTTTGATTATTATTTCTTTTTTGCGCGGCGACCCTCAAGACTGGGCATTTTCTCTTGCGCCAGGAGACCCTGCATTGAGTAGTGTCGATGCGTTTTTCCTGGCGCTCGGATTGCTGTACGATGAGCCTAATTCAGTGGATCAGGCTGAGAAAAATTTGCTGGCTTTGTGCCAGGGTCAGGATGATATAGAAGTATATTGTCAGAAATTTAGGAAATGGTCAGTACTCACTCAGTGGAATGAATCTGCGCTGGCAGCTTTGTTCAGAAAGGGTCTCTCTGAGGCTCTTAAGGATGTCATGGTGGGATTTCCTATGCCTGCTGGTTTGAATGAGTCTTTGTCTTTGGCCATTCAGATCGGTCGACGCTTGCGCGAGCGTAAATCTGTGCACCATTTGGGGGTACTGCCTGAGGTTAAACCTGAGCCTATGCAGTGCGATAGGACTATGACTAGAGTTGAACGGCAGGAATACAGACGTCTGAATGGTCTGTGTTTCTACTGTGGTGATTCCACTCATGCTATTTCTGATTGTCCTAAGCGCACTAAGCGGTCCGCTAGGTCTGCCGTCATTGGTACTGTACAGTCCAAATTCCTTCTGTCCATTACCTTGATATGCTCTTTGTCGTCGTTTTCTGTCATGGCGTTTGTGGATTCGGGCGCTGCCCTGAATCTGATGGATTTGGATTATGCTAAACGTTGTGGGTTTTTCTTGGAGCCTTTGCGGTGTCCTATTCCATTGAGAGGAATTGATGCTACACCTTTGGCCAAGAATAAACCTCAATACTGGGCCCAGCTGACCATGTGCATGGCTCCTGCACATCAGGAAGTTATTCGCTTTCTGGTGTTGCATAATCTGCATGATGTGGTCGTGTTGGGGTTGCCATGGCTACAAACCCATAATCCAGTATTGGATTGGAATTCCATGTCGGTATCCAGCTGGGGTTGTCAGGGGGTACATGGTGATGTTCCATTTTTGTCGATTTCGTCATCCACCCCTTCTGAGGTCCCAGAGTTCTTGTCTGATTATCAGGATGTATTTGAAGAGCCCAAGTCCGATGCTCTACCTCCGCATAGGGATTGTGATTGTGCTATCAATTAGATTACTGGTAGTAAATTCCCTAAAGGTCGATTATTTAATTTATCCGTGCCCGAACACGCCGCTATGCGCAGTTATGTGAAGGAATCCCTGGAGAAGGGACATATTCGCCCATCGTCATCACCACTGGGAGCAGGGTTCTTCTTTGTAGCCAAGAAGGATGGTTCGCTGAGACCGTGTATTGATTACCGCCTTCTTAATAAGATCACTGTTAAATTTCAGTATCCCTTGCCATTGTTATCTGACTTGTTTGCTCGGATTAAGGGGGCTAGTTGGTTCACTAAGATAGATCTTCGTGGTGCGTATAATCTGGTGAGAATCAGGCAAGGAGATGAATGGAAAACTGCATTCAATACGCCCGAGGGTCATTTTGAGTATCTAGTGATGCCGTTCAGACTTGCCAATGCTCCATCTGTGTTTCAGTCTTTTATGCATGACATCTTCCGTGAGTATCTGGATAAATTCCTGATTGTTTACTTGGATGACATTTTGATCTTCTCAGATGATTGGGAGTCTCATGTGAAGCAGGTCAGAATGGTTTTTCAGGTCCTGCGTGCTAACTCTTTGTTTGTGAAGGGATCAAAGTGTCTCTTCGGTGTGCAGAAAGTTTAATTTTTGGGGTTCATCTTTACCCCTTCTACTATCGAAATGGATCCAGTTAAGGTCCAAGCCATCCAGGATTGGATTCAGCCGACATCTCTGAAAAGTCTGCAAAAGTTCTTGGGCTTTGCTAATTTTTATCGTCGCTTCATCTGTAATTTTTCTAGCATTGCCAAACCATTGACCGATTTGACCAAGAAGGGTGCTGATTTGGTTAATTGGTCTTCTGCTGCTGTGGAAGCTTTTCAGGAGTTGAAGCGTCGTTTTTGTTCTGCCCCTGTGTTGTGTCAGCCAGATGTTTCTCTTCCGTTCCAGGTCGAGGTTGATGCTTCTGAGATTGGAGCAGGGGCGGTTTTGTCACAGAGAGGTTCTGATTGCTCAGTGATGAAACCATGTGCTTTCTTTTCCAGGACGTTTTCGCCCGCTGAGCGTAATTATGATGTGGGCAATCGAGAGTTGCTGGCCATGAAGTGGGCATTCGAGGAGTGGCGTCATTGGCTTGAAGGAGCTAAGCATCGCATGGTGGTATTGACTGATCATAAGAACTTGACTTATCTCGAGTCTGCCAAGCGCTTGAATCCTAGACAGGCCCGTTGGTCGTTATTTTTTGCCCGCTTCGACTTTGTGATTTCGTACCTTCCGGGCTCTAAAAATGTGAAGGCGGATGCTCTGTCTAGGAGTTTTGTGCCCGACTCTCCGGGTTTATCTGAGCCAGCGGGTATCCTCAAGGAAGGAGTCATTGCGTCTGCCATCTCCCCTGATTTGCGGCGGGTGCTGCCAAAATTTCAGGCGAATAAACCTGATCGTTGTCCAGCAGAGAAACTGTTCGTCCCTGATAGGTGGACTAATAAACTTATCTCTGAACTTCATTGTTCGGTGTTGGCTGGTCATCCTGGAATCTTTGGTACCAGAGAGTTAGTGGCTAGATCCTTCTGGTGGCCATCTCTGTCACGGGATGTACGTACTTTTGTGCAGTCCTGTGGGATTTGTGCTAGGGCTAAGCCCTGCTGTTCTCGTGCCAGTGGGTTGCTTTTGCCCTTGCCGGTCCCAAAGAGACCTTGGACACATATTTCGATGGATTTCATTTCTGACCTTCCCGTTTCTCAAAAGATGTCAGTCATTTGGGTGGTCTGTGATCGCTTTTCTAAAATGGTCCATCTGGTGCCCTTGGCTAAATTGCCTTCCTCCTCTGATTTGGTACCTTTGTTCTTTCAGCATGTGGTTCGGTTGCATGGCATTCCTGAGAATATTGTTTCTGACAGAGGTTCCCAGTTTGTTTCAAGGTTTTGGCGAGCCTTTTGTGGTAGGATGGGCATTGACCTATCCTTTTCCTCGGCTTTCCATCCTCAGACTAATGGCCAGACCGAACGAACCAATCAGACCTTGGAAACATATCTGAGATGTTTTGTTTCTGCAGACCAGGATGATTGGGTGTCCTTTTTGCCGTTGGCTGAGTTCGCCCTTAATAATCGGGCCAGCTCGGCTACCTTGGTTTCTCCATTTTTTTGCAATTCTGGGTTCCATCCTCGTTTCTCTTCAGGACAGGTTGAGTCTTCGGACTGTCCTGGTGTGGATTCTGTGGTGGATAGGTTGCAGCAGATCTGGACTCAGGTAGTGGACAATTTGATCTTGTCCCAGGAGAAAGCTCAACTTTTCGCTAATCGCAGACGCCGTGTGGGTCCCCGACTTCGTGTTGGGGATCTGGTTTGGTTATCTTCTCGTCATATTCCTATGAAGGTTTCCTCTCCTAAATTTAAACCTCGTTTTATTGGTCCGTATAGGATTTCTGAGGTTCTCAATCCTGTGTCTTTTCGTTTGACCCTCCCAGACTCCTTTTCCATACATAATGTATTCCATAGGTCGTTGTTGCGGAGATACGTGGCACCTATGGTTCCATCTGTTGAGCCTCCTGCTCCGGTTTTGGTGGAGGGGGAATTGGAGTATATTGTGGAGAAGATTTTGGATTCTCGTGTTTCTAGACGGAAACTCCAGTATCTGGTTAAATGGAAGGGTTATGCTCAGGAAGATAATTCCTGGGTTTTTGCCTCTGATGTTCATGCTTCCGATCTTGTTCGTGCCTTTCATGCGGCTCATCCTGGTCGGCCTGGGGGCTCTGGTGAGGGTTCGGTGACCCCTCCTCACGGGGGGGGTACTGTTGTGAATTCTGTGGCTGAATTCACTCCTGTGGTCACAAGTGGTACTGCAGCTTCTGAGCTTCCTCCCTCAGGTGTTCTGGTGAGCTCGTTAACTGCTTCATTACTTAACTCCGCCTGATGCTGCTATCCTTGCTCCTTGTCAATGTTTCAGTGTTGGATCTGAGCTTCTCCTGATTGTTCCTGTGACCTGCTGCTCTGTATAGCGAAGTGCTTTTTGCTTTTTTGTTGCTTTTTTTCTGTCCAGCTTGTCTTTTGTTTTGCTGGAAGCTCTGAGACGCAAAGGGTGTACCGCCGTGCCGTTAGTTCGGCACGGTGGGTTTTTTTGCCCCCTTTGCGTGGTTTTGCTTTAGGGTTTTTTGTAGACTGCAAAGTTCGCTTTACTGTCCTCGCTCTGTCCTAGTATATCGGGCCCCACTTTGCTGAATCTATTTCATCCCTACGTTTTGTTTTGTCTTTTCATCTTACTCACAGTCATTATATGTGGGGGGCTGCCTTTTCCTTTGGGGAATTTCTCTGGGGCAAGTCAGGCCTATTTTTCTATCTTCAGGCTAGCTAGTTTCTTAGGCTGTGCCGAGTTGCCTAGGTAGTTGTTA
This sequence comes from Ranitomeya imitator, assembly GCF_032444005.1. Classification (NCBI taxonomy): domain Eukaryota; kingdom Metazoa; phylum Chordata; class Amphibia; order Anura; family Dendrobatidae; genus Ranitomeya; species Ranitomeya imitator. Next base: position 503,467,504 of record NC_091286.1, read on the forward strand.
GGCGCAATCCACAGCCGCTTTTAGTTGTGTTTAGGATAGGATCAGGTGTGCAGTCTACAGAGTTTCCACGTCTCAGAGCTCGTTCTTGTATTTTTGGGTATTTGTCAGATCACTGTGTGCGCTCTGATCGCTAAGCACACTGTGTTTCTGGATTGCCTTCATAACACCTGTCATTAGCAGACATAACAGTCTGGAATTTGACTTGGCCATTCTAACACCTGGATATGTTTATTTGTGAACCATTCCATTGTAGATTTTGCTTTATGTTTGGTATCATTGTCTTGTTGGAAGACAAATCTCCGTCCCAGTCTCAGGTCTTTTGCAGACTCCCAACAGGTTTTCTTCAAGAATGGTCCTGTATTGGCTCCATCCATCTTCCCATCATTTTTAACCATCTTTCCTGTCCCTGCTGAAGAAAAGCAGGCCCAAACCATGATGCTGCCAACACCATGTTTGACAGTGGGGATGGTGTGTTCAGGGTGATGAGCTGTGTCGCCTTTACGCCAAAAATATAGTTTGGCATTGTTGCCAAAAAAGTTTGATTGTGGTTTCATCTGACCAGAGCACCATCTTCCACATTTTTGGCATGTCTCCCATGTGGTTTGTTGCAAACTTTAAACAACACTTTTTATGGATATCTTTGAGAAATGGTTTTCTTCTTGCCACTCTTCAATAAAGGCCAGATTTGTGCAGTGTATGACTGATTATTGTCCTATGGACAGACTGTCCCACCTCAGCTGTAGATCTCTGCAGTTCATCCAGAGTGATCATGGGCCTCTTGGCTGCATCTCTGATCAGTCTTCTCCTTGTTTCAGATGAAAGTTTAGAGGGACGGCCGGGTCTTCGTAGATTTGCAGTGGTATGATACTCCTTCCATTTCAATATGATCGCTTGCACAATGCTCCTTGGGATGTTTGAAGATTTGGAAATTATTTTGTATCCAAATCCGGCTTTAAACTTCTCCACAACAGTATCGCGGACCTGCCTGTTGTGTTCCTTGGTCTACATGATGCTGTCTGTGCTTCAAACAGAACCCTGAGACTATCAGCAAGCAGGTGCATTTATACGGAGACTAGATTGCACTCAGGTGGATTATATTTATCATAATTTGGCATTTAGGACAATATTGGATCATTCGGAGACCCACAATGAACTTCTGGAGTGAGTTTGCTGCACTGAAAGTAAAGGGGCCGAATAATATTGCACGCCCTACTTTTCAGTTTTTGAATTTCCACAAAAATTTAAAATAACCAATACATTTTGTTCAACTACACAATTGTGTTCCACTTGTTGTTGATTCTTCACCAAAAATGTACATTTGGTATCTTTATGGTTGAAGCATGATATGTGGGAAAAGGATGAAAAGTTACAGGGAGCAGAATACTTTCGCAAGGCACTGTATCTCTGAGCTCCACTGATTCTTCTGCTTTTTTCCCATTTTGCATTTCAAGGCTCCATTATTATTATTATTATTTATTTATATAGCACCATTGATTCCATGGTGCTGTACATGAGAAGGGGTTACATACAAGTTACAAATATCACATACAGTAAACAAACTAACAATGACGGACTGATACAGAGGGGCGAGGACCCTGCCCTTGCGGGCTTACATTCTACATTCCATTGCAGAGATATTCACATGTGTTGCTTTTGTAGGACAGCATGTCTAATCTCTGTGTGCCGTCTGTGTGTTGTCAATCTTTTCTGGAGGTAAGTGCTTTCACTCCTCCCAGACTCTGCCAATTCCAGCTCTGCAGCTGATCTAGCAGACTAGTAGTCTTAGATGCTAACTGTCAGTGGCAGAGGAAAATGTGATGAAATGTCCAGCTGGTCTACAAGCAGAGATTGCACAAACTGCTTTACAAAAGCAACAATTGAGAATATCTGCAATGATGCAAAGTAGCACAAAACTAAAAAGAGTTGAGAGATTTTTACGAGGTGTTCAGTTCAACTGACAGGTCATATCTGTCACGAGTGTGTCAGATGATACAGTCGCTCTGCATCTGGCTGCAGAAGGTCTCTGCGTTTGGCATTGCAGACGCCTTCTTAATCCTGACATTTGGACCCAGCGGCAACCTCCCTCCGGCTATAATTGACATACCTGGGAAATGCCGGTATTCACCTTTTCCCATTGTGAAGGCTTGGAGCTATAGCAGTCGGCTTACTTCCACTCTGGTGCTGCAGTGATCCTCTGTCTGCTGAACCGCCGCATGACCAACTCTACCCTCTCCTAATGTATCCTCACCCATTTCCTGTAGACTGTGAGCCCTCGAGGGCACGGTCCTCTCTCCTGTACTTGTTTGTGCCTTGTTTTACTCATGTTTATTGTACTTGTCTATATTTGCCCTGTTCACATGTAAAGCGCCATGGAATAAATGGCGCTATAAAAATGTATAACAATAATGTTTGGTGTTACCTCTTTGAGTCTGCTCAAGATAAGTTGCTCTCCCCCTGTTTGTCTCCCTTCTCTTTAGTGTTCAGTGAGGACTGACCAGTGCACTCCCCGCTTCCCCTTCCCTATTCAGGGCCTAGTTCTAGGGATATACAGGGCTTAGGTTCCTACTCAGCGATTGGTGTGGAACCAATATTGGGACGGTGGGGAAGGCAGAGTGCTATTAGATCTTACTAGGGGGTCTCCACTCTCTCCCTAGCATTTGGGCTTCCTTCCCCTCGTGTTGCACTTATTCTTCCCACACTGTGCGTGACAATATCTGATGCAATAGTGTGCATGAACACACTTTGCAATCTCTATTATGCTCACTTGTTCTCATATGAAATATGGACAGTGGTTGTCTTTCTTAAAACAGAAGCTGTGACGGTGGAGTGAGCAGAGCCCAAGATAGCAGATTTATTTTGTCATAGTAAAGCTACATTGTACAATATCACTGAATTCTGTCAGGACAACATGCATTTGTAAATTGTCTCATCTGACAATAGTAAAATCATAATATACTGTGGGCTGTAGGCAGTGGCGTAACTTGAAACTCATGGGCCCCGATGCGAAAGCTCCAATGGGGCCCCCAAATATTTTAAATCTTTAATAGCAATAGTCTTTTCTATAGGCTAAAGAGACTCTTAGGGCCCTCTAGGCTCAAGGGCCCAGGTGCGATTGCAACCGCTGCACCTGTTGTAGTTACGCCCCTGGCTGTATGTCACATTTAAAATTATAGTAAACCTCTTGATTTATCTGAAAACAAGTGATTTATTGCATATTTAAATGTAAAATTCCCCTAAAAATATTTTTTGTTGGTATTTTATTATAATAGTCAAAAATATATGATCACTAGAAAACTACATCCATGCATACTTATTAGACAATGGAGTACTGCCAATGGGGGCAACCCAAGAGCAGGGAGGCCCGTTGCCATATGGCATGGCTCCTTACCTGACTTCCGCGCACTTCACCTGACATGTGCTGAGTGCCAACTCTTTCACACAGCTGACATCTGCCAGTAACTGCAGCTGTTGGAGCTAGCGCAGAAGTTTAATCCTTTAAATGCCATTGTGAACAGCAACCATGGCATCTTAGTGGCTAGACCAGGGGTGGGGAACCTCAGGCCCCAGGGCCATTTACGGCCCTCGATGACCTTTTATCAGGCCCCCGAACAGATTCTCAGGGGCCGCATTCTTGGGCAGGGAGGTGTATTTTGATTACAACCAGCTCATTAATTTCTTCTTGCTCTGTTAGCACACACACATGGTGTTCACTACTGAACACTGAAGGGCATGCAATGAAAGATTACGTCCTGAAACCAGAGCCAGAGTCAGGATGTACTCTGTGGGCGGAGCTTGTACGGCCCCCGAAGGATGGTATAAATATCCAAATGGCCCTTGGCAGAAAAAAGATTTCCCACCCCTGGGCTAGACTGTCACTCCCATTCAGCCTCCACTGTTACTGGCAGAGAAAGGAGGAGGGAGTGGGGGAAACACAGGCGTCCCTAAGGCTGGTTTCACATTTGCGTTTTTTGCTGCTGCGTTTTAACGCATATAAACGCATGCGTCTTGTTTTCCTATATTTAACATTAAAAATGCATGCGTTTTTTTTGTACGCGTTTGGCCGCGTTTGACGACGCATGCGTCGTTTCGATGCTTGCGTTTTGGTGCGGAAATGCAACATGTAGTAATTTCTAGAGGCTTTTTTTGCCGCAAAAAAACGCATGCGTTCGATTGCGTCAAAAAAACGTGTTGCTGTCTATGTAAACGCATGCGTTTTTAAGCACATGCGTTTGGTTGCGTTTTTGAACGCATGCGTTTCAATAGAGAAAAACAAGTTTAGACACTGATAACCCTAACCCTAACCCATCAAGGTGATAAAGGGATCCTAACCCTAGCCCTAAAGGTACCGTCACATTTAGCGACGCTGCAGCGATCTAGACAACGATGCCGATCGCTGCAGCGTTGCTGTGTGGTCGCTGGAGAGCTGTCACACAGACAGCTCTCCAGTGACCAACTATTCGAAGTCCCCTGGTAACCAGGGTAAACATCGGGTTACTAAGCGCAGGGCCGCGCTTAGTAACCCGATGTTTACCCTGGTTACCAGTGTAAATGTAAAAAAAAAAAAACTACATACTTACATTCCGGAGTCTGTCCCCCGGCGCTCTGCTTCCTGCACTGACTGTGAGCGCCGGCTGGCCATAAAGCAGAGCGGTGACGTCACCGCTGTGCTTTACGGCCGGCCGGTGCTCATGGTGCAGGGAAGCAGGGCGCCGGGGGACAGACACCGGAATGTAAGTATGTAGTGTTTGGGTTTTTTTACATTTACACTGGTAACAAGGGTAAACATCGGGTTACTAAGCACGGCCCTGCGCTTAGTAACCCGATGTTTACCCTGGTTACCAGTGAAGACATTGCTGAATCGGCGTCACACACGCCGATTCAGCGATGTCTGCGGGAGATCCAGCGACGAAATAAAGTTCTGGACTTTCTGCTCCGACCAACGATGTCACAGCAGGATCCAGATCGCTGCTGCATGTCAAACACAACGATATCGCTAGCCAGGACGCAACGTCACGGATCGCTAGCGATATCGTTGTTAAATTGTTCAGTGTGAAGGTACCTTAACCCTAACCCTAACGGGAAAATGGAAATAAATACTTTTTTTAATTTTTCCCTAACTAAAAGTTGATGAAGTGGGTTTGATTTCTATTTATAAGGGGTTTTCTAGTGGATTTTTATGATTGGCAGCTGTCACACACTGAAAGACGCTTTTTATTTCAAAAAATATTTTTTGCGTTACCACATTTCGAGAGCTACAATTTTTCCATATTTTGATCCACAGAGTCATGTGAGGTCTTGTTTTTTGCGGGACGAGTTGACATTTTTTATTGGTAACATTTTCGGGCACGTGACATTTTTGATTGCTTTTTATTCCGATGTTTGTGAAGCAGAATGAACAAAAACCAGCTTGTGAAATTTCTCATCATGTGTACCAAAAGCGCAAACGCAGGAAAAAACGCAGCGTTTTTTTAACCGCATGCGACAACGCATGCGTCTAAAAAAGGCAGTGTTTGTACACGTTTACATGCGTTTTTTCACCACTCGCGGATGCGTTTAAAACGCTGCGTTTTTAAACGCAAATGTGAAACCAGCCTAAGAGGTGGAAAAAAAATTGTAAGAAAAAACTTATTTAGTTATGTCACCATATTCCGAGAAGCATAGCGTCTCCATTTTTCTAGGGCTAGGTGAGGACTTATTTTATGCACCCCGAGCTGATGCTTTTGATACTGTTTTGGGGTAGATTCAATGTTTTGGTTCCCTGTTATTGCATTTTATTGCAATGTTGCGATGATCAGAAAAACGTTTTAAACTTTTTTCTCGTGTTGTTTACCGTTTGAATTTACTTTAGATTTTGATAGATCAGACTTTTCTGAGCGCAGCGATACAAAATATGTAATTTTTATTGTTTTATCTTCAATGAGGAAAAATGCGAGTGATTTGAACTTGGTTTTTTTTTTTATAACTTTTTTTTTTAACTTTTTTAATAGACTTGAATCTGTGATCTTCCTATCTCTTGTGCTACACATAGCAGGGCTTCAGCTCTATGTGTAGCAAAAATCACGATCTATGAATGCCGATCATGAGTCGGGGTTCCAATGAGATTTACAATGACAGACACGGGGGTGTAATGTAGACTGCCGGCTGTCATGACAACCCATTGGACCCTCACTATCATGTGACAGGGGCGCCAGTGGGTGGGGTTAGTGATGCGCTTCCAGTCGGCGTGTGTTAAATGCCACTGTCGGTGATTGACAACAGCATTTAATTGGTTAACAGCTGCAGGTGGTAATTGGTTAACAGCGGTAGGTGGATCTCTGATCCACCCGCGGCTGTTGGAGGCACTTGATGGCTGATTAAATTAGCTGTCATGTGCAGAAAAGATTCAAACTCAGCATCAGACCCCACATCAAAGGCAGGGAGATGACCTTTGACGTACCTATAGGTCAAAGGTTGTAAAGGGGTTGTCATATCTAAAGCTACAAGTCTGCAGGCACTCTAGGTCACTGAAGACTTAGCGCATGCTGTGAGAATATTTTGGTGCTGGGAGCAGGCGTGTTGTGAATTCTGTTATCTAACTCCCTCCTGTGGTCATGAATGGTACGTCGGCGAGTTCTGTCCATGGACTCCCTCTGGTGGCTGTGAGTGGAGCTGCTGCTTCTGAGGTTCCTTCCACAGGTGACGTAGTTTATTCTTTGGCTGGCTGCTCTATTTAACTCCACTCAGATCGTTACTCCATGCCAGCTGTCAATGTTCTTGTACTGGTTCAGTTCGCTCTTGGATCTTTCTGGTGACCTGTCTACTCCAGCAGAAGCTAAGTCCCTGCTAGTTAATTATTTGTTCATTGTTTCCTTGTCCAGCTGGCTATCATGATTTTGCCTAGCTAGCTGGAAGCTCTGGGATGCAGAGTGGCACCCCCGCACCGTGAGTCGGTGCGGAGGTCTTTTTGCACACTCTGCGTGGTCTTTTTGTAGTTTTTTGTGCTGACCGCAAAGATACCTGTAACGCTCGCACCGAGACTGGTTGGCGCGGGCGCCTGGGGGTGTGGCCCCACTGGACCACAGACCGAACTTCCCTGGAAGGGGCGTAACTAAGTAGCTTCCTAGGTGTTCGCTGGAGCCTCTGATGGTGAGGTCAGACTTGTGCAATAGGAAGCTACCAGGTGCTACTCCAGGGTGGAGTCGGACTGTGGATGCTGATCCCACCGGGGACAAGACACGGGCAGGCAGGCACGGCTGTGACACTGGCTGACAGACGGGTATGGCAGAGGCCCTGATGGGCGGACTGGCTTGACGGAGATGCAGGCAGACAGGCGCGGCTGGCACTCAGGCAGACAGGCAGGCACGGCTGGCACTGGCAGACAGGACTGATACTCTGGTAGGAACTGGGATTCAGATGGATGTGTGGAAACAGGTAAGAACCTGTTCAGACTGGAGAATATAAAGCAACAGGTAGAGACCTGTATGGAAAGTTGCAGAATAAAGATAGAGCAAGAGTGGAAGCAAAGCTGAATCGCAGGAGGCTGAGTACGAGTAGAAGGCGGAGCTAAGAGAAGAGAAGGAGAAGGCAGAGCTATGAGCAGAGAAGGAGAAGGCAGAGTAGAGAAGGAGAAGGCAGAGCAGAGAGGAGAGAAGGAGAAGGCAGAGCCAAGGACGGTGCCGCAGGAGGCGGACCCAAGAGCAGAGACGCTGGAGGTGGAGCCAAGAGCGGAGACACTGGAGGCGGAGCCAAGAGCGGAGACGCTGGAGGCGGAGCCAAGAGCAGAGACGCTGGAGGCGGAGCCAAGAGCGGAGACGCTGGAGGCGGAGCCAAGAGCGGAGACGCTGGAGGCGGAGCCAAGAGCGGAGACGCTGGAGGTGGTGCCAAGAGCGGAGACGCTGGAGGTGGAGCCAAGAGCGGAACCGCAGGAGGTGACTCCAAGAGCTAAAGCCGTAGAACCGCAAGCAGCGGTGCCAGGTGGAACCGCAAGGAGCGGAGCCGCAGAGCAAAGCCACAGAGTGCGGAGCAAGATCAGAGAGCAGAGCTGAGAGAAAAGCTGAGAGACACAGAACCACAGGTTGTGGTAGAACTGAGCAGAGAGAAGAAGAGCCACAGACAGTGGCGAACAGAGCAGAAAGATAAGGCAGAGGTACACACAGCAGAGTGGGAAATGACTAATGACAAAGAAGGAGCAGAGACGGACATAGACCAGAGTACAGACAGGAATGGACACGGATACACAAACAGAACACAGATGAAGGCCTGCAAAAGTGCAGCCCTCTGAGACAGGAAACACACGACCTGGCAGCTCAGTAGCAAAGGCTAACTGAGGGGAATAGTTTGCTCAGGCATCCTCCAATGGGTGAGGATGCCTTAAGTATCAGAAGCCTCAAGGCTATTGGCCAGAAGCACCTTAGGGAGGTGCACACAGTCTCAATAAGAATCCGGAGTGGCTGGCGCCGCCCCCCTATGCACATAGCCAGGAAGTGTACACAGAGCAGGCCGCCATGAAGCACATGGCATGGAACCAGCAGCAGACAGATCTCACAGCATGGCACTGGGTGAGTGAGTAGATGTAACAGGCAGGTGGGGAATGGAAGGCCATGCAGTGATGCCGGCAGGGTTGTTACAATACCTTTCCTATCCTCAGTCTGTTTAGTAAGTCTGGCCTCCCTTTGCTGAAACCTGTTTCATTTCTGTGTTTGTGACTTTCATCTTAACTCACAGTCAATATATGTGGGGGGCTGCCTTTTCCTTTGGGGAATTTCTCTGAGGCAAGGTAGGCTTTATTTTCTATCTTTAGGGCTAGTTAGCTCTTAGGCTGTGAAGAGGCGTCTAGGTCGAGTTAGGTACGCTCCACGGCTATTTCTAGTTGTGTGATAGGATTAGGGGTTGCGGTCAGCAGAGCTCCCACTTCCCAGAGCTTGTCCTGTGTGAGTTTAACCATCAGGTCGTTCCGGGTGCTCCTAACCACCAGGTCCATAACACAGGCGGTCATGTAACCATAAGTATACGCTATGCATAGTCCCGGCCACTATCTGACTAGACTGTTTCCCGCCTTGATCAATACACTTGTATTGAACAATACCACACACGTCTAGTTGGAATGTGGCCGGGACTATGGATAGCGTATACTTATGGTCACATGACCGCCTGCTCCCAGCACCAGAAAATCCTCACAGCGTGTGCTATGTGAGGATTCACAAGTCTTCAGTCATATATTGTGACCTGTCCATTCTTCTGACGGTTTCTGCTCTGAAGATGCTCTGTATGTTGCAATAAAAGTCAATGGAAAACCTCAAAAGATGTCAGGAAGGCACCTGAATGTTTTGGGTTTTTTTGGAGCGTTTTGCCCTTGTTTTTGCTTACAAATCAGCCAGCGATTTCTTCAATATTCTATAGAGTGAAAAAAAAAAACAACTGAAAAATTAGAAGAAAAAAGATGATAAAAGAATGTAACAATGAACGTTGGAAAAGCTGGATAAGACAGAACCCCCCCCCCCCCCAATGTGTCCTGAAAGATAAGAAAAAGAGGTTAGATTATACTCACCCAGGGGTGGTCCAGTGCGGGGCCTCCCATCTTCACAGGATGACGTCTTCTTGTCTTCACGCTCCGGCGCAGGCGTACTTTGTCTACCCTGTTGAGGGCAGAGGAAAGTACTGCAGTGCGCAGGTGCTGGGCCTCTTTGACCTTTTCCGACGCCTGCGCACTGCAGTACTTTGCTCTGCCCTCAACAGGGCAGATAAAGTGCGCCGGAGCCGGAGCCGCAGCATGAAGACAAGAAGAGGATGTCATCGTAAGAAGATAGGAGGCCCCGGGCTGGACCGCAGCGGGACCGCCCCTGGGTGAGTATAATCTAACCTCTTTTTCTCATCTTTCAGGTTACATCGGGGGCTTATCTACAGCATTCCAGAATGCTGTAGATAAGCCCCTGATTCCGGTGGGCTTAGCTCACCTTCCATTTTGGGGGTGACAGGTTCCCTTTAAGCCAGGTTAACACGGCCAGTATCTCACATTAGTATTTTACCTCAGTATTTATAAGTCAAAACCAGGAGTGGGTGATAAATACAGAAGCGGTGATGTGTTTCTATTATACTTTTCCTCTGACTGTTCCACTACTGGTTTTGGCTTACAAATACTGGGGTCTAAGGGGTATCGTTTCTCCTTATGGAGAGTGACATACCATCTCTGGCTTGTCAAGGTAAGGAGGCTTATTCGCCGTGCAATGCTCCTCTGGGAAATATAATATGCAAATTGCCTCTTCTGAGAAAAAGAGTCCAGAGCCTCTCACCAAGCAAAATTAGTTCTCATGCTTCGCACTGACGAGGGCCAACAGCCCGAAACACCATGTCTGTGAATTGAGATACTGATTTGGCTTTTATGCTAAGTCATATTATTAATATTATATTATTATTATTATTTATTATACATAATAAAAACAAGTACAATAATCTTAAACAATACAAGTCATAACTGGTACAGGAGGAATGAGGACCCTGCCCGCGAAGGCTCACAATCTACAAGGGATGGGTGAGAATACAGTAGGTGAGGGTAGAGATGGTCATGCAGCGGTTTGGTCGATCGGTGGTTACTGCAGGTTGTAGGCTTGTCTGAAGAGGTGGGTCTTCAGGTTCTATTTGAAGGTTTCGATGGTAGGCGAGAGTCTGATGTGTTGTGGTAGAGGGTTCCAGAGAAGGGGTGATACGCGAGAGAAATCTTGTATACGATTGTGGGAAGAGGAGATAAGAGGGGAGTAGAGTAGGAGATCTTGTGAGGATCGGAGGTTGCGGGTAGGTAAGTACCGGGAGACGAGGTCACAGATGTATGGAGGAGACAGGTTGTGGATGGCTTTGTATGTCATGGTTAGGGTTTTGTAGTGGAGTCTCTGGGCAATGGGGAGCCAGTGAAGGGATTGACAGAGGGGAGAGGCCGGGGAATAGCGGGGGGACAGGTGGATTAGTCGGGCAGCAGAGTTTAGAATAGATTGGAGGGGTGCGAGAGTGTTAGAGGGGAGGCCACAGAGCAGGAGGTTGCAGTAATCAAGGCGAGAGATGATGAGGGCATGGACTAGGGTTTTTGCAGATTCATGGTTGAGGAATGAATGGATTCGTGAAATATTTTTGAGTTGAAGTCGGCAGGAAGTGGAAAGGGCTTGGATATGTGGTTTGAAGGAGAGATCAGCGTCAAGGATTACCCCGAGGCAGCGAGCTTGTGGGACTGGGGAGAGTGGGCAGCCATTTACTGTAATGGATAGGTTCGTTGGGGGGGTAGCGTGAGATGGGGGAAAGATGATGAATTCTGTTTTGTCCATGTTAAGTTTCAGAAATCTAGCGGAGAAGAAGGATGAAATAGTGGACAGACATTGAGGGATTCTAGTTAGAAGGGAGGTGATATCTGGTCCAGAGATGTAGATCTGTGTGTCGTCAGCATAGAGGTGATACTGAAAGCCATGAGATTCTATGAGCTGTCCCAGGCCAAAGATGTAAATGGAGAAGAGCAAGGGCCCAAGGACTGAACCTTGTGGGACTCCGACAGATAGAGGGCGAGGTGAGGAGGTGGTGTGTGAGTGGGAGACGCTGAATGTCCGGTCTGTTAGGTATGATGAGATCCAGGATAGGGCCAAGTCTGTGATGCCAAGGGATGAGAGGGTCTGTAATAATAGGGAATGGTCCACTGTGTCAAAGGCAGCCGACAGGTCGAGGAGGAGGAGGACAGAGTAGTGTCGCTTGCTCTTGGCGGTTAAGAGGTCATTGGTGACTTTAGTTAGGGCAGTTTCGGTGGAATGGTGTGACCGGAAGCCAGATTGTAGGCGGTCAAAGAGGGAGCAAGAAGACAGATGGGAGGACAGTTCTAGGTAAACGTGTTGTTCCAGTAGTTTGGAGGCATAGGGGAGAAGTGATATAGGGCGATAGCTAGATACAGAGGATGGGTCAAGAGAGGGCTTTTTGAGGATAGGTGTGATTGAGGCATGTTTAAAGCTTGAGGGGAAAACACCAGTTGTTAGTGATAGGTTGAAGAGATGGGTTAGGGTTGGGATGAAGATTGTGGTGAGGTTTGGGATGAGGTGGGATGGGAGCGGGTCAAGTGCACAGGTGGTGAGATGCGATCTTGAGAGTAGAGTGGAGAGTTGATCTTCTGTAATGGTGGAGAAGTTGGTTTTGGAGGTGGAGGGCTGGGAAATCGGGAGGAAGGGCTCTGTGGGTTGTTGACCAAAACTGTCTCTAATGCTATCAATCTTCTGCTTGAAAAATGAGGCAAAGTCTTCAGCGGAGATAAGTGGGGAGGGAATGCGATGAAGTGCTCGTTAGAGTGGGATGTTTTCCATCTGCGCTCAGCAGCCCTGGAAGCTCGCCTCAGTTCTTTGGTAAGGCTGGTGTGCCAGGGCTGTCTGTTGATTTTGTGAGCTTTGGTATGTGTAAGTGGGGCAGCAGATTCCAAAGCTACAGCTATTGTGGTGTTATATAGAGCGGCAGCGTCATCCGCATTGTGTACGGAACTTATGCCTGTGAGGGGGAGGAGGGATTCAGAGAATGAATGTAGGTCAAGATGTTTAAGATTTCTGCGAGGGTGTGAAAGTTTGTGGGGTGGGGATTGTAGACATGGAGTGGAGAGAGATGAGAATGTGAGAAAGTTGTGGTCAGAGAGTGGAAGAGGTGAGTTAGAGAGGTTAGATAGGGAGCAGAGGCGGGTGAAGATGAGGTCCAGTGTGTGACCGTCTTTGTGAGTGGCTGCAGAAGACCATTGAGTGAGGCCGAAGGAGGAAGTGAGAGTTAGAAGTTTAGTGGCAGCTGAGAGGGAAGTGTCAATGGGTATGTTGAAGTCGCCCATGATGATAGTGGGGATGTCATGATGATAGTGGGGATGTCCGCAGAAAGGAAATGAAGTAGCCAGGTGGTGAAGTGGTCAAAGAAGGTGGTGGCTGCACAACTCGTTAAAGAGTTGATTGTGACTTGTAGGATCGCTACTTCCAACAGGTGGCGCTATAGAGTTTAAGTCCACTTTTTTTCAGAAGAGGCAATTTGCATATAGATACTGAGGTAAAATAGTGACCATGTGAGCGCAGCCTTATGGTGTGTTCACACTGTTGTCTTGTTGAGCTTTTGCAGCATAAACTGAGCAAAAACTCCCAAATTTTTAAGAAGGATTTGGGACCTTTGAGTTTGCTCACAAGTGCAAATTTGACATTTAATTGCTTCATTATTCGCATCAGAAATCCGAAGCTGACGCAGACGTGATGCAGATATGCAGTGCGAAGGTTTCTCTAAAGTCTATGAGGCATCTCTGGAGTACATAGCGTGCAGCACCCGTGTATTATACTCGAGGCTCAGGCCTAAATGATGATTTTTGGTACAATCTAATGCTGCACACCCTGAGCTGATCGCACCGCTCCATCCCCGAGCACACTGCCAGGTCACACATGGCTGCGCTCATCTACAGGCCGCGGTATCACAGGTTACACTGCCGCCCCCTAGTGTACACAGGATGTAACACGGAATCTTGCTGTCGTATATTACATAGGACTCTGCTGCCCCCTGCTGCACATAAGGTGTATGGCAGTAGATTTTTTTTTCTTTCGTTCTTGACTTGCTGTGCCAACATGGCGCCCAGTGACGGGGACCCCGCAGATAACGTGGTCGCTAAGACTTCCCGGCTGCTTGATTCGCATTTGTATCTAGTCCGGGTAGGCGGCGTGTCTGCTTTGTTGTGGCTGCTTCAGGTGTATGGGGAGTTGCTGCTCTTTAGTGATCCCTGTATTTTCAGCAGTACAGTACTGTTTACTATTGTGTTGGGAGGTATTATACGTGTACGATGATGTGTGGGGTCCTGCATGCTGAGGGACACATGGCTGGCCATGGTGCAGAGCTGGGAATGGCCTCCAGGCAGAGAGTCCGGGTCACACACCTGCAAAGCAGGGTGCCCCTGTAAGGACAGGCTGAGAATTAGGGTCGCACACCTGTAAGGACAGGGCAGGGTGTCCCCATAATCCTGAAGCCAAAGTGTTCATCTCCTCATGGCTCTAACAACAGTACACTGCACAAGTCACTATCTTCTTAGGGTACGTTTACACAGTTTTTATGAGGATTTTCAAGCATGTCCTTAAAAATCTATATAGAAACACTTTGAATAAAGGTACTGTCACACTAGACGATATCGCTAGCGATCCGTGACGTTGCAGCGTCCTGGCTAGCGATATCGTCCAGTGTGACAGGCAGCAGCGATCAGGTCCCTGCTGTGCTGTCGCTGGTCGGGGAAGAAAGTCCAGAACTTTATTTCGTCGCTGGACTCCCCGCAGACATCGCTGAATCGGCGTGTGTGACACCGATTCAGCGATGTCTTCGCTGGTAACCAGGGTAAACATCGGGTAACTAAGCGCAGGGCCGCGCTTAGTAACCCGATGTTTACCCTGGTTACCATCCTAAAAGTAAAAAAACAAACACTACATACTTACCTACAGCCGTCTGTCCTCCAGCGCTGTGCTCTGCTCTCCTCCTGCTCTGGCTGTGAGCGTCGGTCAGCCGGAAAGCAGAGCGGTGACGTCACCGCTCTGCTTTCTGGCTGCCCGGCGCTCACAGCCAGACCAGAGAAGCACAGCGCCAAGGACAGACGGCTGTAGGTAAGTATGTAGCGTTTGTTTTTTTACTTTTTAGGATGGTAACCAGGGTAAACATCGGGTTACTAAGCGCGGCCCTGCGCTTAGTTACCCGATGTTTACCCTGGTTACCAGGGACCTCGGGATCGTTGGTCGCTGGAGAGCGGTCTGTGTGACAGCTCTCCAGCGACCAAACAGCGACGCTGCAGCGATCCGGATCGTTGTCGGTATCGCTGCAGCGTCGCTATGTGTGACGGTACCTTAAAGGCCCCTTCACATTTAGCGACGCTGCAGCGATACCGACAACGATCCGGATCGCTGCAGCGTCGCTGTTTGGTCGCTGGAGAGCTGTCACACAGACCGCTCTCCAGCGACCAACGATGCCGGTAACCAGGGTAAACATCGGGTAACTAAGCGCAGGGCCGCGCTTAGTAACCCGATATTTACCCTGGTTACCATCCTAAAAGTAAAAAAAAACAAACACTAGATACTTACCTAACGCTGTCTGTCCTCCAGCGCTGCGCTCTGCTTCTCTGCTCTCCTCCTGTACTGTCTGGGAGCCGGAAAGCAGAGCGGTGACGTCACCGCTCTGCTTTCCGGCTCACAGCCAGTACAGGAGGAGTGCAGAGCGCAGCGCTGGAGGACAGACAGCGTTAGGTAAGTATCTAGTGTTTGTTTTTTTTTACTTTTAGCATGGTAACCAGGGTAAACATCGGGTTACTAAGCGCGGCCCTGCGCTTAGTTACCCGATGTTTACCCTGGTTACCAGTGAAGACATCGCTGGATCGGTGTCACACACGCCGATCCAGCGATGTCTCCAGGTAGTCCAGCGACGAAATAAAGTTCTGGACTTTATTCAGCGACCAACGATCTCCCAGCAGGGGCCTGATCGTTGGTCGCTGTCACACATAACGATTTCATTAACGATATCGTTGCTACGTCACAAATAGCAACGATATCGTTAACAATATCGTTATGTGTGAAGGTACCTTAAGTGTTTTCTATTGATTTAAAAAAGGAAAGAACCTGCACCATTCGCACTCTATTTTTGTTTTCTCAATGGAATCAGTAAGAAACGTATTCAAAGAGTATTAGAAGCATTCTTATATGGATTTTGGAGCTGAAAAAATACCCCCCCCCCCAAAAAAAAAAAAGCATGACTCAATTTCCTTAGGTTTTTGCACCAAAAACGCAGCAATACCTGATGCCTGCGTGTATTGCTGCATTATTGCGCTTACCCACTGTTTCCGACTGGTGAAAAACGTTGCAGATATTTGGAAAAAATCACCGAAAAAAGTGACATGATGCAGTTTGCAAAAATACAGCAGTTTTCCAACTCAGGAAAATAAAACCAATGCGTGTGCATGAGATTTCTGAAATCTCATAGACTTTGCTCGCACTGTAAAACGCAACTTATAATTGGCATAAAAAGCAAAAACGCAATGTGTGAACATAGCTTAACACCGACTATAGGAGAGCGGGCAGACTTCTTGCTTACACGATTGTGTGATGCCAGAGATCTATGATCATAACCTGTTTGCTATGAAATTGTCCGATTTCGATCCCCCATAGTTTTTTTTCATCACTGAACCTATTTTCCCACTTGCTGCCTCACCAGCTTATCGTTTTAATTTTTTTGCACTGACCCTATGGCGGAATAATTTTCGAAACAGGACGTTTTCAAATCCGCATCCATCCCATCTCATTGCACGCACGCACGCACGCACGCACGCACACCATCCAATCCACACAGGCAAATAAATCAAACCATAGATGGCCATAAATTATGTGTAATAATGAGAAATGACACAGGGAAACTATTGAACACGCTTACTGACATTTATTTAATATTTTGTACAAAAGGCTTTATTGTTGATGACAGCTTCAAGAAGCCTCCTGTATGGAGAAACTAGTCGCATACATTGCTTAGGTGTGATTTTTGGCCCATTCTTCCACACAAACACTCTCCAAATCTTGAAGGTCCTGTGGGCTCCTTCTTTGGACTCTATGCTTTAGTGCCTTCCATAAATTTTATATTGGATTCAGGTGATTGGCTCGGCCATTCTAGCAGCTTTATTTTCTTTCTCTGAAATCAGTTGCGAGTTTCCTTGGCTGTGTGTTTGGGATCATTGCCATGCTGAAATGTTCACCATCCTGGTAGATGGCCGCACACTTTTATCAAGAATGTCTTGGTACATTTGTCCATTCATCCTTTCACCTCCAAACTTCCGGTTAGTATGGTGTTTTGGGGTGATATGCAGTGCCATTTGACCTCCAAACATGGTGTACATTATAGCTTCCATAGAGTTCAATTTTAGTCTCATCTGATCAGACTATATTCTCCCAGTATTTCAAACGCTTGTCTTGGTTGAGCAAACTCTAAATGCTCTTGAACATGCTTTTTGTTTAGCATTGGAGTCTTGCATGGTAAGGGTGTGTACAGGCCATGGACCTTAAGTGCATTGCTTATAGTTTTCTTTGAAAAAATTGTACTATATCTACTATATACTATATCTAATATATACTATACTGTATCTACTCTCAAGATCGCATCTCACCACCTGTGCACTTGACCCAATCCGTTCCCACCTCATCCCAAACCTCGCCAGTCTTCATCCCAACCCTAACCCATCTCTTCAACCTATCACTAACAACTGGTGTTTTCCCCTCAAGCTTTAAACATGCCTCAATCACACCTATCCTTAAAAAGCCCTCTCTGGACCCATCCTCTGTATCTAGCTATCACCCTATATCACTTCTCCCCTATGCCTCAAAACTACTGGAACAACACGTCCATCTTGAACTGTCCTCCCATCTATCTTCCTGCTCCCTTTTCGACCGCTTACAATCAGGCTTCCGGTCACACCACTCCACTGAAACTGCCCTAACTAAGGTCACCAATGACCTATTAACCGCCAAGAGCAAGCGACACTTCTCTATCCTCCTCCTCCTGGACCTGTCCTTTGCCTTTGACACAGTGGACCATTCCCTATTACTACAGACCCTCTCATCCCTTGGCATCACAGACTTGGCCCTATCCTGGATCTCGTCATACCTAACTGACCGAATATTCTGCGTCTCACATTCACACACCACCTTCTCACCTCGCCCCCTATCTGTCGGAGTCCCGCAAGGTTCAGTTCTAGGGCCCCTGCTCTTCTCCATTTACACTTTTGGCCTGGGACAGCTCATAGAATCTCACGGTTTTCAGTATCATCTCTATGCTGATGACACACAGATCTACATCTCTGGACCAGATATCACCAACCTACTAACCAAAATCGCTCAATGTCTATCCGAAATTTCATCCTTCTTCTCTGCTAGATTTCTAAAACTTAACATGGACAAATCAGAATTAATTGTCTTTCCCCCATCTCACGCGACCCCCCGCAACGAACCTATCCATTACAGTAAACGACTGCCCACTCTCCCCATTCCCACAAGCTCGCTGTCTCGGGGTAATCCTTGACACTGATCTCTCCTTCAAACCGCATATCCAAGCCCTTTCCACTTCCTGCCACCTTCAACTCAAAAATATTTCATGGATCCGTATATTCCTAAACCAAGAATCTGCAAAAACCCTAGTCCATGCCCTCATCATCTCCCGCCTCGACTACTGTAGCCTCCTGCTCTGTGGCCTCCCCTTGAACACACTCGTACCCCTCCAATCTATTCTAAACTCAGTTGCCTGACTAATCCACCTGTCACCCCGATATTCCATGGCCTCTCCCCTCTGTCAATCCCTTCACTGGCTCCCCACTACCCAGAGACACCAGTACAAAAGCCTAACCATGACATACAAAGCCATCCACAACCTGTCTCCTCCATACATCTGTGACCTCGTCTCCCGGTACTTTCCTGCATGCAACCTCCGATCCTCACAAGACCTCCTTCTCTACTCCCCTCTTATCTCCTCTTCCCACAATCGTATACAAGATTTCTCTCACGCATCACTCCTACTCTGGAACTCTCTACCACAACATATCAGACTCTCACCTACCATCAAAACCTTCAAAAAGAACCTGAAGACCTACCTCTTCCGGCAAGCCTACAACCTGCAGTAATCACCCATCGACCAAACCACTGCATGACCAGCTCTATCCTCACCTACTGTATCCTCACCCATCCCTTGTAGATTGTGAGCCTTTGCGGGCAGGGTCCTCTCTCCTCCTGTACCAGTTGTGACTTTTATTGTTCAAGATTATTGTACCTGTTTTTATTATGTATACCCCTCCTCACATGTAAAGTGCTATGGAATAAATAGCGCTATAATAATAAATAATAATAATAATAATAATAAATACCTGCTTTCAGGTTTTAGTTCTCCACAGGTGGTCCTTGGCTCTTGGACAACTCTTGTGATAATTCTTTTCACTCCTCTATCTGAAGTCTTGTGTGGAGCAGCTGGTCATGGCAGGTTTATGGTGAAATGATGTTCTCCCACCACTGAATTATGGCCCCAACAGTGCTCACTGGAACCTTCAGAAGTTTAGAAATTCTTCTGTAACCAATGCCATCAATATGTTTTGCATTTTGCAGGTCATTCTTATGTGGCACCTTGGTAGTGAAATACTAATATGTATATGTCTGTGTGTCTGTCTGTGTCTATGTGTCTGTGTATCTGTCTATGTCTGTCTATGTATCTGTCTGTCTGTGTATCTGCGGATGTATGCCTATTTATTATTATTATTATTATTATTATTATTTATATAGCACCAGTGATTCCATAGTGCTGTACATGAGAAGGGGTTACATACAAATTACAGATATCACTTACAGTAAGCAGACTAACAATTACAGACTGATACAGAGGGGCGAGGACCCTGCCCTTGCGGGCTTACATTCTACAGGATGGTGGGAAAGGAGACAATAGGTTGAGGGTTGCAGGAGCTCCGGTGTTGGTGAGGCGGTAGCTTCGGTAGTGATGAGGAGGCAGCAGGGTCAGTGCAGGCTGTAGGCTTTCCTGAAGACCTGGGTTTTCAGGTTCCGTCTGAAGGATCCGAATGTGGTTGATAGTCTCACGTGTTGGGGCAAAGAATTCCAGAGGATGGGGGATATTCGGAAGAAGTCTTGGAGGCAGTTGGGCGAGGAGCAAATAAGTGTGGAGGAGAGAAGGAGGTCTTGGGAGGACCAGAGATTACGTGATGGAAGATATCGGGAGATTAGTTCAGAGCTATATGGAGGAGACAGGTTATGAATGGCTTTGTAGGTTAGTGTTAGTAACTGGATACGCTGAGGGAATGGGAGCCACTGAAGATATTTGCAGAAGGGGGAAGCGGAGGAGTAGCGAGGAGAGAGATGAATTAGTCGGGCAGCAGAGTTAAGGATGGACTGGAGAGGTACAAGGGTGTAGGGAGGCCACAGAAAAGGATGTTGCAGGAGTCAATGCGGGAGATGATGAGGGTATACACAAGCATTTTAGTAGATTGACGGTTGAAGAAAGGATGGATTCTGGAAATATTTTTGAGCTGTAGGCGACAGGAGGTGGAAAGAGCTTGGATGTGTGGTTTGAAGGGCAAGGCAGAATCAAGGATTACTCCGAGGCAGCAGACTTCCGGTACGGGGGAAAACGTGATGTTGTTAATTGCGATAGATAAGGAAGATCTATGAGATAGAGGAAAGATGAGTTCAGATTTGGCCAAATTAAGTTTGAGGAAGCGAGAGAAGAAGGAGGATATGGCTGATAGACACTCCGGGATTCTGGACAGCAGAGAGGTGACATCTGGGCCAGAAAGGTAGATCTGAGTGTCATCAGCATAAAGGTGGTACTGGAATCCATGAGGCTTAATGAGTTGCCCTAGGCCAAGTGTATAGATTGAGAAGAGTAGGGGTCCTAGAACAGAGCCTTGAGGGACTCCAACAGAGAGACGGTGGGATGAGGAGGTAGTGTGGGAGTGGGAGACACTGAAAGTGAGGTTGGAAAGGTATGAGGAGATCCAGGATAGGGCGAGGTCTTTGATGCCAAAGGAGGAGAGGATCTGTAGTAGGAGGCAGTGGTCAACTGTATCGAAAGCAGAGGACAGGTCTAGAGGGAGGAGTACAGAGTATTGTCCATTAGCTTTGACTGTAAATAGGCCGTTAGTAATTTTGGTCAGGGCTGTCTCAGTTGAGTGATGGGGCGGAAACCAGATTGTAGATTGTCAAAGAGCAAGTTAGATGAGAGGTGGGAGGAAAGTTCAGCGTGGACGTGCTGCTCCAGGAGTTTGGAAGCGAAATAGGAGCAGCGATATTGGACGATTGTTGAACATAGCAGTTGGATCGAGGGTTAGCTTTTTAAGGATAGGCGTGATTGTAGCATGTTTAAAAGCAGAAGGGAAGGTGCCAGAATTTAGTGAAAGGTTGAACAGGTGGGTTAGGGATGGGATAAGAGTGTTGGGGAGGAGATGGGATGGGGTTGACCGCTCAGGTGGTGAGGTGCGATTTGGAGAGGAGACAGTTAAGCCCCCCTTCCGTGATGTTGGATAGGGAGGTCATGGGGTTTGGGCATTGGCCTGGTGTACAAAGGGGTTGTGGTGGTTGAACAATGAAGACTTGCCTTGTTTGTAAAGTGTGTAGCAAAGTCCTCAGCAGAGATTAGGGAGGTTGGAGAGGGCAGTGGGGGGTGGAGGAGGAAGTTAAAGGTTTTGAATAACTGTTTGGGGTTGTAGTATAGGGAAGATACGAGGGTTGTGAAGTAGGCCTGTTTAGCAGAGGTGAGAGCAGATTTAAAAGCTAGTGTTGCCTGTTTGAATGCAGTGAAGTCGTCTTGCGAATGTGCTTTCTTCCAACGCCGCTCTGCAACCCTGGACAGTTGCTGAAGCTTTTTAGTGGTGTTATTGTGCCAGGGTTGTCTATTGATACGTCGCACTCTGCCACGAACGAGAGGGGCAACTGTGTCAACAGCTGATGCGAGAGTGGCATTGTAGAAAGCAGTGGCACTGTCTGTGTCGTGGAATGAGAATATGGATGCCGGTGGTAGTATAGAGTCAGAGAGTGTGTGGGCGTCTAGGTGTGCAAGGTTTCTGCGGGGGTGCACATGTTGCTGTACATGGGTGACCAGTGAGGAGCACATGGATGAGAAAGTGAGCAGATGGTGGTCGGATAGAGGGAGAGGGGAAGTGGTGAAGTTAGAGAGCACAGACGGGTGAAAACCAGGTCTATTGTATGTCCGTCTGTATGGGTGGCTGAGGAGGATCACTGAGTAAGTCCAAAAGATAAAGTAAGGGACAGAAGTTTGGAGGCTGTTGACTGAAGGGTATCAGTGAGGATGTTGAAGTCACCCATGATGATGGTGGGAATGTCAGCAGAGAGAAAGTCAAGAAGCCAGGTGGAGAATTGGTCAATAAAGGCAGTGGCCGGGTCAGAAGGTCGGTATACGACTGCCACTTGGAGGTTGGAGGGAGAGTAGATGCGGACAGACTGGATTTCAAAAGAGGGGAGGATAAGGGAGGGTAGAGGTGGGATTGTGTATCTGTCTATGTATCTGTTTGTCTGTGTATCTGTCTATCTCAACAACCACAGGTGCAACTGATAGTGCCTGTCCAAAGAATAGAAGATGTAGCTTTGCAACATTTGCAATCCACAAGTTTTGATATGAAATTGATCTCCTCCTAAGTCAAAGTACTGGGTCTGATCGATACCATACAATGCTTATTTCACCCACTTTATATGTGTGATGTTCATAATTTTCATTCATGACTAAAATTTGTTTTGCAGAATATTAGCACAGGGTTGGCAATTGCTGGCATCGTTTTGTGCGCACGGAGCATAAGACTGGTAAGGATGACCTACGCTTGTAATGTATTTAAAGCTATAGAATTAAAGTCATCTCATCTGCACCATACGACCTGCAGGATCACATAACGTCTTCTGGGTGGAGAAAAGTCACATTTTCATATCAAGGCCCTCAGGAATATATTGAAAAGTGACTTCTAGTCTACGTTGGAAATGTCGTGTGATCCGGCTGGTCACAGTGTGAGTTGCTGAGTACAGATGAGGACGGGAACAATGCTAATAACAAGACAAAACAATGATTTGTACTTTAACCCTTTCTGACATCTGATGTAATAATCCGTCCGTGTGCCCTGGGTCTATCTGACCAGGGACAGATTATGACGTCTGCACGATTGCCCGCACACACAGGCGGTTTTGCACCGCTTCTGGCACTTTAGCCCCCCAAGTGCTGCAATTGAATGCGATCGCAGCATTCCGTGAACTGGCAGAGGGCTGACAGCCCCTCTGCCTTTGGATTGGAGACCCTTTGGTAGGATGCGAGGTCCCGATCGTTGCCATGATGACCGGATGTTGTCATGATAACATCTGGGTCACCGAGATGGGAAACTTTTTGATCATGCGCGGTGCATGAGCAGCAACTTTCCCTGTCGGTGCATAGCTGACAGTTTCTACAAAATGGGGATGCTGCTGCATCCCCATGCTGTAGAAGCGATAAGCCTGCTAAAACTTATAGTCCCATAGTGGAACAATGTAAAAAAGTTAAAAAACAAACAAACATTTTTTAAATAATTGTAAAAATATTTCAAAAATAAATAAAAAGAAAAATCAAAAGATATTGTATCCATAAATATTTGTATAAAAAAACCCATAAAAGTGCACATTTGGTATCGCCGCGTCCACAATGAAACAACCTATAAAACTGTCCCAGTATTTAACCCCTTTACTAAACACCATAAAAAAAACAAGGCAAAAAACAATGCTTTATCATCATACCGCCGAACAAAAAGTGGAATAAAACACGATCAAAAAGACGAATATAAATTATCATGGTACCGCTGAAAACGACATCTTGTCCCGCAAAAAACAAGCTCCATCAGCGAAAACAAATAAAAGTTAGAGCTCTCAGAATTAAGCAATGCTAAAATAATTATTTTTTTCTGTAAAATAGTTTTTATTGTGTAAAAGCGCCAAAACATAAAAATAGATATGAGGTATCACTGTAATCTTACTGCCCTATCAATTTTGCCACACAGGGAATGGCATAAACCCCCTCCCAAAAAAACTAAAAATAATAAGAATTCTGAATTGCTGGTTTTTGTTCATTCTGCCTCCGAAAAAATCAGAATAGAAAGCGATCAAAAAAATGTCGTGTGCCCGAAAAGGGTACCAATAAAAACGTCAACTCGTCCCGCAAAAAACAAACCCTCACGTGATTCTGTGGGCCAAAATATGGAAAATTATAGCTCTCAAAATATGGTGATGCAAAAACTATTTTTTGCAATAAAAAGCATCTTTTAGTATGTGACAGCTACCAAACAAAAAATATGGTATCACTGTAATCCCCCCGAGTAATAAAGACGCTTAATCACCGCACGAAGAACAGCGTAAAAAATAAATAAAACTAATCTTCACTTGCTGTTGATTTTGTTTCATTCTGCTTCCCAAAGATTGCAGGAAGGCCCGGCGCACATTTATCCTGTGCTCTGCGTTGAGCTCTTACATCGGGGATTCCATGTAAATCTCTGAAATACGTGATTCAGACGGAACCTCTTTTGGAAGATTCCCTATAATGAGGCAGATGGAGCCACTGTGGACATCATCTGACCTGTGATCCAGCGGAGTCTTTTTAGGATTGCATAAAAGTGTCATCGGCCACAGTTTTGTGCACTTCTGAAAAGGGCACCGCTGAACAGAGGCCAGATGGAGTCCAAAGTAACTCTGCTACCTCATTATAGTGAATTGATCCCTTGGGGGTTTTATCTGAATCACATCACTCAGAAATTTTGATGGAAACCCCAAAGTAAGTGCTCAGCATAAAGCGCCAGATAAATGCAATCCCAAACTTTATCTAAAATATTCCGAATAAAAGCTTCAACTCAATCCACAATAAAAAACAAGTCCCCACCCATGTCTGTCATGGGCTTCCATGTTACTAGTAGTACAAAGGCTATGGAAAAGCAAAATGGCTCCTCACCCTCCCAAAGAAATTCAGCAAATTCTGTGCTCCCAAATCCAAATGCCCCCTCCCTTTTGAGCCCCACAGTGTGCCTAAACCATGCATTGCGTCCATGTTTGGCATTTCTGAAGCGATGAGAGTCCACCTAACTTACGGGTGCATGTTTCCAGGGGCACGGGCTGGGCATAACATACTGGTGACTGCAACATAC
Source organism: Ranitomeya imitator (assembly GCF_032444005.1). Lineage (NCBI taxonomy): Eukaryota > Metazoa > Chordata > Amphibia > Anura > Dendrobatidae > Ranitomeya > Ranitomeya imitator. Next base: position 503,492,171 of record NC_091286.1, read on the forward strand.
TGATCACTATAGCGTACTGGTCACTACAACGGCAGTTTGCAATTTTCAGTCGGCAACATCCACTGCTACTTGTTACTGGAAAATACACATGGAATCAAAATTGTCACTACACCTGTAAATTCCCCAAGGGGTTTAGTTTCCAGAATAGGGTCTCTTGAGCGGGGATTTTGCTCTTCTAGCAATTAGAGGCTTTGTATATGGAGTCTGCAACCTGTTCTAGGAAAATCTGCGCTCCAGGAGGCAAATAGCGCTCTGTTCCTCCAGAGTCTCTCTGTATGGCTAAGTAGTACTGTACAACCACATATGGGGTATTGCCACATTCAGTAGAAATTGTGGGACAAATTTGGTGCCATTTTACCCACTTTTTATGTAAAAATGTAAAAATCTGGGGCTAAAACAAAATTTTGGTGGTAAAAATGTAGTTATTTTTTCTTCACTGCCCAATGGTATAAAATTCTGTAACACACTGGTGGTATCAATATGATCACTGTTCTCTTAGATGAATTCATAGAGAGTTGTAGTTTGTAAAATGGGGTCACTTATGGGGAGTTACGCTGTTTTGGCACCTCATGGGCTCTTGCAGTGGGTCATGGCACCTGCAAACCATAACAGTAAAATCTGGCGCTCCTTGCCTTCTGAGTTTTGCGCTGTGCCTGAAAAATATTTCCAGATTACATGTAGGGTATAGGCGCACTCAGGCAAAAATGGACCTCAGGTTATTGTAAACAATTTCCTATTAGCCCTTAGAAAAATTAAAAACTTGGGGCTAAAACAACATTTTAGTGGTAAAAATGAAATTTATTCTTTCTACACCGCTCAATGGTATAAAATTCTGTGAAGCACATGTGGTGTCAATATGATCACTGCACCCTAGATTAATTAATTGGGCAGTGTATTATGTAAAATGAGTTCACATATGGGGGTTCTGCTGTTCTGGCACCTCAGGGGCTCTGCCAATGTGACATGGCACCCTCAAACCATTCCAGCAAAATCTGAACTACAATATGGCGCCTCTTGCCTTTTGAGCTTTGCACTGTGCCTCAAAAGTAGTATTCCCCCTCACATGGGGTATCAGCTACTCGGGAGAAATTGCACAAGAAATTGTATGGTGCAATTTCTCCTGTTACCTTTATGAAAATGCAAAATTTGGGGCCAAAATAACATTTGTATGGGTAAAATGTGATTTTTTTTTTCCCGTCTCCCATGACAGCACACCTGAGAGAGGGATCCGCCCAGTCGGGACAGGAAACCTACCGAAACAAAAGGGCGGTACCTCTCCCTAGCTTCAGTTGGGTTTCCTGTCCTGACGGGAACCCTTGTGCTGAATCACGGCGGTACTTTTTTGTTTTTATTTTTTCGTTGATAGAAGATCCACTTACCCACTCCCGTCCCGGCACTTGAAGAGCAGGCAGGACGCCTGTATGTCGGCCTTCGGGACGCTGGTAGCGCCGTCCGCAGATCCTTCGGGCTCTTGCGCACGTGCGGGCGTCGGTCCAGCGCAGTCCGGATCTCTGGAGCCATTCTGCGGCTGCCACGCCGCTCTCTCCCCCTCTGCTGGAGCGACTTCCGGGTGCGCGACTGGCGTTCAGTGCAGAGCACGCTGGGTATGGGCGTGCCTGCGTGACGTCAGAGAGGCGCGCCGGATCCAAGATGGCGGCGCCCATGGATTGAAACGCCGGTAATTATGTGAGCTCTCCGGCGGTGTTCTGGAGGGGGAGAGGAGCAAGAATTGTTACCGAAAGAGGCGGGGAGCGCTGTGGAACGACCCCTTATTAAGGGGGTGGCTGCAATAGATCGCTGCTCATTCCCATACAGTTTCCAGAGATGGAGGGTATGGAGCAGCAGCAGCTATTACAGCAGCAGCAAGAGCCCTTATCAGGCGATACATCTGCTCGTCATCATCCTAAGAAGAATAGCCGCTCAAGTGGAAGGAGCAGCAATCATCCTAGTCGGACGTCTCAGGACTCTTCGACATCCAGGAGGAATGTTCCCCGTGCTCCCAGTCCGCCTCGGAATCCGGTACCCTTTATGGTCAGCGGGTGGTGAGTGATCTACGTGAATGTCACCCTGGTGGTAATGGGCTACATTTTCTGTTTACTTGGCAGGCGCCGAGGAAGGCTAGTTCCAAGACAAAGAATAAAGAATGTGCCCTCTGTAATGTCCCATTGGCAGTTCAGTGGCAGAAAAGTCTTTGTATAGATTGTATTCAAAAGACTATCCAGGAAGAGACCCCTGACTTTGCCTCTAGTCTTAGAGCAATAATCAGAGCCGAAGTACAAGACTCTGTTAAAGCAGCCCTTAAGAAAAAGGGTGGTAAGCACCCTGAACCAGTTTCGGGTTCTGAGGTATCTCCTTCTGATGAGGAAGGTCAGGAGGAACCGTTATCTCCCTGCTCCTCTTCTCCTAAGTCCTCTGGCTCCTCTTCTGATAGTGATGTTGGGGGCCGTCCGTGCTTTCTTACTGAGAACACGGACAAGCTAGTAAAAGCCGTTAGAGCTTCAATGGGCCTTAAAGATGAGAAAGCGGCCAAATCCCTGGAGGACATAATGTTTGGGGGTTTAGAGGAAAAGAGAAAACGCACCTTCCCAGTCAATTCCAGAATAAAAGCCCTTATAGAAAAAGAGTGGAGGAAACCAGAAAAATCGGGTAATCTTCCCTCGGCTTCTAAAAGACGTTACCCCTTTGAGGATAAAGATTCAGAGACTTGGGATAAGGTTCAGAAAATCGATGGTGCGGTGGCTAGATCGTCTAAAAAATTATCCCTTCCCTTAGAAGATTCTGGCGTATTAAGGGATCTTTTAGATAAAAAAGCGGATGGGTTCCTAAGACACACCTGGGAAGCAACCGCAGGGGGCTTGAAACCAGCAATCGCAGAAACCTGTGTCTCTCGCTCCCTTATTGTCTGGCTGCAGCAGATAGAGGAGCAACCTAAGTCTAAAGCCCCGAGAGATGAAATTCTAACCAATGTAACTTTGGCTAAAGGTGCAGCTGCCTTCGTAGCGGATTCCTCTGCAGACTCTGTAAGACTGGCAGCTAGGGCTGCAAGTTTATCCAATGCAGCTAGACGTGCTCTCTGGTTGAAGGGATGCCCGGGGGATCTACCTTCAAAAAATAGACTTTGTTCTATACCATGTGACGGCCATTTCCTCTTCGGTCAAAAATTGGAAGACATTTTAGAGAAAGCAGGAGATAGGAAAAAGGGATTCCCTCGTTTTCCTGTGGACTTTAGAAGGCCTTATTTTCGGAGAGGCAAATTTAGTAGAGGCCGCCCCCCGGGAGATAGAAGGAATTGGGACTCCAGAGACAGAAGGGGATCTGGATACATGTTTAAAGGTCCCTCAACATCGGCGAAAAAGCCCTCCCAATGACGCCAGGCCAGAGGTGGGGGGAAGGCTTTCATCTTTTCTCCCAGCCTGGGTAGACCTCTCCCCCAGTCATTGGACTCTAAAGGTCATCGAACACGGCCTAAGAATAGATTTTGTTTTTCCACCGCGACAAACTTTTGTTTTAACGCCCCAAAGAAAGACTCCAGAGGAGCAGCTAGCCTTGGAGGCAGAGGTACTGGAGCTCGTATCAAAACGGGTTCTTGTGGTGGTCCCGGGGGAAGAGCAGGGAAAAGGTTTTTACTCTCCTCTTTTTCTCATACGAAAACCAGACGGGTCCCTGAGAACTATTATCAATTTAAAAAATCTAAATCGGTCAATAGTAAACTGCTCCTTCAAAATGGAGTCAGTAAATACGGCCATAAAACTCTTATTCCCAGGTTGCTTCATGGCAGCCATAGACCTGAAGGACGCCTATTACCACGTCCCAATTCATCAAGACCACCAAAAATACCTAAGGGTGGCGGTTTATGTACAGGGCTGTCTCAGGCACTATCAGTATGCTGCCCTACCATTCGGCCTATCAATAGCACCGAGAATTTTTACAAAATTAATGTCAGAGGTCATGTCCTTCCTCCGCTCTCAGAATGTAGTTATAGTTCCGTATCTGGACGACTTCCTCATAATAGGGAACTCATCAACACATTGCCAAACACAAATAGAACAAGTCATATCAACGCTACAGCGGTTGGGGTGGAAAATAAATCTTGCCAAGTCAAGGTTGACGCCGGAGCTAGTGCAATCTTTTCTGGGTTTAGTCCTGGATTCCAGGCGTCAGCTTTGTCTTTTGCCAGAAAACAAACTGGTCAAAATTCAAAATCTTGTAGAGTCAGCGATTCATCACCCCGTAATGACATTGAGAAGGGCAATGTCCCTGTTGGGTTCTCCGACTTCATGTATACCGGCAGTAAGATGGGCACAGTTCCATTTAAGACAATTACAATGGGAGGTCCTGTCAGCGCAGAGGTGGTTAAAAGGGCATTTAGAGGGGAAACTACGCCTTTCATTAGCGGTAACAGATTCCCTAAAATGGTGGGCGGTAAGAGACCATTTGATATCGGGTCCAGTGGATAACTCCGATAGATCAAATCATAACCACAGATGCAAGCGGTTCAGGATGGGGAGCTCATTTGGGGACTCTCTCAGTTCAGGGATCTTGGTCCCAATCAGAATCACAACAAGCGTCAAACCTAAGAGAGTTATGGGCAGTAGAAAAAGCTGTGAAACATTTCCTACCCATCCTCCAGGGTCATCACACCAGGGTCATGTCAGACAATCGCGCTGTAGTCGCATATATCAACCACCAAGGGGGGACGAGATCCCCTTCCCTGATGAAGTCAGCATCTGTCCTCCTACAACTAGCGGAGCGCCACCTACTCTCCCTCTCGGCTCTCCATATAAAGGGAGTCGAGAATACGAAAGCAGACTTCCTAAGTCGCAAAACACTGAAACAAGGAGAGTGGTCTTTGAATCCCCGAGTGTTTCAACAGATAGTGCAGGCTTGGGGCCTACCTGTGATAGATTTGTTTGCCACCCTAAACAACAGGAAGGTAGAGAACTTCTGTTCACTAGACCCAAGAGAAAAACCCTTTGCAGTAGATGCCCTCCACATACGATGGAATTTCAGTCTCGCATATGTGTTTCCACCAATAGCGATGATTCCGACGGTAGTGAGAAAAATCAGAATGGAGCAGACGAGAGTAATTTTGATTGCTCCATTCTGGCCAAAAAGACCTTGGTTCTCCCTCCTGAGACAAATGTCAGTGACCGATCCATGGATCCTGCCAGAAATTCCGGACTTGCTTACTCAGGGTCCAATATGCCACTCCCAAGTGGAGGGCTTCCATCTTGCAGCCTGGAATTTGAGAGGGCATTACTGAGTAGGCAGGGGTTTTTACCAGGGCTTGTCTCCACCTTGTTGAAAAGTAGAAAACCAGTTACATCAAGGATATATGGCAGGACATGGAAAAAGTTTCTAGATTTTTCAGGGCAACCTTTGGGGGACAAAGCTCCTGTGGGTACTATTTTAGAATTTTTACAGGCGGGGTTGCAGTTGGGATTAGCAACTAATACGCTCAAGGTACAAGTGTCGGCATTAGGAGCCTTGTATAACTGTAATCTGGCCTCCAATAGATGGGTGTCCCGCTTTATTAAATCGTGTAGTAGGTCTAGACCAGTGGTAATTCAGAGGGTTCCTCCATGGGATTTAAATCTGGTGTTAGAAGCTCTGACTAGTGTTCCGTTTGAACCCTTGCAGGAGTCATCAATAAAAATACTTACACTTAAGACAGTACTTCTGGTAGCGTTGACATCAGCCCGTAGGGTGAGTGACTTGCAAGCCCTGTCCATCTCCCCTCCTTACACACAGATATTTGATGACAGAGTAGTGCTCAGACCGGATCCGGCATATCTGCCGAAAGTAGTTCTTAAATTCCATAGGAGTCAAGAAATTGTGTTGCCCTCTTTCTGTAATAATCCTAAGAACCCAGGGGAAGAGAAATTTCATACGCTTGACGTAAGAAGAGCTATTTTACAGTATATATCTCTGACTAGTCAGTGGAGGAAGGATCAATCACTATTTATAGCTTTCCAGGGTAGCAGGAAGGGATATCGGGTATCCAAGGGTACTATTGCTAGGTGGATTAGGGAGGCCATTTCCTTATCCTATGCTTCTCATGGTGCACCGATCCCTGAAGGCATCAAGGCTTACTCCACCAGAGCCGTGGCTACTTCCTGGGCAGAAAAATCAGAGGTATCGATTGATCAAATCTGTAAGGCCGCTACCTGGTCCTCACCGTCTACCTTCTTTAGACACTACCGGCTAGATCTATCCTCCTCAACTGACCTTACCTTTGGTAGAAGGGTGCTGCAAGCGGTGGTCCCTCCCTAAGGTGTTCCTTTCTCCAAAAATCTCTCAGGTGTGCTGTCATGGGAGACGGGAAAACACCAAGGTTACTTACTGGTAGCCGGTTTTTCCGGAGCCCATGACAGCACCTGTATATTCCCTCCCTTCTTTTGTCACCCTTTGGTGCGCACTTTTAGTTGGGTGTTTTTTTGTTATTATTATAATGTGGTGATGGATTACCATGTGTACTAACCAAGGAGGCCTCTCATGCTCTGAAAACCAACTGAAGCGAGGGAGAGGTACCGCCCTTTTGTTTCGGTAGGTTTCCTGTCCCGACTGGGCGGATCCCTCTCTCAGGTGTGCTGTCATGGGCTCCGGAAAAACCGGCTACCAGTAAGTAACCTTGGTGTTTTTTTTTTTATTTTTTTTCATGGCTCAACGTTACAAACTTCTGTGAAGCACCTGGGGGTTTAAGGTGCTCACCATGCATCTAAATCCATTCCTTGAGGGATCTAGTTTTCAAAATGATGTATCTTGCGGGGGGGGGGGGGTTTCCACTGTTTAGGCACATCAGGGTCTCTCCAAACGCAACATGGCGTCTGCCAATTCTTCAAGCAAATTTTGCTTTCAAAAAGTCAAATGACGCTCCTTCCCTTCCAAGCTCTGCCGTGTGTCCAAACAGTGGTTTTCTCCCTCATATGGGGTATTGGTATGCTCAGGAGAAATTACACACCAAATTTTGGGGTCCATTTTTTTTGTTACCCTTGTCAAAATAAAAAATACTGTATCTGAAGTTTTTTTTGTGAAAAAAAAAAAAGTATCGTAATTTTTTTTTCCACATTCCAAAAATTCCTGTGAAGCACCTGAAGGGTTAATAAACTTCTTGAATGTGGTTTTGAGCACCTTGAGGGGTGCAGTTTTTAGAATGGTGTCACACTTGGGCATTTTCTATCATATAGACCCCTCAAAGTGACTCAAATGTGATGTGGTCCCTAAAAAAAAATGGTTTTGTAAATTTTGTTAGAAAAAATGATAAATTTCTGGTCAACTTTTAACTCTTATTACTACCTAATCAAAAAAATTGTTTTCCAAAAATTGTGCTGATGTAAAGTAGACATGTGGGAAATGTTACTAACTATTTTGTGTAACATATCTCTATGATTTAAAGGGAAAGTGGCACATTTTATTTTTTTTGTATTAAAAATGATTGTTTATATAAACAATTATTTTTTATCTAAATTTACATTTTTTTACTTTAACTTTTTTTTATTATTAATTTTTTTTTTGCAGCAACTGGGCGCCGCCGTTTTGCTTTGCAGGAGTGTAAGTGTACCTGTACGACACTTACACTCTGCAAATACGGCAGCCCTGGGCATAGACATCTGCGGTCGGCATCCGACCCATTGAGCTGCTCCCTGCTGTGATCTGGCCACGCCCCCTGAGCCGTTTACATCACAGCAGATGCAGGAGATCGGCGCCATCTTTCTGGAGCTCAGTGTCATACTGAAGAAATTTTTCCACTATCATGAAGAACAATATGTCACTAAAAACGACCTTAGAATCGCCGGGATCCGTTGAAGCGTTGAATGATATGCACTTTTTCTTTTTCCATCAGAAATTTTTCAAAACCTTTCTGTAGACAAAAACATCTCCAAATCCTCCTAGTATGACCAGCAAAGTCGACATCTCATATAATTTGAATAAAATTTATTTTCAAAGTGGATTTTGAAGCAAATCTACTCTAAAAAGAAATGCTCAAAAAGCTCTATGTGAACAGAGCCTGAGATGGCCTCCAGCCTTGTATATTGGGGTCCGGACACATGATTTCATCATGATGTTTTTATTCACAAATCGGAGTCTTCAGTGATTTTTGCTCCTTTTTTAATATGGATTTTTTTTATTTTGTCAAACATCATCAATAAATTATTTTTTTTTATCAGATAACGAAATTTACAAGTGCTAAGGAAATCCCAGAAGAATTTATAAAGAAAAATGTGAAACTCCGTGGGAAAGTGATCCGGGTGAATGGAGAAACAATAGAAATTGATCATGTTCCGATCAGCTTGCCTATTCTGCGATCTGTACAGCAGAGATGTAAGTGCGGGGTGTTTTATATTACCGTATTCCTATGAAGATACTCTGTACAAATTACCACAACCACAGAGCAGAGAAATATATTGTAGAGCTGCTGACCGTGGGAGGAATCAATGGAGGATCAAATAGTAAAGTACAATGTAACTGGTACATGCTCACATTAAATACAGGTGCTTCTCACAAAATTAGAATATCATCAAAAAGTTCATTTATTTCAGTTTTTCAATACAAAAAGTGAAACTCATATGTTAGGCTAAGGCTGGTTTCACACTTGCGTTTCAAAACGCATGCGTTTAAAAAAAAAACGCATGGTGAAAAAACGCGTGCAAACGCTGCGTTTTTTTGACGCATGCGTTTTTGCATGTGGTGAAAAAAACGCAGTGTTTTGACGCGTTTACATGCGTTTTTTCATGCGTTTGCGTTTTTTAAACGCATGCTGAGAAATGTGTGACAGCTGCCAATCATCAAAATAAAGTAAAAAACCCACTATAAACAGAAATGGTTAGGGGTAGGGATCATAACCCTAACCCTAAAGGGATCCTAACCCTACCCCTAACCCTAAGCCTAAAGGGATCCTAACCCTAAAGGGATTAGGGGTAGGGTTAGGGTTAGGATCCCTTTAGGGTTAGGGTTAGGATCCCTTTAGGGGTAGGGTTAGGGATAGGGTTAGGATCCCTTTAGGGATAGGGTTAGGATCCCTTTAGGGTTAGGGTTAGGATCCCTTTAGGGTTAGGATCCCTTTATCACCTTTATGGTGGGGGGTGGCATATCAGTGTGTTTTCTGTTTTTTTTTTTTAATAAAAACGCATGCATTTTTAAAGCAAACAAACGCATGTGCTTAAAAACGCATGCGTTTCCATTGACTCCAATGTATTTTTTGACACAAAAAAAACGCATGAAAACGCATGCGTTTTTATGTGTCAAAAAACGCCTCTCAAAAATACTACAAGTTGCATTTCTGAAAAAGAGCGCATGCAGCAAAAAAACGCATGCGTTTCAAAACGCGACCAAACGCGTACAACAAAAAACGCATGCGTTTTCAATGTTAAATATAGGAAAAAAAGCATGTGTTTTTTTGTGCAAAAAACGCTGCAGACAAAAACGCAAGTGTGAAACCACCCTTAATTCACATTTGTGTTCGGGGGCTTTGCGGAGGGCTGCGTATGTCATCTGTTAAGCCCCGCCTACTTGCACATACTGTCATGCGTCCTGCATACCTATCTTTAACATTGGGTACGCAGGACATGCGGATGAATACGGATGCCTTTTGACGCACCCGCTGACCGCACGAGAACGCAATAAGTTGCGTTTTGTGCGGAAGGCGGAAGCGTCAAAACGACGCATTCGCATACATCCGCAGGTCCTGCGTACCCAATGTTAAAGATAGGTACGCAGGACGTAGGCGGGGCTTAACAGAGGATGTACGCAGCCCTTTGCAAAGCCCCCGAACGCAAATGTGAACCCGACCTTATATAGAGTCATTACAAACAAAGTGATCTATTTCAAGTGCTTACAGTTAGGTCCATATATATTTGGACAGAGACAACTTTTTTTCTAATTTTGGTTATAGACATTACCACAATGAATTTTAAACAAAACAATTCAGATGCAGTTGAAGTTCAGACTTTCAGCTTTCATTTGAGGTTATCCACATTAAAATTGGATGAGGGTTTAGGAGTTTCAGCTCCTTAACATGTGCCACCCTGTTTTTTAAAGGGACCAAAAGTAATTGGACAGATTAAATAATTTTAAATAAAATGTTAATTTCTAGTACTTGGTTGAAAACCCTTTGTTGGCAATGACTGCCTGAAGTCTTGAACTCATGGACATCACCAGACGCTGTGTTTCCTCCTTTTTGATGCTCTGCCAGGCCTTCACTGCTGTGGTTTTCAGTTGCTGTTTGTTTGTGGGCCTTTCTGTCTGAAGTTTAGTCTTTAACAAGTGAAATGCATGCTCAATTGGGTTGAGATCAGGTGACTGACTTGGCCATTCAAGAATATTCCACTTCTTTGCTTTAAAAAAACTCCTGGGTTGCTTTGGCTTTATGTTTTGGGTCATTGTCCATCTGTAGTATGAAACGATGACCAATCAGTTTGGCTGCATTTGGCTGGATCTGAGCACACAGTATGTCTCTGAATACCTCAGAATTCATTCGGCTGCTTCTGTCCTGTGTCACATCATCAATAAACACTAGTGACCCAGTGCCACTGGCAGCCATGCATGCCCAAGCATCACACTGCCTCCGCCGTGGTTTACAGATGATGTGGTATGCTTTGGATCATGAGCTGTACCACGCCTTTGCCATACTTTTCTCTTTCCATCATTCTGGTAGAGGTTGGTCTTGGTTTCATCTGTCCAAAGAATGTTCTTCCAGAACTGTGCTGGCTTTTTTAGATTTTTTTTTAGCAAAGTCCAGTCTAGCCTTTTTATTCTTGATGCTTATGAGTGGCTTGCACCGTGCAGTGAACCCTCTGTATTTACTTTCATGCAGTCTTCTCTTTATGGTAGATTTGGGTATTGATACGCCAACCTCCTGGAGAGTGTTGATCACTTGGTTGGCTGTTGTGAAGGGGTTTCTCTTCACCATGGAGATTATTCTGCGATCATCCACCACTGTTGTCTTCTGTGGGTGCTCAGATCTTTTTGCATTGATGAGTTCCCCAGTGCTTTCTTTCTTTCTCAGGATGTACCAAACTGTAGATTTTGCCACTCCTAATATTGTAGCAATTTCTAGCATGGGTTTTTTCTGTTTTCGCAGCTTAAGGATGGCTTGTTTCACCTGCATGGAGAGCGCCTTTGACCGCATGTTTACTTCACAGCAAAACCTTCCAAATGCAAGCACCACACCTCAAATCAACTCCAGGCCTTTTATCTGCTTAACTGAGAATGACATAACAAAGGGATTGCCCACACCTGTCCATAAAATAGCCTTGGAGTCAATTGTCCAATTACTTTTGGTCCCTTTAAAAACAGGGTGGCACATGTTAAGGAGCTGAAACTTCTAAACCCTTCATCCAATTTTAATGTGGATACCCTCAAATAAAAGCTGAAAGTCTGAACTTCAACTGCATCTGAATTGTTTTGTTTAAAATTCAATGTGGTAATGTCTATATCCAAAATTAGAAAAATGTTGTCTCTGTCAAAATATATATGGACCTAACTGTATTTCTGTTAATGTTGATGATTATGGCTTACAGCCAATGAAAACCCAAACGTCATTATCTTAGTAAATTAGAATACTTTATAACACCAGCTTGAAAAATGTTTTTAAAATCTGAAATGTTGGCCTACTGAATTGTATGTTCAGTAAATGCACTCAATACTTGGTCGGGGCTCCTTTTGCATCAATTACTGCATCAATGCGGCGTGGCATGGAGGTGATCACCATGTGCACTGCTGAGGTGTTATGGAAGCCCTGGTTGCCTTCAGCTCATCTGCATTGTTGGGTCTGGTGTCTCTCATCTTCCTCTTGCCAATACCCCATAGATTCTCTATGAGGTTAGGGTCAGGCGAGTTTGCTGGCCAATCAAGCACAGTGATACTGTTGTTTTTAACCCCTTCATGACCCAGCCTATTTTGACCTTAATGACCTGGCCGTTTTTTTGCAATTCTGACCAGTGTTCCTTTATGAGGTAATAACTCGAGAACGCTTCAACGGATCCTAACGGTTCTGAGATTGTTTTTTCGTGACATATTGGGCTTCATGTTAGTGGTAAATTTAGGTCAATAATTTTTGCGTTTATTTGTGAAAAAAATGGAAATTTGGCTAAAATTTTGAAAATTTCGCAATTTTCAAATTTTGAATTTTTATTCTGTTAAACCAGAGAGTTATGTGACACAAAATAGTTAATAAATAACATTTCCCACATGTCTACTTTACATCAGCACAATTTTGGAAACAATATTTTTTTTTGCTAGGAAGTTATAAGGGTTAAAATTTGACCAGCGATTTCTCATTTTTACAACGAAATTTCCAAAACCATTTTTTTTAGGTACCACCTCACATTTGAAGTCAGTTTGAGGGTCTATATGGCTGAAAATACCCAAGTGACACCATTCTAAAAACTGCACCCCTCAAGGTGCTCAAAACCACATTCAAGAAGTTTATTAACCCTTCAGGTGCTTCACAGCAGCAGAAGCAACATGGAAGGAAAAAATGAACATTTAACTTTTTAGTCACAAAAATGATCTTTTAGCAACAATTTTTTTTATTTTCCCAAGGGTAAAAAGAGAAACTGGACCCCAAAAGTTATTGTACAATTTGTCCTGAGTACGCTGATACCCCATATGTGTGGGGGAACTACTGTTTGGGCGCACGACAGGGCTCGGAAGGGAAGGAGCGCCATTTGACTTTTTCAATGAAAAATTGGCTCCAATCTTTAGCAGACACCATGTCGCGTTTGGAGAGCCCCTGTGTGCCTAAACATTGGAGCTCCCCCACAAGTGACCCCATTTTGGAAACTAGACGCCCCAAGGAACTTATCTAGATGCATAGTGAGCACTTTGAACCCCCAGGTGCTTCACAAATTGATCCGTAAAAATGAAAAAGTACTTTTTTTTCACAAAAAATTTCTTTTAGCCTCAATTTGTTCATTTCCACATGGGCAACAGGATAAAATGGATCATATTATTTATTGGGCAATTTCACCTGAGTACAGTGATACCTCACATGTGGGGGTAAACCACTGTTTTGGCACACAGCCGGGCTTGGAAGGGAAGGAGCGCCATTTGACTTTTTGAATGAAAAATTAGCTCCAATCGTTAGCTGACACCATCTCGCCTTTGGAGAGCCCCTTTGTGCCAAAACATTTGAGATTCCCCACATGTGACCCCATTTTGGAAACTAGACCTCCCATGGAACTAACCTAGATGTGCGGTGACCACTTTAAACCCTCAAGTGCTTCACAGAAGTTTATAACGCAGAGCCGTGAAAATAAAAAATCATTTTTCTTTCCTCAAAAATTATTTTTTAGCCCGCAATTTTTTATTTTCACAAGAGTAACAGGAGAAATTGGACCCCAAAAGTTGTTGTCCAGTTTGTCCTGAGTACGCTGATACCCCATATGTGGGGGGAAACCACTGTTTGGGCACACGTCGGGGCTCAGAAGGGAAGTAGTGATGTTTTGGAATGCAGACTTTGATGGAATGGTCTGCGGGCATCATGTTACGTTTGCAGAGCCACTGATGTGCCTAAACAGTAGAAACCCCCCACAAGTGACCCCATTTTGAAAACTAGACCCCCCAAAGAACTTATCTTGATATGTGGTGAGCACTTTGAACCCCCAAGTGCTTCACAGAAGTTTACAACGCAGAGCCGTGAAAATAAAAAAAATATTTTTCTTTCCTCAAAATGATGTTTTAGCAAGCAATTTTTTATTTTCACAAGGGTAACAGGAAAAAATGGACCCCAATAGTTGTTGCCCAGTTTGCACTGAGTATGCTGGTACCCCATATGTGGGGGTAAACCACTGTTTGGGCGCACGTCGGGGCTCGGAAGGGAAGTAGTGACGCTTTGAAATGCAGACTTTGATGGAATGGTCTGCGGGCGTCATGTTGCATTTGCAGAGCCCCTGATGTGCCTAAACAGTAGAAACCCCCCACAAGTGACTCCAAAACTAGACCCCCCAAGGAACTTATCTAGATATGTGGTGAGCACTTTGAACCCGCAAGTGCTTTACAGAAGTTTATAACGCAGAGCCGTGAAAATAAAAAAATAATTTTTCTTTCCTCAAAAATGATGTTTTAGCAAGCAGTTTTTTATTTTCACAAGGGTAGCAGGAGAAATTTGACCCCATTAGTTGTTGCCCAGTTTGTTCCGAGTATGCTGGTACCCCATATGTGGGGGTAAACCACTGTTTTGGCGCATGTCGGGGCTCGGAAGGGAGGGAGCACCATTTGACTTTATGAACGCAAGATTGGCTGGAGTCAATGGTGGCGCCATGTTGCGTTTGGAGACCCCTGATGTGCCTAAACAGTGCAAACCCCTCAATTCTAACTCCAACACTAACCCCAACACACCCCTAACCCTAATCTCAACTCGAGCCATAACCCTAATCACAGCCCTAACCCCAACACACCCCTAACCCTAATCCCAACCCTAAACATAATCCTAACCCTAATCCAAACCCTAACCCCAACACACCCCTAACCATAACCCTAATCACAAGCCTAATCTTAACCCTATTTCCAACCTTAGCCCTAATTCCAACCCTAACCCTAAGGCTATGTGCCCACGTTGCAGATTCATCTGAGTTTTTTCCGCACCATTTTTGAAAACTCCGCGGGTAAAAGGCACTGCGTTTTACCTGCGGATTTACCGTGGATTTCCAGTGTTTTTTGTGCAGATTTCACCTGTGGATTCCTATTGAGGAACAGGTGTAAAACGCTGCGGAATCCGCACAAAGAATTGACATGCTGCGGAAAATACAACACAGCGTTCCCGCATGGTATTTTCTGCACCATGGGCACAGCGGATTTGGTTTACATGGAACTGTAAAGCTGATGGAAAACTGCTACGAATCCGCAGCGGCAAATCCGCTGCGGATCCGCAGCCAAATCCGCACCGTGGATTCTAAGGCTATGGGCACACGATGCGGAAAACGCTGCGGATCCACAGTGTTTCCGCCGCTGCGGGTCCACAGCAGTTTCCCATGAGTTTACAAAAAATGCTGCGCACATGCTGCGGAAAAAACTGCGCGGAAACGCAGCAGTTTACATTATGCACATTTCACTTCTTTCTGCGGATTCCGCAGCGGTTTTACAACTGCTCAAATAGAAAACCACGATAAATCCGCAGCGGTTTTGCACTGCGGATTTATAAAAACCGCTGTGGTAAAATCCACAGAGGACCAGAATACGTGTGCACATTCCCTAACCCTAACCCTAGTTCTAACTGTAGTGGAAAAAAAATTTTTTTTTCTTTATTTTATTATTGTTCCTACCTATGGGGGTGATACAGGGGGGGTTAATTTACTTTTTTTTATTTTGATCACTGTGATAGGTTTTATCACAGTGATCAAAATGTACATGGAACGAATCTGCCGGTCGGCAGATTCGGCGGGCGCACCGCGCATGCGCCCGCCATTTTGGAAGATGGCGGCGCCCATGGAGAAGTCGGACGGACACCGGGAGCCTCGGTAAGTATAAGGGGGGGTAGATCGGGTCACGGGGGGGCGTCGGAGCACGGGGGGGGTGGCATAGGAGCACGGGGGGAGAGGACGGGGGAGGGGAGCGGACCACAGATCGGTGGCTTTGGGGGGCGATCGGTGGGGTGGGGGGGCACATCAGTGTTTCCAGCCATGGCCGATGATATTGCAGCAGCGGCCATGGCTGGATTGTAATATTTCACCTGTTTTTTAGGTGAAATATTACAAATCGCTCTGATTGGCAGTTTCACTCTCAACAGCCAATCAGAGCGATCGTAGCTTCACCCCCAACCCCCCCCCCCCCCACCGGGCTGAAGTACCACTCCCCCTGTCCCTGCAGGTCAGGTGAAATTGGAATTAACCCTTTCACCCGATCTGCAGGGACGCGATCTTTCCATGACGCCACATAGGCGTCATGGGTCGGATTGGCACCGACTTTCATGATGCCTACGTGGCGTCATGGGTCGGGAAGGGGTTAAACCAGGTATTTGTACTGTTAGCAATGTGGACAGGCGCCAAGTCCTGCTGGAGAGTGACATTTCCACGCTGTCTTCAGCGTTGCTCAAGGTGTGCATAGCGGCAGTGGAGAAAATCTCTCTTAGCAGAAGACTTCATCCACTCTTAAGTTCAAAATCAAAACCTATAACTCTGCCCTTCATCTGGCCAAACAATCCTACTTCACCACCCTCATCACCTCACTATCCAACAACCCAAACCGACTTTTTGAAACCTTAAACTCCCTCCTGAAACCTAAAGTACAGGCCCCCTTCACCAACCTCAGCGGTGGGGATCTGGCCTCTTATTTCCTAGAAAAAATCAACCACATCCATCAGGATATCTCAGCCCCATCTCCTCAGTGCCTGGATGCCCTTCCCTGCCGCACCTCAAGCTCACTAGACATCTTTGAGCCTGTTTCAGAAGAAGAAGTTTACAAGCTCCTTGCTTCTGTTCGGCCTACAACCTGCAACACTGACCCCATTCCTTCACATCTCCTGCAGTCTCTCTTACCAGTGGTCACCACTCACCTGACTAAAATATTTAACCTCTCTCTTTCTTCAGGTATCTTTCCCTCCTCATTTAAAAATGCATTCATAACCCCTTTAAAGCCATCCCTGGACCAGAACTGCACTGCTAACTACAGACCTGTCGCTAACCTTTCCTTCATCTCTAAACTCCTGGAACGCTTGGTCCACTCCCGTCTAATCCGCTATCTCTCGGATAACTCTCTTCTCAACCCCTTACAATCTGGTTTCCGCTCTTTACACTCCACTGAAACTGCCCTGACTAAAGTCTCTAATGATCTAATAACAGCTAAATCCAAAGGTCATTGCTCCCTGCTGATTCTCCTGGATCTCTCTGACACTGTGGATCACCAGCTCCTCCTCACTATGCTCCGCTCTATAGGCCTCAAGGACACAGCCCTTTCCTGGTTCTCCTCCTACCTCTCTGAACGCTCCTTCACTGTAACTTTTGCCGGCTCCTCTTCCTCTCCTCATCCCCTTACTATCGGGGTTCCGCAGGGCTCAGTCCTAGGCCCCCTCCTCTTCTCTCTATACACTACCCCTATTGGACAAACAATCAGCAAATTTTGGTTCCAGTATCATCTCTATTCTGACGACACCCGATTATACACTTCTTCCCCTGACATCACCCCTACCCTAATTCAGAATACCAAAGATTGTCTGTCTGCTGTCTCTAACATCATGTCCTCCCTCTATCTGAAACTAAATCTCTCGAAAATGGAACTAATGTTTCTCCCTTCTACTAACCTCACTCTACCCAACATCAAAATTACCCTGGAGGGTTCAACCTTAACTCCCAAGCAGCATGCCCGCTGTCTTGGGGTCATATTCGACACCGAACTTGCCTTTACTCTCTATCCGATCACTCACTCACTCGCTCTTGTCACCTGCATCTTAAAAACATCTCCAGAATCCGACCTTTTCTCACTTTTGAAACTGCTAAGACTATTACTGTTGCTCTTATTCATTCTCGTCTGGACTACTGCAACTCTCTTCTGATCGGTCTCCCTCTTACCAAACTTTCTCCTCTCCAATCCGTCTTGAATGCGGCAGCCAGGGTCATATTTCTGTCCAGCCGCTTCACCGATGCCTCCATCTTGTGCCAGTCATTACACTGGCTACCCATTCGCTACAGGGTCCAGTATAAACTCATCTCTCTCGCCCACAAAGCTCTCCACAGTTCTGCACCGCCTTATAACTCCTCTCTCATCTCTGTCTATCGCCCTACACGTGCCCTCCGTTCTACAAATGACCTAAGACTAACATCCCCCGTAATCCGAACCTCGCACCTCCGTCTCCAAGACTTCTCTCATGTTGCGCCAGCTCTCTGGAATGCACTTCCCCAGACGATCAGACTGATACCTAGCCCCGACCTATTCAAGCGCGCTTTGAAAACCCATCTCTTCAAACAAGCCTACCACATCAACTACTCAGTAAACTAACTTTGCCCTGTTCCCTCCTTCCAAATATTATTCTGAATCTGCACCCTACTATTCATCTGTCTCCACACCCTCCATGCACACGATAACTGCACTTGATACTTGACTATTGCACTTAAACACACGGGCTGATGACCGGATCATGCAGCTTTATAAGAAAATCCCTATTTATTATAATTGCCAGACCTGAAATAACAAGCACTTTTCACCTATTGTGTCCCCCTCCCATTTCCTTGTAGATTGTAAGCTTGCGAGCAGGGACCTCACTCCTAATGTCACTGTTTAAATTGTCTTAACTTGTACTAAATTTATTGTTTGTACATGTCCCAGCTTAATTGCAAAGTGCTGCAGAATATGTTGACGCTATATAAATAAAAATTATTATTATTATTAACTCCAAAAAGCTTGTCGGCAGAGGGAAGCATCAAGTGCTCTAAAATTTCCTGGTAGATGGCTGCGCTGACTTTGGACTTGATAAAACACAGTGGACCTACACCAGCAGATGACATGGCTCCCCAAACCATCACTGATGGTGTAAACTTCACACTAGACTACAAGCAGCTTAGATTGTGTGCCTCTTCACTCTTCCTCCAGACTCTGGGACCTTGATTTCCATATGAAATGCAAAATTTACGTTAATCTGAAAACAACACCTTGCACCACTGAGCAACAGTCCAGTTCTTTTCCTCTTTGGCCCATGTAAGACACTTCTGGCTTTGTCTATTGGTGTTGTGAATTCTGTTGTCGAGCTCCCTCCTGTGGTCGTGAATGGTACTTCGGTGAGTTCTGTCTGTGGGCTCCCTCTGGTGGCTGTGAGTGGAGCTGCTGCTTCTGAGGTTCCTTACACAGGTGACGGGGTTTATCCTTTGGTTTGCTGCTCTATTTAACTCCACTTAGATCGTTACTCCATGCCAGCTGTCAATGTTTCTGCATTGCTTCAGTTCGCTCTTGGATCTTTCTGGTGACCTGTCTACTCCAGCAGAAGCTAAGTATCTAATTCGTTCATTGTTTTCTTGTCCAGCTGGATATCATGATTTTGTCTTGCTAGCTGGAAGCTCTGGGATGCAGAGTGGCATCTCCGCACCGTTAGTCGGTGCGGAGGTCTTTTGTACACTCTGCGTGGTCTTTTGTAGTTTTTTGTGCTGATCGCAAAGCTCCCTTTCCTATCCTCTGTCTATTTAGTAAGTCTGGCCTCCCTTTGCTGAAACCTGTTTCATTTCTGCGTTTGTGGCTTTCATCTTTACTCACAGTCAATATATGTGGGGGGCTGCCTTTTCCTTTGGGGAATTTCTCTGAGGCAAGGTAGGCTTTATTTTCTATCTCTAGGGCTAGCTAGCTCTTAGGCTGTGAAGAGGCGCCTAGGGAGCGTCAGGAGCGCTCCATGGCTATTTCTAGTGTGTGTGATAGGATTAGGGATTGCGGTCAGCAGAGCTCCCACATCCCAGAGCTTGTCCTGTGTGAGTTTTAACTATCAGGTCATTCCGGGTGCTCCTAACCACCAGGTCATAACAGTACAGCTGGCCCAAAGTATTGATGCATCTCAATAGAGGGATAAGAGAAGTTCTGAGACCATTTTTTTTTCTTTGCACTGTGTTTTGTCTTTCTTTTCCCCTAAACCTTTGGGTGGTTCAGGACACAGGTGTAGACATGGACATTCAAGGTCTGTCCTCTTGTGTGGATCATCTCACTGCAAGGGTACAAAACATTCAAGATTTTGTGGTTCAGAATCCGATGTTAGAGCCTAGAATTCCTATTCCTGATTTATTTTCTGGGAATAGATCTAAGTTTCTGAATTTCAAAAATAATTGTAAACTGTTTCTAGCTTTGAAACCCCGCTCCTCTGGTGACCCCGCTCAACAAGTAAAAATCATTATTTCTTTGTTGCGTGGTGACCCTCAAGACTGGGCATTTTCCCTTGCGCCAGGAGATCCTGCATTGCGTGATGTTGATGCGTTTTTTCTGGCGCTTGGATTGCTTTATGATTAACCAAATTCAGTGGATCAGGCAGAGAAAATCTTGCTGGCATTGTATCAGGGTCAGGATGAAGCGGAGGTGTACTGTCAGAAGTTTAGAAAGTGGTCTGTGCTTACTCAGTGGAATGAATGTGCCCTGGCGGCAATTTTCAGAAAGGGTCTTTCTGAAGCCCTTAAGGATGTCATGGTGGGATTTCCCACGCCTGCTGGTCTGAATGAGTCTATGTCCTTGGCCATTCAGATCGATCGGCGCTTGCGTGAGCGCAAAACTGTGCACCATTTGGCGGGGTTATCTGAGAATAGGCCTGAGCCTATGCAGTGTGATAGGACTTTGACCAGAGCTGAACGGCAAGAACACAGACGTCGGAATGGACTGTGTTTTTACTGTGGTGAATCCACTCATGCTATCTCCAATTGTCCTAAACGCACTAAGCGGTTCGCTAGGTCTGCCACCATTGGTACGGTACAATCTAAATTTCTTTTGTCCGTTACTCTGATTTGCTCTCTGTCGTCCTATTCTGTTATGGCATTTGTGGATTCAGGCGCTGCCCTGAATTTGATGGACTTGGAGTTTGCCAGGCGCTGTGGTTTTTCCTTGGAGCCCTTGCAGTATCCTATTCCATTGAGAGGAATTGATGCTACACCTTTGGCCAAGAATAAACCTCAATACTGGACGCAATTGACCATGTGCATGGCTCCTGCACATCAGGACGACATTCGCTTTTTGGTGTTGCATAATCTGCATGATGTGGTCGTTTTGGGGTTGCCATAGCTACGGGTCCATAATCCAGTATTGGATTGGAAATCTATGTCTGTCCGGCTGGGGTTGTCAAGGGGTACATGGTAATGTTCCATTGTTGTCAATTTCGCCTTCCACTCCTTCTGAAGTCCCTGAGTTTTTATCAGATTACCGGGATGTATTTGAGAAGCCCAAATCCGGTGCCCTACCTCCTCATAGGGATTGCGATTGTGCTATTAATTTGATTCCTGGTAGTAAGTCTCCTAAGGGCCGACTGTTTAATTTATCTGTGCCAGAGCACGCTGCTATGCGGAGTTATATAAAGGAATCCTTGGAGAAGGGTCATATTCGCCCGTCGTCGTCACCCTTGGGAACAGGGTTCTTTTTTGTGGCCAAGAAGGATGGCTCTTTAAGACCTTGTATTGATTACCGCCTTCTTAATAAGATCACAGTCAAATTTCAGTATCCTTTGCCGCTGCTGTCTGATTTGTTTGCTCGGATTAAGGGGGCTAGTTGGTTCACCAAGATAGATCTTCGAGAGGCGTATAATCTTGTGCGAATTAAACAGGGCGATGAATGGAAAACAGCATTTAATACACCCGAGGGCCATTTTGAGTACCTGGTTATGCCATTCGGGCTTTCTAATGCTCCATCTGTGTTTCAGTCCTTTATGCATGACATCTTCCGAGAGTACCTGGATAGATTCGTGATTGTATATTTGGATGACATTTTGGTCTTTTCGGATGATTGGGAGTCTCATGTGAAGCAGGTCAGAATGGTGTTCCAGGTCCTTCGTGCAAATTCCTTGTTTGTGAAGGGGTCAAAGTGTCTCTTTGGAGTTCAGAAGGTTTCATTTTTGGGTTTCATTTTTTCCCCTTCTACTATCGAGATGGATCCTGTTAAAGTTCAGGCCATTTATGATTGGACTCGGCCGACATCTGTGAAGAGCCTACAGAAGTTCCTGGGCTTTGCTAATTTTTACCGTCGCTTCTTCGCTAATTTTTCTAGTATTGCTAAACCGTTGACTGATTTAACCAAGAAAGGTGCTGATGTGGTCAATTGGTCCTCTGCGGCTGTAGAGGCTTTTCAGGAGTTGAAGCGTCCTTTTTCCTCTGCCCCTGTGCTGTGCCAGCCAGATGTTTCGCTCCCGTTTCAGGTCGAGGTTGATGCTTCTGAGATTGAAGCAGGGGCTGTTTTGTCGCAAAGAAGTTCTGATGGCTCGGTGATGAAACCATGTGCCTTCTTTTCTAGAAAATTCTCGCCTGCTGAGCGCAATTATGATGTTGGCAATCGAGAGTTGTTGGCCATGAAGTGGGCATTTCAGGAGTGGCGACATTGGCTTGCAGGAGCTAAACATCGCGTGGTGGTCTTGACGGATCACAAGAATTTGACTTATCTCGAGTCTGCCAAACGGTTGAATCCAAGACAGGCTCGATGGTCGCTCTTTTTCTCCCGTTTTGATTTTGTGGTTTCATACCTTCCGGGATCTAAGAATGTGAAGGCTGATGCCCTGTCAAGGAGTTTTGTGCCTGACTCTCCGGGTGTTCCGGATCCGGCGGGTATTCTTAAAGAGGGGGTAATTTTGTCTGCCATCTCCCCTGATTTGCGGCATGTGCTGCAGAAGTTTCAGGCTGATAGACCTGACCGTTGTCCAACGGAGAAACTGTTTGTCCCTGATAGATGGACTAGTAGAGTTATCTCTGAGGTTCATTGTTCGGTGTTGGCTGGTCATCCTGGAATCTTTGGTACTAGAGATTTGGTGGCTAGATCCTTTTGGTGGCCTTCTTTGTCACGGGATGTGCGTTCTTTTGTGCAGTCCTGTGGGACTTGTGCTCGGGCTAAGCCCTGCTGTTCTCGTGCCAGTGGGTTGCTTTTGCCCTTGCTGGTCCCGAAGAGGCCCTGGACGCATATTTCCATGGATTTTATTTCTGATCTCCCTGTTTCTCAAAGGATGACGGTCATTTGGGTGGTTTGTGATCGCTTCTCTAAGATGGTCCATTTGGTACCCTTGGCTAAATTGCCTTCCTCCTCTGATTTGGTGCCATTGTTTTTCCAGCATGTGGTTCGTTTGCATGGCATTCCGGAGAACATCGTCTCGGACAGAGGTTCCCAGTTTGTTTCAAGGTTTTGGCGGTCCTTTTGTGCTAAGATGGGCATTGATTTGTCTTTTTCTTCGGCTTTCCATTCTCAGACTAATGGCCAAACCGAACGAACTAATCAGACTTTGGAAACATATCTGAGATGCTTTGTTTCTGCTGATCAGGATGATTGGGTGTCCTTCTTGCCTTTGGCTGAGTTCGCCCTTAATAATCGGGCCAGCTCGGCTACTTTGGTTTCTCTTTTTTTCTGCAATTCTGGTTTCCATCCTCGTTTCTATTCAGGGCAGGTTGAGCCTTCGGACTGTCCTGGTGTGGATACTGTGGTGGACAGGTTGCAGCAGATTTGGACTCATGTGGTGGACAATTTGACATTGTCCCAGGAGAAGGCTCAACGTTTCGCTAACCGCCGGCGCTGTGTTGGTCCCCGACTTCGGGTTGGGGATTTGGTTTGGTTGTCATCTCGTCATGTTCCTATGAAGGTTTCCTCTCCTAAGTTTAAGCCTCGTTTCATTGGGCCATATAAGATTTCCGAAGTTCTTAATCCTGTGTCATTTCGTTTGGACCTTCCAGCTTCTTTTGCCATCCATAATGTGTTCCATAGGTCGTTGTTGCGGAGATACGTGGCGCCTATGGTTCCCTCCGTTGATCCTCCTGCCCCGGTGTTGGTCGAGGGGGAGTTGGAGTATGTGGTGGAGAAGATTTTGGATTCTCGTGTTTCAAGACGGAAACTCCAGTACCTGGTCAAATGGAAGGGTTATGGTCAGGAAGATAATTCCTGGGTTTTTGCCTCTGATGTTCATGCTGCCGATTTGGTTCGTGCCTTTCATTTGGCTCATCCTGATAGGCCTGGGGGCTCTGGTGAGGGTTCGGTGACCCCTCCTCAAGGGGGGGGTACTGTTGTGAATTCTGTTGTCGAGCTCCCTCCTGTGGTCGTGAATGGTACTTCGGTGAGTTCTGTCCATTGGCTCCCTCTGGTGGCTGTGAGTGGAGCTGCTGCTTCTGAGGTTCCTTACACAGGTGACGGGGTTTATCCTTTGGTTTGCTGCTCTATTTAACTCCACTTAGATCGTTACACCATGCCAGCTGTCAATGTTTCTGCATTGCTTCAGTTCGCTCTTGGATCTTTCTGGTGACCTGTCTACTCCAGCAGAAGCTAAGTTCCTGATAGTATCTAATTCGTTCATTGTTTTCTTGTCCAGCTGGATATCATGATTTTGTCTTGCTAGCTGGAAGCTCTGGGATGCAGAGTGGCATCTCCGCACCGTTAGTCGGTGCGGAGGTCTTTTGTACACTCTGCGTGGTCTTTTGTAGTTTTTTGTGCTGATCGCAAAGCTCCCTTTCCTATCCTCTGTCTATTTAGTAAGTCTGGCCTCCCTTTGCTGAAACCTGTTTCATTTCTGCGTTTGTGGCTTTCATCTTTACTCACAGTCAATATATGTGGGGGGCTGCCTTTTCCTTTGGGGAATTTCTCTGAGGCAAGGTAGGCTTTATTTTCTATCTCTAGGGCTAGCTAGCTCTTAGGCTGTGAAGAGGCGCCTAGGGAGCGTCAGGAGCGCTCCATGGCTATTTCTAGTGTGTGTGATAGGATTAGGGATTGCGGTCAGCAGAGCTCCCACATCCCAGAGCTTGTCCTGTGTGAGTTTTAACTATCAGGTCATTCCGGGTGCTCCTAACCACCAGGTCATAACAATTGGTCATGAGTGGCTTGACACAAGGAATGCAACACTTGTAGCCCATGTTCTGGATAGGCAATGACTCCAGCGTCCACTCCTTGTGAATCTCCCCCAACTTTATGAATGGCCTTTTCTTAACAATCATTTCAAGGCTGCAGTTATCCTGGTTGTTTGTGCACCTTTTTCTACCACATGTTTTCCTTCCACTCAACTTTCCATTAATATGCTTGGATACAGCACTTTGTGAACAGCCAGCTTCTTTAGTAATGACCTTTTGTGGCTTACCCTCCTTGTGAAGTGTGTCAATGACTGCCTTCTGGACATCTGTCAAGTCAGCAGTCTTCCCCATGATTGTGGAGTCTACTGAAACAGACTAAGGGACCTTTTTAAATGCTTAGGAAGCCTTTGCAGGTGTTTTTTGTTAATTATTCTAATTTACTGAGATAATGACTCTGGGGGTTTTATTTGCTGTAAGCCATAATCATCAACATTAACAGAAAGAAACACTTGAAATATATCACTATGTTTGTAATGACTCTATTATATATGTTTCACTTTTCGTATTGAAGAACTGAAATAAATTAACGTTTTTATGCTGTTCTAATTTAGTGAGAAGCACCTGTAGGTACCCCCATCTCTGTAAATGATGGTACATAGCTAGGATATGCTAGTGCTAAGTGACTGCTCGGGGTTCCACCTCTGAGACCTGGCTTCACCCATCCCTAAACTGAACAGTGATGGACAGTGCTGGCTTTTCTGAGGTTTCTCAGAAGACAGTGCTCAATCCAGGCAAGCCTGTGCTGTCAATCACCATAGAGGAAGTAGGGATATGCAAAACCAATGGCTGGAATTGTGTACTGCGTTTTTTGGCCACACCCAGGGTGTACTGTCACACTAATTAGCATATTTGGTTAATGTTCAGTTTCTGCAGAATGGAGGCAGCTCTCGGAGCACTAAAGGTGAGATTGTTATAGGGGCTATATCCCATAGAGGGCCATGTGCTTAGCTTATGGTGTCATTTAGGGCTTACAGACCCCCTTTAAGTGTCGAGCACTCACCACGTGGTACACACCCCATAAAGAGCGTATTTTTTAACCTAGTGTTAGGGGGCTTTTCTCCTCATTTTTCATATTTCATAATATGCCTAGTGTCCTTACAATAAAATAAACCTCTGGATTACTGTTAGGATTAGCTCACCATACTTTTCTTTCAGGATTTTTACTTTTTTGTGTATATTAGTAAAATAGTTGTAATTGCAGTCAGCTGAATTCTTCACAACTCCACCACAGGGCACGGTCAGGGCAGCCTACTGGTCCGACTGGCTGGAGTGGAACTGACGCAGAATGGCAAGGTCTGGTTACAGGATAATCTCCAACCCTCACAAGTGCTGTGGTTTCAGTTATTGAACAGACAAGACTCAATGCTGGACTGCTTTGTCTTCATCAACAGGGTAAGGGTCTCCACACTACTAGTAATGCCAAAATATAGTGCAGATCTGGTATTCTTTTAGCAGTAGACAAATCTTTTGAATCAATGAAAAGGGATGAATAGAGGGATTGTCCTCTACCTTAGGATAAGTCATTAGTATTAGATCACTGGGGCTTCCACAACCAGAGAACTGTAGATTAATATTCAATTCAATCCTAGGTCATCAGTATCAAAGTAGTGGACTTCCCCTTTAAGAGACCATTGCAATAGATTTAGTAAGGCTATGTTCACATTTCATTTTTGACACACATCTGCAGCCCTAAAAAATGGGTGAGATTCAACTGTACTCTTGACAGAGCCATTCACTAGGGTAAAGCAGATGGAGTCGTTTTGTGCTCTATATTACAGTGGGGCAAAAAAGTATTTAGTCAGTCAGCAATAGTGCAAGTTCCACCACTTAAAAAGATGAGAGGCGTCTGTAATTTACATCATAGGTAGACCTCAACTATGGGAGACAAACTGAGAAAAAAAATCCAGAAAATCACATTGTCTGTTTTTTAACATTTTATTTGCATATTATGGTGGAAAATAAGTATTTGGTCAGAAACAAAATTTCATCTCAATACTTTGTAATATATCCTTTGTTGGCAATGACAGAGCTCAAACGTTTTCTGTAAGTCTTCACAAGGTTGCCAAACACTGTTGTTGGTATGTTGGCCCATTCCTCCATGCAGATCTCTTCTAGAGCAGTGATGTTTTTGGCTTTTCGCTTGGCAACACGGACTTTCAACTCCCTCCAAAGGTTTTCTATAGGGTTGAGATCTGGAGACTGGCTAGGCCACTCCAGGACCTTGAAATGCTTCTTACGAAGCCACTCCTTCGTTGCCCTGGCGGTGTGCTTTGGATCATTGTCATGTTAAAAGACCCAGCCACGTTTCATCTTCAATGCCCTTGCTGATGGAAGGAGGTTTGCACTCAAAATCTCACGATACATGGCCCCATTCATTCTTTCATGTACCCGGATCAGTCGTCCTGGCCCCTTTGCAGAGAAACAGCCCCAAAGCATGATGTTTCCACCACCATGCTTTACAGTAGGTATGGTGTTTGATGGATGCAACTCAGTATTCTTTTTCCTCCAAACGCGACAAGTTGTGTTTCTACCAAACAGTTCCAGTTTGGTTTCATCAGACCATAGGACATTCTCCCAAAACTCCTCTGGATCATCCAAATGCTCACTAGCAAACTTCAGACGGGCCCGGACATGTACTGGCTTAAGCAGTGGGACATGTCTGGCACTGCAGGATCTGAGTCCATGGTGGCGTAGTGTGTTACTTATGGTAGGCCTTGTTACATTGGTCCCAGCTCTCTGCA
The DNA here is from genome assembly GCF_032444005.1 of Ranitomeya imitator. Classification (NCBI taxonomy): domain Eukaryota; kingdom Metazoa; phylum Chordata; class Amphibia; order Anura; family Dendrobatidae; genus Ranitomeya; species Ranitomeya imitator. The sequence continues at coordinate 503,519,382 of NC_091286.1, forward strand.
GTTCATTCACTAGGTCCCCCCGCGTGGTTCTGGGATTTTTGCTCACCGTTCTTGTGATCATTCTGACCCCACGGGGTGGGATTTTGCGTGGAGCCCCAGATCGAGGGAGATTATCAGTGGTCTTGTATGTCTTCCATTTTCTAATTATTGCTCCCACTGTTGATTTCTTCACTCCAAGCTGGTTGGCTATTGCAGATTCAGTCTTCCCAGCCTGGTGCAGGGCTACAATTTTTTTTTCTGGTGTCCTTTGACAGCGCTTTGGTCTTCACCATAGTGGAGTTTGGAGTCAGACTGTTTGAGGGTGTGCACAGATGTCTTTTTATACTGATAACAAGTTTAAACAGGTGCCATTACTACAGGTAATGAGTGGAGGAAAGAGGAGACTCTTAAAGAAGAAGTTACAGGTCTGTGAGAGCCAGAAATCTTGATTGTTTGTTTCTGACCAAATACTTATTTTCCACCATAATATGCAAAAAAAATGATAAAAAAACAGACAATGTTATTTTCTGGATTTTTTTTTCTCAGTTTGTCTCCCATAGTTGAGGTCTACCTATGATGTAAATTACAGACGCCTCTCATCTTTTTAAGTGGTGGAACTTGCACTATTGCTGACTGACTAAATACTTTTTTGCCCCACTGTACCTCTGTTCCACCAATATCTGTCTTTTTCAGGCGGACACAAAAGTATGGTAGACCGCGCTTTGGTATCCACTAGTTATGCGCGAATGTGCTCGGATTCGAGCATGCTCGGGTGTTATCCAAGTATCTTGGGCGTGCTCTGATAATATTTTCCAGTCCCTGTGGCTGCACGTTTTGTGGCGGAAGACATCCGCAACACATACAGGGATGATCTTTTTGTTAGGCAATGCCCGCATGCTTTGCGGCTGTCTGACAACCCAAAACAGCTTCCTGGTCTCGAAAATATTATCTGAACACTCCTAGATACTCGGATAACACCCAGGCATGCTCAGATAACACATAATCCTAGCATGTTCGCTCATCCCTACTACCCACCTAAAAAGATGGACAGCCCCAGCACAGAGGTCGTAAAGTGACTCGTCTGCTTCATTATAGTAAATGGCTCATTCAAGGAATTTTCACAGCTTTATGTGGAAACCCAAGATGGAGCTAAAAACCATGTGGCTCCCAATATTATGTGAACCCGTCCTAATACTTTATTTACTACGGGCTTATTGGGTTTATTCAGAGCGGATGTAGGAAACCACTGAAAATGGCAGGCTCTGCATTGATTCACATGCGCTTTTTTTTTGCTACAGTTTTGCTTCTTAGAACAAGTACATTGTCACTGATATATTATATTGTAGTAAACAGGAAATTTTTGTTGAGATAGTGGTAAAAAAATATATATTTGGAAAAAAAGCCAATGTGATACCATAATTATGGTATGTTAACGTGGTTTTTGTGAGAAATTCAAAACAGAGTTTTCAAGCTTAAGCCCCTTCAGGAAACTCTCTCATTCTTTAGGTAGTTTTTGGAGGAAGTTTCCTTTCCCTGAAGCTGTTCTAAAGAAGTTTTGGAAGAGTTTGTATTTTTTTTGCAGTCTTTTTTGTACAGAGCCTAGTTTACTTTCAGAATCCGCTTTAAAGAAGTGATGTGCATTTTCCTTTTTCCCCAGAAGTTCTTCACAACCTGTATGATAAATACAAAAAGTCTTCATATGAACAGTACAGTGGATTTGGAAGAGTTGAGGAAGATTTTGGAGAGTTTCCTCTCCAAACCTGTCAAAACCTTTGTATGAACATATCCAATCTGAGTTTTTTATAAGGTGTTTTTAAAACATAAACCTCAAGCTTCAATCAAAACTCATGGTTTTTTAATTCATGAGTTTTGTAGAGTTGTTTGAGTATGTGCACACTGAGGGTTTCTGCTGAGTTTTTAGAGCAGAAACTGATTGGAAAACTTTTTGAGGAGTTTTGAAATTTTAGGAGGGTTTGGGAAATGTATGCTCCGTTTCTGCTCCAAAACTCCATATGCACGTAGCCTTTGTTTCAAGAACTACTGAAAATAACTGTGTAAACACACCCTAAAGTTATTTACACACAGGAGCAGGGCCGGCATCACCAGTTGGTGTACCCTGGCAAGTGCTGAGGCCCTGGACGAACGGGAGGACGCCGGCACACTATGGGTCCGGTGAGTCGGGGCACCTGGCCCCTCATATACTTACCTCTCCCCGTTCCATGCTGCTCCGGTTTCTTCAGCGTCTTCTGACTCGCTGTGACGTCTCAGTACAGAGGGCGCGATTACGTCACTACAGCATGCCCTCTGCCGAGCAGGGCAAAGTCAGAAGTCGCTGAGGCAACCACAGCAGCGGGGAATGAAGAGAAGTATTTGATTATTTTTTTTATGTATGGAGCAATATATGGAGCCATTATACTGTATGGAGCACTTTATGGGGCCATTATACTGTTTGGAGCATTATATGGTGTCCATTATACCGTATGGAGCATTATATGATGTCTATTATACTGTATGGAGCATTATATGGGGCCATTATTCTGTTTGGAGCATTATATGGTGTCCATTATACCATATGGAGCATTATATGGGGCCATTATACTGTTTGGAGCATTATCTGAGGCCATTATATTGTTTGGAACAATTTATGGGGCTCATTATACTGTAGGGAGCAATATATGAGGCTCATTATACTGTATGGAGCAATATATGGGGCCCATTATACTGTATGGAGCAATATATGGGGCCCATTACACTGTATGGGGCAATATATGGGGGTCATAATAGTGTATGGAGCAATATATGGTGTCCACAAAACTGTATGGAGGACTATGTGGTGCCCATAATACTGTATTTCCTACACATATGTTCTTTTTTTTTCTTCTCGTTTTTGTATAGCACTTTTTCATGTGGGTTCCAAGCGGAATTCGCCTGAAAAAGATATTGCATGCACATACCCTTTCCGTTCAATGTCCACTCCATTTCTGGTCAAAAAAACTTCCTCAAAAATTCAGCGTGCACATTCACGAAGCGTATATGCACACAACACTTTCTAGCCACTGGCGGTAATGTTTTACCTTGTGCTTTTTTTGGTGCCTTTCTAGCTGTTTTGTGGCAGCCGGCTTGTTTTATATATAAAAAAGAAAAGAAATAGTTACGCCTTGTGAAAGCTGAAGCTGTGGAAAGAAGTTACAAAAGACGTGAAATATGCACATCCTCCTGATTATACTGGTCATGACAATGGGAGGAAGGGGGGTCTCATGTCTCCTTGTGGATGAAACAGTGGTGCACAATGCATCTCTCTACTCACTGTCTATGGGAGCTGTGGTCAGATTACTAGAAGTGTATAGAGCAGTGGTCACACATGTAGAGCTCCATGCACACAGGCATTTTTGGCCTCCTATATTTCTGAGGGTCCCAGTGCTCAGACCCTCAGGTGTCAGACTCTTATCCTGACCCGAAACACGCATCAAGGGAACTAAGGAGTGTTTCCATAAGAAGCATTTCAAGGTCCTGGAGTGGCCTAGCCAGTCTCCAAACCTGAACCCAATAGAAAATCTTTGGTGGGAGCTGAAACTCAAGGTTGATCAGTGACAGCCCCGAAACCTGAATGATCTGGAGAAGATCTGTATGGAGGAGTGGGCCAAAATCCCTGCAGCAGTGTGTGCAAACTTACACTCAATAAGTTTCCTGTCAATAATTACAGGAAATGTCTGCCCTCTGTAATTGCAAACAAAGGTTTCTGTACCAAATATTAAGTTCTATTTTTCTATTGTATCAAATACTTACCTCATGTAATAAAATGCAAATTAATTATGTAAAACTCATACAATGTGATTTTCTAGATTTTATTTATTAAGATTCTGTCTCTCTGTTTGTATACCTACGATAAGAATTACAGACCTCTCTCTTTGTTGGTGGGAAAACTTGCAAAATTGGCAGTGTGTCAAACAATTATTTTCCCCATTGTACATGATGCACAAATTGGCAGTTAGTCAGGGCAAAACCTTTACTTATGTCTATGAATGAGAGTAATGTAATGTACATTTTGAATCTTCAAATATTCATTGTCACCAATCCTATGAATTGAGGTGGGGGAGGGGTAGGTCTGAGGTGTACTTTAGGTCTTAAGGTACCGTCACACAGTGCAATTTAGATCGCTACGACGGCACGATTTGTGACGTTGCATCGTCGCTTAATTATCGTTTCAAACATCGTAGACTGCGGTCACACTACACGATGCACGACGCTGAAGCGATAAATTCATGACGTATTTGCGATGTAGAAGTCGTATGGGACAGTCGTACGGTCGTGTCACACACGACGATTCAGAGCAAATTTTGCATAATCTGTGCGTGACGTTGTTCACAAGGGGCGTGTTGTGCCACTAGTTAGTGTGGTGATAGGCCAAAGGTTCTGTGCACACAATTGGTTGGAAAATTTGTCACCTGAGCGCTATTGTTCCCAATGCCACTTCACTGCTTTCAAAATTTCCTTTCTTCACTTCGTACTTGGACACTTGGTGGACCTGGACATCGGAATTTTGTACCTCGCTGAATATACCACGCTTTGCACCGCTGCTTCGAGGTATGTAAACCGCTTGGGCGTGGTGGATGGAACGCTGTATGGACGGCATGAGTGCTTCGTTCCACCACTGAAGCGAAGTGGATGGTACACTGTTGTGACTGGAGGGCTACAATGTGGCAGATGGTACGCTGTTGTGCTTGGTTGTGACTGGTGGGCTACAGCGTGGTAGATGGAACTCAGTTTGTTCGGCATGACCGCTTCGTTCCACCGCTGAAGCGATGCGGATGGTACGCTGGTGTGACTGCTTATGACCGGTTGTGTGTGATGAGCTAGAGCGTGGCAGATGGCACAATGTATGGTCACCATGAGCGCTTTGTGTGGCTGCTGTAAGGAAGCGGGCGGTACACTGTTTTGGGTTATGGTGGACTATAGGCGCGGCAGATGGAAGAAGCGATGCGGATGGTACGCTGTTGTGACTGGTCGTGACTGGTGGGCTACAGCGTGGTAGATGGAACTCAGTTTGTTCGGCATGACCGCTTCGTTCCACCGCTGAAGCGATGCGGATGGTACGCTGTTGTGACTGCTTATGACCGGTTGTGTCTGTTGCGCTACAGCGTGGCAGATGGTACAATGTATGGTCACCATGAGCGCTTTGTGTGGCTGCTGTAGGGAAGCGGGCGGTACACTGTTTTGGGTTATGGTGGACTATAGGCGCGGCAGATTGAAGAAGCGATGCGGATGGTACGCTGTTGTGACTGGTCGTGACTGGTTTGTCAGTTCATCCTGACAAATAAGCGTATACATGTAACTGGTTTACTACTCCATTAGTCCATATTTGCTTTCCAGACAGAAGTCTCCTCTTACACATGAGCTACACAGAATTATCATATTAATAGAAATCAGAAAATTACATAAACCTGTTTTTCCTGATATTTCTCTAACTTCGGTTCCTTTCCAGGTGTCTCACCTGCGGCATTGGAAGAGTGTCCTTTCTGTGTTGAATGGACAGAACGAATGCAATTTATTTTGTGAGGCTCTGTACACATTTCCATTTGCACATTATGTTTGTCTTTTCTATTTAGGTTTTTCAGACAGATTTTGCCTGGAACTCGCTTTCAAAAGCACTAAAAAAATCACCTGAAACAATGAACATATGCACAGCAATGTCAAAATGATTTACTGTGCATAAGTTTTGTGATTGTATTTTAACCCCTTCACAACATATGATGCTCCAGCGCTGAGCCCACATCTTTTCTGGCACATGACAGCCGATTTGATCAGCTGTCATGTGTCCCCAAAAGCTGCAGGATTGCAGCTTCATGTCTCTTAAGGAAGACTACGGAAGCGAGTAAAAAAAAAAAAAAAAGAAGTTAAAGTTTGCCCTATTCAAAATAAAACAATACAAAAATACATATTTGGTATCGCTGCGTTTGGAAACGCCCGATCTATAAATAAAAAAAGGATTCTGATCAGTTAACGGCATAGCGAGAAAAAAAATTAAAAATGCTAGAATTGCGTTTTTTTTGGTTGCTGCAACATTGCAATAAAATGCAGGTGGTAAAATGTTGTATGTACCCTAAAATGGTATTGCTAAAAACGTCAGCTTGGCATGCAAAAAACAAGCTGTCACCCAGCCCCAGATCTCACAAAATGGAGATGCCACAGGTCTTGGAGGATGGTGCCTTTTTGTTTAAAAAAAAAAAAAGCTTTTGGATTTTTTTTTTCACCACTTAAATAAAAAAGAACCTATGGTGTACATGTTTGGTATCTGCAAACTCGTAATGACCTGGAAAATCATAATGGCAGGTCAGTTTCAGTTTTAGAATTTAGTGGACATGGTAAAATAAACCAATTACAAAATTGCACTTTTTTTGCTGTTTCACCTCACTTGGAATTTTTTCACATTTTGCACTACATTATATGGTAAGACAAATGGTGTAGTGCAAAAGTACATCCTGTCCTGCAAAAAAACAAGCCCTAACGTGGCCATTTTGACAAAAAAAAAAAAGTTATGGCTCTGCGAAGCGATAAGTAAAAAATGGAAAATGGCCCGCGGGTGAAGGGGTTAATCAATTCAAGTCTCCAAACTGTGAACCTGCTAAAAAAAAAAAAGGTGACCTGCCCATTCTTCAGTTGGCTTTTGCTTGGAAGCCACTACTATCTTATCCTTGAAATAAAAAAATAGTCAGCGGCAAAGCCACTGTAAAAATGTTTCCATAGATGTCAAAAATGATACTTCGGGAAAAAGACTGCCAGCGTTTTCCTGGAGCATCCACTGCTTCAAAAGCGATGCAGGTACGTCGATGGGTAAGACATTGTGTGCCCATGACTTAAAGGCAATCTGATAGTAGGATCACCGCTCCTTAGCCATCTATATGGACATGTAGGTCATAGGAAGCTGAATAACATGATACCTTGATATCTCAGATCCGATGTCTTATTGCAGAGAAATCCAACATTTTTCACTAAATTGCATGAGAGATTTATGTATTGTGAATGAAAGGGGTGTTACCAATGTGAGACATGTAATGACTGACAGGCTGCTCTCATGATTTACATGTCTCACATGGTAACAAGGTGTTTCATCTAAAATCATCTCTGGAGGCAGATTCTCAGGGAGATCAGTGTGCGGCCCATAGATCTCAACAGCTCATTTACATATTAATACAATGTGGAATAGACATCAGATGCAGATATCAAGTTATCCTTTCTTACGACTTACTATGACCTACATACCCATACTGTATAGACGGCACAGGAGGGTTGATGCTACTGACACCTTCCCTTTAAGGTCACCTTCACATTTCCATTTGCACGTTCTGATGCATGTGAAAGCACAGAGACCCTATTAACTACTGTGAGGTCTGGGGTCATTTTGTGTTCGCTTTTGGAGCAGAAGAAAAATGCATAGGCAGAACTATTTTTTCAGTTTTAAAAACGGGCACCTAATGAGACCCAGACAGACCCCATGATAATAAATGAGGTCCTTATTCTTCCGTTTGCATCAGTTATGCAGTGGATCCATTTTGCACATGAATTCCATTTGTCTGTCTCTCTAAATAGAATAAGTGGAATGTGCAAATGCAGATGAGATGATAACCTTAGGCCGTGTTCATATGTAGCATAAATGTTGCTTTTTTTCTTTTTCTCAGAAAATTTGTGTTTAACTGTCCAACAATGGGTATGAGTGTTCATGAATTCACATCCACTTTACTGGAACTGTTTTTGTTTTGTTTTTTTGTGCATTTCATTTTTGCAGACTTTCATAGGGTTTCTATTTGATTTAAAAAAAAAAAAAACATGTAAACAATTTGTTTCTGAGTGAAAAATCAAAGCTTCTCTGTACTATAAAATACGCCTTAAACACACTGCTTCACATCTGCACCAAAAACGCAGCAACAAGGAGGAAAACACAGAAAAAAAAATGCGATAACCACACAGGATTGTTATTGCTTATTATGGCGCGGACGACTGCAGAAAGCAGGGAAAAAGGAAAAGAACTGCAGCATTTATGTCTCTTGTGAACACTGCCTTATGCTGTTAATTATTGTAAGGTGATCTAAAATTTTATGTACAAATACAACACAAAAAGCTTTAACATGTCTGACTGTAAGAAGTTATTTTAGGAGTATTGCTTAGGGGCATAACCTCTTCATCACTTCCAGTAGGAATCACGTCCTGTCCATGCCCACCGGTCACCTGAGCCTGCAGCAAATCATTGCTTAGGGGCATAACCTCTTTATCACTTCCAGTAGGAATGACATCCTGTCCGTGCCCACCGGTCACCTGAGCCTGCAGGAAATCATTTACCGTCTTTGGTCTCCATGTAGATCACCACAATGGCTCAGGGAGAGAACATTATTATGGTGCCAATTTATTCCCTGTCACTCCATTGCCAAAATAAAAGTTTGCTGAATTCAGAAATCTGCTGGGGCACCAGTGATATGTTCAATTGTAAAGCTTCATCTCAAATATTAATAATCTCTTTTCAGGGAGGTTTCATGAATGACTGTCTGAACGTGGTGGTGTTAAAGGAAGGACTAGGAAGAACAGCTCACATTCGGGGTGCACATCAGGGGCCAGGACAGCACTTGGCATTTTATAAAAGACTACTGCAAGCTGAAATCAAGGCACTGAAGGGACAAAAAGGTCTCTGGAAAGAAGAGAGTCAGCAGAGCACACTGACCGATAAAATTCTCAATGTTCGTTTTATTCAGCATATGAAGCAATTCATTAGTTTGATGGCAAAGTACTGGAAGAAATGGAAGCCGTGAATATATGTCATGCTGTCATTGTATTTCCAGTAGCACAGGACTGGATGGCTACAGTAGGACATTTACACATAGCAGCACATGTCCTATTCTTGCCATGTATCATAGAACCGTGATCTTTTCATTCAAGGACGGAATCACATCACTGTTATGGCTGCATATTTCTTTGTAGGGTTTGATTGTTATCAGCAATATCACCTTATTGTCTCTAAGTGACAGTAGGTTATGTATGCGCTGCCTGTTTAATCCAGGTCATGGCATACATGGTGTTACATTGCATAACTGTTTTCCAGGAGACAGGCCAACAAGTGACCAGGTTACTATAGGGGTCCTATATCTAGAACCTCTCTGACCCTTTGTTAGTGGTTAAATACCACAAAAATTAAGATTCCCAAAGCAAGCAAATCCTCTTGTAAATTGTGTAACGAGACCACTATAACTCCTGAATTCCCCATCCACTTGAATATTTGGATCGGCAGCCACGATAAAAGATTTGGGTATTAAGCCACTACTAGACAGATCTGGCAGAAACTTTTCTCCAGGAGAAATTCTGATCTCCACCAGCATCATCTATCAGAGGGTCCTGTACACATCAGATAGTCAGTTGTCTGTTGCTGGCTAAATCTGTAGGTTCCGACAACTTTAGTAATAATTGCACATTTTAGCTACTACAGTCCACTGTATTAGTGAATTTCTGCAGTATTTGGTTTATTGATACATTAGGCCCAATATTATTCATAGTAGAATGTTGAATACCTTTGAAATGATGGCTCTCATTATCTTACTATTTCTGTACTGATTTCTTGTGCCTCTTCCAGGTGAGTTCAAGTCTGTCTTTTCAGCAAGCTACAATATATATACCAACTGTTGCTAACTTCCAAGGCTGAGAGCTGAAAAATAAAGTTCCTATGGCCTCAATGCAAAATTTGTAAAAGAGCCCCCTACTATTTATAGTTCTGGTATTCTCTTATATGATGGAGGGATGGTTGGCCAATATCAGAAACCTGTTCCCATGTGCAACAACAACTTCTGCACTCCTTATTACCCATTTACTCGCAAATAAATTTACCCTCTGCAGATTTTTCAATATTCAACATGTTTCATCACTGTTTCACTGCTGGTCTTCTCCAGATTTTAACTATCCAAACACAGTGGATAAAATCTGTAGGAATAGTCACATCCAAATAATAAATAGTGTAGTGTCTTAGGAAGGATTGACCTTCCATGTGTGTTCTCTCCTTCATGTGTGCAATTGTACATTGGACTGGTGAAAACCATCACTGAATTCCCAATTTTTAGACTTGGGCTATGTTCCCGTGATGAGTATTTGGTGAGTTTTTCATGTTGCAGATTTTCTGCAGCATTTCTGTAATGTTAGCCACTACTCACGGACTTGCTGTGAGGCAGGATAGTCAAAAGGTGTGGGGTCAGTACCTATAGGGTTTGTAATGGATAAAGGGAAAAGACAAAAGAGTAGTCAGGTCAGAGTCCGACGTCAGAGCATCAGGAAGGTAGCGGATCAAGACAAAGGGGTAAGTCAAATGGATTGTCAAAGGTAAATATAAAGTTGGCAACAGAGATCAGAATATCACTCAGAGCAAATACACATAGCACTTAAGCAAAGCTATAATTGGCAATGGTATGACCATTGTCAGCGTGCTAAATAGCCTTGTAATAATCTAGAACAGACGACACTTGGAGGAGATCCCACAGACACAGCCAAATAGGATGGCTGAGCTTTTATACACACTACTCATATTTCTGCCTCAGATTGGGTGGTAGAGCTGTCACTCAGTCTTGACAGCTCAGTAAGCCCTTGATCCCATATGGCAATGGAGCTGTCATTCACACTGTCCATAGGCCACTGAGTGGTGGAATCGTGACAGTACCAACTTTTCTAGGGGGCTCACGCAACCCTCATGTTTCCCATGAAATCTTCGATGGAAGGCCCTGACCAGACAATCTACCTTTATGGCTCAAGCTGGCACCCAGGATCTCTCCTTCAGTCCGTATCCCTTCTAATGGATGAGATACTAGAGGAAAGTATGGACTTTCCGAGAATCAACAATCTTTTTTTACCTCTTATTCTAAACTGGCATTGACATAAACTGTCAATGGTGACAATTTGAATTGGTTTCTCTAATCTAACTCCCTAATCCTAATTTAAAGGGGTTGTCCACTACTCGGATAACCCCTTCTTGATCTAAATGTTTGGGCCAATAAAACAGAAAAGCTTATACTCCCCTCCGGTGCCTGCACCATTTCAGCGATGTCAGCATTTGTGTTCCCAGGGCCCTCGTGTGATTAAGAAACTTGAGCCCGGTTCCCAATCAACGCCAGCATCACTGGCTCTTCCTTTTGACAAATCGAACAACAGGGAGTGAGAGAACAGCCGAAGCCCTGACTCCCTATGGATGTTTAATTTGTCTGAAGGCAGGTACAGTGACACCAGTGCTGATGGGGCAACAGGCTCATATTATTTATTTATTTATATAGCTCCATAGTGCTGTACATGAGAAAGGGTTACATACAAATTACAGATATCACAGTAAACAAGCTAACAATCACAGGCTGATACAGAGGGCAGAGAACCCTGCCCTTGTGGGCTCACATTCTACAGGATGGTGAGAAAGGAGACAGTAGGTTGTGGGGTCAGTGCAGGCTGTACTCTTTCCTGAAGAGGTGGGTTTTCAGGTTCTATCTGAAGGATCTGAATGTGGTTGATAGTCAGATGTGTTGGGGCAAAGAATTCCAGAGGATGGGGGATATTAGGGAGAAGTCTTGGAGGCGTTTGGGTGAGGAGTGAGTAAGTGTAGTAGAGAAGGAGGTCTTGGGAGGACCGGAGATTACGTGAGGGAAGATATTGGGAGATTAATTCAGAGACTTATGGAGGAGACAGGTTATTGATGACATTGTAGGTCAGTATTAGTAATTTGAACTGGATACACTGAGGGAATGGGAGGCAGTGAAGAGATTTGCAGAGGGGAAAAGCAGAGGAGTAGCGAGGAGAGAGATTATTATGATTTATAGAGTAGCATTAATTCCATGGTGCAGTACACGAGAAGGGGTTACATCAAAATACAAATATCACTTACGGTAAACAAAACTAACAACAACAGACTGGTACAGAAGGAAGAGGACCCTGCCCATGCGGGCTTCAATTCTGGTGGATTATGGGAAAAGAGACAGTAGGTCAAAGGTTGCAGAAGCTCCGATGGTGTTGAGGTGGTCATTATAGGCTGTAAGCTTCTTTGAAGAGGTGGGTTTTCAGGTTTCTTTTGAAGGATCCAAATGTGGTGGATAATCAGATGTGTTGGGGCACATTCGGGAGACGTTTTGGAGGCAATTGGATGAGGAGCAAATAACCATGGAGGAGAGAAGGAGGTCTTGGGAGCACCAGAGATTACGTGAGCGAAGATATTGAGAGATTAGTTTGGAAATATACGGAGGAGAAAGGTTATGGATGGCTTTGTAGGTCAGTGTTAGTAGTTTAAACTAGATACACTGGGAAATTGGGAGCCAGTGAAGGGATTTGCAAAGAGGGGAAGCAGTAGTGTAGCGAGGAGAGAGATTAATTAGTTGGGCAGCAGAGTTAAGGACAGACTGGAGGGGTGCAAGAGTGTTATAAGGTAGGCCACAGAGGAGGATGTTGCAGTAGTCGAGGCGGGAGATGATTAGGGGATGCATGAGCATTTTGGTGGAGTGAGGGTTGAGGAAAGGACGGATTCTGGAAATATTTTTGAGCTGGAGGCGACAGGAGGTGGTGAGAGCTTGGATGTGCAGTTTGAAGGACAGGGCAGAGTCAAGGGATACTCCGAGGCAATGGATTTTGGGGACAGGTGAAAGTGTGATTTCGTTTATTTTGATAGATCAGGTACGGGAGCTGTTATGACCTGGTGGACAGGACAATAATGGACCAGGTGGTTAAGAGCACACGGAATGACCTGATAGTTACTGATAATAAAGGACGAGCTCTGGGACGTGGGAACTCTGCTGACCGCAATCCCTAATCCTATCAAACACACTAGAAATAGCCGTGGATTGCGCCTAACGCTCCCTATGCAATTCGGCACAGCCTAAGGAACTAGCTAGCCCTGAAGATAGAAAAATAAAGCCTACCTTGCCTCAGAGAAATTCCCCAAAGGAAAAGGCAGCCCCCCACATATAATGACTGTGAGTAAAGATGAAAAAACAAACAGAGATGAAATAGATTTAGCAAAGTGAGGCCCGACTTACTGAACAGACCGAGGATAGGAAAGGTTACTTTGCGGTCGGCACAAAAACCTACAAAAAGACCACGGAGAGGGCGCAAAAAGACCCTCCGCACCAACTCACGGTGCGGAGGCGCTCCCTTCCAGCAAGCAAGACAACAATAAAAATAGCAAGCTGAACAGAAAAATAGCAAACCAAAGAAATACAAGCTGGATCTTAGCTTCTGCTGGGAAGACTGGTCACAAGAATGATCCAGGAGAGAACTAGACCAATACTGGAACATTGACAGGTGGCATGGAGCAAAGATCTAAGTGGAGTTAAATAGAGCAGCCAGCTAACGAATTAACCTCGTCACCTGTGGAAGGAAACTCAGAAACACCCACCAGAGGAAGTCCATGGACAGAACCAGCCGAAGTACCATTCATGACCACAGGAGGGAGCCCGACAACAGAATTCACAACAGTACCCCCCCTTGAGGAGGGGTCACCGAACACTCACCAGAGCCCCCAGGCCGACCAGGATGAGCCAAATGAAAGGCACGAACCAGATCGGCAGCATGAACATCAGAGGCAAAAACCCAGGAATTATCTTCCTGACCATAACCCTTCCACTTGACCAGGTACTGGAGTTTCCATCTCGAAACACGAGAATCCAAAATCTTCTCCACATACTCCAACTCCCCCTCAACCAACACCGGGGCAGGAGGATCAACGGATGGAACCACAGGCGCCACGTATCTCCGCAATGACGACCTATGGAACACATTATGGATGGCAAAAGAAGCAGGAAGGGCCAAACGAAATGACACAGGATTGATAACCTCAGAAATCTTATACGGACCAATGAAACGAGGCTTAAACTTAGGAGAGGAAACCTTCATAGGAACATAACGAGACGACAACCAAACCAAATCCCCAACACGAAGTCGGGGACCCACACAGCGCCGGCGGTTAGCGAAACGTTGAGCCTTCTCCTGGGACAATGTCAAATTGTCCACCACATGAGTCCAAATCTGCTGCAACCTATCCACCACAGTATCTACACCAGGACAGTCCGAAGACTCAACCTGCCCTGAAGAGAAACGAGGATGGAAACCAGAATTGCAGAAAAACGGCGAAACCAAAGTAGCCGAGCTGGCCCGATTATTAAGGGCGAACTCGGCCAACGGCAAAAAGGACACCCAATCATCCTGATCAGCAGAAACAAAGCATCTCAGATATGTTTCCAAAGTTTGATTAGTTCGTTCGGTTTGGCCATTTGTCTGAGGATGGAAAGCCGAGGAAAAAGACAAATCAATGCCCATCCTTGCACAAAAGGATCGCCAAAACCTTGAAACAAACTGGGAACCTCTGTCAGAAACGATGTTCTCCGGGATACCATGTAAACGAACCACATGCTGGAAAAATAATGGCACAAAATCAGAGGAGGAAGGCAATTTAGACAAAGCTACCAAATTAATAAAGGGAATGGGAAAAATTAATAAAGGGGATGGGAGAACTACAATACCCAGATAGATTAGCGAAATTAGGATTATTTAGTCTAGAAAAAAGACGACTGAGGGGCGATCTAATAACCATGTATAAGTATATAAGGGGACAATACAAATATCTCGCTGAGGATCTGTTTATACCAAGGAAGGTGACGGGCACAAGGGGGCATTCTTTGCGTCTGGAGGATAGAAGGTTTTTCCACCAACATAGAAGAGGATTCTTTACTGTTAGGGCAGTGAGAATCTGGAATTGCTTGCCTGAGGAGGTGGTGATGGCGAACTCAGTCGAGGGGTTCAAGAGAGGCCTGGATGTCTTCCTGGAGCAGAGCAATATTGTATCATACAATTAGTTTCTGTAGAAGGACGTAGATCTGGGGATTTATTATGATGGAATATAGGCTGAACTGGATGGACAAATGTCTTTTTTCGGCCTTACTAACTATGTTACTATGTTACTATGTTAAATGGACCATCTTAGAAAAGCGATCACAAACCACCCAAATGACCGACATCTTTTGAGAGACGGGGAGATCCGAAATAAAATCCATAGAAATATGCGTCCAGGGCCTCTTCGGGACCGGCAAGGGCAAAAAGCAACCCACTGGAACAAGAACAGCAGGGCTTAGCCCGAGCACAAGTCCCACAGGACTGCACAAAAGAACGCCCATCCCGTGACAAAGACGGCCACCAAAAGGATCTAGCCACCAAATCTCTGGTACCAAAGATTCCAGGATGCCCAGCCAACACTGAACAATGAATCTCAGAGATAACTCTACTAGTCCATCTATCAGGGACAAACAGTTTCTCCGCTGGGCAACGGTCAGGTCTATCAGCCTGAAATTTTTGCAGCACCCGCCGCAAATCAGGGGAGATGGCAGACAAAATTACCCCCTCTTTGAGAATACCCGCCTTCAGCCTTCACATTCTTAGAGCCCGGAAGGTACGAAACCACAAAATCAAAACGGGAGAGAAATAACTACCATCGAGCCTGTCTCGGATTCAACCGTTTGGCAGACTCAAGATAAGTCAAATTCTTGTGATCTGTCAAGACCACCACGCGATGCTTGGCTCCTTCAAGCCAATGACGCCACTCCTCGAATGCCCACTTCATGGCCAACAACTCATGATTACCAACATCATAATTACACTCAGCAGGCGAAAACTTTCTAGAAAAGAAAGCACATGGCTTCATCACCGAGCCATCAGAACTTCTTTGCGACAAAACAGCCCCTGCTCCAATCTCAGAAGCATCAACCTCAACCTGAAACAGGAGCGAAACATCTGGCTGGCACAACACAGGGGCAGAAGAAAAACGACGCTTCAACTCCTGAAAAGCCTCTACAGCTGCAGAAGACCAATTGACCACATCAGCACCCTTCTTGGTCAAATCAGTCAACGGTTTAGCAACAGTAGAAAAATTAGCGATGAAGTGCCGATAAAAATTAGCAAATCCCAGGACCTTTTGCAGGCTCTTCACAGATGTCGGCTGAGTCCAATCGTAAATGGCCTGGACTTTAACAGGGTCCATCTCGATAGTAGAAGGGGAAAAAATTAACCCCAAAAATGAAACCTTCTGAACTCCAAAGAGACACTTTGACCCCTTAACAAACAAGAAATTCGCACGAAGGACCTGGAACACCATTCTGATCTGCTTCACTTGAGACTCCCAATCATCCGAAAAGACCAAAATATCATCCAAATACACAATCAGGAATTTATCCAGGTACTCTCGGAAGATGTCATGCATAAAGGACTGAAATACTGATGGAGCATTGGAAAGCCCGAGTGGCATAACCAGGTACTCAAAATGGCCCTCGGGCGTATTAAATGCTGTTTTCCCTTCATCGCCTTTTTTAATACGCACAAGATTATATGCCCCTCGAAGATCTATCTTGGTGAACCAACTAGCCCCTTTAATACGAGCAAACAAATCAGACAGCAACGGCAAAGGATACTGAAATTTGACTGTAATTTTATTAAGAAGGCGTTAATCAATACAAGGTCTCAAAGAACCATCCTTCTTGGCCACAAAAAAGAACCCTTCTCCTAACGGTGATGACGACGGGCGAATATGGCCTTTCTCCAAGGATTCCTTTATATAACTCCGCATAGCGGCGTGCTCTGGCACAGATAAATTGAACAATCGGCCCTTAGGAAACTTACTACCAGGAATCAAATTAATTTCACAATCGCAATCCTTATGAGGAGGTAGGGCACTGGCTTTGGGCTCATCAAATACATCCCGATAATTCGACAAAAACTCTGGAACTTCAGAAGGAGTGGAAGACGAAATAGACAAAAATGGAACATCACCATGTACCCCCTGGCAACCCCAGCTGGACACAGACATAGATTTCCAGTCCAATACTGGATTATGAACCTGTAGCCATGGCAACCCCAAAACGACCACATCATGCAGATTATGCAACACCAGAAAGCGGATATCCTCCTGATGTGCAGGAGCCATGCACATGGTCAATTGGGTCCAGTACTGTGGCTTATTCTTGGCCAAAGGCGTAGCATCAATTCCTCTCAATGGAATAGGATACTGCAAGGGCTCCAAGAAAAAACCACAGCGCCTAGCATACTCCAAGTCCATCAAATTCAGGGCAGCGCCTGAATCCACAAATGCCATAACAGAATAGGATGACAAAGAGCAAATCAGAGTAACGGACAATAGAAATTTAGACTGTACCGTACCAATGGTGGCAGACCTAGCGAACCGCTTAGTGCGCTTAGGACAATCGGAGATAGCATGAGTGGAATCACCACAGTAAAAACATAGCCCATTCTGACTTCTGTGTTCTTGCCGTTCAGCTCTGGTCAAAGTCCTATCACATTGCATAGGCTCAGGCCCATGCTCAGATAGTACCGCCAAATGGTGCACAGCTTTACGCTCACGCAATCGTCGATCGATCTGAATGGCCAAGGACATAGACTCATTCAGACCAGCAGGCATGGGAAATCCCACCATGACATCCTCAAGGGCTTCAGAGAGACCCTTTCTGAAGATTGCTGCCAGGGCACATTCATTCCACTGAGTGAGCACAGACCACTTTCTAAACTTCTGAAAATATATCTCCGCTTCATCCTGACCCTGACACAGAGCCAGCAAGATTTTCTCTGCCTGATCCACTGAATTAGGTTCGTCATAAAGCAATCCAAGCGCCAGGAAAAACGCATCAACATCATGCAATGCCGGATCTCCTGGCGCAAGGGAAAATGCCCAGTCTTGAGGGTCACCACGTAACAAAGAAATAATGATCTTTACTTGTTGAACAGGGTCACCTGAGGAGCGAGGTTTCAAGGCAAGAAACAATTTACAATTATTTTTGAAATTCAAGAACTTAGATCTATCACCAAAAAACAAATCAGGAATTGGAATCCTAAGCTCTGACATCAGATTCTGAACCACAAAATCTTGAATGTTTTGTACCCTTGTAGTGAGATTATCCATCCAAGAGGACAGACCTTGAATGTCCATGTTTACACCTGTGTCCTGAACCACCCAGAGGTAAAGGGGAAAAGAGAGACAAAACACACTGCAAAGAAAAAAAAAATGGTCTCAGAACTTCTCTTATCCCTCTATTGAGATGCATTAGTACTTTGGGCCACCTGTACTGTTATGACCTGGTGGTCAGGACAATAATGGACCTGGTGGTTAAGAGCACACGGAATGACCTGATAGTTACTGATAATAAAGGACGAGCTCTGGGACGTGGGAACTCTGCTGACCGCAATCCCTAATCCTATCAAACACACTAGAAATAGCCGTGGATTGCTCCTAACGCTCCCTATGCAACTCGGCACAGCCTAAGGAACTAGCTAGCCCTGAAGATAGAAAAATAAAGCCTACCTTGCCTCAGAGAAATTCCCCAAAGGAAAAGGCAGCCCCCCACATATAATGACTGTGAGTAAAGATGAAAATACAAACACAGAGATGAAATAGATTTAGCAAAGTGAGGCCCGACTTACTGAACAGACCGAGGATAGGAAAGGTTACTTTGCGGTCAGCACAAAAACCTACAAAAAGACCACACAGAGGGCGCAAAAAGACCCTCCGCACCGACTCACGGTGCGGAGGCGCTCCCTCTGCGTCGCAGAGCTTCCAGCAAGCAAGACAACAATAAGAATAGCAAGCTGGACAGAAAAATAGCAAACCAAAGAAATACAAGCTGGATCTTAGCTTCTGCTGGGAAGACTGGTCACAAGAATGATCCAGGAGAGAACTAGACCAATACTGGAACATTGACAGGTGGCATGGAGCAAAGATCTAAGTGGAGTTAAATAGAGCAGCCAGCTAACGAATTAACCTCGTCACCTGTGGAAGGAAACTCAGAAACACCCACCAGAGGAAGTCCATGGACAGAACCAGCCGAAGTACCATTCATGACCACAGGAGGGAGCCCGACAACAGAATTCACAACAGGGAGCTATGCGAGATGGAGGAAAGATAATTAGTTCAGATTTGTCCACATTGAGCTTGAGGAAGTGAGAGGAGAAGGAGGATGTGGCTGATAGACACTCTGGGATTCTGGAGAGCAGAGAGGTGACATCTGGGCCAGAGAGGTAGATCTGAGTGTCATCAGCATATACAGTCATGGTCAAAAGTATTGACACCCCTGCAATTCTGTCATATAATACTCAGTTTCTTCCTGAAAATGATTGCAAACACAAATTGTTTGGTATAATTATCTTCATTTAATTTGTGTTAAATGAAAAAAACACAAAAGAGAATGAAGCAAAACATTGATCATTTCACACAAAACTACAAAAATGGGCCAGACAAAAGTATTGGCTCCCTCAGCCTAATACTTTGTTGCACAACCTTTAGCCAAAATAACTGCGACCAACCGCTTCCGGTAACCATCAATGAGTTTCTTACAATGCTATGCTGGAATTTTAGACCATTCTTCTTTGGCAAACTGCTCCAGGTCTCTGATATTTGAAGGGTGCCTTCTCCAAACTGCCATTTTTAGATCTCTCCACAGGTGTTCTATGGGATTCAGGTCTGGACTCATTGCTGGCCACCTTAGAAGTCTCCAGTGCTTTCTCTCAAACCATTTTCTTGTGCTTTTTGAAGTGTATTTTGGGTCATTGTCCTGCTGGAAGACCCATGACCTCTGAGGGAGACCCAGCATTCTCACACTGGGCCCTACATTATGCTGCAAAATTTGTCGGTAGTCTTCTGACTTAATAATGCCATGCACACGGTCAAGCAGTCCAGTGCCAGAGGCAGCAAAGCCACCCCAAAACTTCAGGGAAACTCCGCCATGTTTGACTGTAGGGACCGTGTTCTTTTCTTTGAATGCCTCTTTTTTTCTCCTGTAAACTCTATGTTGATGCCTTTGCCCAAAAAGCTCTACTTATGTCTCATCTGACCAGAGAACATTCTTCCAAAACATTTTAGGCTTTTTTAGGTACGTTTTGGAAAACTCCAGCCTGGCTTTTTTATGTCTCGGGGTAAGAAGTGGGGTCTTCCTGGGTCTCCTACCATACAGTCCCTTTTCATTCAGACGCCGACGAATAGTACGGGTTGTGTTATGATACAGTGGTTTAGGAGCAACATGGAACGAGCTCTGAAGGAAGTGGTAACTGTACTGACCGCAGTCCCTAAGCTCAACACAACACTAGAAGTAGCCGTGGAATGCTCCTAACTCTCCCTAGGCATCTCGTCACAGCCTAAGAGCTAACTACCCCTAAAGATAGAAGCAGGAAAGCTATCTTGCCTCAGAGAAAATCCCCAAAGGATAGATTAGCCCCCCACAAATAATGACTGTGAGTGGAGAGGAAAAAGACATACACAGAATGAAACCAGGTTGAGCACAGGAGGCCAGTCTAGCTAAATAGATAGGACAGGATGGAATACTGTGCGGTCAGTATAAAACACTACAAAAATCCACGCAGAGTTCACAAAAAATCTCCACACCTGACTAAAGGTGTGGAGGGCAAATCTGTCTCCCAGAGCTTCCAGCAAGACAGAATAAATTCACACTGACAAGCTGGACAAACATAGAAAGCAGAATGGATAAGTCCACAAACTATGGACAGAAAAGAGCAAGCAAAAACTTAGCTTAGCTGAACTGGTCAGGATAACAGGAACTCCAAAGAGATGTGAATCCAACCAGGAACCAATTACTAGTGGCACTGGCTGAAGGACAGAGCAGACATAAATAGCTGAGCAGAAAAGATGATCAGTGGAAGCAGCTGAAGACAGCTAACTCCAAGGAGCAGCCATACCACTTGAAACCACAAGAGAGAGCCCAAGAGCAGAACTCACAAAAGTGCCACTTACAACCACCGGAGGGAGCCCAAGAGCGGAATTCACAACAGTACCCCCCCTTGAGGAGGGGTCACCGAACCCTCACCAGAGCCCCCAGGCCGATCAGGACGTTCCAAGTGAAAAGCACGAACCAAATTGGTGGCATGGACATCGGAGGCAACAACCCAAGAATTATCCTCCTGACCATAACCCTTCCACTTGACAAGATACTGAAGCCTCCGCCTCGAAAAACGAGAATCCAAAATCTTCTCAACCTCATAGTCCAACTCTCCCTCAACCAACATCGGGGCAGGAGGGTCAACCGAGGGAACAACGGGCACCACATATCTCCACAACAAAGATCTATGGAAAACATTATGAATGGCAAAAGAGGCTGGAAGAGCCAAACGAAAAGACACCGGATTAATAATTTCAGAAATTTTATAAGGACCAATAAACCGAGGCTTAAACTTAGGGGACGAAACCTTCATAGGAACATGACGAGAAGACAACCAAACCAAATCCCCCACACGAAGCCGGGGACCAACACACCGACGGCGGTTAGCAAAACGTTGAGCCCTTTCCTGAGACAACGTCAAATTGTCTACCACATGAGTCCAAATCTGCTGCAGCCTGTCCACCACAGAGTCAACACCTGGACAATCAGAAAGGCTCAACTTTCCCAGAAGAAAAGCGAGGATGAAAACCAAAATTACAAAAAAAAGATGAAACCAAAGTAGCCGAACTAGCCCGATTATTAAGGGCAAACTCAGCCAACGGCAAGAAAGACACCCAATCATCCTGATCAGCAGACACAAAGCATCTCAAATAGGTCTCCAAGGTCTGATTAGTTCGCTCAGTTTGACCATTAGTCTGAGGATGAAACGCCGAAGAAAAAGACAAATCAATGCCCATCCTAGCACAAAAGGCCCGCCAAAATCTAGAGTCAAACTGAGAACCTCTGTCAGACACAATATTCTCCGGAACGCCATGCAAACGAACCACATGCTGAAAAAACAATGGAACCAGATCTGAGGAGGAAGGCAACTTAGGCAAAGGTACCAGATAGACCATTTTAGAGAACCGGTCACAAACAACCCAGATAACAGACATCTTCTGGGAAACAGGAAGATCCGAAATAAAATCCATGGAAATATGCGTCCAGGGCCTCTCAGGGACCGGCAAAGGCAAAAGCAACCCACTAGAACGGGAACAGCAAGCCTTGGCTCGGGCGCAAGTCCCAAATGACTGCATAAAAGCACGGACATTGCGCGACAAGGAAGGTCACCAAAAGGACCTAGCAACCAAATCTCTTGTACCAAAAATCCCAGGATGACCAGCCAACACTGAACATTGAACCTCAGAAATCACCTTACTCGTCGATCTATGAGGAACAAACAACTTCCCCACAGGACAGCGGTCAGGCCTATCAGCCTGAAATTCCTGAAGCACCCGCCGCAAATCCGGGGAGATGGCAGAAAGAATCACCCCTTCCTTAAGAATGCCAACCGGCTCAAGGACTCCAGGAGAATCAGGCGAAAAACTCCTAGAGAGGGCATCAACCTTAACATTCTTAGATCCCGGAAGATACAAGACCACAAAATCAAAACGGGAGAAAAACAGAGACCATCGAGCCTGTCTAGGATTCAGCCGCTTGGCCGACTCGCGGTAAACCAGATTCTTATGATCAGTCAAGACCACAACGCGGTGCTTAGCTCCCTCAGGCCAATGTCGCCACTCCTCAAACGCCTACTTCATAGCCAACAACTCCCGATTGCCGACATCATAATTGCGTTCCGCAGGCGAAAACTTTCTAGAAAAAAAAGCACATGGTTTCATCAAAGAACCATCAGACTCCCTCTGAGACAAAACGGCCTCTGCCCCAATCTCAGAAGCGTCAACCTCAACCTGAAATGGAAGAGAAACATCCGGCTGACGCAACACAGGGGCAGAAGTAAATCGGCGTTTAAGCTCCTGAAAGGCCTCAACAGCCGCAGAGGACCAATTCGTCACATCAGCGCCTTTCTTCGTCAAATCAGTAAGGGGCTTAACCACACTGGAAAAGTTGGCAATGAAACGGCGATAGAAATTAGCAAAGCTCAAAAATTTTTGAAGGCCCTTCCCAGATGTGGGTTGAATCCAGTCATGAATAGCTTGAACCTTAACAGGATCCATTTCTATAGACGAGGGAGAAAAAATAAAACCCAAAAAAGAGACCTTCTGAACTCCGAATAGGCACTTAGACCCCTTCACAAACAAAGCATTATCACGAAGGATCTGGAACACCATCCTGACCTGCTTCACATGAGATTCCCAATCATCGGAAAAAATCAAAATATCATCCAAATATAGGACCATGAATTTATCAAGATAATTGCGGAAAATATCATGCATGAAAGACTGGAACACAGATGGAGCATTAGAGAGCCCAAATGGCATCACAAGGTATTCAAAATGGCCTTCGGGCGTATTAAATGCCGTTTTCCATTCGTCACCCTGTTTAATACGAACAAGATTATATGCCCCTCGGAGGTCAATCTTAGTAAACCAACTAGCCCCCTTAATCTGAGCAAACAAATCAGTAAGCAGAGGCAAGGGGTATTGGAATTTAACCGTGATCTTATTAAGAAGATGATAATCAATACAGGGTCTCAAGGAGCCATCCTTCTTAGCAACAAAAAAGAAACCCGCTCCCAATGGTGACGAAGAGGGCCGAATATGCCCCTTCTCCAAAGACTCCTTAACATAACTCCGCATGGCGGCATGCTCCGGCACAGACAGATTGAAAAGTTGGCCCTTAGGGAACTTGCACCCAGGAATCAAGTTAATAACACAATCACAGTCCCTGTGTGGTGGAAGGGAACTGGACTTGGGCTCATCAAATACCTCCTGGAAATCCGACAAAAACTCAGGGACCTCAGAAGAAGGGGAAGAGGAAATTGACATCAAAGGAACGTCACTATGTACCCCTTGACAACCCCAACTAGTCACAGTCATAGTTTTCCATTCCAGCACCGGATTATGTTCCTGTAACCATGGAAAACCCAGTACAACAACATCATGCAGGTTATGCAACACCAGAAAACGGCAATCTTCCTGATGGGCTGGGGCCGTGTACATAGTCATCTGCGTCCAGTACTGAGGTTTATCCTTGGCCAAGGCTGTAGCATCAATACCCCTCAAAGGAATAGGGCTCTGCAAAGGCTGCAAGGAAAAACCACAGCGCCTGGCGAATTCTAAGTCCATTAAGTTCAGGGCAGCGCCTGAATCCACAAATGCCATGACAGAAAAGGACGACAATGAGCAAATCAGGGTCAGAGATAAGAGAAATTTAGGCTGTATAGTACTAATGGTAACAGACCTAGCGACTCTCTTAGTACGCTTAGGGCAATCAGAGATAACATGAGTAGAATCACCACAGTAAAAACACAGCCTATTCTGACGTCTGAATTCCTGCCGTTCTGTTCTAGTCAGAATCCTATCACATTGCATAGGTTCTGGACTCTGCTCAGAGGATACTGCCATATGGTGCACAGCTTTGCGCTCGCGCAGACGCCGATCGATCTGAATAGCTAGAGACATAGATTCGCTCAAACCGGCAGGCGTAGGAAAGCCCACCATAACATCTTTAAGGGCTTCAGAAAGACCTTTTCTGAAAATAGCAGCCAGAGCCTCCTCATTCCATTTAGTGAGCACAGACCATTTTCTAAATTTCTGGCAGTAAAATTCTGCCGCTTCCTGACCTTGACACAAGGCCAACAGGGTTTTCTCTGCATGATCCACAGAATTAGGTTCGTCATACAATAATCCGAGCGCTTGAAAAAATGCGTCTACATTCAATAATGCCGGATCCCCTGTTTCAAGAGAAAAAGCCCAGTCTTGAGGGTCACCACGCAGCAAGGATATGATAATTTTCACTTGCTGAATGGGATCACCTGAAGAACGGGGTTTCAAAGCAAAAAACAATTTGCAGTTATTTTTAAAGTTCAAAAACTTGGATCTGTCCCCAAAAAACAAATCAGGAGTAGTAATTCTAGGCTCTAAAGCCGGAGTCTGGACAACGTAGTCCTGGATAATCTGTACTCGTGCAGCAAGTTGATCCACACGAGAAAACAAACCCTGAACATCCATGCCAGAGCATAAATCCTGAACCACCCAGATATCAACAGGAAAATAAAAATTAACCAGAGCACAGAAAAAAAAATCGTTCAGAACTTTCTTTTCCTTCTTTTGAGATGCATTTAATTCATTTTTGGCCACTTGTACTGTTATGATACGGTGGTTTAGGAGCAACATGGAACGAGCTCTGAAGGAAGTGGTAACTGTACTGACCGCAGTCCCTAAGCTCAACACAACACTAGAAGTAGCCGTGGAATGCTCCTAACTCTCCCTAGGCATCTCGTCACAGCCTAAGAGCTAACTACCCCTAAAGATAGAAGCAGGAAAGCTATCTTGCCTCAGAGAAAATCCCCAAAGGATAGATTAGCCCCCCACAAATAATGACTGTGAGTGGAGAGGAAAAAGACATACACAGAATGAAACCAGGTTGAGCACAGGAGGCCAGTCTAGCTAAATAGATAAGACAGGATGGAATACTGTGCGGTCAGCATAAAACACTACAAAAATCCACGCAGAGTTCACAAAAAATCTCCACACCTGACTAAAGGTGTGGAGGGCAAATCTGTCTCCCAGAGCTTCCAGCAAGACAGAATAAATTCACACTGACAAGCTGGACAAACATAGAAAGCAGAATGGATAAGTCCACAAACTATGGACAGAAAAGAGCAAGCAAAAACTTAGCTTAGCTGAACTGGTCAGGATAACAGGAACTCCAAAGAGATGTGAATCCAACCAGGAACCAATTACAAGTGGCACTGGCTGAAGGACAGAGCAGACATAAATAGCCGAGCAGAAAAGACGATCAGTGGAAGCAGCTGAAGACAGCTAACTCCAAGGAGCAGCCATACCACTTGAAACCACAAGAGAGAGCCCAAGAGCAGAACTCACAACAGGGTTGACACTGTTGTACCCTCGGACTGCAGGGCAGCTTGAACTTGTTTGGATGTTAGTCGAGGTTCTTTATCCAACATCCGCACAATCTTGCGTTGAAATCTCTTGTCAATTTTTCTTTTCCGTCCACATCTAGGGTGGTTAGCCACAGTGCCATGGGCTTTAAACTTCTTGATGACACTGCGCACGGTAGACACAGGAACATTCAGGTCTTTGGAGATGGACTTGTAGCCTTGAGATTGCTCATGCTTCCTCACAGTTTGGTTTCTCAAGTCCTCAGACAGTTCTTTGGTCTTCTTTCTTTTCTCCATGCTCAATGTGGTACACACAAGGACAAAGCACAGAGGTTGAGTCAACTTTAATCCATGTCAACTGGCTGCTAGTGTGATCTAGTTATTGCCAACACCTGTTAGGTGCCACAGGTAAATTACAGGTGCTGTTAATTACACAAATTAGAGAAGCATCACATGATTTTTCGAACAGTGCCAATACTTTTGTCCA
This sequence comes from Ranitomeya imitator, assembly GCF_032444005.1. Taxonomy (NCBI): domain Eukaryota; kingdom Metazoa; phylum Chordata; class Amphibia; order Anura; family Dendrobatidae; genus Ranitomeya; species Ranitomeya imitator. The sequence goes on from NC_091286.1 coordinate 503,545,630, forward strand.
CCCCCTTTTTATGTTTAGTGTGGAATTATATCCAATTTGGCTTTAGGACAATTCTTGTTGTGTTTTTTCATTTAAGACAAATTAAATGAAGATAATACCAAATAATTTGTGTTTGCAATCATTTTCAGGAAGAAAATGAGTATTATCTGACAGAATTGCACGGGTGTCAATACTTTTGGCCATGACTGTAGATGGTACTGGCAGCCATATTACCTCATGAGTTGTCCCAGGCCGGGTGTATAGATTGAGAAGAGTAAGGGCCCAAGGACAGCCTTGAGAGACACCAACAGAGAGGGGGAGAGATGAAGAGGTAGTATGGGAGTAGGAAGCGCTAAATGTGCGGTTGGTAAGGTATGAGGAGATCCAAGATAGGGCAAGGTCTTTGATACCATACGAAGAGAGGATCTGTAGTAGGAGGCAGTGGTCAACTGTGTCAAAGGCAGAGGACAGGTCTAGAAGGAGGAGTGTAGAGAATTGTCTGTTAGCTTTGGCTGTAAGTAAGTTGTTAGTAATTTTGGTCAGGGCAGTCTCAGTGGAATGCTGGGGAAGGAAGCCAGATTGTAGGTTGTAGAAGAGAGAGTTAGATGCAAAGTGAGAGGAAAGTTCAGCATGGACCTGCTGCTCAAGGAGTTTGGAAGCAAATGGGAGCAAAAGATATGGGGCGATAGCTGGACATAGCGCTTGGGCCAAGGGATAGATGTGATTGTGGCATGTTTGAAAGCAGTGGGGTAGGTACGGTGGCGCAGTGGTTAGCACTACAGCCTTGCAGCGCTAGGACAACCCAGGACAACATCTGCAAAGAGTTTGTATGTTCTCTCCGTGTTTGCGTGGGTTTCCTCCGGGCACTCCGGTTTCCTCCCACATTCCAAAGACATACTGATAGGAATTCTAGATTGTGAGCCCAATCGGGGACAGTGATGATAATGTGTGCAAAAACTGTAAAGCGTTGCGGAATATGTTAGCGCTATATAAAAAATAAAGATTATTAGGTACCATAAGTTAGTGATAGGTTGAAGAGATGGGTTAGGGATTGGATTAGTGTGCTGGTGAGGTTGGGCAGGAGGTGGGATGGAGTCAAGTGCCCAAGTGGTGAGGTGTGATTTGGAGAAAAGATGAGCAAGCTCCCCTTCAGTGATTTTGGAGAGGGAAGTTATGGGGTTTGGGCATTGGTCTAGTATACAAAGGAGTTGTGGTGGTTTGACGACAAAGACTTGCCTTGTTTGGTCGATCTTATTTTTGAAGTGCGTGGCAAAGTCCTCGGAAACAATTAGGGAACTCGGAGGGGGCAGTGGTGGGCGGAGGAGGGAGTTAAAAGTGTTGAACAACTGTTAGGGGTTGTGGGATAAGGAAGATACGAGGGTTGTGAAGTAGGCCTGTTTAGCAGAGGTGAGAGCCGATTTGAATGCCAGTGTTGATTGTTTGAGTGCTATGAAATCAGCTTGCAAATGCGTTTTCTTCCAACACCGTTCTGCAATTCTGGATACATGCCGAAGCTTTTTAGTGATGTTATTGTGCAGGGTTGTCTATTGGTTCATCTCACTCTGCTATGCATGCAGGGGTGACCGTTTCAATAGCTGATGCAAGAGAGACATTGGAGAAAGCAGTGTCTGTCGTGGAGTGAGGATATGAATGCTAGTGTAGGATAGAGTCAGAGAGTGTATGGATGTCTAGGTGCGTGAGGTTCCTGCATTGGTGCGCATGTTGCTGGACATGGGTGAGTGGCTGAGGAGGACCACTGAGTAATTCCAAAGGATGAAGTAAAGGACAGGAGTTTGGAGGCTGCTGACTGGTGGGTGTCAACGGGGATGTTGCAGTCACACATGAGGATGGTGGGAATGTCGGCAGAGAGAAAGTGAAGGAGCCAGGTGGAGAATTGGTCAATAAGGGCAGTGGTCGGGCCCAGAGGTCGGTATATGACTGCCATTTGGAGGTTGTAGGGGGAGTAGATGTGGACTTCAAAAGAAGGGAGGGTAGAGGTGGGACTGGGTTAAAAGTACATTTGGAAGAAAGAAGGCCTATTCCAACATATTTATTGCCAGGGCGAGGAGTGTGGGTGAAGTGGAGGCCACCGTAACATAGTGCAGCAGGGGGGCTGTTTCAGAGGATGTCAGCCATGTTTCGGTGATGCCCAGAAAGAAAAGATTACGAGAGGTAAAGAGGTCGTGAATCCAGTGGAGTTTATTGCAGATGGAGCGTGCATTCCATAGTGATCCAGAGAGAGGGTGCAGGGGGTGGGCGTCATGGGCACGGATTTGAGGCGGGCAAGATTTCTGGTGTTTATATTGGGTTGGGAGCGATAGGAGGGTGTAGTAATTGGAGGTATGGGAGAGATGAATTAGTTGGGCAACAGAGTTAAGGATAGACTGGAGAGGTGCAAGTGTGTTAGCAGAGAGGCCTCAGAAAAGGATGTTGCAGTAGGCGGGAGATGATGAGGGCATGCACAAGCATTTTAGTAGATTGAGGATTGAGGAAAGGACTGATTCTGGAGATATTTTTGAGCTGGAGGAGACAAGAAGTGGAAAGAGCTTGGATGTGCGGTTTGAAGGACATAGCAGAGTCAAGGGTTACTCCGAGGCAGCGGACTTCTGGTACGGGGGAAAGCATGATGTTGTTAATTGCGATAGATAGGTCAGGTAAGGAAGATCTATGAGATGGAGGAAAGATGATGAGTTCAGATTTGTCCACATTGAGTTTGAGGGAGTGAGAGGAGAAGAAGGAGGTTATGTCTGATAGACACTCCGGGATTCTGGGCCAGAGAGGTAGATCTGAGTGTCATCAGCATAAAGGTGGTACTGGAATCCATGGGACTTTGAGTTGCCCCAGGCCAAGTGTATAGATTGATAAGAGTAGGGGTCCTAGAACAGAGCCTTGGGGGACTCCAACAGAGAGAGGGTGGGATGAGGAGGTAGTGCGGGAGTGGGAGGTGCTAAATGTGCGGTTGGTAAGGTATGAGGAGATCCAGGATAGGGCTAGGTCTTTGATGCCAAAGCAGGAGAGGATCTATAGTAGGAGGCAGTGTTCAACTGTGTCGAAAACAGAGGACAGGTCTAGGAGGAGGATTATAGAGTATTGTCCGTTAGCTTTGGCTGTAAGTAAGTCGAGATGAGAGGTGGGAGGTAAGTTCAGCGTGGACGTGCTGCTCCAGGAGTTTGGAAGCAAATGGGAGCAGCGATATTTGGCGATAGCTGGACATAGCAGTCGGTTTAAGGGTTGGCTATTTAAGGATAGGCGTGATTGTGGCATGTTTGAAAGCAGTGGGGAAGGTACCAGAAGTTAGTGATAAGTTGCAGAGGTGGGTTAGGGATGGGAAAAGGGTGGCGGTGAGGTTGGGCAGGAGATGGGATGGGGTCGAGCGCACAGGTGGTGAGGTGCGATTTGGAGAGTAGACAATTAAGCTCCCCTTTAGTGATGTTGGATAGGGAGGTTATGGGGTTTGGGGATTGGTCTGGTATACAAAGGGGTTGTGGTGATTGAATGAAGACTTGCCTTGTTTTGTCAAGCTTATTTTCATGTCATAGCAACCACACAAGAGCCCCAGGAATGCCAATACCTCTGGAACGGCACGGAATACGCGTATAAGCTTTTTTAATTTTATCGTGGCCAAACGTGGGGTTTGAGATGGGGTTATTCTAATAGTGGACAATTTCTTTAAGCACCAGTCCCAGTCCTGAATCAATTAAGTTGGCTGCAGAACCACAGTCAATGAAGGCAAATGCAGATACCCAAAGGTTCTGGAAACATAGTTCCACATTTAATAACGCTTTATCAGAGGAATAAGAAGGTACATGGGTGGTTGACCTTGACATTCACCCAGATTTAGACGTTTCCTGCCACCCTGCCTGTTTGAGGACATATCTTGCAGTCCTGAAAAAAATGCCGGCTGTGACCACAGTAAAAGCAGAGTCCGAGTTTGCGCCGACGTCTCCTCTCAATGATCCGAGAGCTTTCAGCTCCTACTTCCATCGGTTCCACCTTTGGTAAGTAGCCACCCTCTGTCAGAGTCATAATCTTTGCTTCTGTGACCTGGATCATGTCCAATTTGTCCAATATTAACCCTAGCGCGTCAAAAAAGACGCTATCCAAAGAATGTTTTGAGGCTTGTTGTGATAAAGAGAATACCCAAGTCTAAGGGCCTCCTTGCAGTAGTGACATTATTCCACCTGCTGGGACTCATCCTCTGAAGACCGGTTAAAAAATTACCTACAGCTCTCCCTGAACTTCATGAACTGATCTTCCTCCCCTGAAAATCAGGGATAGCAACTACTGGTTTGGGAGATAACAACTGAACATCAGAAGTTACAGCTGTCATAGGTATTGCCGGAAGTGGAAGATTTTAATTAGCACTAGTGATGAGCGAGTATACTCGTTACTTGAGATTTCCCGAGCATGCTCAGGTGATTTCCGAGTATTTGGATGTGCTCGGAGATTGTTTCTGTCGCCATAGCTGCATGATTTGCGGCTACTTGCCAGCCTGAATACATGTGGGGATTGCTCATGTATTCATGCTGTCTAGCAGGCACAAATCATGCAGCTACGGAGAAAGAAACTAATTCTCCAAGCACATCCAAATACTCGAAGATCACCAGAGCATGCTCGGGAAATCTCGAGTAAGGAGTATACTCGCTCATCACTAATTAACACCCATCGTGCTAGAAAACTGACCCTGCAGCTGAGACTGTGATGCTTCTAATTTCTGGTGCTCCCTGGTGAGATCCTAAACCACCTGTGTCAGATTTGTCACCTGATCGCAAAGTGTGCAAATTGATTCCATACTGGTGGGAGAGAGGGAAAAAAAAGTATTTGGGCCAATTGTAATGTGATGTTAGTCACTACACACGGACTTGCTGTGAGGCAGGTTTGTCAAGAGGTTCAGGGTCAGTACCAGAGGGCTCGTAAAAGACAAAAGGAAAAGACTAAAGGCATAGTCAGGTCACAGTCCAAGATCAGAGTATCTGGAAGGTACCGAATCAAGACAAAGGGTACACTGCACTATCTGCCTGTCTAAATAGGCTTTTTATGTCACAAATTAGCTACTTTAATTAAGCGCATTCTAATACAGAGAGTGGACAAGATCCTAAAAGTAATTTAAACATGTTTAAAGGGAATCTGTCACCTACTTTTTCGTATATAAGCTTTGGCCACCGCCATTAGGGGCTTATCTACAGCATTCTGTAATGCTGTAGATAAGTACCCCCCCGACGTAGCCTGAAAGATAAGAAAAACAAGTTAGATTATACTCAACTAGGTGCGGTCCGGGTCCAATAGGCATCGCGGTCCGAGTACGGAGCCTCCCATCTTCATGAGATGACGTCCTCTTCCTTGCTTCCTGTCGCGGCTCCTGTGCAGGTGTACTTTATCTGCCCTGTTGAGGGCAGAGTAAAGTACTGCAGTGCGCAGGCGCTGGGCTTCTTGGACCTTTCCCGGCACCTGCGCACTGCAGTACTTTACTCTGCCCGGGTGAGTATAATCTAACCTCTTTCCTCATCTTTCAGGTTACATCGGGGGCCTATCTACAGCATTACAGAATGCTGTAGATAAGCCCCTGATGGTGGTGGCCGAAGCTTATATACGAAAAAATAGGTGACAGATTCCCTTTAGGCTGGGTTCACATTACGTTACTGGCATCCGTTAGACGGACTACGTAACACCACGGCATAACGCGGTGTAACGCAGTCAGTCCGTTAACGCCGCCATTGAGTCCAATGTCGGATGCATCGCTAGCGCACGTACACAATGGGCGTGCGCTAGCGATGTGCCGTCATTGAGTGACGGACCCTGGGACGCGGGCTGCAACGTTTCCGGGTCCATCACTGTTAGCGCAGATAACGCAAGTGCTCTAACAGCAGCCCGTTAACGCATGTGTTTAACGGGCTGCTGTTAACGCAATGTGAACCTAGCCTTAATTGCTTTTGTTCTAGCATCACTGAATTACCTCCATGTCACAGACCTTCAGCGCAACGTTACCTCCATTTTGCACATTGCTAACATTCCTATTTTTGTAATCAGGGACTATAACAGCTGTAACTTGCAATTATTACAATAGTGATATGATGTCAGTGAGGGCAATTATTAATACTTTCCGAAGATACTTGAATTATCAGATGTTTTTCGTTCTTTGCAGTAATGTCTCTAATTTGTGTGTGAAAATGATACATGTAAACCTAATGATGTGAGCTAATACAGTGGTGTACCCGCTAGACCTGTTATGCAGGCTTGCTTTTGGCTCAAGCTCCCAAACAAGTATAACTTTTTACAAATCCGTCAGTAAAAGGCAAGGGGATTATTCAGGTGAATACATTTCATTTGACCTTTGTTTTGGCGGTACCCATCTCTTAGCTAAATGCAAATGTGTTGACAACTATAGGCTATTGTCCTGGATTCAGACAGAGACTTTTACTGGGGCACAGATGTAGTCTCATACCACAGATGTGACAGTAGATTAAATTCATAAAGTCAACTTCTCGGCTAGGGCTTCCTGACTTCAGTGGCTTCCGTCTGAATCCGAAAAAATTGAAATTCAGGTCTGCACCCTACATACATTGAATTCAGATATGCAAATGATCAACATGAAATAGTCGACTCAGACCTTGTTTTCATCAGTGTCCATATTTTAAGCTTAGCACAATAATGTAGTAACTACAGTTAACAGCTCTTTTGGAGGCACATCTGAATCCCATTTTTAGGGAATTTAGACAAAAGCCTACAACGTGGTCTGAACCCAGCATAAAGCCCCTATAAACTTTAGTTAAAAGATGGCGTTACCTGTCAATCTGATGTAAATGGGGGCCTTCTGTCTAATCATGTCAGGGGACAAGGCAGTTGTAATTTTATCACCCAGCCCCTCTGTTTTCAGGGAAGATAAACCACAGCAAGATGTGCCTGGCTTCCGCCTTCATCCCTGTTGAAAATACAGTGGGGCAAAAAAGTATTTAGTCAGTCAGCAATAGTGCAAGTTCCACCACTTAAAAAGATGAGATGCGTCTGTAATTTACATCATAGGTAGACCTCAACTATGGGAGACAAACTGAGAAAAAAAAATCCAGAAAATCACATTGTCTGTTTTTTTAACATTTTATTTGCATATTATGGTGGAAAATAAGTATTTGGTCAGAAACAAAATTTCATCTCAATACTTTGTAATATATCCTTTGTTGGCAATGACAGAGGTCAAACGTTTTCCGTAAGTCTTCACAAGGTTGCCACACACTGTTGTTGGTATGTTGGCCCATTCCTCCATGCAGATCTCCTCTAGAGCAGTGATGTTTTTGGCTTTTCACTTGGCAACACGGACTTTCAACTCCCTCCAAAGGTTTTCTATAGGGTTGAGATCTGGAGACTGGCTAGGCCACTCCAGGACCTTGATATGCTTCTTACGAAGCCACTCCTTCGTTGCCCTGGCGGTGTGCTTTGGATCATTGTCATGTTGAAAGACCCAGCCACGTTTCATCTTCAATGCCCTTGCTGATGGAAGGAGGTTTGCACTCAAAATCTCAGGATACATGGCCCCATTCATTCTTTCATGTACCCGGATCAGTCGTCCTGGCCCCTTTGCAGAGAAACAGCCCCAAAGCATGATGTTTCCACCACCATGCTTTACAGTAGGTATGGTGTTTGATGGATGCAACTCAGTATTCTTTTTCCTCCAAACATGACAAGTTGTGTTTCTACCAAACAGTTCCAGTTTGGTTTCATCAGACCATAGGATATTCTCCCAAAACTCCTCTGGATCATCCAAATGCTCTCTAGCAAACTTCAGACGGGCCCGGACATGTACTGGCTTAAGCAGTGGGACACGTCTGGCACTGCAGGATCTGAGTCCATGGTGGCGTAGTGTGTTACTTATGGTAGGCCTTGTTACATTGGTCCCAGCTCTCTGCAGTTCATTCACTAGGTCCCCCCGCGTGGTTCTGGGATTTTTGCTCACCGTTCTTGTGATCATTCTGACCCCACGGGGTGGGATTTGGCGTGGAGCCCCAGATCGAGGGAGATTATCAGTGGTCTTGTATGTCTTCCATTTTCTAATTATTGCTCCCACTGTTGATTTCTTCACTCCAAGCTGGTTGGCTATTGCAAATTCAGTCTTCCCAGCCTGGTGCAGGGCTACAATTTTGTTTCTGGTGTCCTTTGACAGCTCTTTGGTCTTCACCATAGTGGAGTTTGGAGTCAGACTGTTTGAGGGTGTGCACAGGTGTCTTTTTATACTGATAACAAGTTTAAACAGACGCCATTACTACAGGTAATGAGTGGAGGAAAGAGGAGACTCTTAAAGAAGAAGTTACAGGTCTGTGAGAGCCAGAAATCTTGATTGTTTGTTTCTGACCAAATACTTATTTTCCACCATAATATGCAAAAAAAAATGATAAAAAAACAGACAATGTGATTTTCTGGATTTTTTTTTCTCAGTTTGTCTCCCATAGTTGAGGTCTACCTATGATGTAAATTACAGACGCCTCTCATCTTTTTAAGTGGTGGAACTTGCACTATTGCTGACTGACTAAATACTTTTTTGCCCCACTGTACATGAATGCTCAGCCAAGCACTCGTGTATGGGGGAATGGGGAGAGAGAGAGCTGTCAGCCGAATGTTTATTCTACAGACCGCTAACTAGTGTGTGGACAGCTTGAAGGTCTTTTTACACTGAACAACAATTGGCGCGATACAACCGCCATTCGGTAAACGTTTTCCATTCTGCCTGTTTACAAAGTCCAAGGCAAGCGATGCACACTGAGCAATCTATACTAGATCGCTTACTGCACATAGGCTGCCATGGTTGTCAGCTGCATAAGTCCTACTTACACAGGACGATACACCGCCGAGAACAATTATATTTTTGCTTTGCGCAAAAGATCACTTCATCTGATGGCCGAACATTGGGTGATCAGCAGCCTTTTTGCACAGCAACATAAATGTGAAACAAGCTGTTTTGACAACGCTCATTCACAATTATCTTGCAGTTTAAATGCCTCTTATGTTGTAAAGAGTCTGCTGAAAAGACAAAAAATGATTACCGTAGATTTTTCCTATATCCATACCTGAATGTAATTAGATTAGAGCCCTCACTTCCTACAGTCAGACAATAAGAAGTACAGTCTTATTCTTATTCTTTGTAAATGCATATATAGTCATATAAAAGTTTTGGCACGCTTGAAATTATTTGAGAAAATGAAGTACACATGTTTTATTATATACATGTTTATTTTCTTTGTGTCTATTGGAACAACACAAAAAAGAGGCAAAACAGCAATTTGGACATCATTTCACACAAAACCCCAGAAATGGGCCATACAAAATTGTTGGCATCCTCAAATTAATATTTAGTTGCACGCGCTTTGGAATACATAATTACAATCAATCACTTCCTTAAGCCATCAACAAGACTCTTACACCTCTCAACTGGAATTTTGGAGCACTCTTCTTTTGCAAACTGCTCAAGGTCTCATATTTGAGAGATGCCTTCTCCCAATAGCAATTTTAAGATCTCTCCACAGGTGTTGAATGGGATTTAGATCTGGACTCATTACTAGCCACTTCAGAACTCTCCTTCTCTTTGTTTTCATCCATTTCTGTGTGCTTCTTGAAGTATGTTTGTAGTCATTGTCCTGCTGGAAGACCCATTATCTAGGACACAAACCCATCTTTCTGACACTGGGCACTACATCACAACCCAAAATCTGTCGATAATCTTCAGATTTGATTATGCCTTGTACACAGTTAATGCCCCCAGTGCCAGAGGCAGCAAAACAACCCCAAAACATCTTTGAACCTCCACAATATTTGGCTGTAGGTACTGTTTTCTTTTCTTTGTAGGCCTCTTTCCATTTTCGTTAAACAATATAATGATGTGCTTTACCAGAAAGCTTTATCTTGGTCTCATCTGTTCACAAGACGTTTTCCCAGAAGGATTTTAGCTTACTCACATACATTTTGGCAAACTGCAGTCTAGCTTTTTTATGTCTCTGTGTCAGCAGTGCAGTCCTCCTGCGCCTCCTGCCATAGCTTTTCATGTCACTCAAATGTCAACAGATAGTTTGCGTTGACACTGATGCACCCTGAGCCTGCAGGAAGGCTTGAATTTCTTCTTAACTTGATTGGGGCTGCTTATCCACCATCCGAACCTGTATCCTGTGTTGCAACCTTTCATCAATTTTTCTCTGCCGTTCACGTCCAGGGAGATTAGCTACATTCCATGGGTTAGAAATTTTATGATTATATTGCGCACTGTAGAAAAAGGAACATCAAGATCTCTGGAGATGGACATGTAACCTTGAGATTGTTGATATTTTTCAAGAATTTTGGTTCTCATGTCCTTAGACAGTTCTTTTCTCCTCTCTGTGATATCCATGCTTAGTGTTGGAAATCCTATTTGTATCTGTCCACAGATTACTAACTGTTGTTGATCAGCCTATAATTAGTCAATAGTTTGCAGAATGATGAATTTCATAAAACAGAAAGGCAGGAGCTGGAGACTAGAAGGTAACATGGAACCCCTGTGGCTGTGTAATGTGGAGCAGTATACGTTCAGTGTGCTGCTATGACGTGTTCTGTCTCTGTATTAGGGCTCATACTCACTTGCGAGAAATACGGCCGAGTCTCGCATGTTAAAACCCGGCTCTGCCGCCGACACTCCAGAGCGGAGCGTGCGGTCGCATAGCAATACATGGAGCTACACGCTCCGCTCCCAAGTGTCGGCGGCAGAGCCGGGTTTTAACATGCGAGACTCAGCCGTATTTCTCGCAAGTGAGTATGAGCCCTTAGTGTCATATTCTTAGAAGAATTGTTTCTGGAATACAAAGCCCAATAGATTGTGCCACTCTAGTAAAATATCTGTGTGTACAGAACCTTAAAGGGCTAGAACAGGTCATCAACACCACATCAAAAGGGAACCGACATCTGGCACCCCAACCAATCACCTATTATCAGCACTGGCTGGAGGTAAACACTTAGCAGAGCACTTACTGTTAAGAATGACAGATCGGCTCCTATTCTCTTGAATCTACCCACTGTTGGAGATTATAATGGCTGATTGGTGCCGGTGTCGAATGTGAGACCCTCACCGATCTGATATTGTTGACCCGTTCAACCTCTGTAGAAAGAAGGGTACATAGTGACTAGCATCACATTACCACTGCAAAGTAAATCAATCCTAACATGGAAGCCTTTTACCATCCATAAGGCCTCATTCACATGGCAGTATTTGTATTAGTGTTTGTATGCCAAAGACAAAAGTGAAACTGGAAAGATTGACACCTGTTCTGTATTTTGGAGACACTCCTGGTTTTGGCATCCAAATACTGATGAAATAACGTATTAAAAATACTGATGTGTGAATGAGACACAGATTAGATATGAGAAAAACTCTTTGACAATGAGGGTGATCAATGAGTGGAACAGGCTGCCACGAAAGGTGGCGAGTTCTCCTTCAATGGAAGTCTTCAAGCAGACTGAACAGACATCTGTCTTGGATGGTTTAGTGAATCCGGCATTGAGCAGAGGGTTGGACACGATGACCCTTCCCTTCCAACTCAACCATTCTATGATTCTATGCTTGGGTGCTAACTAAATATGTTTGGCATGATTGAAAAATATGTTTGAGTTCCCGCGGCTGCATGTTTCGCAGCTGTTCGACAGCCGCAACACATGCAGGGATGGCCTAACAAACAAGCTATCCCTGCATGTGTTGAACAACCACGAGACATGCAGCGCGGGGACTAAGACATATTTTTCAAGCACGCTTAAGACACTCGGTTAGCACCCAAGCATGATGGAAAACACCCTATCCAAGCAGCTACGCTTATCACTACTGAGGATTTTCTTTGGGGAACACTCAGACATATGAGCGTTGCTGTCATCACTGGTTTGTTACACTGTGATTTGATTAAATCCCAGTGAGCAAATAACTGCTTAGATACTTCTTTTCATAAAATCGATTTACTTGGGTGAAATATACCAACAATTGTATTGTTGCTTTTCTTTAACCCCTTTCTGCCAGCTGACGGAATAGTACATCAGCTGGCAGATCCCCTGCTTTGAGGTGGGCTCCGGCGGTGAGCCCACCTCAAAGATGCGACATGTCAGCTGTTTTGTACAGCTGACATGTGCACGCAATGAGCGCGAGTGGAATCGCGATCCGCCCGCGCCCATTAACTAGTTAAATGCCGCCGTCAAGCGCTGAGAGCGGCATTTAACTAGCGCTCCCTGCTGCGCGGCCAGAGACGCTCGCACCGCTGACCCCCGTCACATGATCGGGGTCAGCGGTGCATTGCCATAACAACCAGAGGTCTCCTTGAGACCTCTATGGTTGTTGATGGCCTGTGGTCGGCGTTCAAAGTACACCTGCATTTCTGCTACATAGAGGTGATCTGTACTTCACCTCTATGTAGCAGAGGCGATCGTGTAGTGCATGCTTCTAGCATCCTATGGAGGCTATTGAAGCATGCCAAAATTTAAAAAAAAGTGTTTAAAAATATAAAAAAATAAAAAATATATAAAAGTTCAAATCACCCCCCTTTCGCCCCAATCAAAATAAAACAATTAAAAAAAAAATCAAACATACACATATTTGGTATCGCCGCGTTCAGAATTACCCTATCAATAAAAACAAAGGATTAACCTGACCGCTAAATGGCGTAGCGAGAAAAAAAATCAAAACGCCGAAATTACGTTTTTTTGGTCGCCATGACATTGCATTAAAATGCAATAACGGGCGATCAAAAGAACGGATCTGCACCAAAATGGTATCATTAAAAACGCCAGCTCGGCACGCAAAAAATAAGCCCTCACCTGACCCCAGATCACAAAAATTGGAGACGCTACGGGTATCAGAAAATCGCGCAATTTTTAAAAAAAAAATTTTAACCAAATTTTGGAATTTTTTTTCACCACTTAGATAAAAGAGAACCTAGACATATTTGGTGTCTATGAACTTGTTATGACCTGGAGAATCATAATTACAGGTTAGTTTTAGCATTTGGTGAACCTAGCAAAAAAGCCAATCAAAAAACAAGTGTGAGATTGCACTTTTTTTGCAATTTCATCACACTTGAAATTTTTTTCCCGTTTTCTGTTACATGGCAGGGTAAAACCAATGGTATCGTTCAAAAGTACATCTCGTCCCGCAAAAAATAAGCCCTCACATGGCCATATTGACGGAAAAATAAAAACGTTATGGCTCTGGAAAGGAGGGGAGTGAAAAACGAAAATGAAAAAGCGGAAAAAGCTCCGGGGGTGAAGGGGTTAAAAGCTCATAACTAGAAAAAAAGAGAGAATATTGCAAAGGCAACAGCTACATTCCCACGATGAGCTTTTGGTGCGTTTTTGATGTTGCATAATTTCTGCACCTATTATTTAAATTAGGTTACTTGCGGTTCTTCATTGCGATTTTGTGTGTATTTTTTTAACATGCGTTTATATCACGTTTTTAACTCAGAGTTTTTTGTCTCTGTTTGGCGTGTCGTGCTTTAACCCCTTAGTGACCGCCGATACGCCTTTTAACGGCGGCCGCTAAGGGTACTTAAACCACAGCGCCGTTAATTAACGGCACTGTGGAAAAAGTGAATAGCGCCCCCCAGAGTTGGATTTTCTCCGGGGTCTCGGCTGCCGGGGGTAGCCGAGACCACAGAGAACATGATTCGGGGGGGTTTTTTACCGACCCCGCATTTGCGATCGCCGGTAATTAACCGTTTACCGGCGATCGCAAAAAAAACCAAACGCGATCTCTTTTTAATTTCTCTGTCCTCCGATGTGATCGCACATCAGAGGACAGAGAAAGGGGGTCCCAGATAGCCCCCCAATACTCACCTATCTCCCCCGGTGCTCCTCGTGGCTCCCGGTGGGTGCCGCCATCTTCAAAATGGCAGGCGCATGCGCAGTGCGCCCGCCGGCCGGCCCCGGGAGAATCTTTGGGGTCTCGGCTGCCGGGGGTAGCCGAGACCCCAAAGAGCATGATCGGGGTCGGTTTTACCGACCCCTGTTTTGCGATCGCCGGTAATTAACTGTTTACCGGCGACCGCAAAAAAAAAAAAAAAGTTAAAGTGTAATTCTCTGTCCTCTGATGTGATCGCACATCAGAGGACAGAGAAATAGGGGGATTCGGGGACCCTGCCATACTCACCTGTGTCCCTGGATCCTCCTGCTGCTCCTCCTGACCGCCGGCAAAAGAAAATGGCAGGCGCATGCGCAGTGCGCCCGCCATCTGTCTCCATCTGCCGGCCGGCAGGAGAACAGCGGTTAGGGCTAGGGTTAGAGCTAGGGCTAGGGTTAGGGCTAGGGTTAGGGCTAGGGTTAGGGCTAGGGTTAGGGCTAGGGCTAGGGTTAGGGCTAGGGTTAGGGTTGGGGCTAAATTCAGGGTTAGGGTTCTTTCACACTTACGTCGGTACGGGGCCGTCGCAATGCGTCGGCCCGACATACCGACGTACGTTGTGAAAATTTTGCACAATGTGGGCTGTAGTTTTTCAACGCATCCGCTGCCCAATCTATGTCCTGGGGAGGAGGGGGCGGAGTTACGGCTACGCATGTGCGGTCAGAAATGGCGGACGCGACATACAAAAAAAGTTACATTGAACGTTTTTTGTGCCGACGGTCCGCCAAAACACAACTGATCCAGTGCATGACGGACGCGACGTGTGGCCATCCGTCACAATCCGTTGGCAATACAAGTCTATGGGCAGAAAACGCATCCTGCGGGCACATTTGGAGGATCCGTTTTTTGTCCAAAACGACGGATTGCGACGGATGCCAAACGACGCAAGTGTGAAAGTAGCTGTTAGGACTGGCGGAACGCACCAAGAAAGATGCGTTCGCAGTCCGGGGTCCACCGTGCAGGAGAAACCCTGCTGCTAGTAAATAGCAGACTATATGGCGGTACACTAAAGTATATACACGTGGGTTCAACCTCACCCAGCGTGAAGGGAGCAATCCTGCTGCGTCACAGGATCGCGGCACCGCACCTAAAGCGCGAGCGAGCAGTCAGCGTACTTAACCCCAACTGGGATTGAAGTCCGATTAGACCCTCGCTGGCACTACACCACAACTGGGTGTGTAAGGAAACTAAGAATAAATATATAAATGCACAGGAGTGCGAGCAATGCCGCACTGACGGACGCCACCAACCACACTGGCTTGGGTATGGAAAGCGCAAGGCAAGCGCACGGCGCCGTACAGGCGGACACAGCAAGAGGACGCTGCAATGTGTGTTTCGTGCTGTTGGACAAGTCGGGCGCTAGATAGCAAACATACACCTTCCGCGAACAGACATTCAATAGGGAGGGTATTTAAAGAGCGACTTTCACTCACAACACACACACATATTTACAAGACAATACTAGCGCATGGCCGTGCGGTCATGCGCAGTTTATATAGTTGCAGCACAGGAAGTGGCCACAGGACTTTTGCCCTTCCAAGACCTGTCAAGAGGACCAATGGAATGTGCCGCAGAGCCTGAGCACATGACCCTCGATCTCCAATGGGAGATCTTACCCTGGGCATGCTCAGTATGCGCAGACAAGGACTTAGTCCCAGAGAAGTCCGCTCGCTGCTGACCAGTACTGGCTTTAATGGCAGAGACTGGAGAAACAGCAGTAACTCTCAGAACAGAGTGAGAATGAGCAAGACGCTGGGACCGACGTCTTTGCTGAGCAGACTCCACTGCGGCTGGACAAGAATGGGAGACCGCAGCGGAGGTGGCTCGAGATTCCACCTGTGCAGAAGCGGGAACTCGACCCCTAACATTACCCCCCCTCCTAGGGCCCCCCCCTCCTTGGGCCTCGCTACGTTCGAAGGCAGCAATGAGCTGCGGAGCCCGGATGTGCTCAGCAGGCTCCCAGGATCTATCCTCAGGACCGTAACCCCTCCAATCCACCCAAAAAATTTTTTTGCCACGAACCACCTTGAACCCCAAGATAGCGTTCACCTCGTAATCGTCCGTAGACGAACCCGACGTCCCAGTAGAAGACTCAGAAAACCGGGACATGTAGACGGGCTTAAGGAGGGACACATGAAAGGTGTCGGTGATACCAAGGCGTGGAGGAAGGGCCAGACGGTAAACCACAGGATTAACCTGTTCGAGGACCTTAAAAGGACCTAAGTAGCGAGGTGCAAACTTGGTAGACTCAACTCGCAGCCTGATGTTACGGGCGGAGAGCCACACCAAATCGCCAGGAGCAAAGGTTGGAGCGAGGCGCCGATGTGCGTCGGCGGAGGACCTCATTCTCTCCTTGGAAGCCCGAATGGCATCCTGAGTGCGATCCCAAATGTCCCGTGCCTCCACAGCCCAGTCTGCCACCCTGGAATCGGCGGAAGACACGGGCATGGGCACAGGTACCCGCGGATGCTGACCATAGTTAAGGAGGAATGGGGTCTGTCCAGTGGAGTCAGCTACAGCATTGTTAAGAGCAAACTCCGCCCACGGTAGCAAAGATGCCCAGTCATCTTGCTTAGCAGAGACAAAATGTCGCAGATATGTGACCAAGGTCTGGTTGGCTCTCTCCACCAACCCATTCGTCTCGGGATGATATGCCGAAGAGAGATTTAACTCAATAGTGAGAAGATGACAAAGCTCTCTCCAGAACCGAGACGCAAACTGGGGACCCCGATCACTGACAATTTTGTCTGGCATACCGTGAAGACGGAAGATGTGTTTAATAAACAACGCTGCCAAGGCCCGTGCAGAAGGTAGCCGAGGAAGCGGCACCAAATGCACCATTTTAGAAAAATGGTCGGTGATTACCCAAATAATGGTACAGCCACGAGACTTGGGCAGACCCACCACAAAGTCCATCCCGACCATCTCCCAGGGTCTGTCTGCCACCGGCAGAGGGTATAACAACCCAGCTGGCCGTTGACGGAGAGACTTATTCTTGGCACAAGAGACACATGCCCGAACGTAGTCTCCGACGTCACGAACCATATGTGGCCACCAGTACATTCTCGCCAGCAACTCTGATGTCCTCTTTGCCCCAAAGTGTCCACCCACTCTGGACGAATGAGCCCAGGAGAGAACCTCCGGTCGCAAATTGACGGGAACAAAAGTCTTGCCCGGAGGCACAGACTCAAGCGAAACCGGAGCTACGGTTCTCAGACTCTCCGAAGGGACAATGAGCCGAGGCTCGTCCTCCTCCTCCTCAGTTGACATAAGGGAGCGAGAGAGAGCGTCAGCACGAATGTTCTTCTCTCCGGCGAGATAATGTAGAGTAAAGTGGAACCGGGAGAAAAACAAGGACCATCTGGCCTGACGAGAATTCAGCCGCTGGGCTGTCTGCAAATAGACCAAATTCTTGTGGTCCGTGAAGACTTGGAATGGGAACCGAGCACCCTCCAAGAGATGTCTCCACTCCGAAAAGGCCAACTTCATTGCCAGCAACTCCCTATCCCCGATGGAGTAATTTCTCTCTGCTGGTGTGAAGGTCTTTGAGAAGAAGCATGGGTGCTTCCGACCTTGAGCATCCTTTTGATAGAGGACTGCTCCAGCACCAACGGATGAGGCATCCACCTCCATAAGGAATGGCTTATCTACATCGGACCATGTAAGATGGGAGCGCTAGCAAAATGGGACTTTATAGAAGCGAAGGCCTTGGAGACCCCTTCGGACCACAATTTGGGATTCGCTCCCTTCTTGGTGAGGGATACCAAGGGAGCTACCAAAGTTGAGAAGTGGGGGATGAACTGGCGATAGTAATTTATGAACCCCATAAAGCGCTGCACCGCTTTAAGAGAATGGGGTTCCTGCCAGTCCATCACTGCCTGTAGTTTGGCAGGATCCATAGCCAATCCCTGGGCCGAGATGATATAGCCCAGGAAAGGTAAGGACTCCTGCTCAAACACACACTTCTCCAACTTTGCATATAAGGAATTCGCCCGTAGGAGTTCGAAGACTCTGCCAACATCTCTCCGGTGGGAGTCAATATCTGGAGAGAAGATGAGAATATCATCCAGATAGACTACAACCGAGGTGGAAAGCATATCCCGGAAGATATCGTTGACAAAGTCCTGAAAAACGGCTGGGGCATTACAGAGCCCGAAGGGCATCACCAGGTACTCATAGTGCCCATCCCTGGTATTGAAAGCCGTTTTCCATTCGTCCCCCTCACAGATACGAATCAGATTATAGGCACCCCGCAGATCTAATTAAGTGAATATCTTAGCTCCCCTTAGCCTGTCAAAGAGCTCCGATATCAGGGGCAATGGGTATTTATTTGTAATGGTGATAGCATTGAGACCCCTGTAATCGATGCAAGGACGTAACTCCCCGTTCTTCTTCTGTACGAAGAAGAATCCCGCCCCTGCCGGAGACACCGACTTCCTTATAAACCCTCTTGCCAAATTCTCCTGAATGTATTGAGACATAGCCTCCGTCTCTGGGAGAGAGAGGGGATATACTCTTCCCCGAGGAGGTTCAGCTCCAGGCAAGAGGTCTATAGGACAGTCGTAGGGGCGATGAGGCGGTAGGGTCTCAGCAGCCTTCTTAGAGAATACGTCTGCATAGCACCAATAGCACCTAGGAAGAGATGAAAGGTCTGCGGGTACCTCAGTAGTAGAAACCTGTAGACACTCACTCACACACCTGCCCATACAAGACTTACTCCAACCCAATATTCTCCCTGAGGACCACTCAATATGTGGAGAGTGGAAACGGAGCCAGGGTATTCCCAGCAAAATCTCATCCATTCCCTCGGGAAGAACAAGAAGGGAAATAATCTCCTGGTGGGAAGGGGACATGGACAGCGTGAACGGAACTGTCTGGTGTGTGATCTGCAGTGGAAGTGTCGCCCCATTCACAACTCTAACTGTAACTGGTTTGGCGAGCATGACTAGTGGTATAGCATGGCGTAGAGCAAAAGCAGAAGACATGAAGTTTCCCTCTGCTCCTGAATCCACACAAAGCTCGACTGTTAGAGTGGAGGAGCCTAACAGGATTGTCCCTTTAAAGGACAGTTTGGAGGAAAATGCTGCTGTGTCTAGTGAACCTCCCCCAATGGTTACTAGACGCGATCGTCTTCCCGACCGCCGCGGACATTTATTGGCGTAATGTCCAAGTTGATGACAGTTTTTACAAACCACGGGTACTCGAGCGGGCTGAGACTTAGGTCCCGCTCGAGAAACCTCCATGGCCTCATGGGAATCTGACGCCAAGACAGGAGATTCAAGAGGTCTGGCGAAGGTAGGAGCCAGCCGAAACCTCTGCCTACACTGGGTCCGCTCAAACCTCCGCTCGTGAAAACGGAGGTCGATGCGGGTAGATACTGAAATAAGTTCCTCCAGTGTGGCGGGTATCTCCCTGGTGGCCAAGGCGTCCTTCACATGGTCTGCCAGTCCCCTCCAGAACACCGGAATAAGAACTTTGTCTGGCCACTCTAACTCAGAAGCTAGAGTCCGGAACTGGATGGCAAACTGGCTGACCACGGACGTGCCCTGAATAATAGTCAACAACTGGAGCGCGGTATTGTGGGTAACACGAGGTCCTAAAAAGACCTGCTTCAGAGTGTCCAAGAAGAGAGGAGCACTCTGTACCACACGATCATCTCGCTCCCAAAGTGGCGTTGCCCACTCCAACGCCCTGCCCGACAAGAGAGATAGAATAAATCCCACTCTCGCCCGTTCCGTAGGGAAACGTGACGCCAGGAGCTCAAGATGTATGGAGCACTGGCTCACGAATCCGCGACATTGTTTACTGTCGCCAGCAAACTTGTCAGGAAGCGGGAGATGGGATAAAGTCGGAGCAGGGGTGGCAGCGGACAAACTGGCTGTGGCTACACTAGCAGCCTGAACAGCTACAGCAGTGACATCCACAGCTGAGGTTGTACGCTCAAGAGCTGCCAACCTTCCCTCCAGCTGCTGGATGTACCTCTGTAAACGCTGGTCGTCCGCCATTTACTAGCCAGACCCTGGCGCTAGTATTCTGTTAGGACTGGCGGAACGCACCAAGAAAGATGCGTTCGCAGTCCGGGGTCCACCATGCAGGAGAAACCCTGCTGCTAGTAAATAGCAGACTATATGGCGGTACACTAAAGTATATACACGTGGGTTCAACCTCACCCAGCGTGAAGGGAGCAATCCTGCTGCGTCACAGGATCGCGGCACCGCACCTAAAGCGCGAGCGAGCAGTCAGCGTACTTAACCCCAACTGGGATTGAAGTCCGATTAGACCCTCGCTGGCACTACACCACAACTGGGTGTGTAAGGAAACTAAGAATAAATATATAAATGCACAGGAGTGCGAGCAATGCCGCACTGACGGACGCCACCAACCACACTGGCTTGGGTATGGAAAGCGCAAGGCAAGCGCACGGCGCCGTACAGGCGGACACAGCAAGAGGACGCTGCAATGTGTGTTTCGTGCTGTTGGACAAGTCGGGCGCTAGATAGCAAACATACACCTTCCGCGAACAGACATTCAATAGGGAGGGTATTTAAAGAGCGACTTTCACTCACAACACACACACATATTTACAAGACAATACTAGCGCATGGCCGTGCGGTCATGCGCAGTTTATATAGTTGCAGCACAGGAAGTGGCCACAGGACTTTTGCCCTTCCAAGACCTGTCAAGAGGACCAATGGAATGTGCCGCAGAGCCTGAGCACATGACCCTCGATCTCCAATGGGAGATCTTACCCTGGGCATGCTCAGTATGCGCAGACAAGGACTTAGTCCCAGAGAAGTCCGCTCGCTGCTGACCAGTACTGGCTTTAATGGCAGAGACTGGAGAAACAGCAGTAACTCTCAGAACAGAGTGAGAATGAGCAAGACGCTGGGACCGACGTCTTTGCTGAGCAGACTCCACTGCGGCTGGACAAGAATGGGAGACCGCAGCGGAGGTGGCTCGAGATTCCCCCTGTGCAGAAGCGGGAACTCGACCCCTAACAGTAGCTTTAGGGCTATGGTTGGGGCTAGGGTTAGGGTTAGATTTGGGATTAGGGTTAGGGTTTGGATTAGAGTTGGTATTAGGGTTAGGGTTGGCATTAGGGTTACGCTTGGGATTAGGGTTAGGTTTGGGATTAGGCTTAAGGTTAGGGTTGTGATTAGGGGTGTATTGGGATTAGGGTTAGGTTTGAGGTTAGGGTTGAGATTAGGATTAGGGTTGTGTTGGATTTAGGGTTTTGATTAGGGTTATGGTTAGGGTTGACATTAGGGTTGTTTTGAGGTAAGGGTTGTGATTAACGTTAGGGTTAGTGATTAGGATTATGGATTGGGTTGGGATTAGGGTTAGGGGTGTGTTGGGGTGAGGGTTGGAGCTAGAATTAGGGGGTTTCCACTGTTTAGTTACATCAGGGGGTCTCCAAACACGACAGCCAATTTTGCGCTCAAAAAGTCAGATGGTGCTCCCTCCCTTCTGAGCTCTGCCGTGCGCCCAAACAGTGGTTTACCCC